>NC_062289.1:91281851-91904286 GCF_902655055.1 Lutra lutra | reverse complement strand
TGCAGCTTTAGAGGATGGGAATGAAAATGGCAGCCTCCCAGTCTCTGGGCCCAGAGCCTAAAACTCGGGGCCCCACTCCTCAGTGCACCCTCAGAGAAAAGCAGTCAATCACTGCTGTCTCCCTGGTCTCTGGCCACACTCTGTGCTCTCCCGGACTGTAACCAAGGTTTTCTGTCTTAGGCACACGACCCCATTTCGAGTCTCCAAACCCTGTAGACTCTTGCAGGGTGTTCCTGCACCACTCCTACCCCGGGGAAGAAGAGGGGGTGGTCTCAGCAGTTCTGCCACTTGCTGGGCCCCGGCTTGGAGAGCAGTTGCCCAATTGTGCTGTGGTTCATGGTTTATGACAACCCCGAACTGAGAGCCCATTCCTGGGCTCCCTGATTGCAGCTGGCTTCCCTGATCTGATGTCTGGGAGCTCTGCCTCACTCAGGCACCCTGGTCTTCCTTTGACCCCCAGATCCTGAGACCACAGCAAGGGTTCTGCCCCTTGCTTAGCTTCCTAGCAACATTCCTCATTGGAGCAGACTTCTAAAAGATTTTGTTCTCGCTGCTCTAACACTTTCCAGTAGCTTATGGAGGCTCCTTCCCTGCCTCGGTTGATCTTCCCATATATTGCCTTAGATTCACTTCTCCATACCTCCTACTTTGGAGAAAGTGGTTGCTTTTGTATTTGTGGAGTTGCAGCTCTTCTTTTCTTAGCTCTCTGGTTGAGTTCGCAGGTGTTCAGAATTATTTAGTAGCTATCTAGCTGAATTCCTGGGACCAGATGAAACTAAGGTCTCCTACTCCTCTGCCATTTTGGACTCCTCTCTCCTCTTCTATGCATTTTAGAATCAGCTTCTCAATTTCTTTTTGTAAAGAAAAATCAGTATTGATTCTTCCGACCTATAACCATAGTTATCTCTCTTCATTCTGTCTTTAATTCCTTTTACCATTATTTTGTAATTCTCAGTGTATAGGTCTTACACATTCTTTGTCAGATTTATCCCTAAGTATTTCATATTTTTATGCTATTGTAATGTTTCAGAGTTTTGATTTCCATTGTTCATATATAAAAATACATTGAGTTTTATACATTGATCTTGATCTTGTGTTCTGCCACTTTGATTAACTCAGTTATTAATTCTAGTAGCTTATTGTAGATTGCATTGAATTTTCTGCATAGGTGGTTATATTCTTTGTCAGTAAAAATCTAACTTCTTCCTTTCTGATATTGATGTCTCTAATTTATTTTTTTCTTGCCTTATTGCACTTATAGACCATCCAGCACAATGTTGAAGGGAAGAGCTGAGAGCAGACTTTCTTGCCACATTCTGGATCTTAGGAGGAAATCATTTCGTCTTTGACCATTATTTTTGATATTAGCTGTAAATGTTTCATAGATTTCCTTTATCAGGTTAGGGATATTATCTTCTGTTCTGATTTGGCTTAGAATTTTTATCAGGTTTGAATTTTGGATTTTGTTAAGTGATTTTTCTGCATCTTTAGAGATGATGATTTGGCTTTTTTTTTTTTTTTTTTTTTTACCCCCAGATTGTTGATTTGGTGAATTATATTGCTTGATTTTTGAGTGTTAAACCAACCTTGCATTCCTAAGACAAATCCCATCTACTCATGATGTATTACCCATTTTATATATTATTGGATTTATTTGCTATAAATTTGTTATCAGTTTTTGCATCTATGTTTATGAAGAATTTTGGTCTATTTTCTTTCTTGTGATGTTAGTTGTTTCTGGTGGCAGATAATAAACCCATCCCTATTACTCCATCTTGGCTGAAAGCAGAAGTACATTCATTATGTATTATTTGTATATAGTCAGACTTACTGATTTTAGTTTACGACTTTTGCCTTTTGTGTCTTGCTTAGTAACTAAAGATCCACCTGAAATTATTTTAGAAGTTTTTATGGTGTCATTTTTTTATATTTAAATAATCATTTCTTTTGAGATCATTTTAGTCTAGAGCATGACATAGTGATCTAAGTGTTTCTTCCAAATGACCATCCATAGTACTTAGCTTTCTTTACATGGAAACCAAAACATTTACATGTTTTGAATAAATTTTAATGATTGAAAAGATTTTAGCTCTTGGGGGCGCTTGGGTGGCTCAGTGGGTTAAGCCTCTGCCTTCGGCTCAGGTCATGATCTCGGGGTCCTGGGATCGAGTCCCACATCGGGCTCTCTGCTCAGCAGGGAGCATGTTTCTCTCTCTCTCTCTCTCTCTCTCTCTCTGCCCGCCTCTCTGCCTACTTTGGCCTACGTGTGATTTCTCTCTCTGTCAAATAAAAATAAAATTTAAAAAAAGAAAAGATTTTTAGCTCTCAAAATTTAGTTCACAGGTCTTTTTGTTTTTCCTAAAGACAGTCTCAGATTCTGCTTTTTTGGGGGCGGGGAGGCATAGTCTTGAAAAGGCATATTTTTGATGCATCGTTTCTCTTTTCTGTTCTTAAACGTAAGCAATGAAGGCAATAACACTTTTTGAATGTTAGTTGTGTGATTTTAGTCACTTGACTGACAACTAAATTTGAGTTACTTTTTCAGGAGTATTGATACATTGACTTTATACTTGGTTATCAGTATTCATGGATTGTCAGGATGAATGCCGAGGATTATAAGTATGGTGTTGCAGGGGAATCCCTTTTTCTCGTTTGAAACCTTTGATGGCTCCCCACTACCCTCAAGATGAAGTCCATATTTCTTAATATGGTCTAAAAGGCCTGTTGTGATTTCCCTTGGCTTAACACCAGCTTTATATTTTTGCCTTCCAACCCTTCCATACATCCATATTGAATGAACAACTTTTATTTTTCCTAAAAGGCATGCTTTTTCATATCTAAGAAAAAATAGACTGGACCACCCTATTGTATCTTCTATTAAATTTTTTGCTTTTTCATCATAACAGTCATTTATAACCATTTTGTTATTTGTATCATTATGGTGTAATGCTTATTCCCCCATTAGACTCTAAGCCCTTTAAAAACAGGGATCAGGGGCGCCTGGGTGGCTCAGTGGGTTAAAGCCTCTGCCTTTGGCTCGGGTCATGATCCCAGGGTCCTGGGATCGAGCCCCGCATCGGGCTCTCTGCTCCGTGGAGAGCCTGCTTCCTCCTCTCTCTCTGCCTGCCTCTCTGCCTACTTGTGATCTCTGTCAAATAAATAAATAAAATGTTTTTTAAAAATAAAAATAAATAAATAAATAAAAACAGGGATCACATCCCATTGTACCTGGAACCAACCAAAACCCAGTACATGCCTAGCAAATAGTAGACATTCAATAAATACTTGTTGAGTCAAGCAAAGAATTGCCTGGATAGATGGATAGGTAGGCTACTGACCTGCTAATGATTTAACTAGACTAACCATGTGAAGTAATGTACATAGTCCCCTAATGCTATCATGTCACAGGAGAAAAATGCTTCTTAGAACTGACTGCTTGTACTTCTTTATTAACAGTCCTCTTTTTCTCTTCTCCTTGAATGAGGACTGTTGGCTCACATTTTTATTTATTATTTTTTTTAAAGATTTTATTTATTTATTTGAGGGAGAGAGATCACAAGTAGACAGAAAGGCAGGCAGAGAGAGAGAGATAGAGAGAGAGAGGGAAGCAGGCTCCCTGCTGAGCAGAGAGCCCGATGAGGGGCTCGATATGGGGCTCGATTCCAGGACCCTGAGATCATGACCTGAGCCAAAGGCAGCGGCTTAACCCACTGAGCCACCCAGGCGCCCTATTTATTATTTTTTTTAAGATTTTATTTATTTATTTGGCAGAGAGAGAGAGACAGCAAAAGCAGGAACACAAGCAGGGGGAGTGGGAGAGGGAGAGGGAGAAGCAGGCTTCCCGATGAGCAGGGAGCCCGATGTGGGACTCGATCCCAGGATCCTGGGATCATGACCTGAGCCAAAGGCAGAGGCTTAACGACTGAGCCACCCAGGTCCCCCTGTCTCACATTTTTAAAAAGACAATTTTATTGGCCAATAACTACATTTCTAGCATACGTATCTGATTGGTCAAGGAGGAAACACAAACTATCTTATGATATTTTCACTTTGAAATGATTGATTCTCACGGTAGGGGTGTATTTACAATAAAAAAAAATATGGATGAAAGTTAATTATTATTTCAGTATAATTCAAAAAATAAAAAGGGATCTATATCAATTAAATATAACTATTAAAAACCAATATGTAAGCATGTCAAAATAATGTCCATTTATTTATTTATTTATTTGGCAGAGAGAGAGAGATCACAAGTAGGCAGAGCAGCAGGCAGAGAGAGAGGGGGAAAACAGGCCCCCGCCAAGCAAGGAGCCCAGTGCGGGACTGGATCCCAAGACCCTGAAATCATGACCTGAACCGAAGGCAGAGGCTTAACCCACTGACCCACCCAGGCACCCCCCCCCCCCGTAATCTCCTTTTTTAACAGAAACTTCAAACTCAGAATATTTTGTCTGGCAGCGGAATTATCTGCCTCTTAAGTGAATGTTAGCATAATCTCCAAATTATAGCAGTTTGTTACCTAATTATCTATTCTGTATGTATATGTTGTGTATTAAGAGCATGGGCTGTACGGTCAGATCTGGGTTTGGGTCTCAGTTCTCACAAATACTAGCTGCCTGATTATGGGGGAGTAGTTTTGCCTCTTGGTTCTAGTTTTTTATAAAAATCAAAATAATAAAGTCTACATTATGTAGCTGCTGTAGGGATTAAAGAAAATAATATATACATATACGGAACTTAGTGTTTCCTGACACATAATAGTGCTTAATAAATCTTAGCTGTTATTACTTAAATATTAATTAGACCAAAATGCTTTTAAAAGCAGATTTATTGAGATATAACTCATTTAAATGTACAGTTCAGTGGTTTTTGGTATATTAACCATTGTGGGGCCATCACGACAATCCGTTTTAGAACATTTTCATGACTCTAAAAAGAAAGCCCATCCTTTTTACCTATCACTGCCAAACTCTCCTTCCCGCAGCTGTAGTCAACCGATAATTTGCTTTCTATCTCTGTAGATTTAGTTATTCTGGGTGTGTTATATAAATGGAATTATTCAATATGGCTTCTTTTGTGACTTCTTTAACTTCACATCGTGTTTACAAGTTTCACCCATGTTGTAGCGTGTATTGGCACTTTATTCCTTCTTATGCCAAAATAATATTCCATTGTACAGATGTACCACATTTTGTTTATTCATTTACCAAATGGACCTTTGGATTGTTCCCACCTCTGGCTCCTGTGAATCATGCTGCTGTCAATATAGATCTGTACAAGTATTTGTGTGGACATAGATTTTTATTCCTCTTGGATTTATACCAAGGAGTAGAATTTCTGGGTCAAATGGTATCTTGATTTTTAAGTTTTTGATGAACTGCCAGTCTCTTTCCCAAAATGGTGCACCACTTTATATTCCCACCAGCAGTTTGGAGGGTTCCACTTTCTCCTCATCCTTGCCATAGCTATTTAACTTTTTGATAGTAGTCATCCTAGTAGATATAAAATGGTATATTACTGTGGTGTTAATGTCTATTTCTCTAATGACTTAATAATGTGGAGCATCCGGGCGCCTGGGTCGCTCAGTCGGTTAAAGCCTCTGCCTTCAGCTCACGTCATGATCTCAGGGTCCTGGGATCGAGCCCCACATTGGGCTTTCTGCTCAGCAGGGAGCCTGCTTTTCCCCTCTCTCTCTCTGCCTGCCTCTCTGCCTGCTTGTGATCTCTCTGTCAAATAAATAAATAAAATCTTAAAAAAAAAAAGACCATAAATATTATAGCCAAAATTTAAAAAATAATAATAATAATAATGTGGAGCATCTTTTCATGTGTTAATGGCCACTTGTATATCTTTGGAGAAATGTCTATTCAGATCCTTTGCCCATTTTTCTTTTGGGTTGTCTTTTTATTATGAAATTGTAAGTCTGGAGTGCTTTTTAATATTAATTTATATTACCATCAACCACGATGATGTTTTAGAAATAAGTTAATGTCAAACCTTATTTTTTTACAGGTACTAAAAACTTACCCCCAAAATATTTGTAAATGAGAGAGAAAGCTGACTGGGATATCAAAAGCAAAACGTTTGCAGACACTGGTCATCATGCGTAAAGGGGTGCCAAAGGACTCAGAGATTGCTGATCTCTTCTACAAAGATGATCCTGAAGAACTTTTTATTGATTTGCATGAAATTGGACATGGAAGTTTTGGAGCAGTTTATTTTGTAAGTAATTTTCGAGTGGTTTAGAGAGATTAAATTAGGGGAGTTTGAATTCTACACATTCTATTACTTGTAAAATACGTTTGCTTTTAGTGTTTTTTCTACAAGTTAAATGTCTACACTAGAAGCAAATACTCATTGCTGAAAAGCCAGTCCTAGAAATCTAGGCATTATTAAAGTCAGTGGAATCGCTGTCACCTGTACACAAACTATCACGTAGTCCAAAAAATATAAGCTTAAAATTTGGCCCTATGCATTTCCTCTATAAGCCAAGTTCTTTTCTGCCTCAGGGCCTTTATATGCTATTCCTCCCACCTAGAAAATTCTGCACATTGCGTCCGTATCCCTGCCTAACTCCTGCTTACCGTACAGATTTCAGCTTAAGTGTTACATCCACAAGATTGCCTTTCCTGTTCAACTGTCCCGAACTAAATTAAATCATTTTTTATTATCTCATAGCACCCTCATAGGGATCTCCTAAGAATCTCATAGTCCTTGCATGTTGTTGCATTTATCGTGGTTGTAATTAAATACTTATGTGTGAGATTTTTTTGACTCATATATGTCCCTCCCCCTACATAAATGCCATGAGGTCAGAGGTTATGCCTATCTTATCCCTTGCTATACCCCATAACCTGTATAATGTCTGATAATAATAGGAACTCAATAAATGATAGACAGATGGATGGATGAACGGATGGCTACTCAGGTGGACCATCAAAGATTTTTAGTAACATTCATATCAAGTCAGTATTTTAGGTTAAAGGGTATAACGCTTAGCCCCCTAGACTCAGTTTGAATTCTAAGACTGTGACTTATCTTCTAATAAGAAGAATGAGAAGTAACTGAAATGTTACCATCGCTCATTCACCTGAAATTCATTACAGAAAATGTAGTTCTAATTCACTTATATAACCTTAGAAGTTTGCCTCATCAAAGTCTCAAATACTTAAGAAAGCGAGTGATATTTAAGTACTGCTTATTACTCACTTCTCTAAACCTGTTATCGAACTATTTTTTTTCCTTGATCAAAAATTATTTGACTTTTAAGTGATCCTTTATGTTTTGGCATCTGGGCAGGGCTTCAGTTGTCCTTCCAAATAAGATTTTATTAATTGCATTTTTAGCTCATCTTTTTGTCTCTAGGCAAATCTTCAGCCTGGGTTTCCCCTGAACTCTTTGTCATGTCTTTGCATCTGTGCTCAGCACTCCCACTTCTCCTTTGCCCCAATTTAATATTTGGCTTCCACTCAAGTACATTTGATCATTAAGTAACCTTCCATGGCTGGAAAGTGCTAATTTTCTAGTCAACCCTGCTATGTTAGTCTTTGGGCTTAGAATAGTATTTAAAGTCCAATCAAAGCTCTGTCTTCTTCATTCACAGGGATAGTTTGGGGGGTTTTTTCCCCGTTAAGTTTATTTATTTATTTATTTATTTATTTAGTGACCTCTGCCCCCAACTTGAGGCTCAAATGCACAACCCTGAGATCAAGAATCTCATGCTCTACCAACTGAACCAGCCAGGCACCCCAGGGATGCTTTTTTTTTTTTTTTTTAAAGAGGATTTTAAAATTATAAATGTACATACAGAAGTGTGCATAAATACATATCCATATATTTTGATATGTAATTTAAAGAAAAATTAAGAGGTAAAATCCCTTTCTAAACACCAGCCAGGCCAAGAAATAGGATATGCCAGCCTCCCAAAAGCCCCTCTTATGTTGTCTATTTTGAATTTTATGGTAATTATTTTCTAGTTTTTCTTTACATGTAACTCCTTCTTCTTCACCCCTAACAATGTAATTTGGTTTTGTCTGTTTTGAACTTTTTAAAAATTGAAACATTCTGTACATACTTGTTTGTGACCTATTTATTTTGCTCCAAGATGCTTTCCTCGGTTATCTTTTCTTTTTTCTGTTTATAACTCATTCATCCCCTCACAATCTCTCTTAGCCAGAGTCAGAGGGTAGTTCCAATCTCTATCTGACTTGTGTATTTCAAAAAGCAGCAACTGCAATGGGCACTAGGTGTTATATGCAACCCATGAATCACTAAATTCTACCCCTGGAACTAAAAATACACTATATGCTAACTAAATTGAATTTAAACTTTAAAAAAGTGAATAAATAAAATAAAAAGCAGCTAGACCCCCTCTCAAAATTCTCCTTTTGACTACAGTAAACCAAGCATGTATCAAAACTCACAAGCCTTTGGACTAAAGGCAAAATGAGACCTACTTTATAGTAGGCTGCAGAAGACCTAGCGATTTGTTTGCTGTTTGGGCTAAGTCCTCTCTATTTAGCTAGAATAAATGCCTTTTGAAAATGAGAACTATTTCTAATATCTCTTTGCAACTCTAAACATTAGCCCAGTGCCGTGTTTACAGTAGGTACTAAATACATGTTATTTGTTGATAATGATAGACTAGAAAAATCATAAGGATATCTCGGTGGCTTTGAAAATGTAATCATTAACTATACAGAATTGCCTGTATACAAAACGAGTAGTACAGCCCATATAAACCCTTAAGCCACTAAAAAATAGATTAAAGGGGAATTAACTTACTCTTTACTGTAAAGCCTAGAAGAGCTTTAACCTTTTATCTATAATGGTCACATAGGTAATACCTTAAAAATGGATTTCTCATTGGCCACAGTAATATCTATATGTAGTTCCTCCCTATTGATAGATTCTTCCTCTTGTTACTCATACCATGATAACCAAGAGGACTGTCATCTCTTCCTTGGACAATTGCTGTAGCCTCCTAAGCCATCTTTGTGTGTCCACTGTGGTCTCTCTTTAGTCTATTGTCAGCACCACAGTCACCTTGAGGGAGAGAGAAGTAAATCTGATCAAAACCCTTACTGTAGGGGCGCCTGGGTGGCTCCGTGGGTTAAAGCCTCTGCCTTCGGCTCAGATCATGATCTCAGGGTCCTGGGATCGAGCCCCTCATCGGGCTCTCTGCTCAGCAGGGAGCCTGCTTGCCCCTCTCTCTTTGCCTACTTGTGATCTCTGTCTGTCAAATAAATAAATAAAATCTTAAAAAAAAAAAAAACCGGGGCGCCTGGGTGGCTCAGTGGGTTAAGCCGCTGCCTTCGGCTCAGGTCATGATCCCAGGTCCTGGGTTCAAGCCCCACATCGGGCTTTCCGCTCGGCGGGGAGCCTGCTTCCTCCTCTCTCTCTGCTTGCCTCTCTGCCTACTTGTGATTTCTCTCTGTCAAATAAATAAATAAAATCTTTAAAAAAAAAAAAAAAACCTTACTGTAGCCAGCCTACAGGGTCTTCCACAATGTGTCCCTGTTTGTACTGAAGCTATATTCCCTCTCATTCTCATTGCCCTAGGTATAATAGAATAGCTTTCTTTGACCATCACATGGGATTTTTACATAAACTGTTTTCTCTGGAATGTTTCCCCTTTTACCTTCATCTTCTTAACTCCTGTTCTTCTTTGATCTCTCAGCTGAATTCTCATTTCTTCAAGGAAGCCTTTCCTGACCTGCCATCCCCCCGTTTTTGTTTCTCAGAGTAACACACACTTCTTCACAGCACCTGTCACAATTGCAATTTTACATTTGTTGGTTACGAGATTTTTGTACTGTCTGTGCTGCTAGACAAAAGATAGGTACTGGGCATATTTACTCACAGCTCTTAACCCAATACCTGGTACTTATTGACTACCTAATAAGTATTTGTTGAATGAAGGAATGAATTATAAAGAACTCAGAGAACTTGGGGTACTGCTAATTAGTAGTTTTCATGAATCCCAGTCGTGCTAGCAAGCCACTAAGACCAGATTCTAGCAACCAACATTTTTATACCTAAACACTATAATTCTGTTAGGCTTTTGTAGTTTACAGCTTTTACACTAATAATGTCAGGAAGTATGTTTAAAGTGAACTATTAGCTGGCTCAGCTCTCAGGGAATCAATCAGCTGAGAGTATATTTAGAAAAAAATGGAAGCTATTGATGAAATCCCTCTGTGTGTTTGGATTTACATAAGTAATTCAGAAATTAGCAGCATTAACAAATGAATAGTAAGAAACCCTGTATTAAAGGAAGATAGAAAAGGGCCGAGCATGTTCATTTTTGTGTTCACCTAAACACAACTATGAAGTTTCTGCGTTTTTAGTGTTGCCTTGTTGAATTTTGCATACTTCCTATAATCCACCTAAAGCTAATAATTTAGTTCTGTTCTTCTCAGTATAATTATTACCTTTTAGTTGAGACTTAACAACTAAAGCAAAAAGAAAAGCTTATTTTTAATTTTTATATTTCTATGTATTTCTTCTTTTTTTTTTTTAAGATTTTATTTATTTATTTGACAGAGAGAGATCACAAGTAGATGGAGAGGCAGGCAGAGAGAGAGAGAGGGAAGCAGGATCTCTGCCGAGCACACAGAACCCGATGCGGGATTAGATCCCAGGACTCTGAGATCATGACCTGAGCCGAAGGCAGAGGCTTAACCCACTGAGCCACCCAGGCGCCCGATATTTCTATGTATTTCTATTTCTGTAGTAGCCACAGTTTAGATTTAAGTTAATTAAAATACAAGTTAGCAACAAGTGGACTGTAATCTAAATGTAGCTGGAAATGGTTGAGAAACTTTCAGAAACACATAGTATTTCTAAAATATTTTTTGAATCAATGATCTTGGTTAAAGTTACTGAGGTCATTAAGACTATTGGAAGTGTTAAGTATGAATGTAAGTTTCTAGAATAACACTTGAAATGTGTATTCAATAATGATAAACAATAATCATAATATAAAAGTACTGGAAAGCTGAGACCCCACTGATAGTTTTCTTTCTCTGTATTAAAAGATTAATTTTTTTTTTAAGTTTCAGTTCTGGATTTTAACAAGTATAAAATTGCATTAAAAATTTCACATCTAAACCAACTCTTAACTTTAGAAAACAAACTGATGCTTAACCAGAGGGGAGGAGGGAAGGTTGGGATGGGTGAAACAGGTGATAAGGATTAAGGAGCGCACTTGTAATGAGCACTGGGTGGTGTATGGAGTTGTTGAATCACTAAATTGTATACCTGAGGGGCGCCTGGGTGGCTCAGTGGGTTAAGCCACTGCCTTCGGCTCAGGTCATGATCTCGAATCCTGGGATCGAGTCCCGCATCGGGCTCTCTGCTCAGCAGGGAGCCTGCTTCCTCCTGTCTCTCTGCCTGCTTGTGATCTCTCTCTGTCAAATAAATAAATAAAATCTTTAAAAAAAATAAATAAAAAATTGTATACCTGAAACTAATATTACACTGTATGTTAACTAGAATTTAAATAAAAACTTAAAAAATAAATTTCACATCTAAGAAAAATCAACATGAAATAATAATGAGTCTGTGCTCCAGTAGGCAGGTTTTGTAAGCAAGTATACATACCAAGTCCTAAGTAATGCTTACTCTGTAAATGTAAAGGAATATATATTAAAGATTTATTTATTTTTATTTTTTTTAAATTTATTTTATTTTTTATTTGAGAGAGAGAGAGAGAATAAGAGAGGAGCATGAGAAAGGGGAGGGTCAGAGGGAGAAGCAGACTCCCTGCTGAGCAGGGAGCCTGTTGCGGGACTCAATCCTGGAACTCCAGGATCATGACCTGAGCCGAAGGCAGTTGCCCAACCAACTAAGCCACCCAGGCGCCCTAAAGATTTATTTTTAGAGAACATGCACAGGGGGAGGGGCAGAGGGAGAGAGAGGATCTCAAGCAGACTCCCCACTGAGCACAGAGCAAGACACAGCCTGGATCTCACCAGTCACTCTGAGATCATGATCTGAATGGAAGTCAAGTATCGGTCGCTTAACTGACTAAACCACCCACGTGTCCCAAGAAATATATTTTTATTCTGGGGTAACTTTTTTCAAGTTTCTGGTCCCAAATAAGGACTAATTATAAATAACCTTAATAAGCAATTAGAGAATACCATCTGATTCCATTTGTGTGGGCCTTTTCTTTTCTTTTTATAAAGGTTAAGGATTTGTTTTTAAAAAATCCCTGTTGCAAGTTAAAATTCCTCATTGCTTGAGCATTTCCTAAACCTTTCCCAGGCTGCTTAACCTGCACAGTGCATAGATTCATCTCCAAAATATCCGCTTTTCTGATCCAATCACTCTAACCTTTACTGTAGTACTGAATTCACATCAACTTGTCTTTGTTGTTGTCATATAAGCAGTCTTAGCATTAAATTTAAATAGTGTTTAATTTAAATTTAAATAGTGTTAAATAAAAGCCAGCAAAATGTGAGAGTTTTGTTTTTTAACAATTCCATCTGTACCTTCTAAACGAACAAAATACCTAAAAAATGCCTTCGGAGAGCCCTGCTTGCTGATTGGAAAACTCTAACTAGTAGATACCTTATTTTTATAATAGGTACTTTTGCCTTTCTTTAGTACTTGTAAAAAAAATTTTTTTCAGGGACACCCGGTGATTCAGTCAGTTAAGTGACTGCCTTGCGCTCAGGTCATGATTCCAGGATCCTGGGTTGGAGTCCCACATCGGGCTCCTTGCTTTGTAGGGAGCCTGCTTCTGCCTCTGCCTGCTGTTCTCCCTGCTTGTGCTTCCTCTCTTGTTCTCTCTCTGACAAATAAATAAAATCTTAAAAAAAAATTTTTTTTTCAGTAAGTGTTCATTTGCTTAGCATTTTGTCAATCAGTAAGACTCTGTTGAATTTTTTATATCAATAAGTTATTGTTCATTTTTAATTCAAAAAATTTTTATTAGAAATAAATAATTTCTTTTTTTTTTACTAAGAAAGAAATTCATTGTTTTATCTGAGGAGCTTCTTTAAGTATACTGAAGAAAATGATTATACATTTTTCTCTAAAATTGGTGACCTGATTTTATCAGTTACTGAATTCCAATCTTTTACCTCAGAATCACTGCTATAGCTTCACTGGTTTACAATAATAATATCATAGAATAAAAATAGCTTACTGACATCAGGAATATGGCACTGATGCAGAGCTCTGTTATTAGAAGAAAGCCAGAATTAGATAATCTTTTAAAGTCTTATATTTATTTTTCTGAAAATTTTTAGAAAATTACCTAGTTTTAAATCTCTTAAGAAAATTTGGAGGAAGACTATTACTTGAGTTATTATTTTCATGTGTGTTTTCACTGAATTGTATTTGGGGTATGGAAAAGCTATATAGAGATAATTATGAGACAAAGCAGTCTTTGTAGATGAATACACTGTACACATATGTATATAAGTATATATGTAATATGTTCTTACATATTCTATAAAATATAAGTACCTTTGGAAGTGAAAGTCCCTCTTAAAATTAATCTTACCTTCTGTTGCATTGTTCAGTGTAGTAGCCACAATTTAGATTTAAATTAATTAAAATATAAACTCCATTTCTTCAATCACTATAGCCACATTTCTCATGCATCATACATGATGTAGGTATAAAGCATTTCCTTCAAGACAAAAAGTTCTATTGGGGAAAAAAAAAAGGTTCTGTTGGACAGCGCTGCTCCAGGATTCTCACTGATATGTATTCTGGTATAAATTCTCTCATATTCTTTCCACACATACACTCACGTTAGTATTATTTTGCAAAAGTAATATAATAGGCAGCTTGTTTTCGTCATTGTATTTTTTACATCTTTCCATATAACTGTATATTCATATATATTACCTCATTGTTTTACTGGGTTTATTTCATCATATGATTGTATCACATTATCTAACTGGTTCTCTACTGATGGATATTTTACATGGTGAAGCCAGTAGGGTTATTTTGGAAATTTGACTTGTTTTCGTTTGATTGTATATGTATGTTTTTAAACCCTAATCCTTTTTAATATTATGGTCGTTGCATGTATATGAATATAGATCTAAAGAAATTGTACTTTACAGTGGGGTGGAAATATCTGTCTAGCCTATCAGAAGTTGCAACATCTTTAAACTGTGTTAATGAGTGTGAGAATGTTTGTGTTTTTTTTAAAGATTTTATTTATTTATTTATTTATGTGACAGACAGAGATCACATAATAGGCAGAGAAGTAGGCAGAGTGGGGGGGGGGAAGCACCCTCCCTGCTGAGCAGAGAGCCTGATGCGGGGCTCGATCCCAGGACCCTGAGATCATGACCTGAGCTGAAGGCAGAGGCTTAACCCACTGAGCCACCCAGGTGCCCCAGTGTGAGAATGTTTTTTAAAGTGTCCAGTCAAATATTTAAGTTAAAGTAGCTGAAACATTCTTTTTTTATTTTATTTTTCTTCTGCTGTCTCAACACAGGCCACGAATGCTCACACCAATGAGGTGGTGGCAGTTAAGAAAATGTCCTACAGTGGGAAACAGACACAAGAGGTATGTTAAAGACCTTTTATACCTAAACTGACATAAACCAGTTGGTATGAAATTGATGGTAGAAACAAAGTTCTTTAAACATGTATCATAGTTCTTTTTATATTCCTTTTTGTGGAGTATATAATAAATATTCTTAATATTCTGCCTCGATCAGCTAATTTGTGGAATAGAACGTAAGTCAGTATCATAGAGTCATATATTTGGTAATACGTTTACATTTACATGTACTAAAATTAAAGAAATAACACAAGTTTAAACAGCTTCTTCATTTATTAAACTTTTACTTTGTCCATTTAAACTAATGAAAAGAATATTATATATGTATACTTGATAATAAAATACTATGTGCAGCCTAAAAATGATACCATTTTCTTTATTACTTCAATAGAAATGGCAAGATATTCTCAAGGAAGTCAAATTTTTAAGACAATTGAAGCATCCTAACACCATTGAGTATAAAGGTTGTTACTTGAAAGAGCACACTGCTTGGGTAAGTCCAAGGACCTGTATTATAATTTATTTCCAATTAAAATTTTTTCTTTTTTTACTGTTATCTCTTTGATCTGTAAAATTATCAGTCCCATTTCTGTCCTATTTGACTTTTGTTATCAGTACTTAATGTTTGTTAATACCTCAGAGTGTGCCATATGGCATACATTCTGTAAGATTAAATATGATATCTAGCCTATGGGAAATTTTATTCTATAAACAATCAACAGATAGTGAAAAGTTAATACCATTTTATGATTTACTTGCAAAACTAAAAGTCAGATCCTTTTATTCTCATCCTAGAATTTTTATTGTTGTCATTTCTCATCCCCCACTCCAATTCCCCCAAAATTTGGGATTATGCTTAACTTAATATCACCATCATGGTCTAAGTTTTATCAGATAGGGCCTAGCACATGATTAAAATGAAACAGTCTTGAGTGCCTAGGTGGCTCAGTTGGGTAAGTGTCTGACTCTTGTTTTTGTCTCAGGTCATGATCTCAGTGTTGTGAGATCGAGCCCTGTGTCTTACTCTGCTCTGGGTATGGAGCCTACTTGGGATTCTCTCTCTACCTCTTCCTCTCCCCTCAGTCCCCCCTCAAAAAAGTCTTTTTTTTTTTTTTTAAATTTTTTTTTTTAATTTATTTGACAGACAGAGATCACAAGTAGGCAGAGAGGCAGGCAGAGAGGGAGGAAGAGAAACAGGTTTCCTGCTGAGCAGAGAGCCCGATGTGGCTCCCATTTCAGGCACCCCTCAAAAAAGTCTTTTATTCCACTCTATCCTTTGAGTATATTTTTACATGATTGTGCTTCTGTGTTTAGGTTAGCTACTGTTTAGTACATGAAAATGCTGTACTTTGTACTTCATCGGACCTTACACTTTAATTTAATGTCCAATCTAACCATATTTATCAAGATTCATCTATTGAGAATTTACCATATAGAAATGATCGCCAGTTAGGGAATGGAATTTTTGTTCCCAGATAGACAGATATATCAAACAATATACTTAAACCTTTTTTTTTTCAAGCAGCTTTTAAGGTATCTAGAGCCATCACTTCTGTTCTGAGTAGAAGAAATTAATCAGAGGAGTATCTCATTATCTGGAAATCAGTTCTCCGGCAATCTCAGCCATCTTAAAGGAGTCAAGAAAGGGATTTTAAGCACACAGGATAAATGTTACAAAATCAAGTGCTGAATATTATGTGTTTCGAGTCTTCAGAAAATCTGAGCTCTTATTTAAAGCCTATTTACTCTTAAGTTACACAGAGTGCTAATAAGCTTGATTAATGGGTCTCTGTCCACAACAGATTTGATAGACTCAATAGAAGGAGTTCATAGGAACTAAACTGCTAGAGACATGCATACAAACAGCCATATGACTAATTTGACTTGGGGTGCCTCGGTGGCTCAGTGGGTTAAGCCTCGGCCTTCTTCGGCTCAGGTCATGATCTCAGGGTCCTGGGATCAAGCCCCGCATCAGGCTCTCTGCTTAGTGCGGAGCCTGCTTCCTCCTCTCTCTGCCTGCTGCTCTGCCTACGAGTGATCTCTGTCTGTCAAATAAATAAAATCTTAAAAAAAAAAAAAGATAAAAAAAGTGTTGGCAAAGATGTGGAGAAAAAGGAATTCTTGTGCATTGTTGGTGGGAATGTAAATTGGTGCAGCCACTGTATGGAGTTTCCTCAAAAAATTAAGAATAGAAATACCATACGATCTTAGTAATTCCACTGCTTGGTATTTTCCCAAAGAAAACAAAAATGCACATTTGAAAAGATATATGTAGCCCTGTGTTTATTGCAGCATATTTGTAATAGTCAAGGAATGGAAGCAACCTCAGTGATATTGATAGACGAATGGATAAAGATGTGATGTACATATACAATCTAATACTACTTAGCCATAGAAAAGAATGAACTCTTGTCATTCATGACAACATGAATTGACCTAAAGGGTATTATGCTAAGTGAAATAAATTGGACATAGAAAATAAATACCATATGATTTCACTTACATGTGGAATCCAAAAAAAAACAAAGAAACAAACAAAAAAACAAGAACAGACTCATGAACACAGAGAACAAACTGTTAGTTGCCAGATGGCACAGGGGTGGGGGAATGGGTGAAATAGGTAAAGGGGATTAAGAGGTGCAAACTTCTAGTTATAAAATAATGAAGATGAAAAGTACAGCATAGGGATATAGTCAGTAATATTGTAATAACTTCATATGGTGACAGATGGTAACTACATTTAGAGTAGTGAGCATTTCATAATGGGTAATTGTTGAATCATCATGAAGTGTACCTGAAGACAACATAATGTTATATGTCAATTATACTTCTATTAATAAGAAAATAAATTAATGTTTTTGAATCTGCTTATTTTAATGTCAAGCAGAAAACTATAATAAAATTTCAAAACTTTAAAGTTATGTTTCTTAAGTTTTAAATTATTCTGATAATGGAAGAATTTTAACATATATAGTTATATATTTAATTACATATATAAATATATAACAAATTTAACAGTTTAGATGTAAACATATAACTCTGTCATACACAATAATATATGGTATATGAGACGCCTGGGTGGCTCAGTTGGTTAAGAGGCTGCCTTTGGCTCAGGTCATGATCGCAGGGTCCTGGGATTGAGTTCTGTGCTTCTCCTTCTGCCTGTCGCTCCCCTTGCTTGTGCATGCTCTCTCTCTGACAAATAAATAAAAATCTTTTAAAAATAATAACGGCGGGGGTGCGCCTGGGTGGCTCAGTGGGTTAAAGCCTCTGCCTTCGGCTCAGGTCATGATCCCAGGGTCCTGGGATGGAGCCCCACATCAGGCTCTCTGCTCAGCAGGGAGCCTGCTTCCTCCTCTCTCTCTCTCTGCCTGCCTCTCTGCCTACTTGTGATCTCTGTCTGTCAAATAAATAACTAAATAAAATCTTTAAAAAAAAAATAATAATAATAAAAGGGGCTGCCTGGGTGGCTCAGTGGGTTAAGCCTCTGCCTTCAGCTCAGGTCATGATCTCAGGGTCCTGGGATCAAGTCCCGCATCGGGCTGTCTGCTGGGTGGGGAGTCTGCTTCCTCCTCCGCCCCTCCTCTATTTGTGATCTCTCTCTGTCAAGTAAATAAAATCTTAAAAAATAATAATAATAACAATATATATTATAAAATCTATATTTTGCAATATCTAGCAATCCTAGAATGATATAAAAGAATATATACTATGTATTAATCTTATATAATGTATGATTATTATATGCTATAATATATGATTATAATATATATCACATGTCTGTATTATATAATTTTATATCTCATATTCTTCTAAATTATTCCAGTAATAGAGTACATAATTCATAAACACGTGTTTCTCTATCAATTATTTTAAATGAGAAGAGCTAATATATTAATTGTGGTTATGTGTAGGTGACATTGGGAAATTTGTATTTTAAAAGGAACATATGGTTTTAGAATATGTTTTTTAGAATAAGAAAATAGTATGGAGAGATTGAGAGAGTGAGAGTGTGTGTGTGTGTGTGTGTGTGTGTGTGTGTGTAGAGATTGGTCACTGAGCACTCATGGTTCTGACCTTGTCTATAAATCAGTAGTCTGGGACACCTAAAAAAAAAAATCTAAGATATATAGTTATAGAGTAAAGGAGTTTTTTCCTTTTTTTTTTTGAAAAGAGTCCCAAGATTGCAAACTCAGTAAATACCAATAGTATTTTAATAATATCGTTCTAGAAATTTTTTAAGATAAAAATTTATCTTAGTTTATTCTTAGTTCCTTGGTTACTTGGTTGGTTTTAGCAGTTTCTTATTAACTGTAATTATTCTGGTTATTGGGGCTCCTGGGTGGCTCAGTGCATTAAGCCTCTGCCTTCAGCTCCGGTCACGATCCCAGGGTCCTGGGATTGAGCCCCACATCGAGCTCTCTGCTCAGCAGGGAGCCTGCTTTCTCCACCTCTCTCCCTGCCTGCCTCTCTGCCTACTTGTGATCTCTCTCTCTCTCTCTCTCTCTGTTACATAAATAAGTGGAATCTTTAAAAAAAAATTATTCTGGTTATTATTTATTCTATTACAGTTGGTGATGGAATATTGCTTAGGCTCAGCCTCTGATTTGTTAGAAGGTAAGAATAAAACCACTATCCCCTCCTTTCTGTTCTGCCTTGACCAGAATAGTATTTCCTCCTAAATGCCCTATATTTGCCATTGGGCAAAGCAAATGGATGCTGACTCAGACCTAAGGATTGTGTGGATGGGCTGTGCAAACTTTATCTCTGTGGTGGCTGAAGTGTCTCGGGGATGACTGACAGCCCTCTTGCTGTTCAGCGCATGGCCCATCCAGGGCAGGTACTTGCTAAAATGTTTGGCTCATGTGATGTAATGTATGTAGCCAAAAAACGTCAAATTCATACGTATGTAGGAAAAGTAGATGGTATCAAATTATATTTATATTTAACTCTTTCAGATATCTTGACTGACCCAGTTCTCTTCTGCAAATGCTATTATAATCCGAGACTGGGTTAAAAATTTACATTAAAAAAAACTTTCTTATATCATCCTTGATCTCTGAATAGAAATTGCTTATTAGCTGCTTTCACAAATAATGAAAACCTGTAGTTAGAAGAGGTAATTATAGATGCTCTGTGGAGAGGAGAATAATGCAACCTAAAACATTCTAGGCATTTAAAATGTCAGAAAGGACTGGTAAATTTGGGCCTGGCCCGTTGGAATCAGTGGTGGCTTTGACGTGCAACTGACAAGCCAATTAACAATTCATTACAGTGAATATCAGGCTTTGTTTTATTTTGTTTTAAGGAGTTTGTTTGTTTTTGTACTTGAGTTTCCTGTTGTCTGATCATTTATTGCAATTCTATAGGAAATATGGTGAATGTGCTCCCAAAGTGTCATATGAGAGTATATAATTCAGTTTGGTGTAACTGTATAAGATATTAAGAAGAATGCAACTGATTATTACTTCTGAATTTTTCTTTTCCTTCTTCAGTTCACAAAAAACCACTTCAGGAAGTGGAAATTGCTGCCATTACTCACGGTGCCTTGCAGGGGCTGGCCTACCTGCATTCTCATGCAATGATTCATAGGTAAGGTTGGAGACCAGTCACATGTCAGTTACAGGACTCTCCAAGGAATCTCAAAAATGAGTGCATGCTCCACTTTTTAGGGTGCCTGTGGATTTATAGGAAGCAAAGAGACTGCTGCTGCTGCTGGATGTAAGAAGTAAAGTTGTCAGAATTTAGCTTCTGTCTCTTGGTCTGTCCCAGGTGTACACAAAGACTTGCATCGCCTCTGTCCTCTAGGTAACTGTTCTCTAAGCAAGATGTTGCAGGAGAATTTGAGGAAGGGCCCAGCAGCCTTTTGATACAATGCCAAGAAGAAAAGAAAATTAGCCTTCCTTGCATGTATTTCTTTCCTAGCTGAGTTTCTTCTCCTTTTCCCGTTGTAAATAACAACTCAATCTTCTATAAATTTGTGCTGTTTCATCACGTTAAAATATTGTGCATTTCAATAGTCCACATAGATACTTAGGAAGATATTCTTGTATTTATCTTGGCAGATGAAGAAACTGGGACTCTGAAAGATTTAAATAATTGCCCATAATTTCATAGGCTTTACATAATAAAGATTGAAGCTCAGATTTCCTAACTCCTAATCCAGGCCTTTCCTCTGCCTTTTATTTTCTTTACCACAACAGCACTGTCCTCCCTCCAATCTACTTCCTACCACTAACTTCTTTTAAATAAAAATGTTGTTCCTAATCTTTCCTTCTCTCAATAAAGAACTTCTAGTACGATAACTTTAATGAATGATGGCAGTAGTGGAATATGGGGTAGATATAAAAGATCTCAGATGACTCAAAAACAGAAGAAAAAACTTTGACATTTACTAGGAAGAAATGAAACTATTACATCATAGGTTCCCCTTTTGCTTATGTTTTAATCACCCTGGAGTAGCCATTATCAGTTACTGGTACAAGAAAAGCAGAACTTCCTCAAAATAGGCAGACCAAAATTCCTGCCATGAATTTGGCCTATTTGTAAAGACAAAGAATGAGCCTAACCATATCTAATAAATGCTTATAAAATGGATTTAACCATAATGTCTATGGGTTTAACAAAAAAAAAATTTTATAGTGCAGTTTTTGGGTACCAAAATGTCATTACCGAATGCCAGCTTGTTTATATACGATTTTGCTGGTTCCTGTTTAAAGACATGGTTCATTTTTGTGCGCCTTTGGTAACAAATCTGCAACATTAATTTAATGTTTCATATTCTGTATTATGCTTTATCTTCCTTAGTGTATAAAAGTTGAAAAACAAAGCTTTTAAATTGTGCTCGCTATTTAAAAATAAATACCACATCTCAGATTTATTATTTTGATTTGACAAGCCAGTGTTCTAATTGAAGGTAATAGAGGAGAGATATTTTTCTGTTGTTAGATAAATAAATGTTTTTTTAGTCCTCTCTGCCAATGCCTAATGTCATCTTGAGTAAAGAAACTGAATTTTGAAGAGAAGGTTTTTGGAGACATTGCTTTGGAAACATTTGAACCTTCTCATTTTCAGCTCAAGTTTTCCTCATTCTCTCTGCTTTGTCTTTCCACGGCCCATCATTTTATAAGTCTTGGTTCCTGGTGCTCATTCCACCTCATGCTTTTTTTGAAGAGAATCAAGAATACATCCACATCTTCTCATTCTGAATTATCATCCTCAACAATGAATATTTTAAAATAATATTTTGAAAACTTCCTGCTGCATAAAATATCTAATAGCTTTAGTAGTAACCACTTGCGATTCTTTGTAGTAATACAATAGAAATGCAATTTCCTAATCCCTAATCCTTGTTTGTTTTGATCTTTCAGGGTCTTCTTTTTACTGTACAGTGTTATTTTTAAAATAACACCTTCTATATAACATGTACCCTCAAATGCCTTAGAGTTGCAGTTACAATTAAGGCAGAGAGAAAGGGTCACAGGCAAGAAAGAAAAGGTATGTGTGTAGTTGAGGTTTGCTGGGTAGGGTAGACAATACAGTTATTGAAGGTTTGTTTAGTATCCAAAAATGTTATGTAATTTGGAAAAGAAAAAAAAAAGGCAGTGATAAATGGCACCAGTTTTCCCAACATAAGAGATACTGTTGATGACTGGATTTGGCATCTGAGAATATGCTTTTTTAAGTGTAGCAACTGAATAGGTTTCCTTGTCCCGTGTCTGTCTGCCTTTTTTTCTCATTGCATTCCTTCCCTCTAAAGAAAGTTCTACCTTTTAGTAATTACTTTGACCTACCTGTAAGTACACCCAGGAATCTGGGCCCCCCTTATAACATTCGGTAATTACTAAATCCCCCTCTGGCTATCTGGGCAAGGTTTTTTTGTTTTGTTTTGTTTTGTTTTTAATAAACTTTTTGTCTTATTAATTGCATGCTCTGACCTATTCCATAATCAAAGTTGAAAAGTAATTTTCTAACCCTCTTATTTTTTTCTATAGGGATATTAAAGCAGGAAATATTCTTCTAACAGAGCCAGGTCAGGTGAAACTAGCTGATTTTGGATCTGCCTCGATGGCTTCTCCTGCCAACTCCTTTGTGGGCACTCCTTACTGGTATGTAGAACTTAAAAATTAGAATTTTAAAATATGCATACATGAACAAGATGGCCTCAAAGCATTGCTTTTGTTTTGTTTTGTTTTGTTTGACAGTGTCTCACCATGTGCCTCAAATGAGGTTTCCATTAAAGGATAGAAAACTCACTGGCAAAAAAAGAAACACTCTGACTTAGTATAAAATTTCCAGTAACTTTAAATTGTTCAAATAAGGTTGATGTCACTGTGTGTAAACTGAGCAGGATTATCAACTCACTGACCAAGCTCAGGTTTTAGATTTCATTTGAAGTTTCTTTTGAAACTTTCTCTTGAGGCCTAATCTCTACGCAAAGACAAGGTAGTTTCTTTAACCTTCTCTAGTCAACAAACAAAAATACTACCTTTCAATGAAAGAAGTCCGGTTTCTTTTTTGTTGTTGTTGAGTTCTTTTCTGAGACTTTTCTTAGTTTGTCACTCTGACTGAAAATTTCACCCCATCTATTCAAGATGTTGTTCCTCCTTTTCATAGATAAACTGGAATTACATTATACCTTGGATAATGACTTATATCCCTGGATAATTACTTATCTACTAAAAAAATCAGCTACTATTTGAATTTCCTTTCTGTCCATGATCATCAAATAGCATTTACTAAGTAGTCACTTACATATAGTAATAGGAAAAAAAAAAAAAAAAATGAAACTGATAAAGGCCCTGACCTCCTTTGGAAATCCATTCTGGACAAACAATATCCATCACCATAGCACGTTTGTTTATTTTTTAAGTTGTAATATCTTTGAAATATCTGATTATGTTGTTTTAAATAGTTCATAAGTATTTTTCATGTTGTCTATAGTTAGTTAAATATTTCATACGTATGAATTCTTTACAAATCTCTGAGGTAGGTACTAGAATTCTCTCCACATTGCAGATGGAAAAACTGATATACAGAGAGGTTAAGTAATTTAGCCACGGTAAAACTATTAGATAATGGTGGAACCAGGATTTATTGAGAATAATGTATTATTTCATATAAATCCTTGAGTGTAATGTTTATATTTTGAACAGTGTTTTTCCAAATGACTTATGTTAAGGAAATAACATTTTTATCAGACAAAATTTTAGACTGTGTTCAAACAACTATTTCACCAAATCACTTCATTAAATGAATTTTGTTTTTAATTTGCAACTCAAGTTTTGTACATTACGTTTGGCAGGATGGCTCCAGAGGTGATCTTGGCTATGGACGAAGGACAGTATGATGGGAAAGTTGATATTTGGTCACTTGGAATCACCTGTATTGAATTGGGTGAGTGAAAGAGTCGTTTTATTGTACTTTTGAGAATCACTTCTATGATTGTTAATTCGTTCATCCTGCTTTCATTTAATGGGTCACTGCTACATGTGGGCCAGGCAGTATGAATTTATTCGATTTTTTTCTATGCTTTTGTATAACATCAGAAGATTACTTTCTCTTTACTACATTTTCATATTATTAATTTAAAGAGCTGCTTTAAAAGAGCAGATACAGCAAATGACAAATGTGGGAATATATAATAATAAGCATTAATATTTGAAAAATATCCATTCTCCGTATCATGAGTGATAACTTCCCAGTAGTAATTTAATTTCGACGTGTGTAAGGGAAATCTGAAAAATAGCCGGCTTATCCCAAAATCTGACTGTAAAAACTGTATTTGACCCATTTACAGAGCAACCTCACATGAAACTTCTTGTTAGAAGATACCCGCTGCTTTAAAGTTGTTCCCCAAACATTGTTGCATTCACATAAAATTGTCTAACATACCACAGATTCTTGATTCTCTGGTTGTATATTTTGAACTTTAATGTATCCTAAAGTCACTTTTATCCAGAGCTATATTGGCAGATTTAATCAGTGATTCTTAGGTAGTGGGGTGGATAGGATTACTGTGGAGCTGGAGAAAAGGATGGACAGTTGACCTTCCAGAGCCACTGAGAGCTGGCTCCAACACTGCCTTTATCTAGATTTTTATTTACAATTTATATAAATACATTTAATTTTTTAATTGGTTTTTTAAAGTTTCTTCATCTGGTTTTTTGGGTTAATTTCCTCTACTCTGGAATCCAAACTGATCCTGTAAGAATTTCTGAGCCCCAGCTTGTTTCTCAGACTGTAGTTTTCTTTTTCCTAAAATGCTTGGCTTGTAAAGACAACTTGCGATACTTTGTATTACATTTCCAGTTGCTTCACTGACCCCTTTCTTGAACAAAGAAACATATGATGAAGATAAAGATTTGTCTTCTCTTTTTTTTTTAACCTTAAAGAGATAATACTTTTTCAAAAATTGAGTTTAGGGAGAAGCTTTAAAATATTTAATTTTTAATTTTTAAAAATCGGTAATACTCATGGTTTGTAAATCAAAAAATAGAAAAAGACATGCAGCAAAATAACTCAGACCTCTGGCCCTATTTACCCATTTCCTTTCCCACCCCTGCTAGTACATACAGGGTACCACTGTAACTAATTTCCTATATGTCCTTCCAGAGCTTCTTTACAAATACACAAACAAATACGAATATACATGTATTACATTCCTTTTCCCGCCCAAGTTAACATATACAAGTGATTCTGTATATTGCTCTTTCACTTAACAACATCTTGGAGATCTGTTTTATATTAGTAACTTAGGCCTCTTTTTCATTTTTTTTTTTTTTTTAAACTGGCATCATTTACTCCTCTAGTACTATGGATATACTGAAATTTATTTGACTGGTCCTCTGTTAAAGGATATTGAGGTAGTAGATTTCTTTTCTAGTCTTTTTTTTTTTTTTAAGATTTTATTTATTTATGTGAGTGAAAGAGAGAGCACACGCATGATCAGGGAGAGGGGCAGAGGGAGGACCAGCTTCCCTGCAGAGTAGGGAGACTGATTTGGGGCTCCATCCCAGGACCCCAGGATCATGACCTGAGCCAAAAGCAGATGCTTAACCAATTGAGCCACCCAAGCACCCCTCTTTTTTTTTACTTTTTTTTTAAGATTTTATTTATTTGACAGAGATCACAAGTAGGCAGAGAGGCAGGCAGAGACAAAGGGGGAACCAGGCTCCCTGCTGAGCTGAGAGCCCGATGTGGGGCTCCATCCCAGGACCCTGGAATCATGACCTGAGCTGAAGGTAGAGGCTTTAACCCACTGAGCCACCCAGGTGCCCCTTTTTTAACATTTTAATATTGTGTTATTCTCTCTTTCACTGCAAAGGAAATTAATCTAACTTATTCACACTGATTATGGTGGGGGAGACTCAGAAGAAATATTTGCATACTTTAAAAAGGACATATGATGCACTTCCAACAATACTATATACAACTTTACAAGATAGTCTTAAAAGTCAGAGAGGGAAAACTAATCCAGATAATTTTGAAAAAGTAGAATTTAGATAGAAAAATCACCGAACCAAAATCCATACCATCATAATTAATACAGTACTGATGTAGGGAAAGACTAATATCCAATAGAATAGACTATAAAACCTAGAAATAGACTCATGTATAAGTCAGATTGTGGTATAAGACAGGAAAAGCATTATAAATCAGTGGGCAAAGATGGCCCATTTGATAAATAATATGAGACAATTTGTTAATTGTATGAGAAAAACTATAATTAGATCCTAGTTTATGCCATACACAAAAATAAAATCCCAGGGGCACCTAGGTGGCTCAGTAGGTTAAAGCCTCTGCCTTTGGCTTAGGTCATGATCCCAGGGTCCTGGTATCGAGCCCCACATCAGGCTCTCCGCACAGCAGGGAGCCTGCTTCCTCCTCTTTCTCTGCCTGCTTCTCTGCCTACTTGTGATCTCTGTCTGTCAAATAAATAAATAAAATCTTAAAAAAAAAAGTCCCAGATTAGTTAAATACCCAAAAGTAAAAAATAAAACTTTAAAACTTTTAAGAGAAGCCATCTTCTGACTCAGTTTCCTCATCTACAAAATAGAGATAACAATGCTACAAAGTAGATACTATTATTATGAAGATTAATGAATAATATATAGATATAAAATATTTATCAATAGATACTTGGGCTGCTTCCATATCTTTGCTATTATAAATAATACTGCAGTAAACATGGGAGTACATGCATCTTCTTGAATTAATGTTTTCATTTTCTTTGGGTAAATACCTGAGAGTGGAATTATTGGATCATATGGTCTTTTTCTATTTTTAACTTTTTGAGGAATCTCCATACTGTTTTTCACAGTGGCTGTACCAATTTACATTCCCACCAAAAGTGAATGGATAAAAAAGATGTGGTACACACACACACACACACACACACACACACACACACACACAGAAATATTACTCAGCCAAAAAAAATGAAATCTTGCCATTTGTAACAACATGGATGGACCTAGAGCATATTATGCTACCTGAAATTAGTGAGACAGAGAAAAAAAAATATGGTATGATTTCACTTATATGTGGAATCTAAAAAACAAATAAATGAATAAACAAATAGTAGAATCAGACCCATAAACACAGTGAACATACAGATGATTGTTAGGGGGATGGACAAAATGGGTCAAAGGGTGTGGGAGATAGAGGCTTTCAGTTTTGGAATGACTAAGTCGCAGGAATAAAAGTCACAGGCATAGGGAATATAGTCAGTGGTATTATAATAGCATTGCATGGTGAGAGATAGTAGTTACCCTTGCAGTGAGCATAGCATAATGTTTAGGGTTGTTGAATCACTGTGTTGTACTCCTGAAACTAATGTAAGATCCTATGTCAACTATACTCATATAGATAGACATTAATATAGAGATATGAAATACTTAAAATATGGCATGCCATGTAATAAGCACTATATAAATATAATTATTATTACTATAGGAGTATATACCTTTATGGGTATGGGAAGCATTTTTCTAAAAATATTTTGAAAATGTTGACAAATATGATAACTTTTAGTACTTTAAAATATAAAGCTGTGGGGGCGCCTGGGTGGCTCAGTGGGTTAAGCCGCTGCCTTCGGCTCAGGTCATGATCCCAGGTCTTGGGTTCGAGCCCCACATCGGGCTTTCTGCTCAGCGGGGAGCCTGCTTCCTCCTCTCTCTCTGCCTGCCTCTCTGCCTACTTGTGATTTCTCTCTGTCAAATAAATAAATAAAATCTTTAAAAATATATATATATATATAAAGCTGTGTAAAATACAATAATTGAAATATAAGCCAGAGACTCATAGAAAGTAATTTCAACATATCTAACCAACAGAGTATTGGCCCAGAATATTTTTTGTAATTTTTAAATTTTTTATTAACATATAATATATTATTAGCCCCTGGGGTAAAGCTCTGTGAATTGCCAGGTTTGTACACTTCACAGCACTCACCATATAGCACGTACCCTCCCCAACGTCCATAACCCAACCCACCCTCTCCACACCCTCCCTTCCCCCAGCAACCCTCAGTTTGTTTTGTGAGATTAAGAGTCTCTTATAGTTTGTCTCCCTCCCGATCCCATCTTGTTTCATTTGGCTCAGAATTTTTAAAGATTCCTTATGATTTACCACATTTCTTTATCAAAAATAAAAAGACAAACAGCCAGTAGAAAAATGGGCAAATAATATAATCAGCAAGTTCATTGAAAAAGAAACCTAAATGGACACCAAACATTCAAAGATACTCAGTCTTGTTAGCAATAAGGGAAATGCAAATTCAAACCTCATCACAACGGGGCACGTTGGGTGGCTCAGTGGGTTAACCACACAACTCTTGATCTCAGCTCAGGTCTTGATCTCGGTGTCATGAGTTCAAGCCCTGTTTTGGGTTCCATGCTGGGCATGGAGCCACTTTAAAAAACAGAACAAACAAAAATCCTTTTCACATTTATCAGACTGGCAAAAGTTCTTAAGTCTGAGAATAATAAATAGATGTTGGGAAACTACGAAGGAAACATGAACTCATTCACTACTGGTAGAAATGTAAATTGGTGTTAACAACTTCAGATTGTAAATCGACAACATCTAGTAAAGTGGCTGAGTAGTTTCAGTGACCCACAACTTCACTTCTCAGTGTGTTCCTTAAATAAATATTTATGGATGTACACCGGATGTGTGTACAAGAATGCAACCTTGTGTCGAAGCTAGAGAAGGTTGAAACAACCAGAATTCTTATCCAAGGAGGAATGGATAAATGAATTACAGAATACTGTATCACAGTTAAGGATGAACCGAATCTACATGTACCATCATGGACATATCTCAAAAATCATCACATTGATGCAGAAAAAGCATTTGACAAAATACAGCATTCTTTCTTAATAAAAACCTTCAACAAATTAGGGGGTGGATGGAACATACCTCAACATCATAAAGACCATATATGGAAGACCCATAGCTAATTTCACTCTCCGTGGGGAAAAAACAGAGGCTTTCCCCTGTAGCAGGAATAAGACAGGGATGTCCACTCTCACCACTCTCACTCCTAGTACTAGAAGTCTTCGCCTCCGCAGTCAGACAACAAAAAGAAATAAAAGGCATCCAAATCAGCAAGGAAGAAGTCAAACTTTCACTATTTGCAAATGACATGGTAGTCTTTGTAGAAAACCTGAAAGACTCCACCAAAAAATTGCTAGAACTAATTCATGAATTAAGCAAAGTTTCAATATATAAAATCAATGTGCAAAAATCTGTTGCATTTCTATACACCAGTAATGAAGCGCCAGAGAAAGAAATCAAGGCATTAATCCCATTTGCAGTTTTACCAAACAGTAAGATACCTAGGAAAAAACCTCACTAAAGAGGTAAAAGATCTGTACTCTGAAAATTAGAAAACACTTGTGAAAGAAATTGAAGAGGACACAAAGAAATGTAAAAGCATTCCATGCTCATGGATTCGAACAAACATTGTTAAAATGTCTGTATTACCCAGGGGCACCCGGGTGGCTCAGTCTGTTAAGCGTCTGCCTTCAGCTTCAGGTCCCAGAGTCCTGGGATCGAGCCCCACATCCAGCTCCCTGCTCAACAGGAAGCCTGCTTCTCCCTCTCCCACTCCCCCTGCTTGTGTTCTCTCTCTTGCTGTGTCTCTCTCTCTCTGTTAAATAAATAAAATATTTTTTTTAAAAAAATGACTGTATTACCTAAAGCTATCTACACATTTAATGCAATCCCTATCAAAAGAATACCAGCATTCTTCAAAGAGCTAGAACAAACAATCCTAAGATGTGTATGGGACCACAAAAGACCCCAAATAACCATAGTCCTGAAAAAGAAAAAACTGGAGGCATTACAATTCCAGATTTCAAGCTCTATTACAAAGCTGTAGTCATCAAGACAGTACGGTACTAGCACAAGAATAGACACACAGATCTATGGAACAGAATAGAGAATCCAGAAGTGGACCCACAACTATATGGTCAGCTATTTTTCAAGAAGGCAGGCAAGACTCTCCAGTGGAAAAGAAGACAGTCTCTTCAACAAATGGTGTTGTGAAAACTGGACAACATGCCAAAGAAACTGGACCACTGTCTTCCACCACACACAAAACTAATTTCAAAATGGATGAAAGACCTAACTGTAAGACCAGAAACCATCAAAATCCTAGAGGAGAATACAGACAGAAACCTCTTTGACCTCGGCTATAGCAACTTCTTACTAGACATGTTGCCAGAGGCAAGGGAAACAAAAACAAAAGTGAACTGTTGGGCTCCATCAGGATAAAAACTTCTGCAAAGTGAAGGAAACAATCAACAAAACTAAAAGGGAGCCTACAGAATGGGAGAAGATATTTGCAAATGACATCAGATAAGGGGCTAGTATCTAAAATCTATAAAGAGCTTGGGGGTATAGCTCAGGGGTAGAGCATTTGACTGCAAAATCTATAAAGAGCTTATCAAACTCAACACCCAAAGAATAAATAATCCAATCAAGAAATGGGCAGAAGACATGAATAGACATTTTTCCAAAAAGGACATCCAGATGGCCAACAGACCCATAAGGAGATGCTCGACATCACTCATCATCAGGGAAATACAAATCAAAACCACAATAAGACACCACCTTACACCTGTCAGAATGACTAAAATTAACACAAGAAACAACAGGTATTGGTGAGGCCGTGGATAAGGGGACCGCTCTTGCATTGTTTGTGGGAATACACACTGGTACAGGCACTCTGGAGTACAGTATGGAGATGCCTCAAAAAGTTAAAAATAGAACTAACTACCCTATGAATAACATGAATAATAGAACTAACTACACAGCAATCACAGTAGTGATCAAAGGATATGAACATACAGATTTGAAGGGGTACATGCACCTCAGTGTTTATAGCAGCATTATCAACAGTAACCAAATTATGGAGAGAGCCGAACAACCCATTGACTAAATGAATGGATAAAGAAGATGTGCTATAGATACAATAGAATGTCACTCAGCCATCAAAAAGAAGGAAATCTTGCCATTTGCAACGATGAGGTTGGAGCTAGAGTATATTATGCTAAATGAAATAAGTCAGAGAAAGACAAATACCATATGATCTCAATCATGTGGAATTTGGGGCGCCTGGGTGGCTCAGTGGGTGAAAGCCTCTGCCTTCGGCTCGGGTCGTGGTCTCAAGGTCCTGGGATCAAGCCCCGCAGCGGGCTCTCTGCTCCGCGGGGGGCTTGCTTCCTCCTCTCTCTCTGCCTGCCTCCCTGCCTACTTGTGATCTCTCTCTCTCTCAAGTAAAATCTTTTTTTTTTTAATTTTTAAAAGATTTTATTTATTTATTTGAGAGAGAGACAGTGAGAGAGAGCATGAGCTAGGAGAAGGTCAGAGGGAGAAGCAGACTCCCCATGGAGCTGGGAGCCTGATGTGGGACTCGATCCCGGGATTCCGGGATCATGACCTGAGCCGAAGGCAGTCGTCCAACCAACTGAGCCACCCAGGCGTCCCCAAATAAGTAAAATCTTTAAAAAAAAAAAAAAAATCATGTGGAATTTAAGAAAGAAAACAGATGAACATATGGGAAGGGGGGTGTGCAGAAAAAAAGGAGGGAGGGAAATAAACCATAAGAGACTCTTTTTAAACAATTATTTTTATTAACATATAATGTATTATTTGCCCCAGAGGTGCAGGTCTGTGATTCATCAGGCTTGCACAATTCAAGCACTCACCATAGCACATACCCTCCCCGATGCTCATCACCCAGCCACCCTATCCCTACCCGCAACCCCCCAGAAGTTTGTTTTGTGAGAGAAGAGTCTCTTGTGGTTTACATAAGGGTTGATGGTTGGAGGTGCAGCGGGGGATGGGATAGATGGATGAAGAGGTTAAAGGAGGGCCCTTTTTGTGATGAGCACTGGGTGTTGTATGTAAGTGATGAGTCACTGAGTTCTACTTCAGAAACTAATATTGCACTGTATGTTAACTAATTTAGCAATAAATTTAAACTTAAATTTTAAAAATCTAACATTGAATGTTTAATGAACAAAGAAATTTGCAAAAGTTATAGGTACAGTATGATACTAATTATGAAAGTTTTATAAACACTTCTTTATATTGTTTGTGTATGTGTTAGTATATATATTAGTATATACATAAATATTTTTTAAAACATAAGAACATAGATGTAAAAGATGTAATTTCAAAACAACATTCTCTGGAGAGAGGAAGAAGAAAGTTATATCTACTATATTACTTTTTTGAAAGAAAAAAGTTCTGAAAAAAAGACAAAATACTGATTAAATGAAAGGTATCATAATCTACAAATTTTTATGTATGAAATATTTAAGAATTTTAATTTTTTTATTTATTTACTTTGAGGGGGGAACGGGGCAAAGGGAAAGGGAGAGACAGAGGATTTCAAACAGACACCACACCCAGCATGGAGCCCATTTGGGGCTCGATCCCACAACCCTGAGATCATGACCCCAGCTGAAACCAAGAGTCGGATGCTTAACCAACTGAGCCACCCAGGCACCCTGAAGAATTTAACTTAAGTTTGAAAAAAAAAAAAAGACTTTTTAAAACAAATAAATAAATATACATTCCTGCAGTAAAAACAAAAAACCTGCCCTCTGCCTAGCATAGAGTTAGTGATTTGGAATAAATTTTAAAATTAGACACCCTGGATTTGAATTTTGGCTTTACCAACATTAGCTGGCATTTGTTGGTGTACTCCAAATGGCTGCACTTATACCAGCAGGGCATCCAAGTATTCTAGCCTGTGAATGACACCTTTTGAAGTTGCATAACATGTTCATCCTGAATGTGAGTTTGGACAACTTTCTCAACTTCCTTGAGCCTTAGTTTTCTCACCTAAGTAAAAATAACAATACATATACTCTAAATATTGTCACTTCAATAAGATAACGTATGTAAAGTGTTTAACATACGCCTAGCGCAGAACAAAGGCTCAGTAACAGCTAATTGCATTTGTCTATAGGATTATTCCTATTTTTGTCATTTATATTCTAAAATCAACCAAAATTATAAACTGATGCCATAGCAGCAACTCCTCTGTTGTAAAGATCTAAGAGGATTTACTACCTAAGTTGAATTTTACAGCTCATCAGTGTCCACCCATTGTTTTAACAAGTTTTTGCTTACCATAATCTTTCTAACGTGGATTCTGCCCTTTCCAACCTTCTTAAATAGAGCAGACAAGTATCTTTTTATGATGATTCAAGATCACCATCACATCACTTTTTGTACTGTATAGATGTAGTAATCACTGAAGTTTCAAACAGCATTTCACACTGGGTGAAAGAGGTACTTATCCCAGGAAATACTTTTAGAACTTCCTCTCTTGAGAGAGGCCCTGGTATATGCTTGATTTCTAATTTTATTTTTTATAAAAATGAATTAAAGTATGTATGAAAATATGGTCTCTGTATCAGCCTTGGATTGCCTTCAATGATTTACTGAATTAAAAAACAAAGTATCCATCTCCTGAATTGTCTTACCCTCCACAATGGCTGTTCCTGCAAATTGACAGATGATACTATTGAATTATGCTTACAAACAGACTGTGTGGTCAGACAGACTGAAGTTCTAATTCTAGCTCTGCCATTTCTTAGTTGTGTGACTTCCATCAAATTATTTGAACCCTCTGTGAAATTTACATAATAGGAACCCCTACCCTAGGGGTGTCTGGGTGGCTCAGTCAACTAAGCCTCTGCCTTTGGCTCAGGTCATGATCCCGGGATCCTGGGATCCATCCAGCTCCCTGCTCAGCTGGGGGCCTGCTTCTCCCTCTCCCTCTGTCCATGCCCCCACCCCCACCCCTGGCTTGTGCTCTCTCTCTCTTTCTCTCACTCTCGCTATCTCTGTCTTTATCGCAGGTAACTAAGTAAAATCTTTAAAAAAAAGAGAGAGAGAAGAACCTCTACCCTACCTTACTGGATTGTCTGGATTATATGAAAATATAGATTTAAAGTTCTTATTATTATATTCCCCACATAGTATACTCAATAAATGTACTCAGTAAACAAACATTAACAACATAGTCCTGATATGTATCATATTTCATCCAAAATTTTAATTTACATTTTAACATCTCTTTCAACGGGGAGGTTGAATAATGCAACATTTTATTTTTGTATATTATATTATATTTTATATATTTTATATATATGAAATATATAATATATATTATATTTTGCATTTTATAATTGTAATTATAATCGGCAGCATTTTCTCCAAGTTACACATAAAATTGTGGTGCATCTTAATAGTAGTACATTTTATAGTCACTGGCATCTTAGATTCACAGAAAGATGGAAGTACATGCTCAGTTAATATTCATTAAGTAAAATTGTTACCAAAGAATTATTCAAAATGCATTGTATTGCTAATGCAACAGACCATACAAGTATCTTTTTGACAGCTTTTCTCTTTATCTCTATCTCTGTAGCATTAATCTTGTAAATGAACGTATTAAAGAAGGGCAGTTTTTCACAGGAAAAAAGAGTAACTGGCTGCATATAAAACCCTACGCAATGATTTCTCTAAGTTTTCTATATATTTGATATACTTTAAATTCTACTTTTAATGTTGAAATTACCTTGAAAGTTGTGGATAGTGTTGTCCCCTTTCCTTACGACATTTCTTCTACAATACTGTGTACTTTTTTAAAGGCTCCCTAACCTGTAATTTAAATTGCTAAGGTAACATCGCAAAGGAAGAAGATGATAATGTTACTGGCGCTGTCGTTCTTTCCTGGATCAAGCTCTATAGTTCCTAAGTGGTAAAGCCTGTTCCACAAATTATCTTTTGCTAAATTAAATTTCCACTGAAAGAACTAGATAAATGCATCAACCCTCTGAAATCTTTGGATGCTGAAATTGTCCAATCAGCAAATATTTTACTTTTCAAGATTATTTCAAGAGAAGTTAATATGGTGTTCATTTGTTTAACCTATAGACACTTGGTTCACCTGCAAAGGTCATGATAGAAGCTGGCAAATGGTCCATTGGCGTTGTCAGGGAATTTATTGTGCTCAGAAATAAATTCTCCAATGGGGAAAAATATCACAAACACATAAAAACATAAATGTTGTCATGTAGGTTTTTTTGCCTGGGGTTTTCATCTCCCACATTAGCCACTCATGGTTGATAATAAATGAATGTGTGATGGTTGTTGGGGACAGGCAGGCATATTTACTCTTCTTAAAGCTGCTGATGGTTTGTTTTTTTTTTTTTAAGTTTATTTATCGATTTAAGTTTATTTATTTTTTTAGTAATCTCCACACCCAACGTGGGGCTTGAACTCACCACCCCCAAGATCAAGAGTCACGTGCTCTACAGACCAAGCCAGCCAGTCACCGCCCCCTCCTCTCTTTTTTCAAAAATAGCAGTACAATCTATCATAAAATGCAAAGGATTGTTGAAAAGGCACTGAGACCTAGTGAAAAGAACCCATTTCTTGGATTCTTACAAGATGGGTTGAAATCCCAATTTAGCCACTTACCATGTGACTTAGTTTCATTATTTAGGCTAACTGAATCTCAGTTTCTTTAGCTGGGAAATAATGCTTAGAATAATAGGACTCTCCTTGCTGAGCTAGTCTCAGAATCCTGAATGACAGGTAGCACATGGTGAGTGCCTGACCTGCAGTAGGAATTCAGTACATGGTACTAATTACTGTTATCGATAATTATTATGGTTTTCAACCGCATTCGTTCATAAGAAATCGTTTGCCACAAAAACTTGGTCATTGTCTTTAAATAGAAATCATTATTTTTTTCCTTTAGTTAATTCAGTTTTTTATGCTTCCACCCTTTTCATTTCTTTTGAGAAAATCTGAATTACGTATTGCAAGGTGGCCTCAAAAGAACTCCTCGTTCCTATTTTGCTGCTCCTGTGGAAGACTGTATGCAGACCACTGTATTCTACAGTAAGGGTTGACAAACTTTCTGTGAAGGACCAGATAATAAGTGTTTTGGCCTTTGCAGGCCATATATTCTCTGTCATAACTACTCAGTTCTGCTGTTATAGCATGAAAACCACCATAGATAGTGTTAATAAATAAACGTGGCTGTAATTCAATAAAACCTTACAAAAATGGACTTCTAGGTGAATTTGGCCCGCAGACCATAGTTTCCCAGTCCTTGCTCTATGGTATGCTGGCTTAGCAAGGAGTGCCGCCACCATAGCTCAGAGGATTTATGTGGCTGAGGCCATCTGAAACTAATATTTAGCAAATGCTCCTCAGACCATAGAGCCGTGTGCCGTTTAGAACACCTTCAGTCACCTGCTTCTCTACTGCAGCTGTTCTACCATCGTGTGGCTGGTTGTCATCGTCTTCACAGCAGCATTGGCTCCTTAGAGCCTCACCATTCCTGCTTCAAATCCGAGCTACTGCCCTTCTTGTCACTACTGAATGGGGTCTTGTTGTTGCTTTTTTGTTCCTTCATCCTTTTTCCAAATTTCTATTCTCTTTTTTTCTTTAGTCCCCCTTCCTGGCTGTTTCTCTAGTAGAATTCAGTGTTCTTCTGAGCAGCTTGAATTTTATACATTTTTCCTGTAAGTGAGAGGGTTCTTATCCTTCTGGCAGGAAATGAAGCCATCACATAGAATCTGATGAGAGCCCCAAGACTTAGTCACTCCCTAGTCATTTTTGTGACTTCTTGCTGCACTAGATGGTTTGTTGACAGAGTTTCTTCTTTGCCTTAGTCTGCCTTGCCTTTATTTATTTTATTGTTATTTTGGGACCACCAAACATATATACCAGGCGCTATGCTCAGCAGTGGGAATGCAAAGATGAACAAAATAGGCATTGTCCTTGCCCTCATGAAGTTTAGCAAAGAGGACACCCATTAAAGAATTACACAAATAATTAACTAAGGGAATCACCGTATGTATAGGTAGTAGAAAGGAAAAACATAATTTGCAGTGACAAAATCTAATAGGACCTAGTCTGAGAAGTCAGAGAAGGCTTCCCTAAGGAAGTGCTTGTAAGCATATAATAAACATTAAATAAGTATTTATGAAATGAATGTAAAAATGCAATTTATTTAAGATGAAACCTGAAAGGTTGGCAAAAATTAACCAGATAAAGTTTAGGGAATGAACGTGGAAGGGGAGTCCAGACAGTGGAAGCAGTTATGTGTGAAAGGCTCTGAAGTTGCTTCTCTCAGTGAAGCAAAAGATGACTTGAGAAGAGTGGGGAAGCATTGCTTCTCAGAATGAAATAACAGAGGTCTCCAGGGTCATGTTAATAAAGGCAGATAGGCTATGTGTTTAAGGATCTGGACTCTGTTCTAAGAATGATGGGAAACCATCGATGGTGACATGGTGACATGGTGAGTTCCTACTTCCATGTGGCTTCAAATACTTGGAGTTGTCAGAAGGCCAAGCTCTAGAAACTCTCCAGTGTGTATCTCCTGAAAAAGGTAAATAAATAAATAAACCTGAACCTAAACCTGAACTCCTCTACATTTGAAACAGATATAAATCCATTTGTCCACACTACAACTCTAAAATTTCCACTTGTGAACAGTCCGTAGTCCATGCCCCTGTAATACTGGTAACTATGTCATGAGTATATAGTATTCTTTTGAGAGGCTAATAAAAAATATTTATAGAATGGTATACTGTGCATTTTAAAAGTATCAGAGAACATTTAGACAAGACTGTAAGAGGCCCCTAGAGCATCATGCATGAATAACCATAGTCGTCTTCTGCCGGGGTACTTAAAGTGACTTAAAGTTCACTACTCTTAAAATTGTTCATTCCAAGTTTTGGACAGTTTTTGTTTTGTTTTCTCACCTAGCTTTTCATAAGTTCATCCTTCTGAGAGTCAAAATGTCTTTTGTGTTACTTCATGGAGTAAGCCAAATTCACCATTGTAAAAGTGCTTGAAAACCAAGATGTTTGATAAAGCCTGAGAATTAGATTATGAATTACAAGGTGGGACTATGTAAAGAATCCATTAAGATAAGCATGGTAGGATGAGATAGTGATTTTTCTTCTAGGGCATAATAATTAGTAAATAATCTAAAACTAACTGCACTCAGAACTAGAGCCTTGATTTTTTTTCCTTTGGTCAACAAATCAAGCACTAAATATGTGAATAACACCTTATTATATATTGCTTGAGGAATAAAAGCATAAGAAGTACTAGGGTTGTAAGATCTTACAGAGCTAATGATTTTTTTTTGAGAGAGAAGATTTTATGTTTATGTAAGTGCAATAGGAGAGTACATGCCAAATAAGCAGTATACTAAAATAGAGCTACAGAAATTCCAAAAAACAGATCAGGATGGGCTGAGATAGAATAAATCTATTAAGAAATACCTAATTTCACTGAGTTTCTCTTTAGGCTGGACCAAGCTTGATTGTGATTTACCACCTCCCCCTCCTCCCCTTTTCCTTCTGCCACCACCTGTACCATTTATTTGGCCTGGATGAGACTTCAGACAGTGTTTATTGAATTGAATTATTTTATCTTCCTTGCTATGTTAGTCATGTTGAAGATGTTCCATTCTATAATAATTTTTCTCATTCTATTTTTCTGTGCCTTATGGATTTTTCCAATGAATACATATGTTTACATTAAAACACATACACACAAAGATGTTCATACCTATTATAGGAACACAAGCAAAGTCCAGCATTTGAAGATAGGTGAGAGAAAAATAAATTTTTGTTTTGAATCTTCTGAAATGGGTCTGTTAGGAGCTTTGCCAGTATACATTAGGATGATGAGCAGCTTCTTCTGAAAGGCTATCCTGGGCTGACCTCAGAGTTTAAAATAAGTGGAGTATGTGGCATGATGACAGTAATGAGCCATTGATTTAGTGGTGAAGCTTTGCTCACAGAGCCTTATTTCTCTCTCTGCCTGATTTCTTTAAAGAACTGCTTTATTGTGTTTCTTGTCCTTCAGCGGAACGGAAGCCCCCCCTTTTCAACATGAACGCAATGAGTGCCTTATACCACATTGCCCAGAACGACTCCCCAACGCTACAGTCTAATGAATGGTAAGACTCTGCTCTCATTTTAAATCTCTAAGGGAATCACCACATGTATTCGGCACTTTCACTGAATCACATTTTAAATATCTGACCTAGAAACCATACATTCCTTCACCGTATGTGATAGTAACTGACAGTGGTGCTTTATAGATGTGAATTGGCTATGCACACACACACATTTTTACTTATTTCTACCCTCACTGTCACTTGTACTATGTTCTTAATGTGTGTGTAGGAACTGAAATTCTACAAGGAACATCCCTTGCTGTCTTCCTAATAAGTCTCATCTCTTAAATCCTGACAGTCTTGTATTGACCATCTCCGCTCTTACCACTTCTTGGCAGAGATGAAGTACCTTCTCTGATGTCATTATTTTTCCAGTTGTCATATCTTTTATTATATTATATTTAAGTATGTTGACACAGAATATACACTGTCTATTCAGAATTGTATCATTCCTTACAGAAAATTATAACATTTTGATAGCTGTTTGGGCCACAAGAGTTATAGAATAAGGGAAGTTTTAAACAAGAGTGGACAACTTCCTTCCACCTCCCAAGAGAAGGAAGTTTTTTCATCTAGAAACCATATGCCTAAGTCCCTTCCCTTATGCTTCAAATTTTACTACCTGGTTGTAGGTGGTGGGTGATGGAGAAGTTACCAACCAGCCGTGAAGAATATAGGCTTGAGACTTACCAGAGTTGTCATCTTTGGAAAGAAAAATATGTGTAAAACTATTATATATATAAATATAATACTTTTCATTTTTTGAACATAAATTATGATTTGACCTTGCTTATATGTTAAGGTATGTTTATGTGTTGACTAACTTGAAACTCTCCACATTCGTTATCCAGATAATTAATTTTTAGATACTATAAACTTGAAAATGGTCCACTTCTCCTAACATTTTGTATATTTTATTAAAGATCTCTTAAAATGTAAATCTTTCCCTTGAATGAGAGTGTTTTAAGTACTCAGTGTATTCCACAGACCCTGATTTTACTTTCTTTCCATGTATTTGCACATACAGGACAGACTCCTTTCGGAGATTTGTTGATTACTGCTTGCAGAAAATACCTCAGGAAAGGCCAACGTCAGCGGAGCTATTAAGGGTAATTTTTCAAATTTATATTTGAGGAGGGGGATTTAAAGGCATGTTGTAGTGGAGTAGAGGAAATCATTCCTGTGGCAGCTCATCATGACAAACTGGATTAGAACGTGCTGCCTTGTCATTTACCCAGAGATAATAGCTAGGCATAGAAATAGCAAGATTATCACAGTGGATGGTGCTATATATTCCATGTGGACAGTTTTTTCCTCCATATTTTCCATCTTCTCTTTTTTCCCCCTCCCTCTTTCTGCCTATGACAACAACTATTTCTCTTTGCTCTGGTCATCATTGTGATGTTCCTATGACTAATATCTGCACGAACTTCAATACAGTGCTTCCAGGACAGTCTGCCAGTGGTTCACATTCCAACTTGGGAATTTTCAGTTAGGTTGTTGCCAAACCATCAAGCAGTGAAGATGTACAATAAGTATACAAAGCGTACACTTACATCACATTACATCATACATGTTGGTACAGGAGTATCACATTAACTCCATTCGTTTGACTTAAACATCGCATTTGGGGGCATCTCTTCATGTAACATTTTACTATAAACTTCATATGTAGGTTCCATTAATATCAGTCAAGTGTGTGGAGACTTTTACAATATAAATGTCTTTTATTTGGCATAAACTACTCCAGATTTATTTTAACCTCTTTCTGTATACATGTATATATTTTTTAACTCTTTTTGTTGGTTGGTTTTAAGAAAAGCTCAGAAAGATTATATTGACTAAATTTGAAAGCTTAAGACTGTCAGCTGCCTTTATAATTGAAGAGTACCTTGTCTAGGTCACAAATTCTTGGTTTACATTTTCTTTTTTCTGAGGACTTTATAAACATTATTCTGTTCTCTGGCTTTAAGTATTCCTGAAGAGGTAGGTCTGAAGCCAGAGAGTTTTTCCACAGAAAATTAAGTTTTTTCTTCTTGTAAATAGCAGCTCACAGGAATATGGTGGCTGAAGCAACAAGGCAAAGGACTCTGTATAGTTCCCTTTGGTGTAGGGCCATCATGTGTTCTAGACATGAACTCTACTCTGTATGCCTCCGTGACAGCTCCAGATTTCTGTAAGGAAAAATGACAACCAGAACAAAGCACCAGATAACCCAAGATAAAGTAATATTTTATTACTTTGAAGTAGGTGAAAAAGTTTTTTAATTGGGGGATGGGGTAGAAAGCACTACCATAAAGGGGAAGAGATAATTTGGGGCTATATTAAAATTAAGGGGGAAAAGCACCTCAAAGAAGATAATACAAGATCCAAAGATGAGTTTTAGGACCCAGACACCAAAAGGGTATAAAAAAACAAGCCGGCAGAGATAAGAAAAGAAATTGAAGAGAAAAATTAAAACACAAAATCATAAACAACAAACTGAATATAATGAACCAACCCACGTAGTGTGTGTCCAGTGACAGAAAGTTGTAAGGAAATAAAGCAAAGTTAAATGCAAGAGGAAAAATTGTAAAGGTGATCATAATTAAGATGACACATGTGGAAGATAGGAAATCTAATATACAGCAGCCTGTTACTTCCAAAGAAGAAAGTGAAACACATATAGCATAAGATATTTAAGGATATACTTGAAGAAAACTTCATTGGAAATAAATGTTTGGACCTTTATTTGACTTGATTTAGTCTTAATTTGATTTGGGGGGCCAAATGACATGAGCCCACCATTTATTTACTCAACAATTATTACTGATAATTACTGCGTGCCAAGCACTGTTCCAAGCACTAACACACAAGTAAATATATGATATCAGTTCATAGTAAATTCTTTTTTTTTTTTAAGATTTTATTTATTTATTTGACAGAGAGCGAGAGATCACAAGCAGGGGAAGCGACAGAAGGAGAGGGAGAAGCAGGCTCCCTGCTGAGCAGAGAGCCTGATTCGGGGGCTCGATCCCAGGACCCTGGGATCATGCCCTGAGCCGAAGGCAGATGCTTCACCTACTGAGCCACCCAGGTGCCTCCGTAATAGATAATTTTCTCTGCAGAAAAATAAAGCAGTGACAGGGATGAACAGTGATAGGACCTATCATTCCTTTTTTTCTCTTTTTCTTTTTAACTAAACTCTACCCACAGTGTGGGGCTCAAACTCACAATCCTGAGATCAAGAGTTGCACATTCTCCCAACAAAGCCATCCAGGTGCCCCAGGAGCTGGTGTTTTAGATGAGGAGTTAGGGAAGGCCTTTCTAGGAAGATGATTTTTTAAGCAGAGCCCTGAAGACAGACACCATGGAACTGATCTTCTGTAACCTGATGAAGTTGCTGAACTCCAGGGAAAAAGAAAGATTCATACAAATAGGCTGGGGGAAAAAAAGTATTTTGGGGTGGATCTTTGACCTAGCTAAGGTGCTCTTTAGCTATAAAGGCAGCTGACATTTTCAAGCCTCACAGATTTAGTCGATTTTTTTTTTTCCTAACAGCTTTTTAAGAAATTGCTCAATAGCAGAATCCAGTCAATCTAGTGATAAAACAAGAAAGAAAAAGAGAGAGGGGGAAGGAAGAAAGAATGAATTAGGAACTGAAGAAACTGTTAAAAGGACTGGCATCAAACACCAAATTTAAATTGACACCCCAAATTTTTATATATTTCTTTTGCTTGGTTAAAGAGACTACATTCTTCATGTTGAATAGGTAGTACAAATTTCAAAAGAACAGTATGTAAAGTAAATCTCCTTCCTATTCTAGGACCCTCTCTAGAGTTAGCAACCACTGTTACCAATTTTGTGCATGTTTTTCTAGAGAAGTTCTGTGTATATGGAAGTAAATATTGTGATTTATTTGTGCACCAATAGAAGCAATCTGTAAACACTATTCTTTTTTTTTTTTTAAGATTTTATTTATTTGACAGAGAGAGATCACAAGGAGAGAGAGAGAGAGAGAGTGGAGGAAGCAGGCTCCCTGCCCAGCAGAGAGCCCGATGTGGGACTCGATCTCAGGACCCTGAGATCATGACCTGAGCTGAAGGCAGAGGCTTAACCCACTGAGCCACCCAGGCAGCCCTAACCACTATTCTACCTTGATTATTTGTTTGCTTGTTTTCCTTAATAGTATGTTAGGCATATTGTTTTATGTTTCTGCATGTAGAGCTACCTCATTCTTATAAATGGATCCATAACATTTTCAGAATGACCGTACTTGTTTTAACCAACTTCTTTATGGTGTTTGCAGTCTTTTGCTGTTAGAAATGACTGCAGTGAGTTTCTGTATATGTGTCATTTTATACCTGTATATGGATATCTACAGATTAAAATCCTGCAAGTGAAATTGCTAATCACAGGGAATATAGATTTTAAATTTAAACACATACTGACAAAATCAACCTCCAAAAACATTGCACCAATTTATAGTCCCACTAACAAAGTATGAGGACCAATACTTTTTGAACTTGGCTCTCAGATTGGTGAAGAACTTACAGTTTTAATCCATATTTCTTGTTATAAGTTAAGTTGAGTGTCTTTCATAGGTTGAAAAGCTTATTGGTTTCCTTTTTTTAAACTCTTTGTGATCTTCGCCCATTTGTCTGGTTGTTAGGGGTTTTTTTCCTTATTACTTTGTAGTAGATCTTGCAAATATTTTTTCCCTATTTCTCTTTTTATGTTCTTTATGCTGGGCTTCTTTTGAGAGGTCATGCAAAAATTTGTTACAAAGAAGTCAACTTTTTTCCTCCCGGTTGGCTATCTTGTTCCCAAATATTTTTAGGTAATTCATCTTTTTTTCACATTTTCTTCCTGACATTTTAAAATGTCACCTTCACTTCGAATCCATTTAAATATAGAGCCAAGGTAAAATCATTTATATGGTTAAAGAGCAGAATGTAAGTGCTATAAACATTGACAATGTAAAAATACTAATGTAACTAGAACAATCTAGGAGTAGGAAAGAAGATAAGTATACTAATTTTCCTATTTTTCAGAGTAGATAGTCAATAATAATCCTTAAGTCGAAAGGCATAGCTTTAAAAAAAAGTAACTCCAATCTCTGTCATCTTTTTTCTTTTTCTCTTTGGTTAACTTTAGAGGATATTTTAAGATCTGGTAACTCTTGGCAAAGAAATTATAACTAAAGTTAAGGTTTACCTCTTTGTCATCTAATTTTGCTACATTTAAGTATACCTTAATTTAATAGACTTTCTTAAAATTAGCATATGTAATATTTCCATTAAAATTATTTCTAGATATCCATTATCCTGAGAGAGAATGTCTGAAATGATGTTCTTTTATTTAATAATATTTATTTCTGGATGGTGGAAGTTGGGATGATTTACTTTTATGTATTTTCTTTATCATTTAAATGTTTCAAGGAAATATACCTCAAGAACAATAAAACCGTTATTTGCAAAGGATATGGGAACGTATTAGTTGTAGGGGTTTTGAGAAAAATGGGCTTTGGAGAACAGGGAAGAGATGGGATTGCAGGCAGAAAGAACATAAGCAAAGGCATGTAGGTGTGAAACACATGGCATGAGTTAAGAACTATCTAGAATGTACTATATGCATTGGATGGGAAAGCGGACTAGGAGTGACTAGATTTGAACCTAGAAATACAACCATGAGCCTGGCTATAAAAGGCCAGACTTCATCATGCAGGTATGTGTTTACGATGTTGAGTTTATCAGTTTTAAAAGGCTTAAACAGGTAAAGGTTTAATTATCTTGTGCAATAAGAAACCCGGGGCACTGAGAAAGGAGATATTAATATAAGCAGTGCAGAACAATAAACAGCTCAACAATATCACCATGGATCCAAGCTCCTTCTGTCTGCCTACTTTATTATCTTCACTATGTGGCTTTTATCTTCTTGGTCACAAAATGGCATCTCCAGGACTCAAGTCTTTATCCCAAGAGGGAAAAAGGAGGAAGGGCAGAGTGGAAAATACTTTCTCGTCAGGTGCTTTGCCTTTTTACTTTAGAAAACAAAACTTTCCTCAGGGACTTCTCCCTTTGTATCTTGTTCACCAAAACTCAGTCATACTGTTATCTGTAACTCCAAAAGAGGCTGGAGTTCAACTCTTTTTACTTTCTAGTACTTAAAATAGAAGGCGGCAAGGAAAAGAGGTTGGAATGGGGGATAAATGGGACACCAGTGTCTGTCACAATGAGTGACACAGTCAAATCTTTGTCTTAGACAACAGTGGTGGTAGACCACCAAAAACAAACACCAAATGAGGCAATGTGGGTTACAGGTAGCTCTTCCACTATTTGGCTGTGTAAATCACTTAATCTCTCTGTGCCTGAATTTCCACACCTTGAAAATAAAAGAATTTCTAAGAGCTGTTCCTGCTCTAAAATTCACTGATCCTAAGTTATAGCTTGAAGTTCACTGAAAACCAGTTTGCTCTTATATAATCACAAGTACCAGAGGAGCAAAATAATTTACTTTCTCCCTTTCTGGCTCATCTGGAAATATGCAGGCTGCACTCACTTCCGGGAATAGTGTTTCATTTTCAGAAAGGACTCTGCAGAGGAAGAGATATTTTATAAAAGCAGGAACAAAAGCCACAATTCCCCTGACAGCAAAGTCAGGGTGAAGAACCACAAGACAAGTACATGTCCTCACAGTGGCCCTACTCCTCTTTTATAGCTGTCTAACTTAGGAAGAAATGAAATCCATTCCATCATCCAAGGCCCTACCACATCATATCCCATTTTCCCAATATCTTCAAATTATAATTTCACGTAAGTGAATTTTCCACATAACAAACTTCTTTAAAAAACAAAACTTCCGGGGCGCCTGGGTGGCTCAGTGGGTTAAGCCGCTGCCTTCGGCTCAGGTCATGATCTCAGGGTCCTGGGATCGAGCCCTGCATCGGGCTCTCTGCTCAGCAGGGAGCCTGCTTCCTCCTCTCTCTCTCTGCCTGCCTCTCTGCCTGCTTGTGATCTCTCTGTCAAATAAATAAATAAATCTTTAAAAAAAAAAAAAAAAACTTCCTCCTCTCACTTTTGATCATTCTGTGCATAATCTTGTCAAAATACATGATCTACTTCTCTGCCTTCTTAAAGAAAGCATAATAAACATAATTTCGTTTCTTGATGGCTCAGAAGCAAATAGTGTTTCATCAACTCTTGGCCTATAAAAGGACTACATGAGAAGCATTTTCCTCTTTACAAAATAGCCCACAAACCTTTGTTCATTTTTATGTGGTTGGTTGGTAGGTGTGTTAGTCATGGATTTTCTGTCTTTTTCTTGAGTGTCATGCTGCCTAAGAAGTTTCAAAGGACAGTTCTTTTTACAACAAGTAACTCTAGTTCTATAGTTCTCCATCCTCTCTATTCTCCCACTTTTATTCCCTCTTTCTAAACTGATACAGGCTAAGAAACTAGGAAACCAGAATATGTGTAAAGATCACTGATAATATTGAAAGTGAAGGCCTTAGAGTGCCTGGGTGGCTCAGTGGGTTAAAGCCTCTGCCTTTGGCTCGGGTCATGATCCCAGGGTCCTGGGATCAAGCCCCGCATCGGGCTTTCTGCTTAGCAGGGAGCCTGCTTCCTCCTCTCTCTCTCTCTCTCTCTCTCTCTGCCTGCCTCTCTACCTACTTGTCATCTCTGTCAAATAAATAAATAAAATCTTTAAAAAAAAAAGTGAAGGCCTTTTATATGAGGAAAAGTTTATGGACTTTGGGGCAGTTACTTTCACTCTTCAAAGGCCCTTTTCCCTTATTTCTGGTTGTACAGCTCTGTAGAGGCAAAATGAAATTGCCAGAATTAGAACCTGTGAATAAATTGAATGGCTGCCATATTTTCAAGCATACACTGGGTATGACCACAAGAAAATAAAATATACACAAGTCTATTTCAACAAGGTGGATGGGAAGATTGAGGCAGATTATAACAACAATAACTATATATATATATTGTTTTATATATAAAACAATAATATAAACCTATAAAACAATAATATCTATAACTCTGCATTGCTTCTACTTATTATATATCTATGTATTATATATATTCAAATCCTTGATATTTGAAAGTTACAAGCCTCTAAGCTACTAGTCATTATTAACTTATACGTTAAAGTAAATCTCAAGAGTTCTCAGGTAAACTCTAGGATGAAGTCCACAAAATGGGGCTTGAGGAAGAAGAGAAGAGCATAGTTACCTCTTTATAAGATTTATACAAAATGAGAGGCTATACGAAATGAGTCACAGCTTATTATTTCTGCAAAATCAGTAGGCCTATTTTATGTGTTTGCTTTTATAATGTAAATCTTGCCCCTCAAAATCTGCTCTCTCATTTTCAGTTTTTGTTTTTTTCTCCTCCCTCAATCAGCATGATTTTGTTCGACGAGACCGGCCACTCCGTGTCCTAATTGACCTCATACAGAGGACAAAAGATGCTGTCCGTGAATTAGATAACCTACAGTACCGAAAAATGAAAAAAATCCTTTTCCAAGAGACACGAAACGGACCCTTGAATGAGTCACAGGAGGATGAAGAAGTAGGTTCGGTTTATTTGGTAGGCACTGATGGAGTGCCTACTACATGGGAAAGTTCTGGACTAGGCACAATGAAAGCCATTTTTGGCGATAAAAATGTAATTGATGCTTTGGGCCTCAAGAAACATGCAGAGTTGCAAAAGAAACATATATAAAATAACTATTATATAAGACAAAATATGAAAAATGCTTTTGAGGTGTGTCACCAGGCAGGGCTCCATAGAGGGGAGAAAATAAGCCTGCTGGGGGGATTAGTGAAGTTTGTGTGCAGGACATGATGTGGTGGTTTCTGAGAGACAGGCATAGGACATTTTAGGCCTAGGAAGATGCTGTGCTTTCAGAAGATTATCCTGGCAACAGAATGAATTACGACAGACTGGAATGTGTCACATTCTATGTAACAGTCCATGCAAGAGGTAATAAGGACAGTGTCATTGGGGATGGGGGGAAAGGAACACTTTTGAGAAACACTGTAGAGGTAGATTTGATAATACAGTGTTTCTCACTGAAAGTCACAGTGACAGGTGAGGAGGAGTTTAAAGTGACTCTGAACATTTTAGCTCAGGTGACTAGGGTATGTCAATACCAAGAATGGAGAAAAAGAATCAAGGAGAAATAGTAGGTTTAGAATGATTTCAGTTTGATGCCTGTTGAGTTTAATGGCATCATATGCTGCTGACATAGTATACTGAAGGAGTTTTCAAAGGAGAAGTGACTTTCTGTCTCCTCATTCAAATAACTTAAGAAGGATTGGTTGAAGCAAGGGTAATGATAATTGGGACACCTGAATGGTAATGTCTGTCAGTTGGTTGGAAAATTCAAACCCAGAACATAAGAAAGAGGTCTGGGTAAAGAGTAGTTGGCTGGGGGTCAAGAGAATTAAAATGGTAATGAATCCGGAGTTGAATGCATAATGGGAAGAGGGCCACGCCATATGAGGGACCCTAAGAAACATCACAGATATGCAACTTCAAGGACAGAGCAGCCAGTATTAGCAGATACCACAGAGAGGTCAAGTTAGACAAGGACTAAAAAAAAAAAAAAAAGTTAACTGAGTTTTACAAGCAGGGCGTTCTTGATGACCTTCGTAAAAGTAGCTTTACAGGAGTAGTTAGGATGAATAATAGATAACTGTAGGTTTGTCGAATAAATGGGAAGTGAGAAAGTAGAGACAGTGAAAGCTGGTTATTTTAAGATTCATAAATTTGGCTGAGAAGGAAAAAGGGACAAAGGGCAGTATGAAGAGAGGTCTGTAAGTTTGGGTCAGGTCTCTTCATATTTATAGATAAAGTGGAAGAAGCCGGGCCAGAAGCATTGAAATTAGATGAGACAGATGTAGTTAAGTAGGATCTCAGGAAGTGCATGGGATAGAAGCAGGAGTATAGAGCCTTGAACAAAAGAAAGGACTCCTCTTCCTCTAAAACTAGATAGAAAAGAGGAAAGGAATGAACAATGCATTTTATTTTACCTTTTTATATAAAAGAAAAAATTATCAATAATTATAAAAATGAAATTCAGAAAACTGAATTGGACTATAAATCTCTTGATTGCACATATACAAATGATCCCTTTTAATTGGGAAAATAAATCTGTTAAAAATATAATGTATTATGTACCATTTTAAATTACCCATATTACCTATGCCAGTGATTCCTTAGAGTGCCATGGCTAAGTAACAATTCATTAAAGTTATATACATACAGTATGGTTCTTTGAAAATGGAATTTTTTTAACTAAGTTACCTTAATTATATTATTTAATCTTAAATCAAAAGATATCCCACTGTGATGGGTAAATGACATATTCTGATTATTTTACCACTTCTTAAATAGTAGTCTTTGGACTAGCAGTGATGAATACCAGTATTATTTAACAGATATATTTAATAAGATTACAGAGGTAAGCATGATAGAATTGCTTGAGGGAGGCAGAATTTAATTACCTGTCCAGGACAGTAGAATTAATATCCCTGCTTAGACATGAAGTTACTCAATAATGATTTGCAAAGGACCATATTCCTTGTCAAATCTCTGAAAACTCTTTTTACTCTATTTCAGTTTCAAACACCGCTGCCCTATCTGTAAATATCCCAGATGTTACCCGTTCAGTCGCCTACAATCTTTCTCTAGCACCTTGATGTTCCGGAAAGTCTCTTACAAACCTGGCCCGATTTCTGCTTACGAATAGCAATACAATAATATAATAGTTGCATATGATGGGGGAAAGCCCTAGGATAGCGGCATTTGGAGCCTTATGACCCATGTCCAGAATGGCCCCTGAGGAAGGCAGGGAAGTGAATTTGAGATATCTGAAAATGGTGGGGGAGTAGTAGAGTCACTACATAAAAAGTTTATCTTTGCAGATTTGGCAGTAAAGCAACTTGGCACTGCAGAATTGAGTGTGCTTAATAGCTCAGTCAATGGATCGGCACTTTACCTCCAGTCATCTTTTTTAACCCCCATGCCCCATTTTTATAGGACAGCGAACATGGAACCAGCCTGATCAGGGAAATGGACAGCCTGGGCAGCAACCATTCCATCCCAAGCATGTCTGTGAGCACAGGCAGCCAGAGCAGCAGTGTGAACAGCATGCAGGAGGTCATGGACGAGAACAGCTCTGAACCTGTTATGATGCACGATGACGAAAGCACCCTAAATTCCACTTCCTCTGTTGTGCCCAAGAAGGTAGGTTCCCCGGTACCCTTCGCAGCTCTAGGCTTTGTCATTGTAATGAAGCCAGATCAGGCCACTTGGCATCCAGACTTTTCAGGGATGACTTTCTACAACTGCAGTATGGGACTAAACCTAGCACTTGATAGTTCTCTTATGTAAAAAGATAACAAAAGACTACGGAAAGCTGTAGCTAGGCCTGTTTCTTCATCTTCCTTTCCTGGTGCTCTGTCTACCATTATCAGTAAATAAAAATAAAAATAAATAAATCTGTAAATCTCCAAGTCAAAGAAATTGATAAAATCCTCTCTAAACCATAACTTTAATACTGTACTCTTAACAGCTTCGTGAATATAACCCATTTAGAAGCATGCTCTCAGAGGTGTGTTTCTTAATGTATAAGCTACCATTTGTTTAAGAAGCAGTTTCTACTCTTTTCTGTTGCTCTTAGATTTATTTCTAATTCTAAAACTAGTTCTGTCAGCTTAAATATTCTGACTTTTGAAGGAACGGTTCTGTTTTTTATTTTTACTTTGGTTTTCCAATTAAAGATCCTTCAGAGGCGCTTGGGTGGCACAGTCGGTTAAGAGTCAAACAACGGTTTTGGCTCAGGTCGTGATCTCAGAGACATGGGATCAAGCCCTGCCTCCAGCTCTGTGCTCAGTGCAGAGTCTGCTTAAGACTCTCTCCTTCTCCCTGCTCCCGCCACCCCCCATCTCTCAAATAAGTACATCTTACCAAAAAAAAAAAAATCCTTTCATACAGGCCTATCATGGTTCATAAGTTGAAGTACTTCATGAAAAAATGAAAAAAAAAAAGTCTTACAGTTTCTTGCAGAGCACTATCTATAAGATGAGTATTATATCTTTAAAAAAAATTTTTTTTTAAAAAAGGGGTGCCTGGGTGGCTCAGTGGGTTAAGCCTCTGCCTTTGGCTCAGGTCATGATCCCAGGACCCTGGGATCGAGCTCCGCATCAGGCTCTCTGCACAGTGGGGAGCCTGCTTCCCCTCTCTCTCTGCCTGCCTCTCTGTCTACTTGTGATCTCTCTCTCTGTCAAATAAATAAATAAAATCTTTTTTAAAAAATAAAAAAATTTTAAAAAGATGAGTATTCTACAGAATTACCAATAATTCTTTGGAAGAAGACCCAAAAATGTTTTGAGTGACTTTAGGTAAGTGGTCCATAGTGTAGAATTATATGAAAGAATCTGTTTTTCATTTTCCTTTTATGGAGTATATATATACTTATTTTAATAAATGCCAGTGATTACATTCTAATTTCAATGATAGAGCATATTTAAGAATTTTTTTTCACTTAGACGTCAATTGGTGCATTTTCCTTGGGACGAAAAGGAAATTGAACAGGTAAGGATGAAGGGCAGGAGAAAATATATTGGTCCCTGGTCATAAGTAGAGGAAGGATACACATTTATTTTCTGAACAGATTAACTTACTCATTTATTTAGCAAAAATTGGTGAGGACTTCTACCATGTGCCAGGAACTATAGTAGGCCCTGTGGATATCTAGGAAATAAAACACACGTAGCGCTTTCATGAAACTTATTATCTTTGGGGGAGATTAGGAAAATAATTGTACAAGTAACTATACCATTTGATTATGAAACTTCTGCTCTGGGTAAAAGGAGGATTTAATCTATCAGGGAGTAGTGGAAAGCCTACCCAGTGATGTAACATGTAAGCTAAAACTTCACAGATAAGTAGAAGTTAACTAACCTGGGGTGAGGGATGGGGATGAGTCAGAAAACAAGTGCAAAGGCCCAGACAAAGAACTTTGTATGTTCAAGGAAGAGGGAAAAGGTCAGAGAAGTTAGAGCTTGGTGTGAGCAGTGTGAAGAGTGAATGGAGTACAGAAAAACAACAAGGACCAAATTATCAGAAAGTCATGGAAGCCTTCTGAGGAAAGGAGTTATATTCTACAGATGCAGAAATCTGCCAGGAGTTCAGCATTGGCAACCAGCTTCTTTAAACATGAGCAGGTGTTCCTGTATTTGAAAGGTAGAAAAGAAAGTTTTGCTGGACTCTCTTTTTGGAAGGAGCTATTGTGGATGCTGACCAATCTGGCTCTTTCCTTTACCTCTGGAGTTCCGTGGGTATAGGGATCAAAAGAAAAGGATTTCCACTGGATCTTTTTACTCTAGGAACCCTCAAATGAGAACAGAATTAGAAGAAAGATACTACTGGCACAGTCAACAAAAAGGAAAACTCTGGTCTTGAATTTTAATTCTGATTTTGGTGTGTGATGGTACAGACCTGTCTTGTAGTAATACAGGTTTTTCAATACTTTTTTCTCTTGCGTGGTATCATCTTTTAAGAATAGATGTTAATTTATGGGGCACCTGGGTCACACAGTTGGTCAAGCGGCTGACTCTTGGTTTTACCTCAGCTCATGATCTCAAGGTTGTGAGATCCAACCCTGCATCTAACCCCCCATCAGGTTCCCCACTCAGCGCTTAAGTTTCTCTCTCTCTCTCTGCCCCTCCCCACCCACGTTCTCTCTCTCTCTCTAAAATAAAATAAATCCTTTTTTTTTTAAATAATAGATATTAATTTATATTCTAAAATAGATGGTTGTATTTGATCCATACAAAATGTTTGTCAGGAAGAATTTAAGTTACATAATGTATTTCTATTTTATTATGAAATAAATATATGGAGGAAATGTGATGAAAGAAAATTGAAAAACACTTGTGAATAAAACTGAATGAATTAAGTGAACTGAAAATATAAGCAGGCTAACCAAAAGCAACCCACAGAATGGGACAAAATATTTGCAGATCATATTTGCATATCTAATAAGGGATTGATATCCAGAATAGAAAGAGAACTCCTAAAACTCAAGAACCAAAAAACAACCAACCCAAATTGAAAATGAGCAAAGGACTTGAATAGACATTTCTCCAAAGAAGATAAGCTTCAATAAGCTCATGAGGAGATGCTCAATAGCATTAATAATTAAGGAAATGCAAATGAGAACTATAATAAGATACCACCTCATGCCCATTAGGATGGCTAGACAAGAGTTGGCAAGGATGTGGAAAAATTGGAACCTTGTGCACTGTCGATAGGAATGTAAAATGGTATAGCTGCTGTGGCAAACAATAGGTAGTTCCTCAAAGAATTAAAAATAGAATTACCAGTGGCGCCTGGGTGGCTCAGTGGGTTAGGCCGCTGCCTTCGGCTCGGGTCATGATCTCAGGGTCCTGGGATCGAGCCCCGCATCGGGCTCTCTGCTCAGCAGGGAGCCTGCTTCCTCCTCTCTCTCTGTCTGCCTCTCTGCCTGCTTGTGATCTCTCTCTGTCAAATAAATAAATAAAATCTTTAAAAAAAAAAAATAGAATTACCACATGACCTGCAGTTCCACTTCTGGGTATTTCCCCCCAAAACTGAAAGTAGGGTCTCAAGGAAATATTTGTACAACTGTGTTCATAACAGCATTATTTATAATAGCTAAATTTTGGGAGCAACCCAAATGTCCATTGATGGATGAATGGATAAACAAAATACGGTATACATAAAATGGAATATTATTCAGCCTTAAAAAGGTAAAGAAATTCTGACGTACACTACAACATGGATGAACCATGACATTATACTAAGTGAAATATACCAGTAACAAAAAGATAAATGCTGTATGATTCCACTTTTATGAGGTATTTAGAGTAGCTAAAATCATAGAGACAAAAAAGTAGCATGGTGGCTGCCAGAGGCTGGGGTGTGGGATGAAATGGAGTGTTGTTTAATGGGGACAAGTTTCAGTTTTACAAGATGAAAGAATTACAGGGAGGATGGGGGCGATGGTTGCACAACATTAGAAGACTATTTAATAGGCCTGAACTATATACTTAAAAATAATTAAGATGATTAATTTAGATATATTTCACCACAATAAAAAAGGGGGAAAGTATAAGGAGGCAATAAAAGTAGAATATGTTAGATGTGAAAACTTAATATTAATTATATCTCTTCATGAAACCCATTTAAATCCTATACCTGGGCTTATAAATCTATCATTTTAAACACAACAGAAATATAAAAATTATTCAGAGACTTTATATTTGTTGGTATGCTTGACTTCCTAAAAGTTTTCCACTTGGGAACATAAATGAAATAGGATCTTGAGCTCTCAGTAGAAAATTTTACATAATGGATCATAGGAATGAGGAAACTAGTTTATAGTTCTGTCTGCCACTGTTAGTGTTATTTTACTTTAGGCAAGTCACAAAAAGCTCTCTGGGCCTTGGTTTCTTCATCTGTAAAATTAGGAGTTCTGTATAGCTTCAGAGATCCCTTCCAGCTCCTAAATTCTGTGTTTCTGTTCCTGTAATCTTTAAATTTTTTTTTAAAGATTTTATTTATTTATTTGACAGACAGAGATCACAAGTAGGCAGAGAGGCAGGCAGAGAGAGAGGAAGGGAAGCAGGCTCCCTGCTGAGCAGAGAGCCCGATGCGGGACTCGATCCCAGGACCCTGAGATCATGACCTGAGCCGAAGGCAGCAGCTTAACCCACTGAGCCACCCAGGCGCCCTTGTTCCTATAATCTTTAGAGAAGCAGATCTCTGCTGTGACTTTCAAGGTGTTTTGTAGCGAGGTGCCTCAGGAACAAACCTCATCCATACCTCCTCCAGGATAAGGCAGGCTTTTATCTCGTACATTTTGTGTTTGGGTTTCACTTAAGATTTCACTTAAAAAGACGGGGGGGGGTGTTCTAAAAGCCACTGTTCTGATCGGTCCCTCCTTCTTCATGCAGATGGCATAGTGTGATACTGTATTACATGTAGGTACAGGTAACATTTAAGTCACATGTTGGATTCTCTGGGAAGCAGAGCTGAAACCGTTTCAAGCAGCAGTCTGTTTTTTAGGAGTTTCTTTTGGGGTCAACACCTGTGGAAGAGCGAAGGAAGCAGCATCGGGTGGAGGGCAAAGTTGAAGTGAGATAGCAGACCTAACATCAGCTTCAGCCAACTCCTAAGGGAGCTGTGGAGCTAAAATGACCCTTTAGAGTTGTCCAAACTGAGTAAGAAGGGCTGGGACTTGTTACCCTCAGCCAGACCAGTCATTGAATATGAGCAACCTGGGAAGGGTATGAGTTGATCCAGGCCGCTCTCTCCAGCCAAGGCCACTCCAAAATGGACTGCCGGCCATTCTGACTGCCAGGATTCTAGTAGCAAGTCTTCTTAGAGGCAAAGATTTAGGTGGTGCATTTCTGAGTCTATTATAATTTGTGACCACAAAGTTTATATTTGAAAGAAAGCAATCAATATTGTTTTATTAAACATTTTCCAGTTTTGCATGGGTCTGTGACCAGAATCTTAGAAAAGCCTATATATCACTAAATTATCATACTACAACCAACGTTCTACCCATTATCTCATTATCCTATTTATTTTCTTTTTAATACTTATCACCATCTAATATTATATTATATATTAATTTGTTTATCTATTATTTCATTTGTAGAATGTAAATTTCATTAAGGCAAAGACTATGCCTGCCTTGTTCCACACTACATCTTTTTTTTTTTTTTTTTTTAAGATTTTATTTATTTATTTGACAGAGAGAAATCACAAGTAGGCAGAGAGGCAGGCAGAGAGAGAGAGGAGGAAGCAGGCTTCCCGCTGAACAGAAAGCCCGATGTGGGGCTCGAACCCAGGACCTGGGATCATGACCTGAGCCGAAGGCAGCGGCTTAACCCACTGAGCCACCCAGGCGCCCCTCCACACTACATCTTAACACCTAGAATAGTCAGAGGCATTCAGTAAAAAACTATGGAATGAATGAATGGACGCACGAATAAAAAAACACAAGGAATGAATTAATTGCCAGAGGCTGAACATCATGCTCTTTTGGTTCATTGAACATATGGATTAAAAGGGTTAAATAATCTTTAGTATTTATAGTTTAAAAGACTTAAATAGCATTTCTTCAATAATTATACCCCAGACAGTAAGAACATGCTTAATAAATACCAAAATAGGGGCACCTGGGTGGCTCAGTGGGTTAAGCCGCTGCCTTCGACTCAGGTCATGATCTCAGAGTCCTGGGATCGAGCCCCGCATCGGGCTCCCTGCTCAGCAGGGAGCCTGCTTCCTCCTCTCTCTCTGCCTGCCTCTCTGCCTGCTTGTGATCTCTCTGTCAAATAAATAAATAAAATCTTTAAAAAAAAAAAATAAAAAAAATAAATACCAAAATATAAGAATAAAAGTGGGGCATTTTTTTGGTCCTCCCATCTTGATTGGTACAATCAAGCAGACATTATCCTAAATTAGTGAAACCATAGATATGAAACAGATTACCGTCTTATATAGGAAGTGAACTTATTTTTAAAGTCCATATACAACTGGTAAGAGTGTGACTTGCAGTTAACTGCTCCACATCCAGAATAAAGAAGCCCTGATTTTAGCAGGACATTTCTATCACAGATCAAGCCCCAAAACTGTGAAGTGGGACTCTGAAAATTTTCCTTTGGCATCAGAATTTCAGATTACTTCTTTTTCTCCTGTCCTCTCCTCTATTCTGTTCTTTCCCAGGCCCTGAAGGGACCCTAATCTAATCTCCCTTTTGAGTAAAAATGACTTGGTAAGTCTAAAAGTATTTTTGGACAAAATAATCTTCAAGCACTTTTCCCCTTGCTAATGTTGCCATCTTGCTTTTTCCAATATCATATGTCTAGACTGTTAGCTCCTCAAGAACATCTCTTTTCCTACCACCCAGCACAGTGCCTGCCACATAGTAAGCACTCAATAAATGTTTTGTGAACTAAAATGAAGGTGAACTTATATAGGACACAACTCTACATATGCCTCAATTCTCATTTTTTTCCCAAATGACTCCAGAGCAAACTCCTAATCCAGATTAGGTTTTTTGCCGCTACTTAGCTTGCTTCTGAGCCTCCGCCCTACTCCTTAAAATCGCTGTGGGTATAGTAGCAGCAAACAGATTCTAATAGCGATCTAACCACCAAAGTCTGATCTTTTAATCTGCCAGTGGAAATGTACACTTTCAGTTATTTTTGCTTGCTGCTGCCTTCTATTAATATAGATCATAAGACTTTAATATATGAAAGTGTTTGTTAATCAATTTGTTATTTTAGGTATGCCTAATGAACTCTAGTCATCATGGCCCCTTTTTAGAGATTATTTTAAAAAACCATTCTATCCTAACTTTTAAAGCTTTATTTGGCCTTTTTCCTATGAGTCAATGTTCTCCACCCCACCCCCTTACCCCCACAGCCCCTTCTTTAAGAAAAAAACGGCTTTCACCATTTTTGTGGGAGGGAAAAAAAAGAAAAGATGTCCTTGAGGGGATAGGATGTTCTAGTTTAATTTTCACTTGCTTCAGTGGCCTTTTTTATTATTTTTGTTGAAGAGAGGGGCGGGTTCTTTGACTCTTCAACTCAAATTTGGCAAACTAAAAGTAAATTAACATACGAAGACAATGTTTCTCAGAGCAGTCATAAAAACCACCTGTTTATAGTAGTGTCTTTATCCCCTGCGTTCTAGTCATTTTTTTCTCCCTAGTAGCTACCCTCCCCAGTAAAGATAGCCTTGTCCATCTTCTTCCCTTCCTCTAGCCCCAGCTTTCAATAGCAACAACTGCTTATGCAGTAATTAGTAATTTTGAAATGAACAAAAACAAAAGAGAGGTGGTGGGTTTGTTGATCCCTTCTCCACAGCATAAAAAGTTTGGGAATCTATGAAAAGGCTTCTTATCATCTGACAAAAGCCATTTTTAGATCTTCTTCCTGCCCCCTAAAATAAAGGTGTACCTGTGTGTTACAATTTTATGACTTTCTCAGAGTACAGAGTAGCAGGTTTTTATGAAATAGAAATTTGAACTCTCTTAAATAATAAAAGAGAAAATGTCATTTTCCCAGAATCTTCTCAGACCTATATTCTTGAATTTATTCAGCAAACATTTACTGAATGCCTACTAAGTATCAAGCACTAAGGTGGGTGCCAGGGAGACAGATTTTCCAAACCATATTTACTGTTTTCAGAAAGCTCACAGTCTCTTGCACAGACACACAAGTAAGTATGTGATAGTATAATAAAGATATTCCAAAAGTATAACAGTGTCCAGACAAGTGGTTTCCGGGGATAATTTCAAGTGAATCTGGAAACTCTAAACAAGCAGCTACACCATGAATCTTAATTTCACAATCTTAATAAATAGCTACTTAGAGAAAAACTTTTAAATAGAAGTAAAGCTTCCTGTTCAGTGTGTAATAGTAAAGTTTGTGCTTCAAGCTTTATGTACTTAAGCATATTGTATAAAAGCTCAGCTCTTCTTGCTAAAGATTTGACCAAAATTATGACAGTTTCTTTTCTTTTTAATCTGAAAAAATTTTTTTACAGTGAAAGAACATTATAAATTTACCGGTTAACATAGATTTACTTAAAACTGGTTCTCAACAATATGGGTATTTGAAAGAGCTACTTGGTTTATTCCCAGATGAAAATGTTTTAAAGATAAATTATAGACAAGACCTACATTCTGTCTTGGTAAGGTAAACATGGTATTTGTTCTTAAACAAAAAAAAAAAAAAAAAAAAAAAAGATTTAATTTTTAAGTAATCTCTACCCCCAGTGTGGGATTCAAACTTACAACCCCAAGATCAAGAATCGCATGCTCTGTCAAGTCAGCCAGGCACCCCAATACTTGATCTTAATCTTCTAAAATCATTCTTCAACATCAAAGATGTTGGCCCTCACCTTATTTGCAGATAATCTGCTTCAGTACCTAACTGCATAAAATAGCAAATTGTCCCTTTCCATTATTAGTCTTAAAATGTGTGCAGTTCAAGAAGTGTGGGAGCCAGGTGTGGTGCTCGTTTTCAAAGGGACTGCTATTTGAAGGGGCAGTATAGCCAACAGACAACATACCCAGTAAAGTTGATAGTTTAATTTGTTTGTACTTCTCAAGTCACATTTCCCTCATTTTAAAATTGCATCTTCAGAATTTTAAACTCGTTTTGATGCAATGGAATTGAATATTTTAAAAATCATTTTCCTGTGCATTTGAAATGGGTGTCTACTGTTAGACTAAAATTTTACCTCATTTTGTGGTCTCTCACATAATAGTTGAAGACCTTTAGTGTGGGGATAGGTTATGAAGTTGCTGTGGAAAACTAAGAATTCTTTCATGAAATGAAAAGAATTTTAAGCTGGAGTAAAGAATGATACGGTTAACATTATGTACTATACCTGAAGTAGATTTAAATTTGGGACCTATTGTTCAGATTAGCTTTTAAAGTAGTATTATTTTTGTCCAAGGGGATGGGGAAAAAATAATAAAATAGCATTATTTTTAAAATGTACCTTAGTGAGGTATTAAATGAGCTGCGTGTTAACTAAAATCACTATGATTTTGAATATTAACTGTTCCAGTGTATTCCAATATTCTTGGTTTAAAAATTTAGCAAATATAATGTGACTTTTAATTTGCTAAGCAAGACCTAGCCTATAGGTGCTAATTTATATCTGAGAGAAAACACACTAATAATATTAAAATTATATGTATTTGCACATGAATGTGTTTCACTTTATTCTGTTGAGTGAACCATAAAGATTCTAGTGTTACTAGTTATTTTTGTAAATCAAGTTCTTACAGTGTGAAACTGAGCTGCTACCTCTCAGTGTACTTAATGTTAGCTAATTAATAATCACCAAACTTTGAATTCTTTTTTTTTTTTTAAAGATTTTATTTATTTATTTGGAGAGAAACAGTGAGAGAGAGCATGAGCAAGGAGAAGGTCAGAGGGAGAAGCAGACTCCCCATGGAGCTGGGAGCCCGATGTGGGAATCGATCCTGGAACCCCGGGATCATGACCTGAGCCGAAGACAGTCGTCCAACCAACTGAGCCACCCAGGCGTCCCCAAACTTTGAATTCTTAAGGCCTCCTGTAAAACCACAGGACCCTACCTAGTCTATCTCATCTGATTGCTGCCATTTAGAAGCTTCTTGTTTTTCTGGTACTGTAATATTAGAAGTGATCAGTTTCTGAGCACCTGGTTGGCTCAGTGAGTTAATTAAGCATCTGCCTTCTGCTCAGGTCATGATATCAGGGTCCTGGGATTGAGCCCTGCATCAGGTTCCCTGCTTAGTGGGGAGTCTGCTTCTCCCTCTCCCTCTGCCCTCCCCACTCATGTTCTCACTCACCCTGCTCTCTCTTACTCTCTCAAATAAATAAAAAAATTAAAATTAAAAATATTTTTAAAAAATCAATTTTGGAGATAAATGTAACTGATTAATAAATATCCAGTAATGTCAATGGCAGTAGATCCCATCGCCTTGCTCTCAAGAACCTTAAACCTAGCGCATAAATCCTAGTCCCATACTTGATCTCTCTTTGTCCTATAAAATAAAAGGTTAGGGGGCGCCTGGGTGGCTCAGTGGGTTGAGCTGCTGCCTTCGGCTCGGGTCATGATCTCGGGGTCCCGGATCGAGCCCCGCATCGGGCTCTCTGCTCAGCGGGGAGCCTGCTTCCCCCTCTCTCTCTGCCTGCCTCTCTGCCTGCTTCTGGTCTCTCTCTCTCTCTGTCAAATAAATAAATAAATAAAATCTTTAAAATAAAATAAAATAAAATAAAAGGTTAGATTTCCTGGGAAATAATATAGAAGTTTCTTTGGGCCATCAAGGTTGTTGTTGGTTTGTTTGTTTGTTTGTTTCTTAATAATCTCAAAAATACAGGTTGAGGAACATTTTTAACCTGTGGTACTGTCTAATAGAACTGATTGTTGCAGTGATGGAAACAATCTATACCTGCACTGTTCAGTATGGTAGCCATAGCTAATGACTACCTTAAAACAACAGGTACGACATGGGAACTGAATTTTACATTTTATTTAATTTAAATATCCATGTGGCTACTGACTATCATATAAGACAGTACAGCAATAGAATATCCTTGAATTTGACATATATGTCCTCAATGGCATTAAAGGTCCCTTCATTATTTAAAAACAAAATAGACCTCAATACAGTAAATTTAAAAAGATCTCTAAATATAGATGTAATGTTTGATACCTGCCTAACATTCTGGAGCATTCTAAATTTATAAGTTGAAAAAGAAAATCAGCCCAATGGTAAATTTAATCTTGGCTCTTGACTTTTACCTAAAAACCTGGATATAAAATTTAATTTCCCTCAAGAATATCTGTGTCTTGACTTTAAAAAATTTTAGATGATATAATTAAATTTTGTGTTTGTAAACCTCTTCAATTTTTGTTTTCTGTTGAAAGAGCAAGGAATTATTTTTAAAAAATTTTTTTCAGATAGTCATAGACAAAATGCAAAACTGACTTCTCACAAATGGTTTCTCCTAAAACCCTAGGGCAATACAGGAATTAATTTCTCCTTCCCCATCCTGAACATGTACTATTTAAAAATCCCCCATGGTTGTACATGTTTTTGAGCTATTATTATGGTATCTTTTTTTCTGAAGGGTTAAGAGCTACTTACTGACTGACCACTCCATCTTTTATAGAGAAAAGCATCACCCTTTGAAAGCATTTTCCCCTTTAAAACTCATTTAAATTGCATTTAAGAAACATCCATTATTACCCTTCCAGGGAATGTTATTTTTCACTGGGCGTTACAACAAGATTAATCATCTCTGCCTATCAAGAAGCACAGATTTGATTAAATCATCCAAGGACATTAAATCCCAGCCTTACTCACTCTAGTGACCATAGCGAGACTGAGTTGAGGAAGAATTTGTGAAAGTATCATTTGGTTAAAATTGCATGCCTGTCTCTTTAAATCTAAAAAAAAATCCTTTCAGAAGCTGTAGAGAGAAGGTGCTAGAACTGTGTACGATCATGACTGGAAAGCAGGATCCCTCAGTGACTGCCGAATCTTCCCAGCACAAGATAGAGAGGCAGTTCAGCACAAGCCTACACTGGTTCTAGGCAGAACAATGATCCTACCGAACAGATCTCAAATAAAATTAAATTGAGAAAGCAGATCTTTCAAGGGAATGAGGCGGAGGCTCGCTTTTATGTTAAAAGCAACCAGCATCCTCCTTGCTAGACATGGACATGACATTTTTAAAGGAATTATTTGGTTACAGCGTTTTAAGCAAACTGTTCTAAGGAGTCTGTACATTGCATTGTTTTTTCTATTCTTTTTTTCTTTTGCATATATGTAATTCTGGAGGTAAAGAAAAAGCCTGCCAGGGATTCAGAAGGCATCCCACTAGCGATCAGCTGACATTCCTAACTGAAGGCTGCAATGTGTTGCTTATTCATTTTGTACCGTGGGAGCTGCGGGGACTAGCAGAGAGCTAAACTATGCATTTCAAACAGCAGTGCTTGTGCAGAAAGAGGGGTGAGAGAGAGGCAGCCGGCGAGGAAAGAGCACAGCTGGACTTTCTCCTTGTTTTTATCCATTTCTGCAGGATCATGTATTCATAAGGGATGAGGCGGGCCACGGCGATCCCAGGCCTGAGCCGCGGCCTACCCAGTCAGTTCAGAGCCAGGCCCTCCACTACCGGAACAGAGAGCGCTTTGCCACGATCAAATCAGCATCTTTGGTAAGCAAACACCCCTCTACCCACCTTCCCTTCCTTCCCCTCCTCCCCATCTGGCAGCCTCTCGCCCTCCCTGAGCCTCTCTCGGCTTCATGGATGGGAGGAAAGGAGTCAAGAATGTTTTCTCCCTCCTAATAATTTTATTCATTTTAGAAAAAAATCTGTTGGCATGGCAACCTGATCTCAGATATTTTAGCATTGTCTACGGCATGGGAAAAAAAAAAAAACCTTTGTGTGTGTGTGTGTGTGTGTGTATGTGTGTGTGTATTTATATATGCTGTATGTGCAAAATAAAAGGCCTTTAAGATGAAGTTGCTAACCTATCCAATTTTTTTAAAGCTATTTGTCTTTTCATTGAAATAACAATGCTAAAAAAATTTTTAAAGGTATTTGATGTATGTGTGTGCAGGGCACTATGCTTTTTGTATAGATGCTTGTGTGTTTGTAATGTATACACACATATCAAAAGATAAAACACAATTTTTAAAAATATATCACTGCTAGCTAATGTATGTAATTGTAGAAAATAAGATACTAGCTTCCTAGGGATGAATTGCTGGTTCGTTCTGGTTCATTCATTTATTTATTGCAACAATGGTAGTGGCTGCACTTCCCCATTTAACCCCTGAAGAATTTCCTGGCACCAATAAAGCAAGAGGGGCTTTGTAGGAGAGGATATGGATGATTGTGGAAGAAAAGATACTGTAGGATCCTTCAGCATTTTTACTATTGCAAATGTGATTGCTGGATGCCCTTGTAGTAGCAAAAGGGGTGTGTGCTGGAAGAGTTAGTTTTCATGCCTCCTCCCCTTGGCCCCCCACGCGTGCGCCTGCGCGCTCACATACTCACACACACACACTCACATCGTTTCATCTTTGGCACTCTAAACTCTCTTTAATCTTTTGCTTCTGAATCTCACTTCTCAGCCGAAAAATTATTGAAATATTCATTTTTTTGCCCAGATTGATGTTAGAGGTCACATGGGCAGGAAGAGTTAGTGTACACTGCCTGGCTATTACATTTAGAACCTATGATGACATCATCCAAGGCCGACCCAGAAATTATTTTTCTTGTCCTATTTTTTAAACCTGATTTCCACTTTCATCTCTCAAGTCTTTCAAAGGCTTCAGTTATCTTTGAAATCGATAATGGACTATAATCTTTAAAAACCCAAATATGAGGAAAATGGAAGTTAAAGCACCTACCTATTGCTATGCCTGCTGCTGTCTAAAAGCAAGCATTTTAATTGAGACTGCTTATCAATAAGCCTGCCTTTAAGTTCCTTTGTATAGAAGTTTCTTGTCATCTCGTAATGGGCAGTTTTTCATTTTAAATGAATGTTACACCGTGTAATGGAGATATAAAAATGTCCACTCTGTATTTGCTAATGATTGCTAAGCACCTAAAAAATAACATGCTTTTGAGTCTAAATAAAGAACCATGAATTTATTAATAAATATCTTCATGTCACAATACCTGACCAAAAAATATGGTATTTATGTAATATTCTTGCTTACCACCGACTCTTGTGAGACTTGTATCTTTATCCAGACATGTTCATGTAGAAATGAGAGGAGAAAGGCTGAGCAGCCACTGAGACTCAGAGCACCAGAAGCAGGTTTTTGAATGTGAACAAGCATTATACCAAGTGGATCTTCCCCCCTCTGGGAAAAGTGTCTTTTGTCACTTGCCACACCCTCATTCCCACATCATATATTCATGACCTCTCCTACCTCCTAGTAAGATGTTACTACTGCCATACCACAATGATCTCACGCTTGCATTTGTAGACTCACCCAGGGCTACTCTGTGCCTGTCAGCCATCCCAGTCTTCTCTGTGCTTTATGAAAGCTGCTTCCCTGCTAGGCCACCTGAGGGCTAGAGGCAAAGTCCTAAGGAACCCCTCTGAATCCTACAGGCTTCCCAGTGCCCACCCAGAGAGTAGCTGAGATCAGTCTCTAATGGACTTTGGATTGGCTAAAAGGCTCCCTGCCCCTATATTAAGTTAAAAGCTGAGTAGCTAATAGACTGTTGCGGTAGCCACTGTAAAATAAGTTGTTCCATGTGGAAAACCTTCTCCAGATGTCATGCTTTGGGGGTCATGGTGGGACTGATGGAAGTTTATCAGAGGTCAGTGGTATTTGCATCTAGTGCTCGTTCAGAAAAAAGAATTAATGTAAAGGAAAGGTGGTATGATGTTATATGGTTCCATGTCTCACTTTGGACAATCTAATTATTGGTCTGGGTATTTTAATGTATCTTATCAAGTACTATAGTTCTACCAATTTTATGTTAAAGGCTAATTCCCAGTAGTCCAGTAGGAATAAATAAATCAGGACACTGGAATATCAAAAAGAAGTATCTAAATTTTAAAATTATGTCATGAATCTTTTTGCTTTTCGTGGATCTCAGCTCAAAGGAAAAGAACTAAAGTTATTTAATGACATAAAAGTAGGAGCAAGATCATGGGAAAATGGAAGTCCAGGGCAATGAATAATCAAGTCATTTTTGAAACCCTTTTCACTTCCCATAGTTGGTAACAATACTATATTGATTTATTTATTTTGGTTTTACTCTTTATAGTCTTCTACATAGAAGTGCTAACGAACCACAGAGGGATTAAAAGCGAACAGCAAAAAGAAAAAAGAATTCAGAAATTATTTATTTCTAACTATTAGATAAATGAATATATATTTTTAAAAGAGTGTGTATTTTAAATAGACTTACAAACTGACAAAAAATTTTATAGTTCCTTAAATTTGTTTAATCAGCCTACCTCTTATACATAAACCTAAAGGAGACCTAAATCTGTGGGGTTTGCCCTTTGCATTTTTTCTACACTGTGCTTTTGAATGGAGCCATTGACAAGTGTATGCAGCCCATGGGTTGCAGGCTTTTTACTTCTTGATGTTTTTACCATTTTGGCACCTTAAAACAGATTTTTTTATGTTAATTTGCACTGCTGCACAATTACATTTGTAACAAAGGAAAAGCAAGGACTGTGAACCTTAATATCAGAGGTAACTCTGAGGAAACTTCAGAATTATGTAGGATTATGTATTTTTTATTATAATCATAGAAGGGCAGCAATTATTGACCTTATTTTGAAAAACTAGGAAAAGGAAGGGCATTTCATAGAACCTTTTTTATTTATCCTTTCTTTTTCTTCTGTAAGAAAGTTCATAATGAACTGATTCATGATCTGGAGAAAGGAATTGTTTATATAGTTCTTCAGAATTACTCATCTGCCTTATTGGGCCCTTGAGATGTGGCTCCCTTAAGTTTTTATTGTTGGTAAATGGAGATCCTAATATTTTAATTGGATTGGTAACCCATGAGAGTGTTTTCAGCTGTTGTCATATCTGATGTCATTTCTTAGAATTTCATAATGTCCTGGATAGTAGTTCCCATAGTAGATGTTAATAGAAAGAGCACAAGCCCATATCTGTCAGGCAGTTCAGCTTTTGGTCTTATGAAGGAATTCTCACAGGAATGAGTGGTCTTACTACACAGGGGAATTTATGTTAGAGTACATATTGTCCCGAGGAGGATGGGAGAGCACCTGGACGGCTCATTCAGTAGAGCATACAACTCTTGATCTCAGAGTCAAGCTCCATGTTGGGTGTAGAGCCTACTTTAAAAAAAAAAAAAATACATATTAGGGACAGGGGCATAAAACTCTTAGTTTCTAATCTCTAGGAAAGCATGTAGACAAAAATGATTATTGTCCTATCCATGCAAATGTGAATTTTTTTTTTTTACTTTGCCATTACCAGATTCAGCAGGAAAGCTCATATAAAAATGGAGTCTTCATTTCGATTTTAAAAATGCAACCTAATTTCCAGCTAATTGTGAAAGTGGATACCTGAATAAGTTTGATAGATAAGCATAAAAATATTAGAGCCTCTGAAGTTGGTGCTGTTTCACCCCTCATGAGCCCCACTGTTCTATATCTGAGGGCTGGAAGATGTGTTCTCTTCCAGGATAGTGTACGAGAGGATGCTCATCAGAATGTTTTGTAGCTCCTTTTTCCTTTTTCTTAGCTTCTTAATCTCACTAGGATCATTACTGAGACCATTTTTCACTTATGCTGCCCAGTCTCTATGCCCAACCCACGTGACCAAACTCTCTCAGTAAACATGCTGAATTAAGGAAAGAGCAAAGTCTTTTCCAGTCCTGCTCTCACATGAGAATTTGGATTTGCAAGTGTACATTTCTAAGTGCTTCCTGCCAGTATTTCTGTATAAGGCAGAATTGCCCATTTTCCATCATTACTTTTGGTACAAACTTAAAATGTTTTTCCCTAGGTGTTCTAAAGAGTGGAATGTGAAATTTCTATTGTCAAAATGTGACCCATGGTATTCGTTTTAAGAACTTGGTATAAATTTCATTTCTTCTAAGAGTTGAGGTAGCCAGTTTTATATGCATTATTTTGATTCTTACACATAATTAATCTTGTAAGTTGGCTTTGATCTCTTACAAGGGTAACATTATCAGCCACTATGCTCCTCTTTTATGTTCAGTAAGTTGCTTATTAGCCCTCTAGTGCGGTGTTCTGCGCTTGGTAGACAGATAGTACACTTTGGATGTAGTTATCTGTTGTAGGTGCCAATTTTTGCCAGATTTAGATAAGGTTGAATGGAATGGCTGTAGAAACTTTCTGGGAAAAGTTCAGTCTTCCTTTATGGCTGTTAACTTTTATTTATTACTCCAGGTATGTGAAATGGTTAATAATTCAGGTTTAGAAATTATCCATACTTATTTTATAAGCCACAACCTGCATATAAGTACAGTTTCATTGTTAAACTTGCCCTTTCTCTTGGATCCACTCCTTCTGATCTATGTCCATATCACTAGAAATGCTTGGTGGAGGGAAAGACATACTGCTTAGATGCTTAGATTTCCTTAGAAGGAAATCAGCATAAATCGAACATCTTCTGTGTGTCAGACACCTTGCTGGACACAAGAATTATCCCATCAGTGACCTCATTGGAGCAGTGGCTCCTCTTGAGAGCCTTCAGGCAGGTTAAGTAATTTGCCCAAGGTCAGTAATACAGTAAGGAACAGAATGGGGTTTGTGTCTAAGCAACCTACTGGGTGTGGCAAGATGCTACTGCCCACTTTCAGTGGATCACATTCTTGAGACTACCATTGTGAAAACTACAGTCACTACATTTCCATAACTTTCTTTCATTTTTAGACTTACTCAGTTTGTAGCTTATACTTTCTCCAGCTTTGATGTTTTGGGGGTGTTGATTCCCTCCATTGCTTAACAGAATGTTTCATTCTGCCTTAGTGGGGTGAATTTCCTCAGGCAATTCAAGAACCGTAGAACTTCAATTCAAATCCCAGGGTTTAGGAAAATTAGAGTGCATTGCATGTGAAAATACATTGTAAATCATAAAGCATGATAAAATATAAAATTATGAGCTATTTTTAATTATCTTGACCAAATAGTGTATTTACAAGACACACAGTATAAACTTAAAACATGCAAGTGTACATAACTGTAGATAACAATATTTTTATGTCTTTCTAGTTAGACTTCATACATGAGTCATTGGGCCAGACTTCTACTTAAATATGTTTACTTTGCTTGCATATGGAATTATAAAACTCAGTATCTCTGTATGTGCCTAAGAAGGCAGTTAACATTGAAACGTAGAAAATTTCATTGCAACAAATTGAAGGTGATATTAGGAGTTTACAAAGGTGATTATCCAAATTATGGGAAGCATTAGAAGCAAAGTGTTTCTCCTGGAATTCAGTAATATACAATGATAGCATGTTGAACTCTGTAATTTGTCTTTGCCACATGCTTGTGTGGTCTGGTATGCAATAGGACCACCATTTTCAGAGGGACTCACCCACCAGTTAGGACAGAAAATGTTCTTGACACAACTCATTTCCACTTTATATTTAGGTGCCTGATTTGGGAAATGGCCATCCTGAGACTATTTGACACAAGCTAGTCAGACCTTCTGTTTGCAAGCTTTGAATGTGTCATGATAGCTTTAGGGTGTGCCATTTCTCAACTTTGGGAATCTGATTAAAGAAGGAATACTAACAAATAAAATCTTTTTTAAAAAAAAAGGGAGGGGCACCTGGGTGGCTCAGTGGGTTAAGCCTCTGCCTTCAGCTCAGGTCATGATCTCAGGGTCCTGGGATCTGGCCCCGCATCGGCCTCTGTGCTCAGCGGGGAGCCTGCTTCCCTTCCCCTTCTCTCTGCCTGCCTCTTTGCCTACTTGTGATCTCTGTCTGTCAAATAAATAAATAAAATCTAAAAAAAAAAAAAAAGAAGAAGAAGAAGGAATACTAACATAAGAAAAAATAAGTTTAGAGGTAAAACATATCTCAAATACCTTACCCTGGAACGGACACTTTATTGCCATATTTGTAGGAAAAAACCTGAATTCAGAAAGGGCTAAATGGTATCCCTTCTATTGATTGGAATTGTTTTCCCCTGTAGTTGAACTTCAGGAAAGCACAAGCATGAGGAAGTGAAATATATATACATATTTCAAATGACTTCTTTCTTTCCTTTTATCATGAAATAAGCCCATTAAAAAGAAACATGATATTGTCATGACAAAATAGATTTCCTTTAGAGTGTTAAGTGCCCCTTTGGTGATACTGTCCTTTTTTTTTTTCTTCTTTTTTTTTTTTTTTTTTTTTGGTCTTGAAATATCTTCTACTCTTATTCTTCATACTTTAAAGAGTATTGTCCTTTAGAAAAGAGAAATGAATATGAAACCTAGTGTTAGTTTCAGCTGGAAAGGTTTCAAAGTTCGGCTAATGTTTAATGGTGTACTTTGATAATACTATCCAGTTACAGAATAGCACTCTCTTGATAGTAAGGACTCAGTCTGGTATGCAGGGATACCTTCTAAAAGGAGCAAAGAAACAAACTGTTCTTTGTACAAAATGCACTTTGACCCATAAACTGAAAATAGTAAAGAGCATTAATAGCAGCATGAAAATTTCTAGTAAAACTTGTTTGAGGGTGACGTTGGGGAGAATTGGCTTATAGTAGATAGGAGTGACTAAATTACTTAGTGAAAAACAAAGCTGAAGTTAGAATTTTGTAATTAACTTTTTTTCTAAAATAGGAGAGATGAGAGTGAAATGAGCAGAGAATCTAACAGGAAGATAAAGAGGGATGAAAAACTGAAGGAAGGAGTGGAAAATCAGATAAGGTTTAATAGAAAGAAACAAGAGATGCCAAAATTCATATTTACAGTCTTGAGTTTGTTGGATAGTCACCTGAGAGTGGGTTAAGAAAAAATTACTAAGTAGCCATCTAAAAATCACAGAAATACTTTCTCTTCTTGAGGAGAGCATGTAAATGTATTATAATTTGCTAATTATAATATAATTATTATTAATATATAATATTATATATATTATATATAATAATATATAATATAATTATTATAATTTGCTTCTGTGGGGAAGGGGAGGTGGGAGAGAGAGGAGTGGAGAGAAGAGAGTTCTCTCTCTCTCTCTCTCTCTCTCTCCCTTCCTCCCTCCCTCCTTTCACTCCTCACTGCCCCCACCCCACTTCATATTAAGAATCAGAAATAAATCTTGTTCAAACAACTTTGGGAAGATACTCAGAATCCCTATGACTGTTAGAGACAAGATCTTTAAAAACAAACAAGCACTATGATATAATGCAGTGGTTCTCAACCAGAGGGAATTTGCCCCCTAAGGGACATTTGCCACTGTCTACAGACATTTTTTATTGTCTTGACTTGGGAGGTGTGCTGGCATCTAGTGGGTAGGCCGGTGACGCTGCTAAATGTCCTGCACTGAAGGACGGCCCTCCAAAACAAAGAATCTTCTGGCTCATTTTCAACAGTGTTGATGTTGAGAAATCCTGGTGTAGGGGAGACAGCATGGCTCCGGAACCAGACAGAAATGGGTCTGAATCCCAGCTCTACCCCTTATTAACTATGTGACCTTGATCATAGATACAATGATATGTCAAAAATAAGTGAATATAATTTGGCTGATTGAATAAATTAATTCCCTCAAGTCTCAGTTGCTTCATCTATAAAATGGGGGTGGTAACACATACCTCATTAAGGAGTAAAATGAATGAGTGAATGGGTCCAAACAAGTTTAGGACTAGAGCTAAAGAATAAATATAAAGAGCACCCAGCACAGTGCCTGGTACAGGCGAGCATTCAGCAAATAGTAGGTAGATTGATGGTGGCCGTGATAGATAGAATTATGCCAGAGGGCATCTCTACTTTCCCTGGAAGTTTGTCTTCTATGAATCTGGTTACCTGAGTTCTATTCCCCCACCCCAATCAGGTTACACGACAGATCCATGAGCATGAGCAGGAGAACGAGTTGCGGGAACAGATGTCAGGTTATAAGCGGATGCGGCGCCAGCACCAGAAGCAGCTGATCGCCCTGGAGAACAAGCTGAAGGCTGAGATGGACGAGCACCGCCTCAAGCTACAGAAGGAGGTGGAGACGCATGCCAACAACTCGTCCATCGAGCTGGAGAAGCTGGCCAAGAAGCAAGTGGCTATCATAGAGAAGGAGGTCAGTGTGCACATACACATCTTTGTGCTGTAACCAAGCCAGGCCTATTTCAGTCAGTGGCATCACGTGAGCAGAAGACAGGAGCAGGGTGCTTTTTGGTGACAGAGGAACGATGTTGCACTGGTGGTAGTTGAGAGGGGTTAGGTTTTGTGGGGCTACTCAAAATTGCGATTGAAAGTTAAAATAGTTACTGCAGGTGTATATTCTTGTCTATTCAAATATATTCTGAGAGCCAGTCCCTTGAGAGGGGGTCTGGGTGCAAATAAAGAGAAACAAGATGCTTCTGTCCTGTGGAAACTTGCACAGTTCAGACCTGTTACCATGCCTGCCACACCCACAGTCCTCTTCAAAAGAAAACTGCTCTACAAATAGTCCCTTTCAGTGGTGATAGTGCCTGCCTACACTGATTGGACTAGGAATGGGCACCTGATCAGTGGCAGTGAGTAATTAATCTGGCTGTTGCTTGAGTCTTCTAGGAGACATCTCTCTTCCCCATCTAGGTTCCAAACAGAGGAGAGACTAAGGCAGACAGTGAGTCAAAATATTAACCTTTATTACTGATAAGTATTAGATGGGAGAAGTAATTCAAGTCTGAAGGGAAATGCGCTAATAATACTGTACAAAACTGAACAGACTTGCCTATCTAGGCTCTGGCAGTGCTAAACCAGTTGCCTTCCTTGCCACACCCCCGTCAGATTTACATAGTGTGGGAAAGCAGGGGTGAACATGTGCTCCCTAAGGATGGGGTGACTGGGGACAGAGTGCCAGGGGTGTTTCGGTAATTAAGCTCTCTCTCCACGTGGAAAGGAACATCAGAACTGCAGAGGAAGCATTCCCCCAACAGCCATCAAGCTGTGAGGCAGCCTGGCATGAAAACCTCTGCCCAAACGGGGATGATCCTGATTAAATAAACCAGTCAGATTCTTTCTTGGGGATTCGATTTGGTAAATATGTAGAGAGAATTGTTCATAATGGAAAAAGTATTGACAATGGAAGCTAAAGGTGTAAAGATACATAAAGAGAACCATGATGCATAATTCCCTCCCTATCTCCAAAGCACCTCATCTTACATACGTGCTGCATCTAGTGGTCCCCAGTAACTTCAATTTGGTCACTTTCAGGAGCCAGTGCTTATTGGGTTATCTTTTATTTGGTCTATGTTCTATCCATTTGGGAGCCCCCAAAATGTCCCAGTGTATGACTGTTGTCAATTGTAGCAGGTGCCTAGGAAAACAAAATGTTATTAATCAATTAGAGTGAGATTCTGGGATTAAAAGTCGCCAGCTCGAGGATGCGGAGAAAGGGGAACCCTCCTACACTGTTGGTGGGAATGCAAGCTGGTGCAACCACTCTGGAAAACAGCATGGAGGTTCCTCAAAATGTTGAAAATAGAACTACCCTATGACCCAGCAATTGCACTGCTGGGTATTTACCCTAAAGATACAAACGTAGTGATCCGAAGGGGCACGTGCACCCGAATGTTTATAGCAGCAATGTCTACAATAGCCAAACTATGGAAAGAACCTAGATGTCCATCTACAGACGAATGGATAAAGAAGATGTGGTGTATATACACAATGGAATACTATGCAGCCATCAAAAGAAATGAAATCTTGCCATTGGCGACGACGTGGATGGAACTAGAGGGTATCATGCTTAGCGAAATAAGTCAGTCGGAGAAAGACAACTATCATATGATCTCCCTGATATGAGGGAGAGGAGATGCAACATGGGGGGTTGAGGGGGTAGGAGAAGAGTAAATGAAACAAGATAGGATTGGGAGGGAGACAAACCATAAGTGACTCTTAATCTCACAAAACAAACTGAGGGTTGATGGGGGGAGGGGGTTGGGAGAGGGGGGTGGGGAAAAAAAAAAAGTCGCCAGCTCTGGTTACTTTGGTTACTTAATCATTTTTTATAATTTAATCTGTGAGCCACCAACAATATGAAAAAAATCTTTTATTTTGATCCTTAGTTCACTTTCCATTCCTTATATTTTTTGTGTGCTCAATAAAACATGTTGAGGTTTGCCTTCATGTTTTTCCCATGATTGGAAATGTATTTTTCAATGGTAAGAATTTCAGATTTGTTTTAAGATACAAGAGAATCAGAACAGGTATTTGCTTATTTTGTTTTTTATTAATTATTTGCTCAAAAAACACTACATTATTCAGCACTTATGGACTCTTTTCATGCATTGGAGGATATAGACAGCTGAATTCTGTGTGGAGAACAATTTATCCTAGATTTTATGTCATTTTATTAGGCAAAGGTAGCTGCAGCAGATGAAAAGAAGTTCCAGCAACAGATCTTGGCCCAGCAGAAGAAAGATTTGACAACTTTCTTAGAAAGTCAGAAGAAACAGTATAAGATTTGTAAGGAAAAAATAAAAGAGGTAAGAGTACCAATATTTGTCATCACTAAGTTGCCGTTCGAATGGTTAAAACTGAAGGGGTGCCTGGCAAGCTCAGTTGGTGGAGCATGTGATTTTTTGATCTTGGGTTATAAGTTTGAGCCCCATGTTGGGTGTAGAGATTACTTAAAAATAAAATCTTAAAAAAGGTTGGAACTTAAAATTGATTAATCTTACATTGTAATCAGTAGTCTAAACCATGGATCCCCAAACTTTATATCACCTGAAGTGCTTATTAAAATGGATTCCTAGGGGCGCCTGGGTGGCTCAGTGGGTTAAGCCACTGCCTTCGGCTCAGGTCATGATCCCAGGTCCTGGGTTCGAGCCCCGCATCGGGCTTTCTGCTCAGCAGGGAGCCTGCTTCCTCCTCTCTCTCTGCCTGCCTCTCTGCTTACTTGTGATTTCTCTCTGTCAAATAAATAAATAAAATCTTTAAAAAATAATAATAATAATAATAAAATAAAATGGATTCCTAACTCACCAGAGTTAGATTTTCTGATTTTCTGATTCAGTGGGTCTGGGTGGAATTTGAAATGTGCATTTCTAACAAGTTCCCAAGTGATGCTGAGGCTGTTGACTCGGGCATCAGATTTTAAGAACCATTGATTTAACTCTAAACCATTCTTGCCTACTTCCAGTTTATTCTCCAGCCACTTCAGCCAGAGTGATCTTTTCAAACCAGAAGTCTCAGGGCATCTGGGTGGCTCAGTCAGTTGGGCATCCAGCTCTTGGTTTCAGCTTGGGTCATGATCTCAGGGTCCTGGGATAGAGCCCCGTGTCAGGCTCCATGCTCAACAAGGAGTCTGCATGAGGAGTCTCTCTCACTCTCCCACTGACCCTCTCCCTGAGCTTGCGCTCTCTCAAAAATAAATCTTTAAAAACAAACAGACATGGGGCTCCTGGGTGGCTCAGTGGGTTAAGCCTCTGCCTTCGGCTCAGGTCATGGTCCCAGAGTCCTGGGAACGAGCCCCACCTCGGGCTCTCTGCTCGACAGGGAGCCTGCTTCCCTTCCTCTCTCTCTGCCTGCCTCTCTGCCTACTGGTGATCTCTCTCTCTGTCAAATAAATAAATAAAATCTTAAAAAAAAAAAAAAAAGACATGAATCTCATCATATCACCTCATGATTTTAGCATTCATTGACTTCCCATTGCTCTTAGGAGAGATCAAAATACTAGTAGTCTACTCTCAGCCTCTCCTTCCATCTCACCTCACACCACTGTTACCTCACCTGCTTACAGCCCTGACTGTTTGCTGCTCCTGCCACAGTGGTCACCTTTTGGTTCCTCAAATGTATCAAATTCCACTTTTCTCCAAAGTCTTTGGAGAAGACTGTTTCTTCATACTGTTTTTTTCCACCAGGATGCTCTCCCCACCCTCACCCCCCCCCCCGACCCCCAGTCTCTCCCTCTGCTGTTAATTGTTACTCCTTCTCCTTCTAAGACTTACAAATTTTTACTAAAACTTTAACTTGGGCCGCCTGGCTGGCTCAATCTGTAGAGCATGAGACTCTTGATCTCAGGGTCATGAGTTCAAGCCTTACATTGGGCATGGAGCCTACTTTAAAAAAAAAAAAAAAAAAAAAAAAAAACCCTTAACTTAAATATCATTTCCCGGGGCACCTGGGTGGCTCAGTGGGTTAAAGCCTCTGCCTTTGGCTCCGGTCGTGATCCCAGGGTCCTGGGGTTGAGCCCCGCATCGGGCTCTCTGCTCCATGGGGAGCCTGCTTCCCCCGCTCTTTCTGCCTGCCTCTCTGCCTACTTGTGATCTCTGTCTGTCAAATAAATAAATAAGATCTTAAAAAAAAAAAAAATCGGCGGGGTGTGGGGTGCGCCTGGGTGGCTCAGTGGGTTAATAAAGCCTCTGCCTTCAGCTCAGGTCATGATCCCAGGGTGCTGGGATCGAGCCCCGGATCAGGTTCTCTGCTCAGCAGGGAGCCTGCTTCCCCCCATTCTCTCTGCCTGCTTGTGATCTCTCTCTCTGTGTCAAATAAATAAATAAAGTCTTAAAAAAAAAAATCATTTCCCAAGGGAGACCTCTCCTGACTTCCTTAACTAAGACAGGTGCCTCTGGTTTCATAACACTACTTTTCAATTATCCCCCCACCCTTTTTTTTTTTTAGTTATTTTGAGTTACTTACCCTGCTGGCCAGTAAGTGATTAAGAGCAGAGAACATGTCTTTTTTTTTTTTTTTCCTGCCTATAACTGTATCCCTGTGCCTGGTACATGTAAATCTCTGATAAGTGAATGTTCGATTCTTAAAAGTTTTGTTGAAGGCCAATAGTAGACTTGGAGAGTCCTAATGAACTGCGGTTTGATCTGAAAGCTCCAATTTCTTCACTTCTCCCACCAGTGCTTATAGGTGAATTGCCTGCAATTCCCTAGACTTTCCTCCTTATAAGACTTAGGATTTCTTATTTCTAGACTACTGGTGTATTAAAGTTTAATAAAATTCAATATGGGGCATGGTTTCAGTATGTGAAATCATTTATTTCAGCTCATATTCTAAGTTAACAATATGGAACTTATCAAGGTTCCTCTCCAATTCTTTTGTAATTAGGAAGTGAAAGCAAGTGGGTTAGGGTGGGCCTCAGGACTTTTAGTCCTGCCCAGATGAGCCACTGGTGATTGCGGGGACTGAGAGAAATTTGTATTTAATCCACACTGCCTACACGGGAAAAATCTCTGACACTGTAAGATCGAGAAAACCAGGCTGTAGGGAGAAATGGCCCAAATAAGAAGGTTCATGATCTATCCATTTTCTCCGAGTTATTGCTGGGGCCTAATTATTATGTCATGATAGAAAGATACTGCTGGATCACAGATAACATTGATTTTTTTTCAGTGAGAAATTTTGAAATGTTCTCAATTGCACTTATATTTTTATTTCTAACTCCTTGTGTGTATTCATGCTCTATAGGCCACACTTTCTGCAGCCATCATTCTGACCTAACGCCCAGGTTATTTGGAGATTGCATGAACTCAACCTGTAGAAGATTCTCTCACAGGACAGCATTAGAGAATCCCTACTCAGTCCTCAGGCATTTTGGGTACTCAGATTTATGAGTGCAGGAACCCACAGGCCTAAACTTACAAGTCTTTCAACATGCTTATGAGGAAAAACAAGCCTAAACTCAGTTCGAGATAGCCTCAGTAAGCCTTTCTGTGCCAAGCTAATACTACTTCTTACAAAGAAAAGCTTATTTCTGACTATCTAAGGTGGTGTATACATTTAGATACTGATATATTAAAGATATTGCCCTTGGAGTAACAAAACAGTCTCCATTATCCCCACTGTTTGATAGACAACAGAGATGTGGGCAATACAGGATGACGGATCGTCCGGAAATAATTTATTCTTGATTTTGGGTGAGTTTATACGGTCACATTTGAACTTGGGTGTGCAGTGTAGTGGTTAATGCCAAGCCTAGTAGTGAAGTCATGGCATTAAGAGATGAGTCACCCAGCCTTCCTGTTGTGATCCCAGCTTACTCCGTGCTCGAAACAGCTTTCTCTCTTGTTGATTCTGATGTTTCACTGAAGACTTCACTAGAACAGGAAGGTTGAAAGTTGATGCACAAGGACTTGCTAGCCAAGTGCCGAAATAATCTGAATAGTGCGTGATGTCCACATCACAAAACATCAAGTAAAATAGGTATTAGCATTTAAAGGAGATTTTCACTGAGTAGTTAACCGAATATTATAGGTCAAGCTTGTCAGTATGAACAAAAAAGAGTGCACCGTGCTTTCTCTAAAAACGGTCTTCTTACTTTCTCCATAGAGTAAAGTAACACCCTCTTAAGTGTTCTGAGTCTCTGCCTTTTTCTCTTTACCTATATAACCTGGAATAATTATGAATTTTGTCCTCTAGGAAATAAAGGTAATTCATTTACCCTCTAATAGCAAATAAAGTATAACTAGTGACGTTTGCAGTTATCTCCTGTCTGTGAAATCTGCCCACTTCTCCCAGTTTTGTCTCCTTCACTCTGTTTTCCATGAGGCAACGAGAGTCATGAGGCAAGTCAAAAGGCAAAAAGATGACTCTTTTTGAGATGCATCTCATTGTGCGTCCCCCACATATATAAAATCCTTATCTCCTGTGCTACAGGTCAATGTCCTTAACTGGGCCTGTAAAGCCTCGGATGGTCCCGCCTCATCTCATGTCACATGGCACCACCACCCTGGCCTGCTCTCCGATCCTCGCTCACACCACGTTTCAGTTAACCCGCCCGAAGTGTTTAGCATACACTGTGTCCTCTACCAGAGTATTCTCCCCTCCCCTTTCTCACTGGTTAGCTTTTTCCAATTTCAGTTCAGTTGTTACCAAGATCGAATATGTTCTTTTAAACATCCTTGTAGAACCATGTACTTCACCTTCACAGCAGCTATCACAGTAATTTTCAGTTCATTTCTGAGGTTCTTTGATTAATTACTGCTTCTAAACTGTGAAGCCCCATGATGGTTACTTTTGCTCACCATTGTATCCTTGTGCCTTGCACAGTGCCTGTCCCATGATAAGAACTCTGTATGTGTGTGTTGATTGAATGAGTGAACCAATTATTTCCTAGAAGGAGAAGCCAGAGAGTGGAAACTAACAAGCCTCCCTATCCCTTACGACTCAGTTAATCAACAAAAAAAGTTGAGTGGAAGGGATATGCAGCACAAGTCTTTGTCTTCACGTTCTCAGTTGCTCTCCAGATAATTTAATCTACCATTTTAATAAACAGTTAGTTCCTTTTACTTGATGAGACCAGCATGTTGTTTTTGTTTTGTTTTGTTTTGTTTTTGTGAAGGAGATGAACGAGGACCATAGCACACCCAAGAAAGAAAAGCAAGAGCGGATATCCAAGCATAAAGAGAACTTGCAGCACACACAGGCTGAAGAGGAAGCCCACCTTCTCACCCAGCAGAGACTGTACTACGACAAAAACTGTCGTTTCTTCAAGCGGAAAATAATGATCAAGCGGCATGAGGTGGAGCAGCAGAACATCCGGGAGGTATTTATTATGGTCATGACTATCACCACTGACTCATGGGACAAGCAGCTTTGTGAGGATCATGGCTGTTCTGTTCATTCTTACAGCCTTAACCCTCATGGTCTCTAGTGCAGTGCCTGACACAAAGTAGGTATACGAAAATAGCTAGGAAACGAATTTACCACTGAGAAGAAGGAGAAAGCCCATTTACAGAATAAGGAATCAACATTTTCCAAATAAATGTAATGGACTTTTATTGAGCACCTATTATAAGCTTTGTATACAGTGGAGGATCAAAAGATGTAGAACAGAGAATTTCTGTTTTCAGCCTGCTTGTCAGACACTTGGGTTTTTGTGGCTCCATGTGAAATACTAAGTAATAGAATGATGCCCCCTTAGTGCCAGGCACTATGCTGGAGATGCCAGGGTTAAGGAGGAGCTATAGTTCCCCGCCTTCAAGCAGCCCTAAGTCTAAGAGGAGAAACAGACATGTAACAGACTAGTTACAGTATAACATCTCAGGTACCATAAACATATAAATAAACTGTCTTGGGCATACAGTCATGAAAGAGCTGGGAGGACTCTGACTCATGAGAAGTTGAGTGTTTGGGGTTTGTGTACAAAGTGGAATGTCAAAAAAAGGGTAATTAGAAGCAGAACGTGGACCTTTTTTGTTAAGCCATGTTATTTCAATTTTAGCCGGAAGGCAGTTACAATGGCCATTGGAGGATTTTAAGCAGGGGGTCGAAGAGAGTTTTCTTTGAAAGAAGTAGTGCAACGGTGCGAAGGTAGGCTACAGCAGCAAGAAGCAAAATACAGTGAGGTCAGCGAGGACATTCTTTCTCTAGTTCGACCTGGAAGAGGCAATGGGGAGAGATTAGATCTGAAGCAGAACTGACAGTAATTGCAACCAAATGGCATCAGAATTTCAGAAGAGAGAGGAGTCCAAAATGACTTCAAAGTTTCTAATTTGGGAAATTGGATGAATAAGACATTATTCACGGAGATGAGGAGCACAGAATGTGACTCAGTTGCAGATACAGAGTTCAGGAGGAAAACATTGTGACCTGGAATAATCAGAGAAACCCTCATAAATGAACTAGCACGTTGGTAAAAATATCAAAGTTTGCAAAAAACCAGTGTTAGCCTGCACGAGGGAAACAAGCACTCAAGACACATTTAATGGGAATGTGCATTGGTACAGTATAAGCTCTTGGGGAGCAATTTTCAACTGTGAAGGAGAAGGAATGGAGCAAACTAAAATTTATCAAACACATGTAATAAGCCAGGCTCAGACCCTTTATCTGTGTTGTCTCATCTCATTGGAAGAGAGATAAACTGCTGAACATTTTATTTTTGAGGCAGGCAATGAGTGATACGGCTAAAATTTTACTTTAGAGAGATTAGCCCAGTTTGGTTGGTAGTGATGCACAGACTGATTTAAGCATGCATCCTTAGTGGGGACAGTACTGCCCCCAGGGGAATCAAAATGGGTTCTTGCAAGGGAGGGGTGTTATATATTACAGAGGCTCAGGCCCCCTCAAGGTCCAGAGTACTTAAATGGATATACAGTGTGTCTGTGGTATTCATATTTCATGGGTGGGGTTGATCAGGGGAGAGGGAAATCTAGAAAGGCTCCTGAGGATAATGAATGAATTAATTAATGACATAAATAAATAAATAAATAAATAAATATATAAATAAATAAATAAATTGGCGGGGGAGGTTGCGAAACATTGGGTTGGGGGAAGAAACTAGAAGCAAAGTAATCAGGTGGTAGGAAATAGGATATAGGCAAAGATGGTGGTGGCAGCTGTCAGAGGCAAATTGGCAACATATTTTGAATACAAAATAAACAGGACTTGGCATACCATCAACTGTGAGAGAAAAGACGAGGGTAGAATCAAAGTTATTTCTGGTGTTCGAGACTTGGTTACATGTAGATTTAGTCAGAAACAGAGAAGCTTAGAGAGAGGTGTCGGTAAGAAACTGATTAATTCTGTACTAGACATGTTGTCATTTGTTAGAAGGCAAAAAAAAAAAAAAAAAAAAAAAAGTCCAAATGAAAAAGTCCAAAGCCATTCAGAAATAAGATACTTGGGATTCTTTTCATCTGACAATTATTATTGTTATTCTGATAGCACATATTTGGAAGAAGACTAAGGCTAAGGAAACAATTAATGCCAATAAAAGCTGTAGAAGACAATTATTCCCCCAAAGTGATAGAAACTATATTTTTTACTTCATCAGTGTCAGGTTCTAACCAACTGAATGAAGAATAACTCTTATATGGGTATTTTCCTGAAGAATCTTAAGGTTTTCTTCTTCTTTATGAGAACATTAAATGAAGAAAAACACAGAAAAATATATAGTTGACTAGTGGAAGTTCTTCATAATCCCATTCCACCCAGTCTCTATCCTGACTACCATTAATCTGGTGTCCAGATTTCCAGATTTCTTTTTCCTCCTATATATGTATACATATATTTGGCTTCTATAGAACTTTAACTTTACAAAAATAAGATTACATAGTATCAGTGGGTTTATTTGATCTATAAGCCATAGCAACAAACACTGGCTGCCCAAGAGCGGAAGGGAATTTATTGGAAGGATATGGGTAGATAACAGAGCTGCAGAACCAAGCTGGAGAAGATGAAGACCCAAGCTGGAAAAGCAAATTCTGTGACCTAGAGAGCAAGAGCTAATGGGTATTCCTCACAGCATTGCCATTCGGGTGTATTTCCTCCAACCATGTTTAAATCTTTGTATCATTTCTGCTAAAGATTCAAATTCCTAGGGGACTGAGACCTTGATTGGGCAACGTGCTTGCTCCCTTCCTCAGTACTCTCTGATTACAGATAGGATGGAGGAGTTTCTCAAGCAGAAAGAGGAGCCTGTTAACAAAAGAAGGGGAAATGGATACCGAACCTACAAAAATGTCCACTGTACTGTTTTGTAACTCGTCTTTTTTTCTCATTCACCATCCAGGACACACAGCTCTGTCTGGTTCTTTTTAACCATTAACAGTGAATTTGGGAGTATGACTATAAAATTATTTATTTACTGAAGTACTTCTCAGTGGCTATTTTGTTGATGTTTTACAGTATCACTAACAGTGCCACAGAGAGCATCTTTGTATGCAGATCTTTTTACACAGATGCAGATATTTTAAGGATATATGCTCAGAAGTGGAAATTTTGGGGTCACAGTGTATACATGTAAATTTTTAACAGATATTGCCAAATTGCCCTCTAGGGGGTTATACTCCCACCAACAAAGAGCACCTATTTTTCCGTGCCTTTGCCAAAACAGTATGAGCAATCCTTTTAGTTACTGAAAATGTTGAAAAGGCTCACCATAGACTGGGTTGAGCCTCTTCCTCTACCATCACTGCCCGTGGACGCTGGCTATTTTCTAACCAGTTACGAAACCAAGAACTGAAACTAAAAAAGCGTTAAATGTCATAGGCTAACAACATCTCCATTTGAAAGTTTGGTTCTGGTTCTTACTCAACCTCATTGGGCATGAGGTCAGAATTTTTTACTTGACGAGATCAACTGCTTTTAAAGTCAGTAGCACTTGGGTCCTGGTTGGGAAGGGTTTATCATGGGACACACCCTGGATTCACATCTTACGTGGGAGGTAGGGTCCTATAAAGTATGGTCATACGTTCATGAAAAGTATGTAGGTTTCATTTTTTTTTTTTTAAAGATTTTATTTATTTATTTGACAGAGAGAGATCACAAGAAGGCAGAGAGGCAGGCAGAGAGAGAGGAAGGGAAGCAGGCTCCCTGCTGAGCAGAGAGCCCGACGTGGGACTCGATCCCAGGACCCTGAGATCATGACCCGAGCCGAAGGCAGCGGCTCAACCCACTGAGCCACCCAGGTGCCCCAGTATGTAGGTTTCAACACTGAGCTCCCTCTTAGCTTTGGGGAGGTGTGCACAGCATGTGATGTGAGCTGAGGGAAGGGGAGCCCACATGGCCCTCATCTTCTGCTGCCTCCACGGTGTATGGACAAGGAGAAGCTGATGAGCAAAATCACGTAGTCTATTACATGTGCTTTTGTGTTAGCTCAGCTCATTTCATGAATTGAAGGTGCACTGCACACTGTGCCATTTGTGTGGACGGAGCAACCATGCCCCGTGTCTCACCCAAGCAGAGGGATTCTTCCGAATATTGTGTCATAGGCCAAAAACATAAAACAGGAAACTATAAACCATTTGTTGGGACCTCTTTTAATAGAAACTATTGAAACAGCCCCCCCAAAACCTGAGTTTTAGATGCAGTTCTCCTTTATAGAAGTTGTATGATCTTAGATTAGTCTCTCAATTCTCAAACATGTTACAGTCCTATGGAAAAGGGGTAAGTCCTTAACAATGAGACCACCTCATCACTTTTAAAAACTGAAAGCACAGGGGCGCCTGGGTGGCTCAGTGGGTTAAGCCGCTGCCTTCGGCTCAGGTCATGATCCCAGGTCCTGGGTTCGAGCCCCACATCGGGCTTTCTGCTCAGCAGGGAGCCTGCTTCCTCCTCTCTCTCTGCCTGCCTCTCTGCCTACTTGTGATTTCTCTCTGTCAAATAAATAAATAAAATCTTTAAAAAAAAAAAAAACTGAAAGCACATTACACATTTTTATGTAGGCACAGTCATAGGCTCATAGGGAGTCTAATAATAATAATAATAATAATAATATAGGCAGCTTATCAACTTATACCACAGCAACTCAGATGTGTGAATTAAAGGCAAAGGGAGCAACTTACAATTTTAACAGAAAAATGTTTCTCTCACTTTTTTAATCATTTATAAAGAATAGGTTTAAGATATAATATGACAGATTTTCACTTCTGAATACAGAAAAATAATATATGTTGATATGTTCAGAAGCGTTGTCTCCTGGCCTTTCACTTCATCTTCACAAGAATGGTAGTCCACAGTGTAGCTACTGTTACCCTCTCTTTACACCTGAGAAAACTAAAATGTATAAGATCTGTCCCGTGCTCGCTTCGGCAGCACATACACTAAAAGATTTGTCTAACATCAAACACGATTGACTCACACCCTGAGTATTTTTCTATTGAATCTTGCACTTTAGTATGTATCAGAATTAGCTGGGTGACCTACTACAACCAATCACTTGCAGCCCAGGTAATTCTGATGCCACTATTCTGTAGACGACATCTGGAAGCATCCCATTAGACGTAAAGGGAAGTCTTTGATTTCTTCTGAAACTGTTATTTGCTTTGTGTCTTTTATTTTTTTCCCCCTAAGTTTCAGAGCTCTGGGCAGCCCAGACTCATTTTGGACTTCTCAGTTTAGGAAAATGGGTAATGAATAAATGCCCAATATTGGGAGACCTGGTACTCAAAGGTTAAAAATGACATAGTGATCTAGGAACAGGACCTTTACCTATTTAAAGGCTTTCCTTGGCTTTTTCTCTTGGTCATTGGTGTAGAATAGCTTTAGGCTCTGAGAAGGCCTCGCCATCCTTTGGTGCCACCTAGGGGCCAGTTAGTGACTTTTAAAGGAAGACATTAGATGGTCAAGGTAGAGGAAAAATAAAATAAGGGAAAGCAAAATGCAAAAGAGGGGGAGGTCCTCTAGGAGATGATCTTTTCTCCTTAAAACAAATGTAAGTTGCATTTATACTTTGGATGTTTCCCCACTAGAACATAAGCTCCATGAAGGGATGTACTTGTTCATGGCTCTATCCTTAGTGCCTGCAACAGTGCCTGACACACAGGAAGTATGCAACAAGTATTTGTTGAATAAATGAATGAATGGTTAGGACTTTGCTCCAGGATTAGATGTTGTGCTGTTTAAAGGGCTTCTCTTCAAATGGATAGAAGGTTTAAGTATGCAAGGTATTTTCAGCAATACCAATATACAGATGTTACTGATATTTCTCTGAAAATAAATGACTTGCACTTTCTCCCATAGTGGATGTCATCAGAGAAGAGAGGCACTCTTATACTCACTGAAAATCCAGCTCACAAGCTTTCTTCTTTTCTTGACCCTCTGTTGTTGTTGTTGTTGTTGTTGTTTTTAAGATTTTATTAACTTATTAACTTATTAGAGAGAGAGAGAGAACATGAGCTGGGGGGAGAGGAAGAGGGAAAGGAAGAAGCAGACTCCCCACTGATCAGGCAGTCCAACGTGGGGCTCAATCCCAGGACCCCGAGATCATGACCTGAACTAAAGACACACAGTTAATGGACTGAGCCACCCAGGCACCCCTTTCCTTGACCTTAACTAGTAGTAATACCACCCTTTTCAGAAATCTAACAGCATAAATGTTTACCTCTTTGATGGCACTGACCACTTTCAGCCTTGTTCTTTCTTTTTTTAAATTTACATCTATAACTTATTTGCTTGGGTTAATTAAGGTTCTTTTGTTTATACATTACTGAAATTTATCTGAGCTAGTTTAAGCCAAAACCAGGGAATTTACTACAGACATAGAGGAATATTTCACAAAACCCAATAGCAATAATACCGCTGGACCTACAGGAGAGCTTAGAACCGGTTATGAACGTGGGCATCAACATACTCCCTGCATGTCTGTCTTCTCCCTTTTTCATCCTTGTTCTGAAGCGCAGCCTTCTCTAACCCTCAGCCTACTCATTTAGCAGTGGATGACTGTCACATTTGTAGTTTTTATATGCCCCTCAGTTCCAGCCTCACATGGAGATTAACTGTCTCTGAATCCCAATTCCAAATTCCCAGGAGAGAAAATAAATTGATTGAGTCAGCTGTGAGCTGAGCATATAGTACTTCAATAAATATGTAGTATAGTCCCCTAGTAGAGCGTTAGCAAGTTGAGAACAGAATCACGGCTGAGTAAACATTTTTATGTATCCAGAGCACATGGTTCAGATCTTGGATATGGTGCAATTTAGGAAATATTCTTCAACTGGTTAGTGAAAAAATTTCACTCAACTACCTTTATTTTTTTTTCTATTTTTTTTTCTTTCCTCCCTTAAAGAAAGACAGACCAGACAAGACAGAAAGCGAAAGAAAGGAAAGACATGAGTAGAACTGGAAAGAACAGAATGATTTGATCTAGAATGATCAGACTAATGGAAAAAATGAAAGGGGAGAGAGTATATCTGCTTTTTCCCAGTCTTCCCTTACTCTGAGATTTTAAAAAGCAGTTAGTTATCCTACTTCTCAATCATGCAAAAACAGGGTTTTTTCCAGAAAACCACAAACATTGCAGACATTGCCAGTTTAAGTCAATGATTTTCAATTCTGACTGTATGTGTTACATTCACCTGAAGAACTCTTAAAAATAGTGATGTCAGTGCATCCCCCCTTCCCCGACCACCCCCCACCCCCCACCCCATCCCCCCACCCCGGCCCCGCTGACTGTTATCAGAACCTCAGGTTGTAGGATTCGGGTACCTTGTGTTTGAAATTCTCCTCACATGATTTTAATGGGCAGCCCATATTGAGGACCCCTGGCTTAACTGAAAAAACATTTATTTACACCTGTGCATAAGACCTCACCTAAACAGGGGTCACAGCAGCTCTAAGAGGTAAGAAGGGGTTGGTTAAGGACGCTCAGGTCGTGATCCCAGGGTCCTGGGATCAAATCCCACATCCAGTCCTGGCTCAGCAGAGAGTTTGCTTCTCCCTCCCACTCTGCCTGCTGCTCTCCCTGCTTGTATGCTCCCTCTCTGTTAAATGAATAAATAAAACCTTTAAAAGAATTATTTAAGAAAAAAAAAAAAGAAGAAGGGGTCAGTTAGAATTAATCCCATTCTGTAGATAGTGTAGTTGTGATGGCTACAAAATCCCATTATACAGATGGTATACTTGCCCACCTGCTAAGTGATGGGCCCAGAAACAGAACCGTAACCTCCAAGGATTGCTAATCTGATCTCATTAAGTCACTTAGCTGCCAAGCACTAACGGGTTTAATTAAGAGACAGTCAGTAGTGCCCTTCCTTGCCAACCCTCACTCTGTCGGTCATTCCTTCCAGTTCACCTCCAGTCACCTCTCTCCATTTGTGTCTTGTTCCTGAATGCAGGAACTAAATAAAAAGAGGACCCAGAAGGAGATGGAGCACGCCATGCTGATCCGACACGATGAGTCCACCCGAGAGCTCGAGTACAGGCAGCTGCACACGTTACAGAAGCTACGCATGGACCTGATCCGTCTACAGCACCAGACCGAACTGGAAAACCAGCTGGAGTACAATAAGAGGCGGGAAAGGGAACTGCACAGGAAGCATGTCATGGAACTTCGGCAACAGCCAAAAAACTTAAAGGTAAGAGGAAATCAAAGTATTCCCTTATTTGTGCTCCAGGATGCAGTTAGACTGACTTAGTAGTTCCTGCCTCTGGATGACTGTCAGATTCTCCGGGGCAGCTCTTCAAAATTACAAGTTTTGGGGGCCCACACCTATTGAATCAGAGTCTCCAGATTGAAGCCCAAGAGTCCGTATGTAACAAACTCCTGAACAGATGCTACTTTGGAAACCATCATGCAGTTTCTCTGACCCCTTCATAACCTGACCTCTTTAGAGCTGTAATTGATGGACAAACCGCAGCCCTAAGTTCCAGTCCCAAGAAATGAGAAAGTTACCTAGCAGGTATACAGCAGATAAATTTCATCTGTCGTGCTAGAGTATTGGTAGTAACTACTTTGAGTGCCGCTATTTTGAGAAAGACTAAAGCCACGTGCAAGCTTAGTAGGAAAAAGTATGGTTTATTAGTGACATCTGTCATGGGCATGGGAATCAGGAGTGAATCTACATGTGCCAGACATTTATTATCCTTGCCCTAGAAATTTGGAATCCCTTTGGCCCTCACTGCCTCCAGATAATTTTAGCTGACTGCTAATTCACAAGCTCTATGGACTAAGCCATTGCTGTATGTCAAGGGGGTTGTTGTCATTGTTAACACAGATTTGAGGCCAACCTCAAATGCACTGGCCATGTTCCTGTCTGGCCAAATCCTAACCTGTCTGATTAGTGATCTCTGTCATCACAACTCCAAGCATTTATGAAATCCACGTGTGACTCTGAGGCAACCTGATGAGTGCCTTCTAGACTTAAATAATATAGCCCACCTCCTCCTTGCCAAAATGTGTATTTGGTATTGGTACATGAAAGTATAATGCCTTCATGGGAGAAGAAATCTAAAATCACTTTTCCCTGTCCCCTTATGCTGAAATCCAGGGGAAATAGGTTATGATATGAGGTATTATCCAGATGCTCTCCTTTGTTGATTTGTCAAGGAAACGCAGAGCTGTGGGAGCCAGCTTATGTGTCACCATCCCCTTTCTCATTTGGAAACATGGGTGGGGAAGGAGACAAACAAAACAAAATGCGGGGAAATAAATAACCAATGGAAGACACTGAAGATTTTGACTAAGAAGCCATTAAAATAATGAACGACCTTTAACAAACGAAGCTTCATAGTATTCTACAATACTATGTGATCCCCTTGTAATAATTCATTTTTAAAAATCCATTGGTAAAGTCAAAATTACTTCCATTCATTTAATATAAGACCAACAGTGTTGGTAGTTAACTCTTGTCTGTATTATTTTCATGATTGCTGACTAGCAATGTGGGTTACTGCACCAAAAGACAACTGGTCTCAGCACCTGTATTGTGCTGTTAGAATGGAAGGCTTTCTGCATTTACTAACGTGTTTTTATTCTCCTTTTGTCCCTTTTTCTACACAGGCCATGGAAATGCAAATTAAAAAACAGTTTCAGGACACTTGCAAAGTACAGACCAAACAGTATAAAGCACTCAAGAATCACCAGTTGGAAGTTACTCCAAAGAATGAGCACAAAACAATCTTAAAGACACTGAAAGATGAGCAGACAAGAAAACTTGCCATTTTGGCAGAGCAGTATGAACAGAGTATAAATGAAATGATGGCCTCTCAAGCGGTAAGTGGTTAGGTTCAGTGCCACAGCTTCAAGAGCTTTGGGAATCAAGAAAATTCAAGATCCAGCCTGTTGTTCCCAAGATGATTCTTGCACAAATTTAGGATACTGGTGTTTTTCTGCCCAAAGAACTGAGGAAGTGACGACGCTGAATAAAGCCAAGCCAATGTGGATACTTGCTGGAGTGTGTCTTATAAGATGGAACTCAAGGAGTCACATGCTCAATCAGACCTGTGGCACATAGGGACTTTGAGGGCGAGATACGATAGATACCGCATATAATACCGTGTTTTCGTGCATCAAAGATGGCGCAACTAATATCAGGCACAAATGAATAAGACACACAGACCCATTCATTCAATAAACTTTTACTAAGCATCTGCACTCAGCACTCTGCTGGGCTCAGAGCTAGAGTAATAAGCTAGGGAGACAACAGTTGATCCCTGTCCTCACACTTTTCGTTAGTCAAGCAAGGAAGTCAGAGAATTAAGCAATTTAAAAAGGCATAATAAATGCTTTGAAGTGGGGGGTGCAGGTTGGGGGGCGCTGTGGGAGGATAAGTAAGAACATCTAATCTGCTGTAGGGAAAGCTTCCCAGCAAGAGCCCAGAAGCTTGAAGGAATGTACTGAAGTAAACAGCCTCCATGGAAAGTGACCTACATGGGCCAAGGTCCAAAAGATGGAAGTGTGCATTTAGGGCCCAAAAGAACTTTGGTGTGAGTCCAAAGTTCAAGGAGGATTTATGGGAGCCCCAAATGGAGAGGTCATAAAGGTCTTGGTAACCCAGAGATGGGAGCTTACCTGTGATTCAGTGAAGCTTTCACAAGGAGATGAGTCTTAAAGAGTAATAGTTTGTCAAACAGGCAGAAGAAGAAAAAGTTATTCCCAGCAGAGAGGACACAGTAAATGCAAAGATACAAGGCCTGAAAGAGGACAGTACATTTAAGGAATGAGTGGTTCATATGACAGGAGTATAAAGGGAAACAGGTGGATAGTTGGGGATCAGACCCTCAAAAGTCAGGAGTTTGCACATCTTTCTGTAAACAAACGGGGATCTGCTGAAGCCCATTTTAAAAAGGAAAGTGACAAGATCAGATTTGTGATCTAGAAAGATACCAGTAATTTAACAACTGTAGGTGAAGAGACCTGTTAGGAAACTACCATAGGCCAGGAAAAAAGTAAGAAAACCCTGAACTGAGAACATCCTCCTGGAGATGGTGAGGAGGAAGAAGGATTTGAGAAATATTTAGGAGTTAGAAGAGGTTGAGCTCCATGACCAATTTGAGAGGTAGGCTTGATAACAGTGGAATAGTCATCATTTTACCAAGGTTAAAAAAAAAAAAACCAAAAACTGAAGGAAGTGTAAGCTTGGATGCCTGGCAGATAATTGACTAAGTTTTAGGCATGTTACCTGAGTTTTGTGGGTATCCAGGTAGAGAGGTACAGAGATGGAAATCTATAGTTCAAGAGACAGGACACAAGACAAGTAGCTAGACATCCATGTTAGATGGAGGAAGTTGTAGCTGTTGGGAATCCCTGAGACCTTCTAGGGACAAGAGATTTTATTAAGAAGAGGACTAAGAACAGGAGCTGTGGACACCACCATATGAGGGTGCAAGAGAAACAGTCCAAAGGAAATGAATTATTAATGCGGGTGGGGAATTGGAGAGAGTATGTCAGTGACACCAGAGCAGAAGCTTCTAGGTGATCATTTCAAGTGCAGCAGAGAGACCAACTGGACCCCACAGGAGATTTGTGCAGTGACTGTCACAGACAAGCAGTGGACTGGTCGGAGTGAAAGACATTGTAGTGCATGTTACAATACACTATAAAGTGAGGTAGAAACATAACAAGATTCCTTTTCCCAACTGCTCATCAGCGAAGGAAGGGAGAAGAACTGTAGCTAGAGGAAGAGACAGTTGAAGGAAGACTTCTGTTTTTTGGGAAAGGCTTTAAAGGTGTTCTTAAACCTGAGGTCATGGGTAGGAATCTATATATTCATTCATTCATTCATTCATTCATCCATCCATCCATCCATCCATCCATCCAGTAAGCATTGAGTGCCCTACTGTGCCCCAGGCATCCTGGGATACTGTGGTGAATAAGATAGTCATTGATCATGTCTTCATGGAATTTACGGAAAAATGAGGAAATGGCATTGAGAAAGTCTACTCCGTGTAATGGCCGAGCAAGTAGAGCGTGCCAACAGAGTGTGACCAGGAGAGTAGGCTGGTGTGGAGAGTCAGGAAAGGCCTCTCAGAGACAAGGAGTATTTAAGCTGAGGAGTAGAGCGCACATTCAAGGCAAAAGAACTGCATTGATAAAGCTAGGGGAAGTAGTGGCACTTCTAATGAACTCAGCGTGCATTATGTTCGGAGTATAGAGAACGACGCAGAGACCAAATGAGAATAAGACTGGAGGGTAAACAGGGACCAGATCATGGAGGGGCTTGTAAGCTTTCTTACAAGGATTTCTTTCTTAAGGATTTTGCTCTTGATCCTAAAAGCAATGGGAAGCCATTGAAGAGCATTGAAGGGGATTGACATCAGATTTGCGTTTTTGAATGATCACTCAGGTGACAGGTGGAGAATGGCCTGGGAGATGGTCGGATGGATCTCAGGAGATCATGTATAAAGTCACTGCTTTTACCTGAGCAGGAGCAAGGGGTGGCTAGACCAGAAGGGGGTGGATGGGATGAAGGAGAAAGTGATGAAATTTGATAGGCAGGAGGTGGAAGTGAAAGCATTTAGTTATAGAATAAATGTGGAGCATGAGGGATTAAGGTAGACTCCCAGTCTCTAGTCTGAACAAAACAGTGGATAATGGTGTCACTTACCTGCATGGTAAAGAAAGAAGTGGAGCAGCTTGGGGGGAAAGGAAGGGAATGATGATGAGCTAATAGTCATGCTGAGCTTGAGGGGCCTGGGAACCATCCAGGCAAAGATGTCCCTAGCAGACTGGGTAAGCTAGCCTGGGCCTCGGAAGAGAAGGCTGAAATAGAGGTGAAGAAGTGGGAATCATCCATATATAGATGGTAGTTGTAGCCTTGGGAATAGACAAGATTCCTTAGGAAGAGAAGTTAGAAGAAAAAGGAAGTAGCTGGAAAGGAGAGGAGGGAGGGGGAAAATCCCAAGAGGGTATGGTATCTCAGAAGACTAGAGAAAGATTTCAAGAAGGAAAGGGCAATCCATGGTATTAAATGCTGCTGGAAGTCCGGTAAGATAAAGACCCCTTCCCACATCAGTAAGGGCTAGGATGGGAATGAGGAGTACAAGGAGAGGTTAAGGGTAAGGAGAGGGGAGAGAATTGGTAGGGACACCAAGGCTGATAGTGTTTTTGTCTTGTTCATCTTTGTGTCATGAGCATCTGCAACAATTCTTGGTACACAGCAAGTGCTCAGTGAATGTCTGTTATATAAGATGGACAGAATGGGATCGGGAATATAGGTTCAGGATTGGCCTTGAATAAAAGGAAAGACATATTTCTTTCTCCTGAGGCAGTGAGAAGATAAAAGTAGTTATGATTAATGCCACTATCCTTTAGTGACTCCTTATCATGAGCCAGCCACTGTTTTGGGTATGTTATTTCAATCTTGTGTAACCCCTTTGACCTTTGAAGTAGTTACCGTTTTAACCCTAATTTACCTGCGTGGAAATTGAGGTTTATTGAAGTAAAGCCACTTGCTTAGAGCAGGAGTTGGCCAAGTGTTTCTTTAGAGGCGCAGGCTTTGTGGACCACTGGGTTGCTGTCACAACTACTCAACTCTGCTGTTGTCATGCAAAAGCAGCCCTAGGTGGCCTGTAAATGAATGAGCGTGTCTGTGTTCCAATAAGACCTTATTGACAAAAATGGGCAGCAAGCCAGATTTGGGCCATAATGTGCCAACTCCTGGCTTAGGGGCTCACATAGTGGTAATTAACTAAGTAGTGATGAAGCTGGGATTTGACCCCATTTCGGGGAGAGCCCATAAGCCTGGCCATACTACATTATGCGGCTGCCATCACATCCTTTCATGTTAATCCACTTTGGGAAACAGATGTGATATTTACCTACACTTCTGTAAAACATTTTAATGGATTTGATACGCGCAACTTTGGGGCAATGAATACCGGATACTGGAATATCCTCTCTGATTTCTAGACCACACTTTTATAGAGTCAGAGCTGGTACAAAATCCCATAGTTATAGACATTAATAATAGAGCGCCAGAAGTAAGAGAAGATAGAGATGTTTCAGTGGACTAAGCTGCCTATAAAATGAGCCTCTCACCCATTTGACCAGGGCTCATAACAATTAACAAAGACAAGTAGAAAAGAACAGGCTTTCATTCCCTTTATTGGTAAGGAAGCTCCCACATCAAGAGGGAATGAATAAGTCTTATTGGGAGCCAGTAAACCCTGTGGCATTTATCAGTAAGGCTGTTCCTGCCGTGGAGTGACTTTTTTATCTTGTGTCTCTTCTCCCTTCATTTCTCATTGGGAAAATAAGAAAAGAGGTATCCTTTTCAGTGGATTTTAGTGAAAGCTGGGTAGGATTGATTACTAGGAAATGCTTTGGAAATATGATTATGGTATTTATTTCATGTTCATGTAATATATTCCTCCAAAAGTACTAAAGAATATACTGTGCAGATAACTTTCTTAAAATATCTAGTAACAGTTCCAAAAGTTTCTTAAGATATTGAGATACATTGTTAATTGTCACAAATTGTACGGATTAGGAGGGAAAAAGCATAAAATGGAGAAAAAGTGTCCGCATGGAAACGTGTGGATAAATTCAGGGTTGACAGAACTGTCTGTCTAATTCAAGGATTCTAATCTCCTAGTTCCCAGCTGAACTGAGGGCCTGATAAAAGTTTTTAGACAAAACCAAGCCTGGGGCAGGAGGATCATCAACCATAAAATATAGTCCCACTAATGGCCCCAAACCTTCAGTTATGCTCATTGAAAGATGGGCTGTCTTGGCCCATTCCTCAGACAGAACCAACAGCGTGGCATGTAATACAAAGTCCAGGAGCTATAGAGAGCAAGGGGAACTCTATTGGCCTGCTTTATAATTTGGACTTCACTACTTCGAACCAGAATATGCCGCTTAAGATCATCCAGGCTATCTCTGTGAGGAAGAGATTTTGAACCACTTGAGTTTAGGTGGGTTAGCCAGCAGGATAACTTGTATAGTCAATTGTAGGGACCAGCATTACTTGCGAGGAGCATAACTATACTGTGGGATAGTCCCCAATGTCATGGAGATTGGACTCATATTTTTAGAGCTAAGGATACCTAATTGTGTGGTAGTTTGAGGGTTAAGGATACATAAATATGGAAATGGTTAATCAAAGCCAAAATAATGTTAACAGCTACTATTTACTGAACACTTGGTGTGCATCTAGAACTATGCCTAGGATTTCATATGAATTCTTCCATTTAATCCTCATACCAGTCTTAGACAGTAGGAACTACTACTGTTATTTTCTTGAGAGGAAAAAAAATGAGACTTAGAGGGGGTAACTTCTCAAGGCGACATACCTGAGTGAATCATGGAGCTAGATTTCAAGGTCAGGAGTCTGCCTCCAAAACCCACAGGCTTAGTCACCGGAGCATGTAGCCTTCCTGACTCCTGTGTGTGTGGTTTTCGGAAAACCAGTTTTTCTTAAGAATGTTTTCGTTTTCTTAAGAAGAAATGTTTAAGAATGTGTTTGTAGAACCTCGCAGCCCATGGGGCAGACTGTGCTAATTTTGATTCCTAACTCTGAATGTACCCAAGGCACCTGTTTTTCTGAGGGGACCTGTTTCAGTCCAAACAAGGAAACCTCTTCCAGTGGTCACCAGGTGTTGTAAGCTAGGAATGAATTACAGTGTGTGTCTTTTGTGCCCACAGTTACGGCTAGATGAGGCTCAAGAAGCAGAATGCCAGGCCTTGCGGCTACAGCTCCAGCAGGAAATGGAGCTGCTCAATGCCTACCAGAGCAAAATCAAGATGCAAACAGAGGCACAGCATGAACGTGAGCTCCAGAAGCTAGAGCAGAGGGTGTCTCTACGTAGAGCACATCTTGAGCAGAAGGTATGAGAGTGTTACTCTGGGTCCCATACAGTTGCGTGGAGGATGGACCATGGCCTAGGGAACCGCCATTTATGGAGCCCTGCCTGTGTACTTAAACTGCGCACTGTTCACTTATTTCATGCTTTTATCTTCCCAGTACCCCTGAGAAGTAGGTATGATCTCCATTCCACAGGCACAACATTAAGGCTCCAAATGGTTAAGTTACTCACGTAAATCTGACCCCACAGCCTAAATTCTATTACTCTGCTAGAGTACCCCTTCACACCTTCAGAGCCAGAGGAATGGCATGGGGTGACGGGGCAGTTGACAAGACATTTGTGAAAGGTGCTATGAATGGATACCATGGCTGCGAAATGGTTTGAAGAAGCCAGATTTGGTTTTTATTTTCAGTTATTTCTCCACCAAAAGAAATCACCAGCAGGGCTCTTTTAAAAAAATTAGCATGAAAAGAGGCTGATATTGCCATAATAATAAATGTTATAAAATAAAAGCATAATAAATGTTACCAGAATTGAAATATTCATTGCTTTAAATATTGCTGAAGGGGGCACCTGGGTGGCTCAGTGGGTTAAGCCTCTGCCTCTGGCTCAGGTCATGATCTCAGGGTCCTGGGATCGAGACCCACATCAGGCTCCCCCCTCTCGCTCTGCCTGCCTCTCTGGCTACTTGTGAGCTCTCTGCCAAATAAATTATAAATAAAATCTTTTAAAAAAAATATTGCTGAAGAATATGAAGTAGAAAAGATTTCATAAAGCGTCTCAAAGCCGTTAAGCATTTATTTGCTTAACCAGTTATTTGTACTTTCTTCTGGTACTTCCCTGAGACCAACGTGAGAGACTATTTTCACAACTCCTGTTCTAGAACTAAATTGCTAATGACCCAGGGGGCATCCGGCTCTCTATGGGAAAGCAGCACAATCTAATTGTGCTTGAGTGTCTTTTAGCTTCTCCTGAGCCATCTCCTGCTGAGACAGGACACTGACCTAGATCAGCCCAGCTGCTTGGTTTGCTAGAATGGTAGTGCTAGCCCCCAGGTGGGCCCCAAACATTTTTATTCTTGTGAGCAAATTTTAAATATGGATGAGATACAAGACATTGATCCCGGGATTCTCCCAGCCTTTCCCAGTCTAGATTACTCTGAGTTCCCATGTGTTTGTGTGTCATATATGTACGTGTCCATGTGTGTTTGCGGGCGGCTGCAGGGAGACCTCGTCCGTTAAGAACTGTTCATTGTGCTTATTTCAGATTGAAGAAGAGCTGGCTGCCCTTCAGAAGGAACGCAGCGAGAGAATAAAGTACCTATTGGAAAGGCAAGAGCGAGAGATTGAAACTTTTGACATGGAGAGCCTCAGAATGGGATTTGGGAATTTGGTTACATTAGATTTTCCTAAGGAGGACTACAGATGAGATTAAATTTTTTTGCCATTTACAAAAAAAAAAAAAAAAAAGAAAGAAAACAAAAAAATTCAGACCCTGCAAAACCACATTCCCCATTTTAACGGGCGTTGCTCTCACTCTCTCTCTCTCTTACTCTTACTGACATCGTGTCGGACTAGTGCCTGTTTATTCTTACTCCATCAGGGGCCCCTTCCTCCCCCCGTGTCAACTTTCAGTGCTGGCCAAAACCTGGCCATCTCTTCTATTCATAGTACACGTCACAGTATTGATGTGATTCAAAATGTTTCAGTGAAAACTTTGGAGACCGTTTTAACAAAACAATAAACCAACGACAACAACAAAAGTGGATGTATATTGCTTTAAGCAATCACTCATTACCACCAATCTGTGAAAGTGAAGCAAAAAAAAAAAAAAAAACCACAAATAAATAATAATAATAAATGCCAAGGGGGAGAGAGACACAATATCCGCAGCCTTACACCTTAACTAGCTGCTGCATTATTTTATTTTATTTTATTTTTTTGGTATTTATTCATCAGGAATAAAAAAAAAACAAAGTTTTATTAAAGATTGAAAATTTGATACATTTTACAGAAACTAATTGTGATGTACATATCAGTGGTGACATATTATTACTTTTTTGGGGATGGGGGGGTGGGTGGGGTGAAGAGATCTTGTGATTTTTAAGAACCTGCTGGCAAGAGTTTAACTTGTCTTCAGCATATTCTGATTGTATCATAATCATTTTCTGCTGTTGCAGAGGATGTGAATACACTTAAGGAGCTCACGGAATCCCAGTAGCACAAATTGGGCTTTGGCAAATCGTGTATTTTGTGTATAGAAGGAATTTAAGGAGAGGTATTACTTATTTTCATATTGTATTTTAACTGTTTCTCTGATCAAATTTTTTTACTTCCTCCTCCTCTTCCTCCCCACCCCCCCCCCCCCTTTTCCAATTCAGTATTTGGAGTTCGACACTGTCTCTCGATCAGATCATCTTGATCTTTTTCTTTATTCCCCTTCCCCTCCCTGAGTCCCATATCTTGGTCATAAATATTGCATTATTCACACTTTCAAACTGTGTATTTTCTTACAATAAAAAATGATGAAAAAAAAAAGGCTTTACTTCTTTTGCATGCACTTTAAAAAACAAAACAAAACAAAACATTTTTCAGGTTCCAAGGAAGAGCATGATAACTGTCAGAGCTTTTAATTATATTTGTAAATAAAAGTGTTCATCACATTGCCTTGCTGTGTTATTGTAGCAGGAAGTTTCCCTTCTAGGTTCACCAGCTCATAACTCAGAAAGAGACCTGCCCTCCAAAAACCATCCTCCACAGCCCTGGGTGCTCCCAGAAGAGCCGTCCGAGATTTTCAGGTAAATCTGTGTCTTGCAAGTTCTTCTACAGGGCTGAAGATAATGTCCCATTGTTTGAAGTGGTCAGTTGCATCTGTTTGCCCTTTAGAAAATGGCACATGTGCATGTGTGCGCACGCACACACACACACACACACATACACCCCAGTGTGCCAGTCATATAGGCACATGCAGTGCTAAGAAGTTACACGCTCTTACAGAAAAGCAAGCTATTAAAGAGAGATTATGGCCAAGTATTTGAAATGGTCCCACTGTATGGCAGATCCCCTCATATTCTGCTTTTATTAGAATAATTGTATGTGCATAACAGTGAGGTAGTAAAATATGTAACTTTTTTTTTCTTAAAGATTTTATTTATTTATTTGAGAGAGAGAGAGCATGAGAGGAGAGAGGTCAGCGGGAGAAGCAGACTCTCTGCCAAGCAGGGAGCCCGATGTGGGACTCAATCCCGGGACTCCAGGATCATGACCTGAGCCAAAGGCAGCCGCTTAACCAACTGAGCCACCCAGGTGCCCCAAATATGTAACTTCTAAGATAGGTTTGGGGGCCAAGACAATTTCAGTAAGATCTCCTATTTTTAGGGTTCTAAGTCCTGGACATTGAAAATTTATCTTTAGCATGATGACCTAAAAATCATTCCTGTATCTTACAGGATGTTCAGTCATCATAGATAAATAGGACCAGTCACGTTCACTGTGATAGACTAAAGCAGGAAGATACACTCAAAAGATTATAAAATACAAACAGAATAATTATCAAAATAATTATCAAGTTTCCTAAGCAGCTTAGTTCACTGAAGTTTCTATATTAGGCGCATCTGAAAATAACACTGGAAAGGGCTGGAAAGAATACTAGTTGTCCACGAGAAACAGATCACAAAAACAGATACTGCGTGGTTATGCTTACCATTTGATGGGACACTACATTAAGCATTTTACAGATAAGGAAATAAGCTCAGACCAGGGTAGGTGGTGGCAGTGAAGTCTGAATCAAGATCGGTCTGATTTCAGAACCCACACTCCTAAGCATAGGTCACACAGTCACTCAGAAGGACATTAAATCATCAATAAGGTAGAAAACGTTCCTATAGTTTGTTTCATTTCTGTCTGCAGTGGAAAACATCTAGCTGGCTTGTGAAAAGGCTTTATTTCTGTGAGGTTATAGGTAGTGATCTTTAGGAAAGTGCCCCATCCACAAGTTTGTTAGTGATGTACCCCAAGGTAGAGTTACCAGAAAGGAGGAACGTGTGTCCCTGCTCCTAACACCTGCCACAGACGGGCTTCCAACTCCTAGCACCTGCATGAGGAGGCAGTGAGAGTAGACAGGAACCAGAATGGCAGCAAAAGAACGGGTTCAAAGGAGGTACTAGGAGGGGCACCTGGGTGGCTCAGTGGGTTAAGCCTCTGCCTTCAGGTCTAGGTCATGATCTCAGGGTCCTGGGATCGAGCCCCGCATCAGGCTCTCTGCTCGGCAGGGAGCCTGCTTCCTCCTCTCTCTCTCTCTGCCTGCCTCTCTGCCTACTGTGATCTCTGTCTGTCAAATAAATAAATAAAGTCTTAAAAAAAAAAAGAGGTACTAGGACAGCAGCCGAGAGCCTGTGTCCTTTATTCCTCTGGCACATACTAATCTCCCCTGAGTTTAAAAAGGAAAGAGTTGTTGCAGGTTTGTCATATGTGTTGGTAAGGGCTGCTTATGTTTGATTGGTAACTAACTATTCACTCAGTGGGTACCTTCTAAATCTGGTGCAATGCCAGGTGCTTACGATGCATCCGTATATCTTAAGTAAAAACCCTTGCCCTACTGGAGCTTACCTTAGGGGTAGGAGGAAGATGACGACACAATAATTATAAACAATAAATGATCTTACATGGTTCTAAGTGCTATAAGGAAAGAGGGAAGGGTGAGGAGGTATCTGAAGTGCCAAGATCAGCATATTTTTGCTCATTCATTCCAGAAATACTTATTGAGCAGCTACTGTGCGCCAGGGAGGTGCAGGAGTAAATAGGATGGATGGGGCCACTACTCTGCTGGAGCTCACGGTTTAAATCTCCACTGGAACAAGTAAATCGAGGGACTGAGTTAACCAACAGTAGACAAGCCATGACAATGCAAGTGGTGGGCACTACCAGGAGTTCACAGGAACTGAGACAATTGCAGTCATAGGAAATATCAGAGAACAACTTACCAGTCGTATCTAATTGTGTAAAAAATTTTATTTCTTGAATTTATCACCATCTGCAATTATTATCTGTTGAAAAAGCTTATTCTGGGGCATCTGGAAACATGCCCATGTAAGAACTCCATATCCCCGTATGATTTTAATTTAGTATTTTGCCATGGAAATGATGACATAAAAAATACATTTTTTTTCCCTAGCTTGGCCTGGCAGCATATAAGTCTTTCCCACTGATTACAGCTAAAAACTAGACCAAATGCAAAAGCAACTACTTGAGGACACCGAAAAACATAAGAGCAGGTGGATTATGGAAAAGCCATGTATGCAGAGGAGTGAGGTGAAATAAAGCATCCTCAGATAAAGAAAATTTAAGAGAAGTTACTGTCAGAGAACTATTCTACAAGAAATGCTAAAGGAAGTTCCTCATATTGAAGGGAAATGATACCAGAAGGAAACTTGGATCTCTGGGAATAAAGGAAGAGCAACAAATGGTATATATCTAGATAAATATTTTTTTAAAAAACAACCCGTTTCCTCTCCTATATTCTTTAAAATATATTGAGATATATTTTTCATTGAAAGCAAAAATTATACCATTGGGGAGGGTTTTGATGTATCTAAATGCAACCCAGATGACAACTATAACAAAGGTTGGGGGCTAAAGGACCCCATATGGTTACCATGTTTCTACATTTTACATGAAGAATTTACCATTCTTCTTCTAAGCAGACTCTGAGAAATTAGTATGTATATTGTAACTCCTAGAGTAATTACCAAAAAGAAAACCGAAAGAGGTGTGATAGCCAAAAATTCAATAGATATATTGGATATTCAAATAATCCAAAAGGTAAGAAAAAGAGGAGCAAATAGAAAACATAAAATGGTGGAACTAGGGGCGCCTGGGTGGCTCAGTGGGTTAAGCCTTGCCTTTGGCTCAGGTCATGATCTCAGGGTCCTGGAATCAAGCCTTACATTGGGCTCTCTACTCAGCCGGGAGCCTGCTTCCCCCCGCCCCGCCTACTTGTGATCTCTGTCAAATAAATAGAATCTTTAAAAAAAAAAAAAAAAAAAGTAGACCTAATTCACAATAGGGATAATTACAGAAATATTTAGAGTGAGTTTTTAATTTTTTTTTAAGATTTTATTTATTTGACAGAGATTACAAGTAGGCAGAGAGGCAGGCAGAGAGAGGAGGAAGCAGGCTCCCTGATGAGCAGAGAGCCCGATGCGGGGCTCAATCCCAGGACTCTGAGATCATGACCAGAGCCAAAGGCAGAGGCTTTAACCCACTGAGCCACCCAGGCGCCCCCAGAGTGAGTTTTTAAAAAGGACTATTTGCTGCCTGTAAGAGACCAACTAACTAAAGACAGATAAATTCAAAGTAAATGAATGGGGGAGAAAAGCACCGTGCAAATAGGCATAAGAGTTCTATCAACTAAAATAGACTTCAAAACTAAGAGCATTATCAAAGATAAAAGACATTCATGAATAAAGGGATGTCAAGAAGATATAATTTTAAACATTTTAAAAAATTAATTACAGGGGTGCCTGGATGGCTCAGTCCCAACTCTTGGTTTTAGCTCAGGTAATGACCTCAGGGTCGTGAGATCGCAGGGCTCTGCACTCAGCATAGAGTCTGCTTGAGATTCTTTCCCTCTCCTTTTGCCCTCCTTGCCAGCCAGCTCCGCTCTAAAATAACAAAACCTTTAAAAATAATAATAATCTGAAAGATACAGATTCCTGAGTGGAGGGGACACCAGACTAACACCAGCTTTCTGATGTTCATGGCCATCAGAATTAGGAAGCTGATGAATGGGCTTTAGAGAGCTCTGTAAAAACTTAGTAGTGTGTGAGAAGTATACATTTGGGGAAAGGGAGAAGGACCTTTATGATATGGTCTATGGATATAAAGACGTCCATACCCCCTAAACTTAAGAACCTCTTTACAACGATTCATTCAATAGACGGTCATTAGATTTCTTATGTCCAGTGCTACAGATACTGAGCAGGACACTGCTTGTCCTTGCCTTCAAGAAGGATCCAGTCTAAGGGAGAAGATAAACATTTAAACAAAAAAATGACACAAGTTTACAGATTTTAAAATTACAGTGGTTAATATTACAATGGAATGGTGGAGAACCCAGCCTCGTCAGGATGCCCTGAAGGTCAGTTAAGGGAGAAAGGGTCAGAGAACGTGGAAGAGGAAGGTTCCAGGCAGGATTTGTAAAGGACCAATCTGGCTTGTCAGGTAACTGAGAGGCAGCCGGCACGTTTGGGGCCTAATGAGCAGACAACCGCAGGGAGCTGGAGGCAAATGGGGGTCACATCATACAGAACCTATCCATAGGCCATTTAAGGATCTGGTCTACAGCCCCGAGCAACTCAAACAGCTCACAGGTTTTAAGTGGATGCTGAGGCCGTTGACTTAGCACCAATTTAAGAACAGAAGTCCTTTGCTCCCAGACCCAGGAGAGGATGTAGGCCATGGGCCGCCATGTATAAGCTTGGGAATCCGGATCACCCACTTCCCAACTAGATGCCCTGGGGCAAATTCCCCTCACCTTCCAAGTTTTGTTGTTGTTGTTGTTGTTTTAAGATTTTATTTATTTATTTGACAGACAGAGATCACAAGTAGGCAGAGAGGCAGGTAGAGACAGAGAGAGGGGGAAGCAGGCTCCCTGCTGAGCAAAAAGCCCGCTGTGGGGCTCGATCCCAAGACCTTGAGATCATGACCTGAGCAGAAGGCAGAGGCTTTAACCCACTGAGCCACCCAGGCACCCCACCTTCCAAGTTTAATAGGTGAGACAGGCTATCCCCTTGCTTCTATGCCTCCTAATATAGCTCCTCCTATGTATTCTTTTCCTGTGAACTTCTTACATATACACTTCACCTTTTTTGGTTGGGTTGTTGACCTTTTTTCTGAATCATTTTTGAGTCTATGCCTATTTTAGACCAGAAAACTAACATACCATCATAATTCCTCATTGATTTTCCAGTCTCTATGACTGACAAAGTGCTGTGGTCAGCAGACAAGTCTCAAAGAAAACAGTTCAGAGAAAAAAGAGTGAAAGATTTTAAGTACACATAAATTTCAAATTATCAGAATGTTTAGAGTTTGAGAAAACTGCTTAAGGGTATGGGGAGATAAATACTTTCATAACCATGGACTTGAATATGACCATGAGATCTTTTTAGAGGGTGGTTTGTCAGTATCAGGATTGAAAATGTATATACCCTTTGACCTAATTATTTCAATGCTAGAATTTTACTCCAGGAAATTACTTTGCAGAAGCATGTATACATATAATCTAATCACAGTAGGGGATTAGACTGGTTAATTATGAAACATCCGGAAAATAGAGTATTTGTTCAAAATGACAATAGGAATTGTAGGGCCCTGTTAACTTAAGATACGCTGTGCAAACCTGGTGTGTATAGCAAGACCGTAATTTTTAAGGAAGAAATATGTAGATCTATGTCAGATATATGCTTATGTGGATATTCATGTTTGTGTCTTTTTTTTTTTTTTTTAAGATTTTATTTATTTGACAGAGAGACAGATGAACACAGGCAGGGGGAGTGGTAGAGGGAGAAGCAGGCTTCCTGCCAAGCAGGGAGCCCGATGTGGGGCTCAGTCCCAGGACCCTGGGATTAGGGCTTGGGTTGAAGGCAGCTGCTTAACGGCTGAGCAACCCATCAAACCGCTGCTGAAGAGCAGGAAAGTGAAAGTGGAAGGCACTGGTTCCTGGGCTGTGTACCTTGTCTAACCACAGGCATGCATTGCTTCTTCATTTAAAGTCAACAGGGTAAGGACGCCTGGTCGCTTCAGTCACTTAAGTGTCTGCCTTTAACCCAGGTCCTGATCTCAAGGTTCCGAGATCGAGTCCCACATCAGGCTCCTTGCTCAGGGAAGAGCCTGCTTCTCCCTCTGCCTGCGGCTCCCTCTGCTTGTGCTCTCTCTCTCTAATAAAACCTTTAAAAAAAAAAAAAAAAAAGGCAACAGGGTAAGGGGCATCTGGCTGGCTCAGAAGGCAGAATATGCGACTCGAGTTCAAGTTGGGCGTGGAACCTACTTTAAAAAAAAATTATAAAAATAAAATAATAGTTGGTGGGGTAATTGTTTTCTTTATATAAATTTGTTTTGCAAATTATTTAAAAATTGAATTCTAAAACCCTGAAGTTAGAAAATAATTGCTCTCTACCACTCCCCGCCCCCCCCCCCATAGAGATTACACAAAGCAACATTTCCAGCAACGTCTCTGAGAAGCAACTACAATGAAAGGTGGGGAGAAGCCCAGCCTTGCTTAATTAGCACCCGCCAGGCTCCACCATGATCCCTTCTCTGACACAAACCAGGTCAGTGATGGGATCCTTCAAACACCTCCTTTCTTTTTTGGTACATCAAAGGGTGTGAAAGTACAGCTGATCCTTGAACAATAGGGATTTCCACTGCGTGGGTCCACTTACGTGTGGACTTTTTTTCAGTACAGGGCTATAAATGTCTTTTCTCTTCCTTATCATTTCCTTAATGACATTTCCTTTTCTCTAGCTTACTTCATTGTAAGAATACAGCATATAATACGTGGAACACACAACATGGGTTAACTATGTGTTACTGGGAAGGCTTCCAAGTCAACAGTAGGCTATTAGCAATTAAGTTTTCGGAGAATGAAAAGTTACACAGATTTTCAACTGCACAGGGCAGCACCCCTATCCCCCATATGGTTGAAGGGTCAACTATAATCTCCCCCACCTACCCTTGCGCCTTTTGGGTGTGGATTCTATATGGGCTGTATGTCAGGGCAGGGAGAGGTGTAGCCCAAGTCATGTTCCAAGTCATTGTTCCTCCACGCAACACCACCCAGTGGGGAGGTTTCCCACTGGTTTCATGCTCAGATGGAAAAGGACCACTAGTGAAAAGCAAAGGTACCTTTTCTGCAAAGGAGCTGGCCTAAAACTTTATGGGTTTTGTTGTTTGTTTGTTTGTTTGTTTTTCCCCAAACCCTCCAGTTGGAATGGTTATTCCTGCTGTAGTTTGATGGCATGTGTACAGGCGTGGATCCTCTCTATGGTCCCTGAATCAAGTCCCAGACAGGGAAAGGGCTACTCAACCTTTGAGGTTGTCTCTTGACTTCCCACATTTATGGGGCCCCATTCCCAAAAAGGGCAAAATATCTGGAGACCTTGTTCATCCACACAATGTTTTTATTTTTATTCAACTATAAGCAAACAGAAGAATTAACACAATATTCCGCAACTCCAGATCGGCTTTTCCACAAAGAGTGACCAGTTCAACAGACAGAGACCTCGGGGTTTCTGACAATCCCTCACCCAACCCTGCAGCGCATCTAGATGGCTGTGCTTTAACCGCAAAGCCACTCTTCCTATTGCTTGTTCCAGTACTGCTCTTCCAAGGAGCCAGAGCAGAACACTGACCCCTAGTAAACAGTCTGAGATGTACCACGTTGGGGATTCGTGGACACACCAGCCTCCGGCTGTCTTGGTGAGAAACACGGTCATGAAAACATGACCCAGAAGTGCCATCATGCACAATTCTGGACTCAGGCTCACAAAGGCAGAGGCAATCAATCTTTTTATTTATCTTTTTTACCTTAAAGATTCTTTGACACTCTGCTCTACTACCAAAGACCTGGTCTTTTTACCTCAATTTTTATTTCTTAAAATTCTGGATTGCTATTCTTATAGTAACAATTTGATGACCCCAACACAGTACCAAAATATCCCCCAAAATGGAGTTCAAATTTGATCAAAACATAAATGGGCAGTGTGACCCTCTAGAATTATAAAGGACAGGCAGAAGGAAAGGTCACTCTAAACCACTACCTGATTGCTCAGGCCTCACCTGTGAGAATGGGAACGGGGAAGCAGAGAAATCTACATGCATCACTGAACTTGAGAACACTGCTTGCGGTTTCCAGGATGGTTTCTATCTCCTGGCATTCCCCTACTTCCCAGAGAGCTGCTCATAGAGTTTGGGCACATAGTCATCCCATTCCGCCTGGTAACACGTGCCGGCCACTGGGGGCCCAAGCTCGTACTTTTTGCGGAAAGATGCCACTTTGAATTTGCCACGGTGGTCTCCGGATCGGTTGCTGAGGATGGGCTCGTCACACTTCAGTGGCCCCTTCTGCTCGTAAACCAGCCAGACATAGCGGTGAAGGCCTGGAGGGAGAAGCAGGAAGGAAGATGTAACACAGCTAGGCCATGGGAATGGAGACGTCCCCCATGTTCACGGAAGTGCCAACTTGGAGGGCCCCAGCAACCCCGTTTACAAGAGGGGCACTGAGGACCCGCAGATGTGGAAGGAGTCAGATCACTCTCCTGCTGACAATCCCCCAGTGGCTTCCCTCTGCAACTGGGGTCAAGTTCATACCCACTTCACAGCCTCGAAGGCCCTCACTCACCCCATCACCTTTGCCCTTCACTCATCTTCTCCGGGCTCCCAGCCCATCTCCCCTGGGCCCCAACCGCTAGTCTTTTTCCACCACCCGCATCTCCATACCCCTTTCACTTGGGACAGTAACACTTCCCTAAAAGTTTGCCTTTTCAGTTTAGTCTCCTCATTAGAAAGAGAACTCCAAAAAGCAAGAGTGTTTGCTCGTTGACCCAGAAGCTACCCTACCTAGTGCCTGGTAAAATTCACTGACCGACTAAGTAGCAAAGATGCTGAAAACATCTTCTTTTCTAAGTTGCTTATGTGGTCACCTTCCTCTGTCAGTCAGTTTCCATGGACTAAAACAATGATGATTTAGGCATTTTATTATAGACAAATTATACTAAAAGAATATTTTTTAAAAGCAAAAGGGGGGGGGAAACGTCAGTCACGGAGGCTTTTTTTGTTAAGGAGAACACAGGTCCTACTTGAGAGACCTGCTTTATTCTCATGTGTGTACTTCCCATAATTAAAATGCCTAATTGTGTAACTGCCCTAGAGAACTTAATAGATCCCTGGGAAGGACGTACCTTCACCTTCTTCTTATGAACTCATGAGAGGGCTTGAGGCCATCTGAAGCTTTGGGATCTACAGATAAATCATGACTCTATGGACAACTGTTCTTGTCAGGGACCTTCCTGTACCTGCTCAGACTAACAGGGCCTGACAACGTGTCCACCCACGACTACTACTTTGTTCCAGCATATGAAAGCATCCTGTAATGCACAACAAGCATTAACAGTGCATCTCCCACTGTTAGCTCATCCCACTCAGACTTTCAATACAGTATTCTCCCCCTCTGTATGCAGAACATGTGTATCTTCGCTGTACTTCTTAAAGCCTTCCAAATCTTTTCGAGATGATACCACCCTAGATTTTCGAAAGGAGCTAGAAAGAAATGAAGAAGCCAATTTTTTATATTTATTTAGGAATCTATGATCATTTCTGAGATCTTTCATGGGAACTGGAAACCCAAAGATCCCACGGGGCAAAGACTGAATATGGAACTGATCATGTTAATGTGTCCAATCACCACCCCCACCACCTCCCAGGAAGTTGTTCCAAGCTTTCTGCCACACTGCTTCCTTGGAATCCTCTCACCAACTGCCCTGCATAGAAAGGCCTAGCAGCTGAGAGGCAAAAAAGCTAACGGAGGGTCCCCCTGACCAGAACCCAAGGTTCTGGCCACCTGATGCTACTGCTACTCCAAGTCTCAATGTCTCTGGCAGGCAACTACCTCGGAGGTGAACTGCACTGCCAGGAAGCTCCACTAGGCTAAGGGATCTTGGGGAACCCAGACTAAAATTTGCAGCCCTTTGGGCCAATCCTAATGTGCACCCAATGCCTGCCCCCCAACTCCCTGACAAAGCAGCCTTTACTGACCTGTGCCCTTGGGAGGCCCAGAGCCGACATAATCGGAGAGGACTGTGCCACTGCTGATGTCATTGCCCTTCATGTTGACCACCAGAAAATGGTGCCATTCCCTGAGACGAGGAACACAGAACAGTCAGCGGTGCAGAAGTTAAGCACACACTCACGGCACAGCCAGCAAATGTGCATGAAGCACGTGCTCCAGACCAGGCTGTGGCGATGAAGGAGACACACAGTCCTGCTTCCTTGGCCAGCACAAACCCCACTGGTCTGCAGAAGAGAGCGCCTGGTGCCTCCCTCCCACCCTCTGAGTCTCTCGGGAGTTATCTGCAAACTTTTCTGCAAAGGGCCAGGCAGTAAAACGTTTTAGGCTTTGTAGTTCACATGGTCTCCGCCACTATTCACTCTGCGGCTACAGCGTGAAAGGAGCCACAGACAAGATGTAAGGAAGTTCTCATGCTGTGTCCCGACAAAACTTCATTTATGAACACTGAAATCTGAATGTCATATGATTTTCACACGTTACAAAGTATGATTCTTTCAATTTCAGTCATTTAAAAATGTAAAAACCATTCTTACTCGTGGGGCCATCCAGGTGTCGGGCAGATGGGGCTCTCAGTTTCTAGACTCCTGCTTTAGGGACTGAAGGGGTAGGAAATGCACACTCTGGCTGAAGCGTGTATGTGAGCATCCCAAACTGGGTGTCCGTCCTCCTGGCACAGCATGTCCAGCAAGGGACGTACGTACACAGGGCCAGAAGCATCAGGTCCTGTCTGGATGACCTGGTGTTGCCAATCTTTCCCTAACTTGCCTGTATTTGGGGTCCTTCCTGCTGGGAGCGTCTGGATCTGTCATGGCCAAGGTGTAGAGTTTACCAGGATCAAGGCCATCCCACGCAATACTGGTGGGCCGGTTCTTAACCTGTAGGAAGCAACCACTTCGTTGTTAAAAAAGTCAGAAATGGGAAAAAAAAAAGTCAGAAATGGAAAAAAAAAAGTCAGAAATGCTGAAGAAGCCAACACTCTTTGATTTCAGGTTCCTCAAAGGTAAAACACAGTAATTAATAAAAGCTAAAGTGTATGGACTCTGCTAAGAGCCAGGAGCTTACGTTTAATACACATTATTTACTTTACTCCAAAGGACACTGTAGGACTGGTGACCTAGCATGTGATTAACAGAAAGACGTGGGGTCAGGATTTCCACCCTGGAGCTGGCGGAGTCCTCTGAACTACAACCTCATATGGTGTGCAGTGTCTAGATCTGGTGACCAGCAGCTTAGCTGGGGCCTGCTAAAGTGAAATCTGAATTAACTGGATACTTTGTTCACAGAAAATGGCCGGACTGGACAGTGAGTCTGGGATAACACAGGCTTCTAGAGGGTCACTCCACATCTAAACATCCACAACAATAAACTGTCGGAGCAATTTATTCACACCACTGCCCCGGAGCTTCACGACCAACAACTGCCAACTGTGGGGCACTCCAGTTCCGCCAGTTCCGCCACGTCCGGTGTCCAGGCCCCGATCTGCTCCCAGGGCAAACGGTAGAACAAGGCCACGGCCGTTGCCCTCGAGCTTTCCAGCTGCAGAACGCACTTACCTTTTGCACAGCTTCAGGCTCTTGCGCGCTAAGACAAAAGGAGGAATCGCTGGGCGATGCCGGTCACCGGTTACATAATGCGTCACATGCCCTCGGGTGGGGCTTTTGCACCCCAAACTGGGGCCTAAAGTCCCGAGACCCTAGAGAGATCTGGGGCCCAAGGGGTGGGCAGGGCCCACTACATCTCAGGCACCGCCCCCGCCCCCGTGCCCGCGGCCCAGGCTGTTTCTGGGCCTAGGCCCCAGCCTACGCCTTGAAGCCGCTAGAAAGTAGATCGCTTTCTCCTGCAGGCCGAGCCCCGCCCGCCACGTGCAGGGTTCCCGGTGCCCGCAAGTGTCCGCAGGCCTGCGGCGTGGGCCCCGCGACGCCCTTCCCTCCGAGCACCCGGCGCACAGAGGCCGGATCACCCTCCCCCTCTCCGCCGGCCTCCAAGCCTGGAGCGGCTGCACCCCCAACGCCCTCGGGTACCTGGGTGGGCGTCAGCACTTTGCCCAGCTCGTCGATCTCTGTCCCGGTGTATTTAACCTGCAGCGGATGCTGCGGCCGCTCGTCCACTTCCTGCAGGCTCAAAGGCCCGGACCACTTGCTGAGGTCCACCGGCATTGCGGAGCCGAGCAGGGCACACAACCGGGAAGAGTCTCTGCAGCCTGGGAACAGTCGAGCCGAGCGAACTCCCAGCAGTCTGCAAACCGCCCAGAGGAGGCACGGGACCAGCGGCTGGGGAGGCGCACGCGTCGGAGCCGCAGCCCCGCCTCGCCCCGATCCTCCAATCATAGTCCAGGCCAGGCCAGGCGCACGCGTCGGAGCCGCAGCCCCGCCTCACCCCGATCCTCCAATCATAGGCCAGGCCAGGCCCACCCTGCCCTCGAATTGGTCAAAACCGGTAGCGCGGGGCGTCTCGCGCTCCCAGATCAATGCAGTAGTTGTTGCCTGTCTTTTTGCGCTGAGTGTGCTTGCTACGTGGGGCTGCATTGTTCCGGGGAACTGTGGCCCGGTTTGCAAGACCATTGTTTCAAGAACTGCAATTAAGCTAGCTTTGCATTTCTTATTCTTTCTTTTTTAAAACATTTTGCATGATTCTTTACTTTCTAAATGCAGAAATGGTAAGGCCTTGCCTTTCCCCCCACTTCTTACAGCAAGCCTGATAGCCCTCCCCTCCCTGTACTTTTGCGCATGCTCACTATTTTGGTTAACTGCCGCTTGAGAGGACGTGCGGGGGAAATTTTGAGCATTTTTCTCAGCGGACAACTGTATTTGCACATATATCTGATCTCTCTGTCCCCAGTTAGTGCAAACAAGATTCCGGGGAAGTGATTTTTTTTAATTAAATTTTTAAGCGATAATTATTATTCCTGTTTTGCTGACAAGGGGCTCTGCCTCTGCCAAAACTGCTCCCAAGGGGGGCGCTAATGCTTTCTTTTTACTAAATATAATGGATACTATTTAATAGTCCTTGCCCTGTTTGACCTTAGAACAGCCATCGACAATGATAACCGCCCCTGCCCAGGGAATTAAAAATCCTTTTGTTTTCTTAGTGGTAATACAAGTTCATTGTAGATAATTCGGAGGGAAAAAACCTCAAAGAGGTAAACAATCATCTCTATTCCACTACTTGGACATCAATAAACAATTTCTTTCTGTTTATTCACTTAAACAATTGCATTAAACTCTACCATCATAGGGGAGCCTGGGTGGCTCAATTGGTTAAGCTTTGGACTCTTGGTTTCAGCTGAGGATATGATCTCAGGGTCCTGAGATCAAGCCAGTCGTCAGGCTGGTGCTGGATGTGGAGCCTGCTTAAGATTCTTTCTTTTAGGGGTGTCTGGGTGGTTCAGTGGGTTAAGCCTCTGCCTTTGGCTTAGGTCATGATCTCAGGGTCCTGCAGGGAGCCTGCTTCCCCCCCTCTCTCTGCCTGCCTCCCTACCTACTTGTGATCTCTGTCTCTCTGTCAAATAAATAAAATCTTAAAAAAAAAAAAAACCTCTCTCTCTCCCCCTGCTCCCCCACCTTTCTCCCTCTCTGGAAAAAACAACAACTAAACTCTACCATTACAGAATGTCTATATCAAAAATAGATCATTTTTTTAAGGGCTGCTGTTGCAGATGCACCACAGTTTATTCAACAATGCTATTGATGTTGGACATTTACGCTCTTTGTTGGTTTTTCCCTTTTTCAAATATTGAGGAAATGAACATCTTCCTACACGTATATTAAAAACTTGATAGATAGCTTCAGGAATATATTATTAGGGACCTGCTAGGCCAAAGAGTACTCCAGGGAGGATGCCTACCATTTACTAACCATCATCACTGCCTTGTGCCAGGCCCTGACCCAAGGAAGGCCTTGAAACTCCACATCTCGTTTCATCCTCACACCAACCCAATGTGGGAGGCGCTGCTGTTACCCCATTCCATAGATAAATAAACTGAGGCTTGGGAAGGTGTAAGTGACAAAACCCAGTGAAAGCGTGCCTGGCTGAAAACAAAAGCCAGACACAACGCCCTTAGGCACACTCTAGCTGGGAGTGCAGGGAGGGCATAGAGGTGACACAGTCACCACCTCGAGTCCAGAAAGCCTCCTCTAGGAAAGGTGTCACCAAGACCCCACTTGGCAGACATGAGAATGTGCCTGTCAGCTCCGAGTGCTGGGAGAGAATTTGGCCAGGGTCCCCCCTGCTGTGCTCTGGCAGGCTTCCCCCCAGGGAATGACTGAGCTCTGCAGAGGTACTAAAGCAGAGCCAGGAGACCAGGGCCCCTCTGTAGTCAGGACGGGCTTGCCTGCTTTCCTTGAAACTGGACCTTGGGTAGACGCTTCCTTCCCTGTCACCTGCTCTGAGGGTCAGATGGCTCTCCCAGCCTTTCTTGACTCCCTCTCGCTTATTTGCACAGCCGTTTCCCCTGATAAATTCTTTTATTTTTTTATTTTTTTTATTTTTTTAAAGATTTTATTTATTTATTTGACAGAGAGAAATCACAAGTAGGCAGAGAGGCAGGCAGAGAGAGAGGAGGAAGCAGGCTCCCTGCTGAGCAGAGAGCCCGATGTGGGGCTCGAACCCAGGACCTGGGATCATGACCTGAGCCGAAGGCAGCGGCTTAACCCACTGAGCCACCCAGGCGCCCCTCCCCTGATAAATTCTTTGCACAACTTCTCAGATGACCAAGAGTGAGGCTCCCAGGTTTAATAGACAGCATGAGGACAAGCTGAAGCGGAAGCGCGTTTGGGGTTTTGGAACAGTGGGCAGATGGGTTATGCTGGAGTGGGGCATGTAGGTAGGAGCAGATGGATGGCATAACAATAAGTCTGAATAAGGCTAAAGAGACAGGAAAGGGAATACCCTTCTATGTTTTTAACCAAACACAGTTTAAAATTTTTTTCAATATACAACATAGCATAATCTAAGGGATAGATATGGGAAACAGAATAAGTTCGTATTCCAAATCCCTCACCCAGTACCTGTGAAACCTTCTGGGTGAGAGGCAGAATGACCTCTCAAAGCTGCCCACATCCTAACCCCAGAGTCTGTGAATATTGCATGGCAAAGGGAAATCATGGTTGCAGATAGAATTAAGGTTGCTAATCAGATGCCCTTAAAATTGGGAGATTATCCCGGATTATCTGGGGGAGGAGGAGGCCAAGATATTTTCAAAGGTCCCTCCGTGGGAGCAGGAAGGCAGGATTGTCAAAAGCAGAGTGATGTCATGTGAGAAAACTACCAGCCACTGCTGGCTCTGAAGATGGAGGAAGGGGCCATGAGTCAAGGAGTCCGGGTGGCCTCTAGAAGCTAGAGAAGGCAAGGAAACAGATTCTCCCCTAGAGCCTCCAGAATGAACGTAGCCGTGCTGACACCTTGATTTTAGCTCAGTGAGACCTCAGACTTCTACTATATAGAACAGTAAGATAATAAGTCTGTATTATCAGGGGCACCTAGGTGGCTCAGTCGGTTAAGTGTCCACCTTCGGATCAGGTAGCGATCCCGGGGTCCTGGGATCGAACCCTGAGTCGGTCTCCCTGCTCAATGGGGAGTTTGTTTCTCCCTCTCCCTCTGCCCCTCCCCCAGGTCCATGCTCTCCCTCCTTCTCTCTCTCTCTCTCTCTCTCAAACAAATAAATAAAATCTTTTTTTTTTTTAAAGATTTTATTTATTCATTTGACAGAGAGAAATCACAAGTAAGCAGAGAGGCAGGCAGAGAGAGAGGAGGAAGCAGGCTCCCTGCTGAGCAGAGAGCCCGATGTGGGGCTCGAACCCAGGACCTGGGATCATGACCTGAGCCGAAGGCAGTGGCTTAACCCACTGAGCCACCCAGGCGCCCCCAAATAAATAAAATCTTAAAAAATAATAATAAACAAATCTGTGTTGTTGTAAGCTACTGAGTTTGTGGTCCCTTATTACAGTAGCCACAGGAAACTCATTAGCTTATGACTTATACTCACCAAGCCTCAGTTTCTCCCTCTCTAAACTGGGTTTACCAGCATCCCTGAAATGATCATTGTGAGGATCAAATGAAACTCCTATAATGTGCTTCACATACAGCCTGGCATGTCCAAGGAGGAAGCTATTACTTTATTAAGGTTCATTATATAAAATTCATAAATAGAGGCACCTGGGTGGCTCAGTGGGTTAAAGCCTCTGCCTTAGGCTCAGGTCATGATCTCAGGGTCCTGGGATTGAGCTCCCCATCGGGCTCTCTGCTCAGCAGGGAGCCTGCTTCTCCCTCTGCCTACTGCTCTGCCTACTTGTGGTCTCTCTCTCTCTGTCAAATAAAGAAATAAAATCTTTTAAAATTTTTTAAATAAATAAAATTCATAAATAAACAAACAAGATTAATTAAATAAAGTCCATTAGTAATCCTACCACCCAAGGCAATGGACATTTGCTGTATTTCCTTCCAGACTTCTTTTTCTTTTCTTTTTTTTCCTTTTCTTTTTTCTTTTCTTTTCTTTTCTTTTTTTTTCTTTTTAATTTATTTGACAGACAGATCACAAGTAGGCAGAGAGGCAGGCAGAGAGAGACAGGAGGAGGAGGCAGGCTCCCTGTTGAGCAGAGAGCCCGATGCGGGACTCGATCCCAGGACCCTGAGATCATGACCTGAGCCAAAAGCAGAGGCTTTAACCACTGAGCCACCCAGGTACCCCTTCTTTTCTTTTTTTAAGAGAGGGAGAGCAGGGGAGAGAATCTCAAGTAGGCCCCATGCCCAGTGCAGAGCCTGATGATACAGACCTTGATCCCACAACCCTGAGATCACCACCTGAGCTAAAATCACCTAACCCACTGAGCCACCCAGGCGCCCCTGTCCAGGCTTCTTTCTTTGTATACAAATATCAGTATTCAATATGACAAACATACTGTTATATAATTTGCCTCTGTTCACTTTCTCCAGTCATGTCTATAAATAAATACAGCAACTTTTTTTAAAGATTTTATTTATTTATTTGACAGAGATCACAAGTAGGCAGAGAGTCAGGCAGAGAGAGGGGGAAGCAGTCTCCCCACTGAGCAGAGAGCCCAATGCGGGGCTCGATCCCAGAACCCTGAGATCATGACCCGAGCCGAAGGCAGAGGCCTAACCCACTGAGTCACCCAGGCGTCCCTACCTACAGCAACATTTTAAAAGATTTTATTTATTTATTTATTTTAAGAGAGAGAAAGCATGAGCAAGGGGAGGAGCAAAGGAAGAGCGAGAGGGAGAGAACCCCCCCCCCAGATTCCAAACTGAGTGTTGAGCACAGAACCCAACGGGGGCTCAATCTCAGGACCCTGAGATCGTGGCCTGAGCCAAAACCAAGAGCTGGACTCTTAACCGAATGAGCCACCCAGGCATCCCAATACAGTAAAATTTTAATAGCTGCACAGAATTCTATTGTATGGATTATCCCTTGTTTGTGAACACAAACCCCTCTTTGGGAACATGTAAGGCGTTCTCACTACGATGCTCTAGAAAGATCTCTGTGATTCGGATCCTTTTGCATATACCTTCAAGGTACCTATTTGGCTGATTGTTTTCTCTCGAGGATAAAATCCTAAAAGTGGGTCATAGAACATTGACACTTTAAGTTTGAGATACCACGTCCCAAACTGGGTAGGGCCCCCGTGACTGGCTGATTTTTAAGTGGAAAGGGAACGTAGTGATCAACCAGGTTTACCCTGTCATTTATTTCAAATGTTTCCATCTCCACGACGTTTTATTTTCGTGGTTTTGACAATATATGTAGAGCATATGACCTACCTAAGAATGCATACATAATTCTGCATTACCTCTCATTCAATATTTTATTTTGAACATTTTCTGATAGTAAATACATTTCAAAAACTGTTTGTTTTTTTAATATGGCTGTCCAATACCACAGAGTTGTGGATTATTTAATCAGGTGTTTGTTGGTAGACGTTGACGTTGTTTCTCATTTTCCCCCCTCACTTGACAGCTGAGGAAAGTGAAGCACAAGAAATTCAGAAATTTCGGGGACTTGCCAAAAAGGCTGACAGAACCATCTGGTTCTGTGGGGAATGGCCTGCAGATTCAGGAGCAGGTCTGGGCAGAGAGGCAGGCACCCGAGAGAGATCATCCCTCAGTCAGAATGGGGGGCGCCGAGTGCTCCTGAAAATGCCTGCAGAAAGCCTTGTTTTCACCCAGAAACCAAGAAGTGCCCTAGAAATTCAGGTTAAAAACCCAGCCCTGGGGGAGTGGGGAGGCTCCTGGCATACAGCACATGCCAAGGGCTGATTACTCAAGCACTGTCATGGATTAAAGGAGGTGGAGAAAGCAATTTTTTAAGAAGAAAGAACAGAATGAGAAATATTCTATTTATTGACTACATACTTGCCTTTCTGGATTCTAACTTGTCTGTGTGTGTGTCTAGACAGGGATCTCCTGTATGTGCTGCCCTTGGGTCGACTCAAATGAATGAGTCTGAAAAACCACAGGTTGTTTTTGTTTGTTGAGTGAGGGGAGGAAATTCCCTGATGTGGTTATTTGGTGGAATGGCTCCGTTCCAGCGTTGCTACTCATGCTTCTACTAGAGAAAGCATTTCACTAGAGAGGCCTAGACAAAAAAAAAAAAAAAAAAAAAAAAAGCTCTGTCCTGTGGCCACGGTTTAGAAACCATTGTTGAGGCCATGCTTGATTTGGAATTGTGACTCTAGGGGATCCAGGAACTGGCCGTTGGCCATGGAACCTGGACCAAGACACTGTTCTGGAAGTTGACCAGGAAATTGGTCTCCAGGATTCCCCTCGTTAGGTTTGGTTTTTTTTTTTTTCATATTGAGATGTTTGTTTTTCTGCAATGAGAATTTCAAAGCATTTTATTATATTTTTAAAAGATTGTAATATTTTTTAAAAGATTTTATTTATTTATTTGTCAGAGAGACAGGCACAGCGAGAGAGGGAACACAAGCAGGGAGAGTGAGAGAGGGAGAAGCAGGCTTCCCGTGTAGCAAGCAGCCAGATGTGGGGCTCAGTCCCAGGATGCTGGGACCATGACCTGAGATGAAGGCAGACGCTTAATGACTGAGCCACCCAGGCACCCCTAAAAGATTGTGTTTTTATGTAATCTCTATATGCAACGTAGGACACGAACTTACAACCCTGAGATCAAGACTCACACCCTCTACCGACTGAGCCACCCAGGCGCCCTCCACGCATTTTAAAACACCCTTTCTGTTCTCACTGGCATCTTCTGCATAAAATATCTTTAGGAAAAGATGCAAAAATTAATTTTAAAAGCAAGCAAATTCTCTTTCCTCAAAAAACTTAGGATAGAATTATCAAAATCTAGCAATCTGACTTTTGATATATACCCAAAAGAATTGAAAGCAAAATCTCAAAGAGATTATTTGCACAACATATTCAAAGCAGTGTTATTCACCATAACCGAGAGGTAGAAGCACCCCTAATGTCCACTGATGGACGAACGAATAAACAAAATGTGGTCTGTCCGTACACAGAATTCAGCCTTTTAACAGAAGGAAGCCCCAGGGCTGCCTGGGTAGTACAGTCAGTTAACCCCTGACTCTCGGTTTTTGGCTCAGGTAGTGTTATGAGATCGAGACCCGAGTCAGGCTCCACGATCATCCTGGAATCTGCTAGCGTTTCTCTCTCCCTCTCCCTCTGCTCCTGCCTGCTATGTTCTCTCTCTCTCTCTGTCTCTCAAGTAAATAAATAAATCTTAAAAAAGAAAAAAAAAAAAAAAAGGAAACCCTGTCACACACTACAACACGGATGAAACTTGGGGACATTAACCTAAGTGAAATGAGTCCATCACAAAAGGACAAATACTATAAGATTCCACTTACATGAAACAGCGAAAGTAGTCAAATTCCTGGAAACAGAAGGTAGAGTGTTGCTGCCCAGGGGTGGAGGAGGGGGAAGGAGAGGGAATGAGGAATTGTTTAATCATATAGTTTCAGTTTTGCCTGATGAAAAGGTCTGGAGACGGACGGTGCCCGTAGTTGTGGAACAATACGAGTGTATTTAATGACACAGAGCTGTGCTTAAAAACGGTCAGGACGGGGGTGCCTGGGTGGCTCAGTGGGTTAAGCCTCTGCCTTCAGCTCAGGTCATGATCTCAGGGTCCTGGGATCGAACCCCGCATTGGGCTCTCTGCTCAGCAGGGAGCCTGCTTCCTCCTCTCTCTCTCTGCCTGCCTCTCTGCCTACTTGTGATCTCTCTCTCTCTCTGTCAAATAAATAAATAAAATCTTCAAAAAAAAAGAATTATAGTTAAGATGGTAAATTTGTGTTACGTATATTAAATTAGAATCAAACAAATCCTGGTATATATACACAATGGAATATTACTCAGCCCATAAAAAGGAATGAAGCCCCCATACTTGCCACAATGTGGATGAACCTTGAAAAGTTGATGCTAAGACAAAGAAGCCAGACACCAAAGGCCGTGTATGTGATGAGTCCATTTATAGGAAATATCCCGCATATTTAAATCCACGGACACAGAATCCAGAAGGGTGGTCACCAGGAGTACAAGGAGGAAGGACTGAGAAGCAACTGTTTAATGGGCACGGGGCTTTATTTTGAGGGAACACAAATGTTCTGGAATGAGACAGAGGTGGTAGTTCCACACTATTGTGACCTTACTGAGTTCCACTGCCTTGTTCACTTTAAAGTGGTTAAGTTTGGGCGCCCAGGTGGCTCAGTGGGTTAAGCCTCTGCCTTCGGCTCAGATCGTGATCCCAGCATCCTGAGATCGAGCCCCGCATCGGGCTCTCTGCTCAGCAGGGAGCTTGCGTCCCCCTCTTCTCTCTGCCTGCCTCTCTGCCTACTTGTGATCTCTCTGTCAAATAAATAAAATCTTAAAAAAAATAATAAAGTGGTTAAGTTTATGTTACAGGAAGTCACCTGCAAATGTGTCGGTAGGCTCAGAGGTTGTTTGCAGGATTACCCCCTAAATAGCACATGCTTTGAGAGACTGGGAAACAGAAATGAGCAGATTAACAGGTATAGACTCTAGTGGTGTTTTGCCAGCATCCGTTTCTCTTTCAAGGAGTAGCTCCCCACTTTTCTTTTGGGGAACCACTCCTCTGTTACTCTCAGTGTGTGGTTTAGGTGGGGCTCCAGGGATGGTCACGTGACTGGAGACTGGTCAGTCAAAGCATTGCATCCCTCTGGCCTGGCCATGGGCTCAGGGAGGGATGCATAGGTGACCAAGCCAGGCCAATGAGACTCTGTTTGGGGACCTTGGGTTGGACCACTGGGAAGAGGGAATCTTTCTTCCAGCCCGTGCTGCAGAAGAGACGGCATGTCAGCCTGGCTGCCCGAGATCACCTGTCCCCAAGACAGAAGAGGCTGCTTGAAAATGAGCCAACACAGTGGAAGGTGGCTCTGAGAGAGAGAGAGAGTCATCATGACATGATGACATTGACCATGTTTGACCTCTGGATGCAGCCAAGCATGAAGCAAGAGCTACCCTTGGACTTTGCAGATACATGAGCCAGCGAATTCCATATTGGACCTGTGCCTGTTTAAATTGGGGTTTGTTCACTTGCAACAGAAAGAGTCCTTAGTTAATGCAGATGATCTCCTCATCAAAAAGGAGATAGAAAGAGCGCCTGGGTGGCTCAGCGGGTTAAAGCCTCTGCCTTTGGCTCAGGTCATGATCTCAGGGTCCTGGGATTGAGACCCGCATCGGGCTCTCTGCTCAGCAGGGAGCCTGCTTCCCCCCCCACCCCTGCCTGCCTCTCTGCCTACTTGTGATCTCTGTCTGTCAAAAAAATAAATAAATAAATAAATAATTTTTTTAAAGGGAGCTAGAAATAGAAACCAGTTCTCCCAAATCATGCTGAAACTCGTGAAGCCTCATTCATTCAGACTTTAGCGCTATCAAATTAGCGATTATTCCAACTGGAATCTTTACAACCTTCGTGAAAAATGGCTTGCTTTGTGTCTTTGTGCCTGCCAAGCCCACAGCTCCCGAGGAAGCCCTCAGGAGTCCACCCCAATCCATCTGACAACCAATCCACAGACTTGTCAAACCACCTATGAAACGGACCCAGCAAGTGCTCCCCCGATGGCCGGGACCAATCAGATCCAGCGTCTAGAATCTGCCCTGGTCTATCAGGAGAAACAGGCAGGTGTACATGTCAAGACCTGATACAAAAAGGAGAAGATGCAGAGAGAGTGCATAGGGAGCACCGAGAGTCTTGCCCAGGCTGAAAATCAGAGACACTGGGGAGTTTGCGTCAACATTTATATAGGATAGAGGAGAAAAAGCCCATCAGCAGTGTGGAAACAACAGGGTCACAGAGAGAAACAGGCACCTGGAGAGACAGAGACCTCTGACCAGCAGAACTGACCTCCTCCACATCAGGGCTCCAGGTGGGGGCCACGCCACCAGCATCCTTTCACCAAACACCTTGTCCTTGACGTGACCGTGGCACCTCTCTGTACCATGAAACCCCAAGAATCTGGCCAATTTATTTTTATGTTAATTAGGATTCTTTAGATTTCAAGTGACTAAAACCCAATGTAAACCAGAATCTTAAAAAAAAAAAAAAAAGTAGTTAGTTTGGGTCCTGGGACGCCCGTGGGTGGTTGGCTTCAGAAGGGTCTGGATCCAGGGGCATAAGTGGTGCGGTAAGTATCTGTCTCCCTCCTGCTTCTCAGCTTTGTCTGCCTCTGAGCTGGTTTCAATCTCAAGTAGACCTTCCCTTTATGTTGCCAGAAAGCCACTGTGGCAGCAGCTTCTAAGAAAGCCCTGGTGATCCCACCTCCTGGTATTCATGGCCTTGTATAATCCCTTCCCCTTGAGTAACCCAACTTTAGCGAATAGCATACAGCAAGGCCCATGGAATGTCACTTCTGTGATTAGGTTACAGGAGATTGTGGCTTACGGCTTGCTAGCGCACACACTCTACAACCTTCTCAGCTTGCAGCCTTTCATGCAATAAACTACCACGTGGAAAGGCATATGGCAAGGAACTGAAGGCAGCCTCTGGCCAACGGCCAGTGAGACTCTGAAGTCCTCCATCCAATAGCCCCCCAAGGAACTGAATCCTACCAACGTCCACCAAGAGAGGTTGGAAGCTGCTGATTCCCCAGTCAAGGCTTCTGATGAATGGGGTGTCCAGTTCCTGGTTCAAAACCTATGTGGGACATACCAGGCCTGCCAGAGGCAATGAGTGACAACGGCTTTGGACCTGGAAGAGCTCAGAGGAGAAAGCTGTCCTCCCCACACCAGCCCTGGGGCACAGCAGGCACACGGCAGGCTCTGAAGGGAGACTCATCAAGGACTCATACCCCTCTGACCACTCATGCTCTTGTATGCATTTGTATTCTGAGCCCTGGCACCTTTACTCCCAGGTCTCTTTATCTGAGGTCTTGGGCAGAGATCCTTCTCCAGCTGCCTGAACCAAAGAGGCCTTCTGGAGGGAGGACAGGACCTTGAAGACACTTCCCCCACTCTGCCTCAGTACCAGTGATTTTCCACTCCACTCCTGCTCCCTCATCCTCTGCATCCCCCCCACCCCCGCCAAACTCTAGGATCCAAAAAACCACTAGAGCCTTGTCTTCGGGGTTCTTTCAACAGCAAGATGACCCCCCACATCTGTGCTGATCGCTCTGTGCCATTCCATGGTGGAAAATGCAATGCGGAGACAAGGTGCATTCATTGGGTTCAGCCTCTTGTTTCTTAGATCACCCTTAGATGAGAGGTTGGACGCTTTCTTTGCCAGAACTCTCTCTCAGCCTGACCGGGCTCCTGACAATGAGACCCAGCCACATCTGACAGCTTGAGAGACCCTGACTCACAGCCCTCAGCTCGGGCATGCCCAGCCCCTCCCTGATCCACAGAAACTGTAAGATAAGAAATGTGCATTGTTTTACACCACAAAGTTTGTGGTCATTTGTGGCACAGCGATAGATAACTGGTAACCGCCGATGGCTTCAGGCTCACATTCGTTTAGGCTGGCAACCCCAGCAGGAAGAAGGCTCCCATTGCTCGACACCTCCAGCAGCATCCAGGGACGACTCCTCGCGAATCTGGACTGGGTAGTGTGCCCAGCCCTCATCAGCTCACCTCTGCCACGCCTGGGTCCTCACCCACCCTCATAGCTCCATCCCAATCATGTTTTCTTAGGGTTGGGGGCAGCTCTCCAAATGATACCCGAAAGAAGAGAAATTGGGACAAGAAAATCAAGAGATGTCCTCTGCAGGGAGCGAATGAGTAACGTACACTCTCATGGAGATTAACCAGCTCGGGATGGACCAATGTGTAAGCTCTGTTTCGGCAAGTGCCTCGAGTGAGTCCACATCTCATGCTAATTACATATGCTATCAGTCACCTTATTAGACTCCTTCTCTACTTATCAAAATTTTATGAGCTTACTAGAATGTCCCGCATGCTCCAGAAATTAAGAAACTATATTTATGGGGCGCCTGGGTGGTTCAGTTGTTATGCTTCTGCCTTTGGCTTGGGTCATGATCCCAGGGTCCTGGGATCGAGCCCCGCATCGGGCTCCCTGCTTGGGGAAGCCTCCTTCTCCCTCTCCCTCCGCTTGCGTTCGCTTTCTCGCTGTGTCTCTGTCAAATAAAACAATAAAATCTTAAAAAAAAAAAAAAAAGAAACTATATTTATTAAAACACACGGGCCTAGGGGCACCTGGGTGGCTCAGTGGGTTAAGCCTCTGCCTTCAGCTCAGGTCATAATCTCAGGATCCTGGGATCCAGCCCCACATCGGGCTCTCTGCTCAGTGGGGAGCCTGCTTCCCCCTCTCTCTCTGCCTGCCTCTCTGCCTGCTTGTGATCTCTCTTTCTGTGTCAAATAAATAAATAAAATCTTTTAAAAAAATTAAAATAAAAACATAAAACACATGGGCCTAGAGTTTATTTTTACTTCCCCGACTCATTTGAATTAGTTTTCGCTTTTCAGGAGTCCAAGGAAAGGGAACAGAGAGAATAGGGAACAAAAGGGGCCCAAATAATTTCTCTTTGGTTGAGTCACAGTCCCAGAAGGGCAAATGTCACATTTACAGAAATATGTATATTCATCTTCATCTGTTTTGCCATCAGATGAACCCAGTGAAGGTTACTAGTTGCTTTGAACTCAAAGATATTGATGACTTGGGGGTTCATTTGCACTTTTCCGGTGGGAGGGGTTGAGCTCGACAGATGGAAGATACTTCAGGGAAATACAGCATCTTATTTGCTTTTATAGTGAGTTGAGATATAAAATCACAGTCAAGGAGGGTGCCTGGGTGGCTCAGTCGTTAAGCATCTGCCTTCGGCTCAGGTCATGATCTCAGGGTCCTGGGATGGAGCCCGGAATGGGCTCCCTGCTCAGCAGGGAGCCTGCTTCTCCCTCTCCCCCTCCCCCTGCTTGGGTTCCTTCTCTCACTGTGCCTCTCTCTGTCAAATAAATAAATAAAATCTTGAAAAAAAAATCACAGTCAAGGAATGTCATGGGACATGAGAACAGTGCAGATCTCACATATCTTATATAGAAGTTAGGATCTAATGTCAGTGTGGAAATCCAAAAACAGGGGCAAGCCCCCAGGCTGACTTTCTTTCTTCCCTTCTCCCTCCCTCCCTCCATCCCTCCCTCCCTTCCTTCCTTTCTATTTTATTTATTTATGAAGGAGAGAGATAGCAAGGGAGGGAACACAAGCAGGGGGAGCTGCAGAGGAAGAAGCAGGCTCCCCGCTGAGCAGGGAGCCTCATGTGGGGCTCGATCCCAGGAGCGTGGGATCGTGAGTTGAGCCAAAGGCAGACAGACACTTAACCAACTGAGCCATTCAGGCACCCATAACTGGCATATTGGCTAACTGCTTAACTGACTTTCCCGTGTTGTAGTGTACGATAGAATTCCCTTCCTTTCTGAGTCTGAGTAATATTCCGCTGTCTGTATATACTGCATTTTGTTTTCCACTCATCTGTCAGCAGACCGATGTGAACAATGTTTCTATGAACATGAGTGTGCAAATCTTTTTTTGAGACCCTGCTTTCAATTCTTTGGGATATATATACCTAGAGGTAGGATTACTGGATCATGTGGGAGTGCTACGATTTGTAACTGCTTGAGGAACGGTCATACTGTTTTTCATAGCGATTGCATCCTTTTACAGGTCCCAGCAAAAGTGCATGAGGGCTCCAGTTTCTCCACATCATCTCTAATACTTGCTATTTTCTGGGGGAGGGGGGAGGGTTGGAATAGGCTCCTATTGGGCGAGGTGCTATCTCATCTCATTGTAGTTTTGATTTGCATTTTTTTTAAGATTTTATTTATTTATTTGACAGAGAGAAATCACAAGTAGGCAGAGAGGCAGGCAGAGAGAGAGGAGGAAGCAGGCTCCCTGCTGAGCAGAAAGCCCGATGTGGGGCTCGAACCCAGGACCTGGGATCATGACCTGAGCCGAAGGCAGCGGCTTAACCCACTGAGCCACCCAGGCGCCCTGATTTGCATTTTTCTAATGATTTGTGATGATGACCATCTTTCGATGTGCACAACAAGGTGAATGTGCTTAACGTTACTGAAGTATACATATAAAAATAGTTAAGATGGTCAGTTTTATGTTATATGTTTTATAATACACTTAAAAAACATTTTTTTAAGATTTTATTCATTTATTTGACAGTCAGAGATCACAAGTAGGCAGAGAGGCAGGCAGAGAGAGAGGAAGGGAAGCAGGCTCCCTGCTAGACAAGGAGCCCGACTTTGGACTCGATCCCAGAACCCTGGGATCATGACCTGAGCCGAAGGCAGCAGCCCGACCCACAGAGCAACCCAGGTGCCCCAGAAACTATCTTCTTGATAATCAGTTTAGTTTTTTCCAGGCAACATCTGGTCTCCTTTCAGTTGCCTTTTTTTTTTTTAAGATTTATTATTTATTTATTTATTTAAAGATTTTATTTATTTATTTGTCAGAGAGAGAGCACAAGCAGGCAGAGCGGCAGGCAGACAGAGAGAGAGAGAGAAACAGGCTCCCCGCTGGACAAGGAACCCGACTTGGGACTTGATCCCAGAACCCTGGGATCATGACCTGAGCCAAAGGCAGCAGCCCAACCCACTGAGCCACCCAGGTGTCCCTATTTATTTATTTTAGAGAGAGGGAGAGAGCATGAGGAGGGGAGGGCCAGAGGGAGAGGGAGAGAGAATCTCAAGCAGACTCCACACTGAGCAGGGAGCCCAACTCGGGACTCAGTTTCACCACCATGAGATCAGGACATGAGCTGTGACCAAGAGTCAGAGGCTTAACTGGCTGTGCCACCCAGGCTCCCCTCCCTTCCGTTGCTTATCTTCTCCGCCTCAAGGTGCAGCCCACCTTTTGGGGGCATCTTCACCTAAGTACATGTCAGATCATAGGGTCCACGGCTCTTGTCTTCAACATCTACCTCCTTAGTGACTTCATTTTCTCGTGTGCTCTTTCCCAGCCTGCATTCCGGCCTTTTCTAACCAACTACAGGATAAGGCCTGGGTTCTGGGTCAGACACACTTGGATTGAACTGCTTCTAAGCTACAAGATCTCTCTGAGCCTCAGTTCCCTCCACTGTAAAATGGGAATGGTATATAGTGATGGCCCTTACCTGTTAGCATGGAACCTGATAAAGAGGAGAGCTGAATAAATATCACCATGCCCCCTGGGACATGCAGAATATGCATGCATATTATTTTATTTTATACTTCATTATATTTTAATCACATGAAGCTATATTAATAAAATATAATGTAATAAATGTATTATATTAATTATACTATGGCTCATTATAATTTATGGTCCTTGATCATTAGAATTATAAAAATTATGGTTTCTCTACATTTTATATGTCAAATAATCAGTGTCATCAGACTAATTTGGCTTAGTTTAGTTTCCTAGCTTTGAAACCTTTTTTTGCTAGTCAAGTAAGAAGAAGTATGTTCATTGTTTTAAAAGGGAAATTTGCAAAAATACAATTTAAAACAATTGAGTCCATTTTGTGGGAAGTGAAAGTTCCTGTAACAAATTTTAAATTCTGTATTCCTCTCTGAAGAAAACCACATTTAACCATTTGTTATTTATCCTTCCAATTATGCATTTACATGCATATGCATTATAGACAACATATAAAGATACAGCTTTTTTTAAAACCATAGATAAGATCACACAGTCTATATTCTTAAGACACTTGCTTTTTTTAAAAAAAGATTTTATTTATTTATGCATTTGTCAGAGAGAGAGAGAGAGAGAGAGCAGAAGCAGAGAGAGAAGCACGTTCTCCGCTGAGCGAGGAGCCTGATGTGGGACTTGATCCCAGGACCCTGAGATCATGACCTGAGTCGACGGGAGTGTCTTAACCAACTGAGCCAGTCAGGCATCCCAAGATACTTGCTTTTTAAAAAACCCTTTACAGGGGCGCCTGGGTGGCTCAGTGGTTTAAGCCTCTGCCTTGGGCTCAGGTTATGATCTCAGGGTCCTGGGATGGAGCCCTGCATCAGGTGCTCTGCTCAGCAGGGAGCCTGCTTCCTCCCCGCTCTCTGCCTGCCTCTCTGCCTACTTGCGATCTCTGTCTGTCAAATAAATAAATAAAATCTTAAAAAAAAAAAAAAAAGAAAGACCCATTACATAAAGTGTACAATTCAGTGGGTCTTTGTATATTCACAAGTTGTGCAACCATCACCATAGTCCGATTCCAGATCATTTTTATCCCCTTGAAACGAACTCCATGCCCAGGGATAGTCCTCCCCTCATCCACCCAGCCCCTGGCAACCACTAACCTAGTTTCTGTCTCAATGGATCTGTCTCTTCTGGAATATTCATGTAAGTGGAATCAAACAACATTGGCCTTTCGTGTCTGGTTTCTTTCACTTAACATTTCTAATATTCATCCACATTGTAGCATATATCAAGACCTCATTCCTTTTTTGTTGTTCATTTAGAAATGTTTTTTAAGGGCTCGTGGGTGGCTCAGTTGGTTAATCGTTAGACTCTTGATTTCAGCTCAGGTCATGATCTCAGGGTCCTGGGATCGAGCCCCACATCGGGCTCTCTGCTCAGCGGGGAGCCTGCTTCGCCCCTCCCCCGCGCCTGCCTCTCTGCCTACTTGTGATCTCTCTCTGTCAAATAAATAAATAAAATCTTACGGGGGAAAAAAAAAAGAAGAAGAAGAAGATAGTTTCTGTCAAAGAAGAACCATCTGCCAGATTCTAGAGTTTTGTGAGAAGAGTTTCCAGAATAAATCCTCTCCTGAGGATTCCGTTCAATGTCCACTTCGGTTGGGGTCAACACTCTATTTGTTCACTTGCCATTTACTGGGAACCTCTATTATTCAGCAAGCCTCATGCTAGACCCTGGGGACACAGAAATAGATGAGACACTCTCTATACCTTCAAGGAGGCTCCAGGCTGGAGTGGGAAAGGCAGTCATGGAAAGCGATGATTACAACTCAGCATGTCAAGGGCTAGGATATCAATTTCTGCAGGGCGCTAGGGGAATGCAGAGGAAGGGCACCTGTGCCTCCTGAATATATCACGGAAGACTTCCTGGAAGAGGTGGACACTTGAGCTTGAAGCATTGCTGGCAATCATCCAGATGAAGGAGGGAACAAAGGGCAGCCCTTGTAGTGGGAAGAGCAAGAACATGGTTGAGGGATAGAGAGGTGTAGTGAGAACATGGTTTGGTTGGAACAGCTGTTGTCTGATGTGGCTGGAGCTTTGGGGATACGGGTGAGCTCCTCGAGGCGGGGTCAAGGCTGTGTTTGTTCCCTGGTGGGGCTGGCCTCCAGCACTGAAGTGTGTGAGCCCCTGAAGGGTGTGCATCCTTCAAAAAATGAACAAATCTGCTGAAAGGTGAAATTTCACATTCCTTGGGGTTTTGCCTTGTGGAGGTCTCATATTTGAAAAAATACAATTTCACTGCTATTTTACCAGTGGAACAATCAGAAATACGTGTTGAAAGAAAAGAGGAGATCTAGGGATAGTGAACCTCAGGGCATTTGTTTCTACAACCATGTATTTCTAGGAGTCTAATCTCCCATCTCTCTTCTGTTTCCACCAATGTCTTCTATCCTGTGAAAGCACCCAGCTGACGCTCTATAAGTAGCAGTTCAAGTAGCAAATTAAAGTAGCATATCGACAGTAGCAAGAAACATGATTATGTTAACAGTTACCAATTATTGGGTCTCTACTACCTGCTGGGCACTTGACTGACACGAGCCTCATGAAATCCACTCATCAGCCCTGGAAACCTAGGCTCAGAAAGGGGAGGATAACTTTCCTAAGGATACATAGAAACATAAGCAAACCTGACGCACATAGAAACATAAGCAAACCTGACGCATGAGAAGACCAACACCTGTGTCACCCACAAGTGAAATTAACAAAGAAATGGCAGGCTAGGGCCGTAAGCCCCTCTCGTTTTTACAGATAACGCAGCGCAGGAGCCAATGCTCACAATGTTCACACACACAAAACCTCATTGCTTGAATCGTCATGAGAAAATACTGCATTGTGTCCACTGTGCTCCGTTCAGAGTAGGGGAAATATGTGATAATTTCAGAAATGTGTGAACTTGCATGAGTGAGTGAGTCCTGGCTTTGTCCATGAGCTGTGACCTTGAGCAAGCTCCTTAACAACTCTGCGCCTCCTCTCCTCCTCTAGATGGTGAGGGTTATTGTTTGAACCAATAATCTCTGAAATTCTTTGAGTTCCAGGCAGCTTGGCGCAGCTCTTATCTCTCAGAAGACCTTGGCTGTGGGACCCTGAGTCCATTCAGGGCCGAGAGCGCCACCTGGTGCTTCAAGCTTGGAAGTGAGGTTTTTCCCTTCTTCCTGGGCCCAGCCAACAATTCCGCTTCAGAGTTCCACGCTTATTCGGTTTTGCAGTTTTCCTAACTCCTTGAAATTGCTTTTAAAATGTTGGGAATATGTGCATTTTTCTAGGAAGAGGGTACAAAGTTTTGATCACAAGGTTCCCTTTTTTCTTTTTTTTTTTTTAAGATTTTATTTTTAAGTCATCTCTACACCCAAGGTGAGACTTGAACTCACAACCCAGAGATCAAGAGTTGCATGCTCTGGGGTGCCTGCGTGGCTCAGCTGGGTAAGTGTCTGCCTTCAGCTCAGGTCATGGTCCCAGGTTCCAGGATCGGGCTTTTGCTTTGGGTTTTCTGTTGAGCAGGAAATCTGCTTCCTCCTCTCCCTTTCTCCTTTACCCCCCTCTCCCCCTGTCTCGGCTTGTGCTCGCTCTCTCTCCTTCACTCTCTCTCTCAAATAAATAAATAAGTAAAATCTTAAAAAAAAAAAAAAAAAAAAGAGTTGCATGCTCCACTGACTGAGTCAGCCAGATGCCCCTCATCACAAGGTTCTTAATCCTTGAAGTGTCCCCCCAATCCAAGCTTTTACTTCCCCAAGAAAATGTGAGGCCCAGAGCAGAAGTGAGTTACTTACTAAACATGGGCTTGAGGCTGTGCCCTCATTAAGAAAGTTATTTCACCTTGCCAAGCCTCAGCATCCTTATTAGTAAAATGTAGGTAAGAAAGAGTACCTACTTCAGAAGTTTACTCAGAAGACGGAAGGAGACGCTCCAAGGACAGTGGGCCTGGCAAGCGCAAACAGTATATATTCTGAAGGAACTTTCTGGAAATCTTACAGGAAGTCGGCCATCCCCTGGAAAAAGACGGGATGCCAGTGGCACAATGTCTCTACCGGTTCAGCAAGACTAAGTTCTCCTCGTTAGGGAATGCAAAACTCTTAAAGTTGAATTAAGCTTAATACATTCGGCTTTGAGAAGTGGGAGGGAACTTTTGCAGTTTCGGGAGAAAGAGCTAAGCAAGCAGTGATCAGATGCTGGAACCCTAGAAAGTTGGGAATTCTTGGCAATAGATCCCCCAAGGAATTTGATTGAAATCTTGGGAAGGAGGAAAAATAATGGCATAAAATGCTACTTGATTGATTGAATGTCCATTCGGGGCCTTTGGCAAACACAGAGCCCAAAGGTAGTAAAGAAGGGCATGCCGCTCTATGGAGAGCCAGCCTGCTCTCCATAGAGCAGCAAGGAAGCAAGAACAATTTCTTTCCAGAAGACATTCATGGAGTGATGGGTAAATAAGGCAGAGAAGAAACAAGCAAAGAGGTGCCCTGAGTTCTCAGGGTCACTCCGTGGCCTGAATGTTTGTTGAATGTCCATTACCTAATGAATGGATGAGTACAAATATGGTATCTCCATACCATGGAATTTAATTTGGCCACAACAAGGAATGGGGTGCAGATAGATCCCACAACACCGGTGAACCCTGAGAGCATTATGCTGAGTGAAAGCAGCCAGAGTCCACACATGTCGTTTGATTCCGTTTATACGAAATGCCGAGAACAGCCAAATCCACAGAGATGGGAAGTGGATTCGTGGTTGCCAGGGGCTGGGGGTGGGGAGAATTGAGGGTGGTAACTAAGGAGTGAGGTGTTTCTTTTCGGGGTGGCAAATGTAAGAAATTGTGAGGACAACTGGACAACTCTGACAACCAAAACCCACTGAACCGTACACTTTAGTTATTTTAAAAGATTTATTTATTTATTTTGGAGAGAGAGAGAGAGCATGCAGGAGGAAGGGACAGAGGGGGAGAGAGAGATCAATCCTAAGCTGCTGAGCATGGAACCTGACATAGAGCTTGACCCCATGACCCTGAGATCACGCTCTAAACAGAAGTCAAGAGTTGGAAGCCCAACCAACTGAGCCACCCAGGCACCCCTGAACCATACACTTTAAATGAGTGAATTCAGGGGCGCCTGGGTGGCTCAGTAGCTTAAGCATCTGACTCTTGATCTCTACTTGAGTCTTTTTTTTTAAAATATTTTATTTATTCATTTGACAGACAGAGATCATAAGTAGGCAGAGAGGCAGGCAAAGAGAGAGGAAGGGAAGCAGGCTCCCTGCTGAGCAGAGAGCTCGAAGCGGGGCTCGATCCCAGGACCCTGGGATCATGACCTGAGCCGAAGGCAGAGGCTTTAACCCACTGAGCCACCCAGGCACCCCTCTGCTCAAGTCTTGATCTCAGAATCTGAGATCAAGCCTCATGTAGAGCCTACTTAAAAAAAATAATAAATGAATGAATTCATAGTATATAAAGCTATTGGGGCAAAAAAATCCTCATTGAATTTCACACATCTGGGTAATCATAATAGCCAAATCTTCTATCATTACATAAACTTTGAAAATACAACTGTCGATGGCTTTATAATATTCCAACATGTGCATATTAGATAACCAGCAAAAACTGTAATATCCAGAAGGTGGTGAGACTGCTTATTACTGAGAAGAGGACTGAGACAAGGAGAAGATGAACAGAAGACTTACTTTTCAGATAGAATTTCACTGTAAGGGGCGCCTGGGTGGCTCAGTGGGTTAAGGCTCTGCCTTCGGCTCAGGTCATGATCCCAGGGTCCTGGGATCGAGCCCTGTGTCAGGCTCTCTGCTCCTCAGGGAGCCGGCTTCCCTTCCTCTCTCTTCCTGACTCTCTGCCTACTTGTGATCTCTGTTGTCAAATAAATAAATAAAATCTTAAAAAAAAAAAAAGAATTTCACTGTAAAATTGCTTGGATTTTTTCGGTATGACTCAGTTCACAAATACCAGTGAAGTGTCTCTGTTCTCTGTCCCATGTGTGTATTATTGTTTTCTCATTGTTCTCCTACTTCCCCATTTTCTTCTGCATTTAAAAAATTTTTTAGGGCGCCTGGGTGGCTCAGTGGATTAAGCCGCTGCCTTCGGCTCAGGTCATGATCTCAGAGTCCTGGGATTGAGCCCCACATCAGGCTCTCTGCTCAGCGGGGAGCCTGCTTCCTCCTCTCTCTCTCTGCCTGCCTCTCTGCCTACTTGTGATCTCTCTCTCTGTCAAATAAATAAATAAAATCTTAAAAAAAATTTTTTTAAATAGTGGTAAAATATGTATAACGTAAAATTTACCATCTTTACCTATTTAAGTTACAGTTCAGAGGCATTAAGTACATTCACAATGTTATGCAACCATCACACCATCTGCCTCTAGAACCCATCTTTTCCATCTTGCAAAACTGAAACCCCATACCCTCTCCCCCACACACTTCTCCCCCCAGCCCCTGGCAACCGGACTTCTAAGTCTCTCTTAGAAATTTGACTGCATGAGGCACCTCAAATAAGTAGAATCACACAGTATTTCTTTTTGTGATGGGCTTATTTCACTTAGCACAATGTCAGCAAGGTGCATTTGAAATTTTTTTTTTTTTTTTTACCATTCATGTTTTATTACTTTTCCAGTTAAAGCCTAGTTACTTGTAAAAAAAAAAAAAAATCGCAATGCATATCTGTGCTAAAGAAATGTATATTCCTGGGGCGCCTGGGTGGCTCAGTGGATTAAAGCCTCTGCCTTCAGCTTGGGTCATGATCTCAGAGTCCTGGGATCGAGCCCCACATCGGGCTCTCTGCTCCGCGGGGAGCCTGCTTCCCCCTCTCTCTCTGCCTGCCTCTCTGCCTACTTGTGATCTCTCTCTCTGTCAAATAAGTAAATAAAAAATCTTCAAAAAAAAAAAAGAAAGAAATGTATATTCCTGCTAAAGAAACAAACAGGAGACAAAACTTCGTATAAAAATGTCATCCCAGCTTTGTTAAACACACACACACACACACACACACACACACACACACACACTCACATTGGAACTCAGCAGACATGACTAGAGGTTTCTAGTGACGTTACTGACAATTTCTAGATGGGTTATAGTTACACTTTATTTCCTGTTTTTTTGTTTTTCATTATTCTAGAGTGAGATTGATATGCTTATAATCAGGCAAAAGCAAATGCCATCTAAGAATAGGTGTGTCAACTTTGGAAATATGTTTCCTCCAAGTTTTCCCCGGAAATCCTGAGTTTACTAACTTCTTCTATTGCCGTAAATTAAATAAATACACTTGCTGTTATCAACCCATATGTTCCAATTTGAAGATAGGAAAATCACATTTATTTTGGCCAACAAATGGCATTCAGCAGTGTGAGATCAAAGAACTGGAGACCGATCAAAGAATGTTTTCTACTTGAGTCATCTGTTCGGCTCCTGGGCCATCTAGTCGAAAGTTTCCCACCTTGGAGTTATGCCACTGGGGGAAAGTGGTGTATTCCAGGGGTGCTGGCTTGGGAGAACTGACTCTACATCCAGTAAAGTCACTTCCCAGTGATAGCCTGGAATTGGTAATGGTGGAAGTATTTACACCAGGCAAATTGGCAAATACTACAAGTCAAGCCCAGCCCCTGCCCCCCCCAGTCACCACCAGCAGGAGAGTCTGTGATTAGAGAGTCACCAGCTTACCTGCTAGGCTGCATTCATCTCTTAGGTGGGTGAGCCATCCCCCTCCCTTCAGCCCCCCCGGCTGCCCATTTCTCAGGGAACTGGCTGGTCATTTCCTTGATTTATCTTTTTTTTTTTTTTTTTTAAGATTTTATTTATTTATTTATTTGACAGGCAGAAATCACAGGCAGAGAGGCAGGCAGAGAGAGGGGGGGAAGCAGGCTCCCTGCTGAGCAGAGAGCCCAATGCGGGGCTTGATCCCAGGACCCTGGGATCATGACCTAAGCCGAAGGCAGAGGCTTAACCCTCTGAGCCACCCAAGGCCCCATCCTTGATCTGTCTTTATGCACCATTTTGCTTTCTGGGTTTGGGTCCACCTTCCACGTTCTGTGGTTCTTGGCGCTCAGAGATACCAAACTTCCCCCTCCTGTTCTCCAGTCCAGAGAGGAGAGGCTCTGGTCCAAAATAGTAGACTCATTTGACAACTCTCCATTTTTTCCACTTTCTTATCTCATCCTGCCAGCTTCTTCTTAGAACTTTGCTTGATTTCAGGAACTTTCCTACTATGGCCTCTGTATGCTAGTTTGTTTCTTCTGGGCAGAAGGCAGAGGAGAAGTGGGAGGAGGTGGTGTTTGGGGAAGGCTTAGCAAGCTTTCTTTTCCAGAGAACAAGCCAGGTTAGTTTTGTTGTCCCTGTCCCTTGAGGTGCCAGCCTGTGGGTCTCAGGCCTCTCCATGGGGGTACAGGCAGGATGGTCATGCCCCTCTTTATGCTTCTGGAAGTGTGGGGGTACAGAGCCTACTGACTAGTCCGGCGGCTACCCCAGCTGTTCCTGATTGACCTGCTCTTTCCGAAGCCCCCAGGAGAATATATCTCTAGGTTGAACAGAGAAGCAGGTTGTTGCTAAGAAACCTTTCAGCGTTACCTCTAGGGAGAGGACAGGACAAGAGGAGTAGCCGGGCAGAAATAATAGGTAGCTTGATGGCCTCAGAGACCCAGGCTGTAGAAGGGCTGGCTACGGAGTCAGGCAGGAGCCCCATGCTGTCCCTCCCTCCAAGACTGAATAAGACAACTGTGCCTTGGACCTGGAGTCAGATCAACTCCCCCACCCCCACCCCCACCCATTCCCTTGCTGTGTCACCTGGCTTCTCTGAGCCCTCTCTAATTCCCTATCTCAGGGATGTGTTGAGGAGTCAATGAGTTCAGGTAGGTAAAGCACTTAGCCGAGAGGACGTTTGGTCAATTCACTGGAGGTGAAAACAAAACAAAATAAAAACAGGCCTGTGTAGCAGCCTGAGCAGAGAGGGGTTTGAGTCTCATGTTTAATATGTGCCTATGGGATTTAGGATTAATATATGACTGTAGGGGCGCCTAGGTTGCTCAGTGGGTTAAGCCTCTGCCTTCGTCTTGGGTCATGGTGTGGGGTCCTGGGATCTAGCCCCACACCAGGCTCTCTTATCAGCAGGGAGCCTGCTTCCCCCCCCCTCTCTCTCTGCCTGCCTCTCTGCCTACTTGTGATCTCTCTCTCTCTCTCTCTGTCAAATAAATACAATATATGATTATAGATTGGGGTTGATGCTTTAACAACTCTTTGCTGAGTCCGTTCCTGCAAATCAAGTCACTGTGTCTTTCCAACAACCCATGAGGCACAGATCATAGAACTAAGGCTCTAAAAGGTCCCTACTTTGTTAGGGACCCCACGGTGAACCCCCACTGGTCACTGGTCTAGACAGGGTGCTTTCTACTGTCAAGAGCAGCCTAAGCGGCTACGGGACATCAGGGTGAGGGATTTCCTAACAGCTCCTGTCTCACGGTTGGCCACAGCCCATACCCAAACCAGAGAGAGTGGGTGTTTCCTGGGCCACACAGCCGTCCTGGGAGCCCTGCTCAGGGGCATGCCCGTGTCTGCCGGCCCAGTGACCCCCCAAAGCATCCAGACCATGGTAGCCTTTTTATAAGTAACAAAATTATTCTGTTTGGTAGGACTTGGTGTGGGACAGAGATGGACCCCAGTCCTGGCTTTGCCACCAACCAGCTCAGTGACTTGGAGTTTACCCTCCTGGAGCTCATTTATTCAGCGGGATTGCATGATTTCTTGGGTACAAGGGTTGAAGGGAGGGCCCAATGAGATGAAGTTTCTAAAAGGCCCCAGCCATGCAAACTAGTCAGCATTGTAAACCATCCTGAAGGAAGTTGATCCTTCTTGGGGGTTGGAGAACTGGTCATAAGCACCTTGCATTCGACTCAGCAAATATATCAGCATGGGCTGTCCTGTGCAATTCCCCACCTGAGGTACCACCAGGATCACAGAAAATTCCAGATCCTCAGCGGGAAACTTGCCAGCTATTGATTTGACTTCTATCTTGTTTGCTTCAGGTGGGGAATGCGAGGTAAGAAGTTAGGAGTTTGCCAGAAAAGCTTGGGGAGCTACAATATCAAAACCAATGAACTCTCATTTGTTTATTCAACAAATACATCGTGGGTGGTTACATGGTGCCAGGCACTGAGGAAACAGGAAGAGGCCATCTAGGATAGAATTTACCTTCCATCACAAGGTAAAAGATGAAACATGAAACTGAAGGGAAAGGAGAGCCGGCTGAAGAGTTAAATCACTTTGCAAAAGAGGGAAAAGGGAAGAACCGTTTTATGCAATTTTATGGCTCAGTTCATCAGGCAAAACACAGTTTTTATTCGTTTCAAGAGGATTTCATCATGGAAGAAGTATTTCAATAAGGGGCCTTTTGGGCAACAGAACAGATGATGTTTCTTTTTTTTCTTTTTTTTTTTTCAGTGATGTTTCTTAATAGCAATTTTTGGGGTTTTGCCCCAGTATTTTATGATGAACATTTTCAAACATGCAGAAAAGTTGTAAGAAGGCAAACACCACTGTACCCACCTCCTAGAGTCTGCAAGTAATATTTTACTGTACTAATTGCATTTTTTTTTTTTTTTTTAAGGAAATTCCGCCTAGGGCAGTTTCAAGTATCAGCTTTTCCTGAGGATATGGTAACCTTGTTTTTCCTCGGACAGGATGGGGCGAGGATGTGGCAGGGCAGAGGGATTTCGGCTCTCTGGGAATCAGACTGAATGGGGTTGCGGTTGGGGGGCGCAGGGGACAGAAAGCTCTGAGAACGAGTTCTGCTGACCCCTGGGTTCTCGATCTTGCTGTGTGGTCTCGGCTCGTTCACAGGAGTACAGGAGTCTCGTGGCGCTTTTGGCTGGAGGTCTAAGGGATCATCTTTCTCCTGCCTAGACTTGTCTTCTTCGTTGGGCAAAGGGTAGAAGACAGCCATGGCGGCCCTGGCAGCCGCCCTGAGCACGGGACAGCACACGAGAACCCCAGAAGAGCTAAGCTGGGACGCCGAGGGGACCCTGAATTCTGCAGCTTGGCAGCCCGCCCCTCCGGCTGGCCACGCTCCTCCGGGTGCTGCAGCCGGAGCGCCCGGGAGGGGGAAGCAGCCGGCGAGCCGGAGCGGGGGTGCCGTCCTGCGGCAGCTGCAGAGCTCCGCCCGGCCCAGCTGTCCCCGCGACTCCAGGCGGCCGTCCCGGGCGGAGTGGGCTTGGGGAGGGACCGGCCTCCGCGCTCCACCCCCGGCCGGGCCGGAGTCGGCTCTGCGCGCCCGGGCGCGCGCCCTTTGCATAAAGCCCTCCTCCCCCGCCAAGGTAGAGGAAGTTGGGCTCCCGCCTGGATGGGAGGCGGGAGGGAGTCCCGCTCCTGTTGTTTTCCGCGAGCGGGAGTGGGTGGCGGGCGCAGAGGGCGGGGTGCGCCCTCCTACCCCGGGCCGGGCGCTCCCGAGACAGCACCGCGCCGGCAGCCCCAGGCTATTCCCACCGCCGGACATCGGGCTCAGCTCAAGCATCCTTCCCGGGGACTGCGGAGAGTGGGGCTCCTCTGTCGTTCCGAGGACCTGGGAGGAGCACTCAGTACCCCAGGGGCCGGGGCCCTGGGGGTGGGGACGCACACCCACCCAGCCGGAGCCTGCGATTCCTGAGGAGTCCCTGCCCGAATCTGGGGCGAGATGGCCGCAGGCGTCCGGCCGTCCCAGCCGCAGGTCCTTGTCTGCCTCGGGGTGCTGCTGGCCCGCTGGGTCGCCGCAGGTAAGGGGCCGCGATCCGGAGAGAAAAGTTGAGTTTTGCCAGGCAAAGAGGAGAGCCAGGGACCCAATTCCCTCCGACAACGCGGGAGCCAGTTGTGGCCGCGGCCCCGGAGCCGCCCCGGGAGGGTCTTGAGTTTCCTGCTCGCTGCTCGGCTCCTTTTGCAGGAAGGAATTTTCCCGGGCGCCTGATGGAGGGCAAGATATCCCCAGTCTCTTGGAGTGGGCAGCCAGCGAGGTTGCAGAGGGCCTGCAGAGAGGTGATGGGAGAATTGGGGAATTCGAAGATGGAAATTTTGAAGATGGGAAAATTGGAGAGGCACGTGTAGGGGGGAAAGTGGCATTTTGTTGTGGGCTGGTGTGTGTGTGTGTGTATTTTTTTTTTTTTTTTTAAGCGTCGGATGTAAATTTGTTTTCTGGTTTTACCTGCTGCGCTGGGGCTCAAACTCCAGGCTCCTTTATTCTCTCCTTCCTCTGCCCAAGGTTGAATTCGCTTTACACTTGTAACCTGTGGATTTCCCTACACACCCTTGCAAGCCAACCTGTGCGGATTAGCACATTCAAAAACCATGCCTTCCGTCCTTCGCCTTAAAGAAACACAAAACAAATCCTTTTTATTTTGAAGTAATTTCAGACTTTCAGAAAACTCGCCTTTCCACTTGACATGACCTCTTCCACTTGACATGATTGACAGAAGGCCTTAAATGCTTCATCTGTGCTCTCCCTTGTAACACTAAGTTTACAGGTTGTTTACAAAAATATATAGGATACAGAAATATTGAAAAAGCATTTTTGAATTTAATGCACCAGCGAAAGTGTATATTTTGTGTGCAGGGCAGCGTGACAAGTAGTGAGAGCAAGGACTCAGGTAGAGGGAAAGGAGATGGGGCCAGGAGGTGGTGTACCTTGTCAGAATACTTGGGGTGTTATTTTCTTTTTCTTTCTTTCTTTCTTTCTTTCTTTCTTTCTTTCTCTCTCTTTCTTTCTTTCTTTCTTTCTTTCTTTCTTTCTTTCTTTCTTTTATAAGATTTTATTTATCTATTTGAGAGAGAGAGAGAGATCACAAGCAGGCAGAGAGGCAGGCGGAGAGAGAGGAGGAAGCAGGTTTACCGCTGAGCAGAGAGCCCAATGCGGGACTTGATTCCAGGACCCTGAGATCATGACCCGAACTGAAGGCAGAGGCTTAAACCACTGAGCCACCCAGGCGCCCTGGGGTGTTATTTTCTGTGTAGCCCATGCCTGCACACACTGCTGACTGATTCCTGTAACAGGAATTGCCCCCCGCCCCCGGCTTCCTAGCAGCAAGTGCCAAAAGTTCTAACCATTAGGCTGTTGTAAGATTTTGTTTTGTTTTCGGCAATCATTTAAAAACAGTAAAATTTCCCATAATCTAGGTTTCCAGTTTATCTGGAAAAAATGTGGTGATTGGGCAGCCCCGGCTTTCCCACCTGGAACTGAGCAGTGGTTACACCTGCTCTCTAGGGCTTGTGACCCCAGATTTGTTCCACCTCTCCTGTTGTAGTACTTAGTCCTGACCCTCTTCTATGGACCTTACCTGCGGGTCCCTGCTGGTGTTTCACTTAGTGGTCACTGTGCTATGGGGAGGAGGAGAGGATAGTCTCCAGCTGGCTCTCCCCGGAAGTTAAAGACGATTGTTCCCTTCTCACCGGCTGTCTGCTGTGTTTACTGCGCCGTGAACATCAGGGGCCTTGGGACATCAGAACCCTGGGTGACAGTCATCATTCTGGAATGAATCAGCTTTTAGCCTGGCTGCAGCTCACCACACAGGGACGCTTCCTTCACTGCCATGTGCGGTCATTTTGCTCTCAGGCCAAGTTCACCTTCCTGGATAGTGCCAGGGGGCTTCCCTAGCTGGGTGTGTTTTTGCTGTTTGTTTTCAAATTGGGAGTTATCTTAGGGAAAAAAATTGTTACTTCACTCCGACAATGTTCACGCCTGCACTGTTCCCTCAGCTTGTAAATCTTGGGTCCTTCTTGGGGAAAAGTTGGCAGGAAAAAAAATAAGTGTTGGGGTACAATCCCAACTCTGTGAGTGATAGTAGGAGAGTAGCATTGGGAAATGGTTGCTTATATCGTTCCCTCCTTAGGTCCATATTCTGAATTTAAGGTGGGGGAAGGGAGGCCTTCAGGGACCCTTTGGATACCATGTGGACAACTTCTGGTAACACAAACTATTAGGATGTCTTGTTGTCTCATCCTGTCTGATTGGGAGACCAGGATAAATCCCTATGACTCAAAGGACTGAAGACCTCCGTGACAGTCCCAGCTCTCCTAGTGACTTTTGTGGGCCCTTAGGGAAATCACTTAAGCTTTCTTTCTTTCTTTCCTTCTTTCTTTTTTTAAAGATTTTATTTATTTATTTGACAGAGAGAGAGATCACAAGTAGGCAGAGAGGCAGGCAGAGAGAGAGAGAGGGAAGCAAGCTCCCTGCTGAGCAGAGAGGCCGATGCGGGACTCGATCCCAGGACCCCAAGATCATGACCTGAGCCAAAGGCAGCGGCTTAACCCACTGAGCCACCCAGGCACCCTCACTTAAGCTTTCTGAACCTCAGTTTTCTCATCTGTGAAAGGGAGTATGGAACGATCAAGCATGGAACCAGTGCACCCTCGAGGACTGCCCCTGGGTGTCCCTGTTCGACAGAGGTCACTAACAGATGACCAAATTCTTTTCCAATCAGCTGGGGCTCAGCCTGCCTCATCTTGAACCCAGCCCTCAGGACTTGCCACATGTCAGGACAAAATGACCTTCAAGGTCACCTTCAGCTTCAGCGGTTAAAAAGAATGGAGTGAGCAAAGCAAAGTGAAATGCCTTGAAATGGCTTCTTTTATGATTGCGTCTTTCTGCTCCTTGGAGGAGAAGACAATGTTCGCTCAAGTTCCAGAACGAGACTTTTGCCAGGGCTTTTCCAGGCTTTTTCTTTATTCACCTGCCAGGGAGCCGGGAAGGGGCAGGTCCGTAATTCTACAGTTCATCTTCTCTCCTCCGTGCGCATTGCCTCTGAGAACTTGGATTCTCAGGCCTAATGGTTTAAAAAGAATTCTCACCTGCTTTTCAAAGTCATTGTTCAGAAGCCTTTCCTGCTGTTTTGGAATCTCTAGCATTACATGACATTGTCTGCCTTCCAGTGAGTGGCTTAGAGTTTTTTGGTTTTGGGGTGGTTTTTTTGTTTTTTTGGTTTCTTTTTTTTTTTTTTTTAATAAATTTTCTTTCTTTCTTTTTTTTTTTAATTTATTTGACAGAGAGAGAGAGAGAGATCACAAGTAGGTAGAGAGGCAGGCAGAGAGAGAGGGGGAAGCAGGCTCCCCACTGACAGAGAGCCCGATGAGGGGCTCGATCCCATGACCCTGAGATCACGACCTGAGCCGAAGGCAGCAGCTTAACCCACTGAGTCACCCAGGTGCCCCTTTGGTTACTTTTTTTGTTTGTTTCTCATGTTGTCCTGGCATTTGGGAGTGGTGTGGCACCCAAAATGAGGCGATAGTTGGAACGTCCTGTTGCTCCAGGTTCCGGGGTTAGAAGGAGCCCCTTCTAAGTAGACAAAAGACCAAAAGCATATCATTGTTACTGTTTATAATAGGGAAGGCTTTTCAGAGGCAGGTGGCAGTTTATTTATTTTCTTAACTGCTTTATTGAGATATCATTTATTCACCCTTTTAAAGTATATAATTCAGTGGTTTTTAGTATGTTCACAAGATTGTGCAACTGTCACCACTAATTGAGTCCAGAATGTTTTCATCACTCCAAAAAAGAAAGAAAGAAAGAAAAAAAGAAAGAAAGAAAGAAAGCAGTATTGCAGTATCCTTCACTATTAGCAGTCACTCCTCACTACTTCCCCCCCCAACCCCCGACAACCCACTTGCCCCAACCCTAGACAACTGCTAATCTACTTTCGATCTCCATAGATTTGCCTATTTTGGACATTTCATATAAATGGAATCACACAGTATGGAGTCTTTTAGAACTGCCTTCTTTCACTTACTGTAATGTTGGCAGGATTCATGCATGCTGCGGTTTGCACTCCATTCCTTTTTATGGCCAAATAATATTTCCCTGGATGGATATACCACATTTTATTTGTCCATTCATCAGCTGGTGGGCATGTGGGTTGTTTCCATCATTTAAAAAAAAACATTTATTTAACAGACAGAGATCACAAGTAGGCAGAGAGGCAGGCAGAGAGAGGGGGAAGCAGGCTCCCTGCCTAGAAGAGAGCCCGACGTGGGGCTCGATCCCAGGACCCTGGGACCATAACCTGAGCCGAAGGCAGAGGCTTTAACCCACTAAGCCACCCAGGCACCATCTTTTGGCAGTGATGAATAATGCTGCTGTGAATGCACATGTAAAGTCTGTGAAGACCTAGGTTTTCATTTCTCCTGGATCTACACCTTGGGGTGGAATTGCTGAGTCATGTTGTGACTTTAACCTTATGAGGAAATGCCACGCCGTTTTCCAAAGGAGCAGCCCAATGAAAAAATCCTACCAACGATGCGTAAGGATTCCAGTTTCTTTGCATTTTCGCCAGTATTCATTTGCTGTGGTCTTTGATTTTAGCCATTCCAGTGAGTATGAAGTGGTACGTGTCTTATTGTGGTTTTCTTTTCATTGCCTTAGTGACTAATGGTGAGCATCTTCTCATGCGCTTATTGGCCTTCCGTATATCTTTTTGGAGAAATATCCATTCAGATCCTTTGCCCATTTTTTATTTTTTATTATTTTTTATTTTTTAAAAGATTTTATGTATTTATTTGACACAGGGAGAGAAAGATCACAGGTAGGCAGAGAGGCAGGCAGAGGCGGGGGGGAAGCAGGCTCCCCAGTGAGCAGAGAGCCTGATTCGGGGCTCGATCCCAGGACCCTGAGGTCATGACCTGAGCCGAACTCAGAGGCTTAACCCACTGAGCCACCCAGGCACCCCCTTTGCCCATTTTTAAAATGGTATTATTTATCTTTTTATTTTTGAGTTGTGAGAGTTCTTCATATGTTCTGGATACAAACCTGTCATCAGGTGATTTGCAAACATTTTTATCACAGTCTGTAGTCACTCTCTGGATGGTATTCTTGGATGCACAAAAATTTCTATTTTGACAAAATCCAATTTAGTCATTTTTCTTTCGTTACTTGTGATTTTAGTGTCCTGAGAAACCATTGCTTAACCCAAAGTGACAAAGATTTATAACTTTTTTCTTTTCTAAGCATTTTATAGTTTTAGCTCTTACATTTAGAGCTATGGTCCATTTTGAGTTAATTTTTTTTAAAGATTTTATTTATTTATTTGACAGAGAGAGATCACAAGTAGGCAGAGAGGCAGGCAGAGAGAGAGGAGGAAGCAGGCTCCATGCTGAGCAGAGACCCCGATGCGGGACTCGATCCCAGGACCCTGGGACCATGACCTGAGCCGAAGGCAGAGATTTTAACCCACTGAGTCACCCAGATGCCCCAATTTTGAGTTAATTTTATATATGATATGAGGTAAGGGGTTTAATCTCATTCTTTTGTACGCGGATGCCCAGTTGTCAACGGCAATTTATTTTTTAATGAAATACCACCTTTCACAAACCCCAGTGTATTCACATGCTTTGAAAACTTCTGATGTGGTGGAAAGAGAACATTTTAGAGGACAGCAAGAAGTCTAGCTTCTGGTCCCACTCTGCTACCTTCTCACAGTAGAACATGGATCTAGCCCACGTTCCTTCTTGGCGTCACACCTTTCCCATCTACTGAGTGCAACAACATGGGTAGAAGACTCCTAACAGGTTCTGCCCATCAGTCCTGGCCTGCGGCCTCTTTGTATTTGGACATTGATTGTGGAGGGGGGCTGTTATGTCTTGACACCTCTCAGCAACTGGGCTGAGAAGCAAATTTGCTTCTTGTTACCTGGTGACAGTCTGTGCCAGATCCGTCACCCTTCATACCTGTTAGTCATGAGTGAGCATCAGAATCACCTGGAGATCTGCCTTCGATCCAGGTCATGATCCCAGGGTCCTAGGATCGAGCCCCACATTAGGCTCTCTGCTCAGCGGGGAGCCTGCTTCCCCCTCTCTCCCTCTGCCTGCCTCTCTGCCTACTTGTGATCTCTCAAAATAAATAAATAAATAAATAAATAATCTTAAAAAAAAAAAAAAGGATCTCCTGGAGGGCTTGTTAAAATGCAGTGCTACCTTTCACCTCCACCCCTAGATAGGGGATTTATCTGATTTCAATATTCTGGGGTGGGACCTGATAATTGGCACTTTCCAATGTGATGCTGCTGCTGCTAATCTGGGCTTTTGAACACGCTGTTCCCTCTGCCTGGGAACCCCATCTTCCTGTCTACCTGGCTAATTCCTACCTGTCCAGGCGATCTCAGTGTGGCCTGCTGGAGGAAGCCTTCCCTGGCAGTCACCCCAGCTGGGCTTAGGATCCCCTTCTCTGAGGTCGTGTCATGGTATTGATCACCCTGGATGATAACTGCCAGTTTATTGTCTGTTTCCCCTGCTAGTAGACTGTGAGATCCTGGAGGTCTGTCTCTGTGTTGCCCATTACTGGCTCCCCAGTGCCTAACACAGGGCATGGCCAAAGTTGGAGCGGCAAGAGAGCTTTGACTACCAGGATCGTTTGCACCAGCGATGGCGAGAGCCAGCAGTAGGAAGGTGGGAACAAAGCCCAGGCCCTCTTCCCTGCATTCCCCTTCTGGATTTCCAGGCAAATAAAACCACTTGGGTTCTGTATGGGTTATTTACTGCCACATTAGTACTGCATGACAATCACAAGATGACCGTAAGTGCTCATTACAGCTCGAGGGCTGGGGTTAGTCGGCTGTGCGGATCTTGCCTGGGCTCACTCACGTGTCTGGGCATCCACTGGGTGGCTGGGGGCTGATCTGGACGGGCCTCAGCTCAGATGATTGAGACACCTGGGGTCTGCACATGTCGCTCTCATCCTCCTCCTGGGTCCTACCACGGGCATGTCCTGCTTCAGGTGATGGCAGGAGGCGTGAGCAAGACCAGTTAAACGTAGTGCTTAGGCCTCTGTGAGCATCGCATCTGCTAACACCTCATTGGCCAGAGCAAACCACGTGATCCAGCGGGGTTTCGGGGTGCGAGCGCATAGCAGTCCTGCGGTGCAGGGCACGGATGGGGTGTGGGGGGTGGTAGATTTGGGGCTATCTCTGTGGTTGCCATTCATGGCAGGTTCATCATCAGCCCTGGCAGTAATCTCCACAGAGTGCTTAAAAACACACCCTGGGGGCGCCTGGGTGGCTCAGTGGGTTAAAGCCTCTGCCTTCTGCTCAGGTCATGATCCCAGGGTCTTGGGATCCAGCCACGCATCGGGCTCTCTGCTGGGTGGGGAGTCTGCTTCCCCTCCCGCCTCTGCCTGCTTGTGATATTTGTCTGTCAAACGAATTAAAAGACAAAAAAAAACTTAAAAAAACAACAACAACACACACACCTGATTTTTTTTTTTTTTTTTTTTTAAATCCTAATGCAGAGGGATGGTGCACAGGGGAGGGTGTTCAGAGATGAAGAGATGTAGTAACAGCCTGACCTTCCTCGTGCAGGGTTGGAGGCTCTGGTCATTGGAGAGGTTCACGAGAACATTACTCTGCACTGTGGCAACGTCTCGGGACCAAGGGGCCCGGTAACCTGGTATCGGAATGACTCGGAGCCTGTCTTCCTCCTGTCCTCCAATTCCAGCTTCCCGCCGGCTGAGCCACGCTTCTCTCTGGCAGATGCCAGTTCGCTGCACATCAGGGCGTTGAGGCTGCAGGATGAGGGCAACTACACCTGCCAGGAGGTCCTGAACGAGACTCGGTGGTTCCGAGTGTGGCTGCAGATGGCCGGTAAGTGTGGTGGCAGGGGCCTGGGGCCGGCTGGCCAGGCGCACAGAGCCTTAGGCGGGAGGAAGGCTTTGGAGGCATGCCCGGGTTTCGTCCTGGGCTCTGCTACCTGCAAGCCCAGTCACCTCTCGTACCTGGATGTTCTCATCTGTGAAATGGGGGTGAAAAGAATTCTCGTGTCCTAGGATTGCTATGAAGACTGGATTCTGGTTTATGTCAATAAACTGCTGTTAATGGCTCCTGGCACATTAGTTAGCGATTACTTTCAGCTGGTTAGTGCCGTCCTTGCTGTGAATACGATTTTATTATGCACCGTAGTCAGAGCATATAACATGATGGAGTCAGACCGCCCGAATTCCAGTCCTGGGGTTGTGTTACCTTGAGTTAGGAGCTTAAGATTCCAGAGCGTTACTTGTCCTTATTTGTTAATTGAGGATAATACATCATGGACCTTGGTAGGTCTAGTGCTCTTATGCTACGGTGCTCACTGTAGGGCTTGGCATGAGCTACTATTGTATAACATGCTGCACTTTCCTCAAACAGTATCTTATCTGTGGATATACGTGCATGAATTTAGAATAGGGGTTGGCAAACTCGAGCCATATCTGTGGGTCTTATCTGACCTGCGGGCTATGAATATTTTTTACATTTTGAAAGGCTTGGAAAAAACCCCAAAGACGAATGATAATTGTGACATGTAAAAATGATATGAAATTCCAGTGCCCATAAAGAAGGCTTTGTTGGGACACAGCCACGCTCTGACTGCCTTTGGTGCTGTCATGGCAGAGTTGAGTGGCAGTGATGCGGGGTGGGTGACCTGCAAAGCCTAAAATATTTACTCGATGGCCCTTTGCAAAGAAGGTGGTGCTGCATACTGGTTTAGACGGATATCCATGTTCTAGATTCAGAATGTGTCATTTAGTAGAAATAGACGCGTGATGCCTACCGCTCCCTAGTTTCCTCATCTGTAAGATAATTTACTTATTTCTTTATTCAGTGTATATCCATTGAAAGCCTGGTGCCGGGCACTGGTCAAGGCACTGGGCCACAGGAGTGAACAGGACAGACAGGGCCCCTGCCTGCATGGAGCTCACATCCTAGTGAGGGAAGATAGACCAGTAAGCAAGTACATGAATGCGTCAGGCAGTACCAGAGTGATGAGAGCAGAGGTTGAGGTGGGGTGATTCTCTGAAACCCTTTATTTTTTAAAATATTTTTTAAAGTTTTTTTTTTGTTTTTTTTTTTTAATTTGACAGAGAGATCACAAGTGGGCAGAGAGGCAGGCAGAGAGAGAGAGAGGAGGAAGCAGGCTCCCTGCCGAGCAGAGAATCCAATTCGGGACTCAATCCCAGGACCCTGAGATCATGACCCGAGCCGAAGACAGAGGCTTAACCTACTGAGCCACCCAGGCGCTGTCTCTGAAACCCTTTAAATGAAGGGGATCAGAGAGAACCTTTTGGAGGAAGTGACATTTCAGCTGAACAATGAGTAGGAGCCCGTTGTGCAGAGATAAGAGTAACTATAGGAAGAACTATTTCCTGGGCCAGATGAGTTGAGTGTGGTGCATGTACAGATGGGGAGAGGACTGGTGTGGTGGGAGCCCTGTGTGTGTGAAGGGGGGACTTGTGTTATGGGTTGAATTATATCCCTCCAAAATATTGAAATTCCAACTCTTGGTATCTGTGAATGGGACCTTATTGAGAAATAGGGTCTTTGCTGATGGAATCAAGTTTAGATGAGGTCATTGGGGTGGGCCCTCATCCAAACTGATTGGCATCCTTCTTCTTTTTTTTTTTTTTTTTAAAGATTTTATTTATTTATTTGACAGAGATCACAAGTAGGCAGAGAGGCAGGCGGGGTGGGGGACAGCAGGCTCCCTGCTGAGCAGAGAGCCCGATGCGGGGCTCAATCCTGGGACCCTGGGATCATGACCTGAGCCATCCAGGCGCCCCTGAGTGGCATCCTTCTAAGGAGAGGAAAAGGCACGTGAATATGGAGACACCCAGGAAACTATGCCTAACAACAGAGGCAGAAAGTGGAGAGATGCTGTTGGAAGCCAAGAAATGCCAGGGACTGATGGCCGCCACCGGAAGCCAGGGAAAGAGCTAGGAAGGATTCTCCCCTGCCCTCCTGACACGTGAATTTCAGACTTCTGGCCTCCAAAATTGTGAGAGAACCCATGTCTGTTGTTTAAGCCACCACACTTGTGGGACTTTGTAAAGGCAGCCTCAAGAAACTAATACACCCGGCAAGGAATTGAGATTTTTATTGTTGCTGTGGTGGGTGCCAGAGGAAAACTCCTGGAGCTTGAAGCATGGGTGTGGCATTATTTCAATTACACATGCAGGCTGTTTGTGTGTGATCTCAGGAAGGACTGATAAAAATAGGGAAGCCGACTGGTGGCATTAGAGGTTGGTGGCCAGAACCAGGGTGGTGGCAGTGGCCTTGGTGAAATGCACAGCTTCAGAAATGATGTTGGAGGTAGACCAGTAAGACATGCTGGTGGATTGGAAGTGGAGGATGAAGAAAAGCAAGGCTTCAGGGACGTGTCTGGGTTTTTGGATGGTCTCTAAGGTTCCTGCCAGCTCTGAAGGCTTATGGAATTTGGGACTGCAGTGGTTTTGCGTTTGGAGATGCCACAGTTGAACGGCTGAATTGCCAAGAATGAATGTGGGTGTATTAAAAATGTCACCCATCTTGGCCCAGCTCTGTTCAGTTCCTACTGTGAGCCCATGGGCCACTCACTCCTGCTGCCAGTCATTAATAATTCCTCATGGCAGTCTCTGCAATAAAGGCCTTCTCTTTTGACCACAGAGTAAGATGGCATTACAACTTGTTGCTTTTTTATTTTTTAATTTTTTTTTAAATCATCACTCTTTCCAGTTTATGGTGACTTTATCTGACATTGATTAATCATTGGCTAAGTTTATTGGAGGGTGGATTAGTTTCCTTATTGCCCTGTAGGGACATAAATGCAAGACCTTTTTATAATGAACATGAACTTAAATCTTAAAAGAATCACTAAATTTAAATGGCTCTTGGGGCTCCCTGAGTTACTGTGATGTGATTCGTATTACGGAACGTCTTCATTTGGACACATACGGTGTCCCCGACTGGTGTGGGCTTGTTTGTGAAAACTGGATGCAGACCTAGTGTGGGGTGCCATAACCACAGTAACATAGGCTGGGTGGTTTCAACAACAAACACTTCTGGCAGTTCTGGAAGCTGGGAAGTCCGAGATCAAGGTGCCCGGAGATCCAGTGTCTGGTGAGGCTCACTTCCTGTTTTGTAGATAGGTCTTCTCATTGTGTTCTCAGTTGATGGAAGGTTGAGAGAGAGAGAGGAAGGAGGGGTCTCTTCTTAGAAGGGCTCCAGTCCCATTCATGAGGACTCAACTCTCATGACCTCCTTATCACCTCCTCCCAAAGGCCCCAACTCCAAATACCATCATATTGGGAATTAGGTTTCAACATGAATTTTGGAGGGGATACAAGCATTCAGTCCATAGCACAGATGTCCTGTGATTTCCCACATACCAGAGCCCTCCAGAATCTCAGGTAATAATCCCATTCTAGGACAAACCCTGGCAAACACAGACCCCTCCAGGCATCAGGGAGCCCCTTGCGGCTCCTCCTTAGACAGTGGCTGAAGAGGAGGCCTTGACATCTCAGATGGGACTCGGCCCTCATTTTGTATGGAAGATTTTGGAATATGGATTAAGCCTAATCCATTTCTGGGAGGGGAGGGCCATGGTCCTGCTGGGTGGCTGCGAGCATACACTGAGGTCCAGCTGCCTGCATTCAAATCCAAGTGCTGTTGTCCTGGTGACGTTGAGAAAGTCCCTTGAACTCCTCTCACTTGTATGCACTTGGTTCATGTTACCCTTGACCACCTTGTTGAACAGGTGATGGGTTTCCTGTGGGAAAAATGCATCTCAGGTTCCCAGCAATCCATTAACACCCAACCCTTTGGAACGGGGACCTTCTATGGGTCAGGGATTCTGCGTGTCCTGATCTTGCTTTTCCCGTCTTTTCACTGACATGGTTGATAACGGAGTCTCTTAAGGAGAAAAGTTTGGAAACATTTGAACATGGCCTTGGAAGGGAGGGAAAAAAAATTCTGAGATGTGACGAGTTGTTATCTGTAAGTAACTTTGAATGTGTGGCCAGAAGTGCCAGAGAGACACAAAGCTGGCTGTCTACGGGCCAGTAGCTTCTTCCTCCCTACCGTTGAGATCACTGGCTGTTGATCGGGGGACATTTGGTGTCTCTGCCTTCCAGGGAATTGGGTTTTCTGTGCACTGGGATGATTTAATATGCCTGGGATGGGCACTGCGATGTGATTTTGTTATTTGTCTCAGGACACGAGACTGTACTATATTACTTGTTAATTTAATGTTGCAGTTGAAGAATCTTGTCCTCCGGATTGGGACCCTGCTCCTGAGAAGACAGGAACCCTTTAGTCTAGAGCAGTTCGGGGCTGCCAACTTTATTTCATGGACTTACGCACCCTCTTCTGCCTCCAAATTTGGGTGGGCAGGAGGTTAGAATTGCTGTGTTTACCTGCAGGAAGGCTGAAGGGATGGGCAAGGTAGCACAGACCTGAACACGTGCCACTAGACTTTGTTCTTCTTTAAAGATATCAGCTCTCATGCACTGGTGAGCGGAGTGATCAGATGATCCCATGGAAGCCTGCAGTCAGACTTCATGGTACGTGGTGCCAGGCTCTCGCCGTGTCAGTTTTTCTCAGGCCACTCAAGTGTTGAGGGGACATTTGAGCTGGATGGCACATGGACTGTGAGGAAGCTGGTTGGTATCGACCTCCAAGAATCTCTTTGGAGTCAGCTGGGGAGTGCTCCCATCTAGCGAGTGATGTGGCCGTCACATCAGGAGAGGCCAGGAAGGGACCTCGGGAAAGTGCCAGGTTCCCTGACTAATTGGGTTCATCTCTTTGCCCTCATCCTATAATGCCGAGGGTGACGCTGTGCCCCCTCAGAACATAAGGTCCTCAGGAAAGTGTTCGGGCCGCACTGAAGAAAGATTTTTTTGGTTCCCTTCAGAAAATGGAGGACCCTTGCCTAGAGATTGAATACCTTGAGTCTTGCCAAGCTCATCTGAAGCAGAGATGGGTGCTTATAAGAAGCCGAAGACCTCTGGGGTCCAGCTCTTTGGACAGGAACAGCCGTCACCTGGGAAATCGGGACGCAGTGGGGTTGTTACATGTGTTTCTATGTTCAGTCTCTAAAAGTGATGTCAAAAAAGTCTCTTTGAGGGGTGTCTGGGTGGCTCAGTGGGTTAAAGCCTCTGTCTTCGGCTCAGGTCAGGATCCTAGGGTCCTGGGATCGAGCCCCGCATCGGGCTTTCTGCTCACCAGGGAGCCTGCTTTCCCCCCTCTCTCTGCCTGTCTCTCTGCCTACTTGTGATCTCTGTCTGTCAAATAAATAAATAAAATCTTAAAAAAAAAAAAAACAAAAAAAACCTAGGGACGCCTGGGTGGCTCAGTTGGTTGAGCAGCTGCCTTTGGCTCAGGTCATGATCCCAGCATCCTGGGATCGAGTCCCACATTGGGCTCCTTGCTCAGCAGGGAGCCTGCTTCTCCCTCTGTCTCTGCCTACCACTCTGTCTGCCTGTGCTCACTCCCTCTCTCTCCCTCTCTCTCTCTGACAAATAAATAATTTTTAAAATCTTAAAAAAAAAAAAATAATAAACTAGTTTCTTAAAAAAAAAAAAGTCTCTGTGAGTATCCCCAAGGATCTTATCCCACTCTAGAACTATAGGTATGCCCACTCATTAGCACAGACTACCTGGTACATTTTTAGGTCATTTTCAAATCAAAATGCTAGTCTGAAAGCAGATGCCTGATGACAACTCTTCCTGTTGGCGGGGAACCCAAGACATGGAGATGAGACTCTCCCACCTGAGTTACAAGTCAACCCTGTGAGACCCTTGACTGGCCAAACTACGTTTATGGAGGGGAAGGAAAGAAGTGAGTTGTTCCCATGTGAGGAATGTCCACAGAGAAGAGGAAGGCAGTGGCACTGGTAGATTGTTCTAGAACAGGAATCCAACTTTTTCTGTAGAGGGCCAGATGGTAAATATTTTAGATGGTATGGCCCGACGGGTCAAGTCGAGGATGTTATATAAAAACTTATATAACAAGAGTGAAAACACACTTCCACATTTTTAAAAAAAGATTTTATTTATTCGAGAGAGAGTATGTGTGAGCATGAGCAGGGACAGGGGGGAGCCGAGGCAGAGCGAGAAGCAGACTCCTCGCTGAGCAGGGAGCCCCGTGTGGGCATCAATCCCGGGACCCCGAGATCATGACCTGGGCTGTAGGCAGACAGTTAACCATTTGAGCCTCCCTGGTGCCCCTCTATCTGTTCTTTTCATTTCATAGGAAAGACGAGGGAATGAGAGCAATGGGCACTTGTCCAAGGTTGTTCCTCAGTTGGATTTACACCCAGGTCTGTGAATTCAGAGTATAAGCTCATGACCACGAGGCTGAGGCATCCATCCAGGAAGAAGCTGAGAACTCAAAGTACAGTAACCAAGGCGTCAGTTAGATCTCAAACCTTTATAACCGCTCTCTATTTTTATTTATTTCCTCTTTTATTTTTGTCTCCTCTCCCATCTCTCTGCCTCTTGGAGTGATTGCCACTGTCACCCTACAAAAAAAAAAAAAAAAAAAAAAAACGCACGGGTGGGTTTCTGTTTAAGAATAAATATCACATGGGTGGAGAAAACAGTGGAAGGGAAGGAAATGGGTACCTCCTTCTATGTAGTAAAGTCAGAGCAGGGGAGGAACCCCAGGGAATCAGGAAGATGGCGTCAGCTTTAATTAAGAAAGCAGACTTAACCCAAGGGGTTTATGAGAGCTGTAACCTCTGAACACTTAATTCAGGAGGCTCGGAAGGTTCTCTTGTTTGATTTATTTTTCTAATCCTGCCACCTGTTCCTTCTTATCCATTCCCTGTATCCAAAGCTGTTTCTTGCTGAGAATTATGCTACTCAAAAAGCCCCTCCCAGCCAGGTTCTGGGGGGTCCACACTGTCCATGCTGGGCCCCTGCGGCCCTCCAGACCACAGTTCAGAAGACCCAGGTTGTCTAATCTAACGCCCGGGCTTTGACTGTTAGTGCCCAGAGATACCCTCTGCTTCGTTGGATGCCTGCCAACCTGGGCACGCCCTATTACCTGTTGGTCTGCATACCTAACCAACTAGCCAGCAACAGTAAATGGTACCTCCCAAACTAATGGCATAATTTTTTCCACAGACCCTCTATGGGAAATGACACGATTCCAGCAGGTCCGTGCAAATATTGGGAGCCAGCCCCAACCTGAGCAGCCTATGATCAAGAATAGTGTCCTGGGAAACCCACCATTCCCATAGTTATACAATGGCTCCAGACATAGGTGAAGTAGATGTTGTACTTTAAGGGGCTCTGGGAGAGCCTTTTCCTTCCTGGAATAATTTTTCCAACTGGCCTGTTTCTATTCATATTCTACAGTCATAGATGTATTCCTTTGGTTAAGCATTGCCCTTCCTGGATTCTTCTTTTTAAGAGAGGAAGTCTCAAGGTCCCTGGGTGGCTCAGTCGGTTAAGCCTCTGCCTTTGGCTCAGGTCATGATCCCGAGGTCCTAGGATAGAGCCCCACATCGGGCTCCTTGCTTTGCTGGGAGCCTGCTTCTCCCTCTTTCTTGCCTCTCTCCTCTGCTCATTCTCTCTCTCCCTCCCTCTCTCTCTCAAATAAATGAATAAAATCTTAAAAACAAATAAAAGGGGTAGTCTCTGGGAGAGGTAACACACTCGGTGGCTTTAGGCTAAACAGGTTTTAACTACGGACAACTGGGTGGCTCAGTTGGTTAAGCGTCTGCCTTCAGCTCAGGTCATGATCCCAGGGTCCTAAGATCAAGTCCCATGTCGGGCTCCTTGCTCAGCGGGGAGCCTGGTTCTCCCTCCTCTTTCCACTCTGTCTGCTTGTTTTCTCTCTCTCTCTCTCTTTCTGACAAACAGATAAATAACATCTTAAAATAAATAAATAAATAGGTGTTAATTATATTTCTTTCAACAAAAGAGATGTGGCATCTTGGGTGCACTGGGTACCAGCTGTGGGAGGGCATTCCTGGGAATGAGAAGAAGTTCGGCAATGTCAGGGGAACCCAGATAAGACCCAGCACTTCCCAAGTGCTTCCAACGTGACCGGCATTATTCTGAGTGTTCTGAGTACTCACTGAAGTATCACCGCAGCCCCCCGCAGTGGGTTCTAGCATGGCCCCCAATTTTTTTACTTATTTGTATATTTTTAAAAGATTTTATTTATTTATTTGACAGAGGTAGAGATCACAAGTAGGCAGAGAGAGAGGGGAAAGCAGGTTCCCCGCTGAGCAGAGAGCCCGATGTGGGGCTCGATCCCAGGACCCCGAGATCATGACCTGAGCCAAAGGCAGAGACTTAACCCACTGAGCCACCCGGGCGCCCCACGGCCCCCAATTTACAGATGTGGAAATGGAGGCTCAGAGAGGTTAAGGTCACACAACTAGTGAGTGGAGTCCAGAGTGGGGCCTGGAGCCAGTGTTTCTTGTCTTTCGGTGTGAAATTGGACTAGGACTCCCCAGGCCCACCCCCAGGTTCAGTGATTCTCTAGGAGAAGTCCTAGGACTCAGCATGTAATTTATTAGAGCGAGAGGCTACAAAGCAAAATCAGCAAAGGAAAAAGCCACATGGGGTTCAGTCCGAGGAAAGCCACGAACAAGCCTCCACGAGTCCTTTCCCAGGGGCGTCACATGGGACACGCTTAATTCCTCTGGGAGCTAATTGTGGCAGCACATGTGAAATGTCTGCCAGGAAAGCCCCTTAGACGCGGAGCACCGTGGACTTTCCTTGGGAGCTAGTCATACAGGCACCCTCTGCTGAGCACGTACCAAAATTCCAGACTCCCAGAGGGAGGGGAAGCAGGTGTTCAACTTAAACCACACGGTTTGTGCAAATGGTTGGCCAGAAAGCCTCACTCTCGTCAGTTCTGGGAATGGCCGGAACCCTCCGGAAATCCTTGTTGCCGTCACCAGCCAAGGCCAGCCTTGCAAGCGGGCCTGCTGTGTTAACTCTGTTTGTGCGCAGGTAGCCGATCCACTCACCAGCATGTCTGAAAAGGAGCGATTTGCATGTTTCCTCTTCAAGGATTGAGCCCCCCATCCCCCCAAAATCTACCTTTATCTCAGGATTCTAATGCAGAAGGGCACTTAGCATAGCATTTATCACATAATTAGTACTTGATGGATGTTGTCATCCTCATTGGCTGCTTCCTGATCATTTCTGTGTCTGCTAGATCTGGTAAGGAGTTCCAGTTAACTCTTAAGTAATTAATGCTTTCTCCATTCCCCCTGTCATTCCCAGGGGGCCCCTATGAGGTCGAGGTCAATATCTCCAGCACTGGCAAGCTCCCCAACGGCACCGTCTATGCAGCCAAGGGCTCCCAGGTGGCCTTCAGCTGCAGCAGTAGCTCCTGGCCTCCACCAATGGTTGAATGGCAGTTCCGGGCCCCAGATTCCAGAACTGAGCCCTTTGGAAATAACCTGACTGTCAACTGCTTCACTCTGCTGCTCATGTCACAAAACCTCCAAGGAAACTACACCTGTTTGGCCACGAACATGCGCAGTGGGAGACAGCGAAAGGTGACCACCGAGCTCCTGGTCTACTGTGCGTAAGAAGCGCTCCCCTTCCCCCTTCCCCTCCCCAACGCCCTCACCTTGACCCTCATGAACTGTATGTTTGTGCCTCTTCCTTTTGTCTACAAGGCATGCCTTTGTTGTACGGGCCCTAACGTGCTGCTGCGGCTCCTTCAACACACATGTACACACCCAGGGCTGTGTCGGAGAGGGAGTTGCTTCTAGAAGCTTGCTGCTAAGTAGGGTTCCGGGAGAGTCCCTGTGAGCCACAGAAGGAAATTAATGCCAAGCCTCATGCTTGCTTTTTTTTTTATATTGAGGTGAAAGTACAGAACAACCATTTAAAAACATACAACTCAGTGGGATTTAGTACATTCACAGGGTTGTACAACCTCCACCTCTGTCTAGTTCCAGAACATTCCCATCACTCCAAATGGAAATCCCACGCCCACTGAGCAGTTACTCCCTCGTCTCTTCGTCACTCCCTGGCAGCCGCCAGCCTGTGTCCTGTCTGCATTTGCCTGTTCTGCGTGTGTCGTGGACTTCTGAAACACGTGGCTTGTGGGACCGGCTTCCTTCACACAGTGTCGTGTTTTCAGGGTGCATCCATCTCGTAGCAGGTGTTGGCCCTTCGTTGCTTTCTGTGACCGAGTTAATATCCCACTGTGGGGAAAGACCAGTTTGTTTATCCGATCGGCTATCCTCATTCTATCTATGAACTCGGGACCTCTTGCATTGCTAGGAATCAGCAGTTCCCGAACCTTCTGGGGTGAGAACACAGCAGATTCCTTGGACGAAAACCACTGCAGACATGCAGAGTGTGCTCATAATCCATGCTAATGAAAGGGAGCTTCAGAACAACAAATTAGTGAACAGGATAATAACACCTTTCTTAATTCATACATTATTCAGAGCCTGTACGAGTCTCTGTGTTCTCTGTCATAAATGACATTGTTTATGAAGTCATAGGTGCTTGTTAGAGGAAACAGATGAGTGTATAGAAGAAAAGGATATTCTAACCATCATTCTGGTGTCTTATCAATAATTTATCTTGTAGATGACATGTATCTACTCATCCATGTAAGAGCCAAACTTATTTCTATTTGTGTTATATTTATATGAAATATAAATGTGTTATATTTATATAAAATATATAAAACATATATATATAATACACAATACGTCTGATTTTTTTAAAGATTTTGTTTATTTGGCAGACAGAGGTCACAGGTAGGCAGAGAGGCAGGCAGAGAGAGAGAGGGGGAAGCAGGCTCCCTGCTGAGCAGAGAGCCCGATGCGGGGCTCGATCCCAGGACCCTGAGATCATGACCTGAGCCGAAGGGAGAGGTTTTAACCCGTTGAACTACCCAGGCACCCCTATAATACATGATACAATATACATATATATCCATAATATACATTTGTACATATACAATATATATACATATATAATGTATGTATAATGTGCATTTTTATATGTATAGATGTATAATATATGTGTAACATATATATGTATAATATATACATGTATTGCATACATATATGTGTATAACATGTAGTATATATATACATAATCTATACAATATAATGTACATATATATATACACATAATATACATCTATAATATGTGTGGATTTTCATATGTAGTTATGAACACATGGGTTACATTGGATTTCCAGGTTTGTAACTTGTTAAATTTTTATGTGTTTTTCGTAATACATGCCATGCCCATAATAAAAAGGAAGTATATGTTAAGGGGGACTTGAATCCCACATATACCTCCCCCTAGAGACCAGCACTATCCAGTAGAGCTTTTCATGATGATGGAAATGTTCTGTTCTCTGTGATCCGGTACAATAGCCACCCACCACATAGGGCTCCTGAGCCCTCGAAATGCGGGTGGTGTGATGGAAGAACTAAATTTGTAATATAATATAATTAGTTTAAATTTAAATAGCCACATTTAAAGGCCACTGTGGCTAGTGAGAAGTGCAAAGATGAATGAGGTCCACAACCTTGGGGATTTTACACTCAGCAGAGGAAATCGGACTATTGTCACACGCTACTTTGTGCTAAGGAGCTATTTCCAGGTACACTAACTGGGCATGATGTTTCTCTAATACCCTAGTTCTGTAATCCTGAGAGCCAGCCCGATGGTGATCTCAGAGTCTGCGACTAAGTCCATGTCCTGTGGTGTTTTGCAGTCCGCCCTCCATCGGCCCCTCAGTGCCAGGCAGAGATGTCACAGGAATCACTCATGCTGCAGCTCACCTGTCGCTGGGACGGGGGGTACCCAGACCCGGACTTCCTGTGGACCGAAGAACCAGGAGGTGTGGTCGTGGGGACGTCAAAGCTGGGAGTGGAGATGCTGAACCAGTCTCAGCTGTCAGACAGCAAGAAGTTCAAGTGCGTTGGGAGCCACATAGTGGGGCCGGAGTTGGGAGCCAGCTGCGTGGTACAGATCAGTGAGTCTGGCTTGTTGGGGTTGGGGTCCACCCGTCTTTATTCTGAGAGGACCGTTTGCAAGGTCTGGGAAAGAAATCCCAAGATGTCGCAGTGAACGGAATTGTTTCTTCTTTTCTTTTGCTTTGTGTTTTCTTCCTTTCAAACTTTAAAGATGCTGAACCAAGCTTCTTGGTTCTCATCCAAGCTGTTTTCCACTTGACAGATGCTAATTAAGCACCTGCTATGTGCCAGGTACCATTTCTAGGTATTGGAGATGGAGGAGGGAACAGGACGGGCATAGTTCCTTTATTAGCCATCTCCTGTTATGTAACAAATGCCCCAGACTTAATGGCTTAAAACAACACATCATTCATCTATCTTAGGATTTCTATGGGCCAGGAATTCAGACAGGACACGGTGGGGATGGTTCGTCTTGGCTCCGTGATTCCTGGGTCTCAGCTGCAAGCCCTAGTTGTGGGGTGGGTGTTGAAACTGTCTGAAGGATCTACTTCCAAGGTGCTCACCCATATGCCGGGCAGGTTGCTTCCTCTCCACGAGGGCCTCTCCACAGGGCCCCTGGACTGTCCCTACAACGTGGTGCTGGCTTTCCCCAGACCAAGTGATGCAAGAGGGAGCAAGCCAGGCCGATGCTATCCTTTCTCTGAACGACCTGACCTCAGAAGTCACATGGCATCCGACTGCCTCTTGTGTTCATTAGAAATGAGTCCCTCAGTCCGGCTCCACTTTCAAGGGGAGTGGGTGGAATTGGGCTCCACTTTTTGAAGGGAAGAGGGTCGCATGATTCCTGGACATGTTTTTGAAACCACGACCATCCCTCTCTCATAGAGCTCAAGCTCTTATGTGTGGGGTTGGGGTCGAGGGGAGGACAGAAAGTCCAAACACGAGTGAGGTAGGTTCACGTCATGACAATACTTGTGAGGAGGATGAGACAGGGTGTGTTCAAGAGTCTCTTCTAGGAAGAGGGCCACTCTTCCTAGGGGACAGGGAGGTCTCCTTGTGGCGGTAGCATTTTTGAGCTAAGACCTGAAGGATGAGAAGGAGCTGGCCAGGTGGGCTGAGTGTTCCTGGCAGAGGAAACAGCAAATGCTGAGGCCCTGAGGTGGATACGTACCTGGCATTTGAGGAGCTGAGAGAAAGCCAGGGTAGCCGGGGTGTCACGCATGAGGCACCCATGAGGCTAGATGGCTGTTGAGGGTTGAATTGGGTCTCCCCCAAAAAGATCTGTTCAAGTCCTAATCCTAGGTACCTGTGGCGTGGCCATATTTGAAATAAGAGTCTTTGCAGATGTGATGAAGTTGAGATGAGGTCATACTGGGTTACGGTGGGCTCTATTCCCATGACTGGTATCCTTACAAGAAGAGGGCCATTTGGACACGGACACATGGGGAGAATGCCACATGATAAGGGAGGTAGGGACTGTAGTGATGCACCTCCAAGCCCAGAATGCCCATGATTCCTCGCGACGCCCAGAAGCCAAGACAGAGGCATGGCATGGTGTCTCCCTCGGGAGCCTCCAAAGGAGTCAAGCCTGCTGACACCTTGATTTCAGACTTCTGAGTTTCTGAGCTGTGAGAGAATGGATTTCCGTTGCTTGAGGCTACCCAGTTTGTGGTGTTTTGCGATAGCAGCCCCGGGGATCTAATACAACAGTGAGCAAGGACTCTTGCTTACACTTGCCACACTCTCTAGTGTTAGGCTTTGCTGGCCATGGTGAGAAGAGAGGATAATCCTCAGAGAGGCGGCCATGGAGCGCTGGCCTGCTGAGAAGAGAGCCTTGGTATTCCAGGACTTGCTCGTTTTCCCAGGCAAGTGGCATTCACATGGTCGTCTCTTCCCCACTGACTCATTCAGCAAACGTCCCAGTGGTCACATCTGTGTCCAGTGCCTGGCCGGCCTTGGGCAACAGAAGGGACCAAGACTCACTTTCTGCATTACAACGGGGCTTGGCACATGATGGCCCACGGGCCAAATGCAGCCCAACTGGTAATTTGCAATTTTACTTTCGATGAGATATAACTCACATAACATGAACGTCACTATTTCAAAGTGTGTAATGTGGCTTTTAGGACGTTCACATTGTTGTACTTACCGTCACTGCTGTGTACTTCCAGAACATTTCCATCACCACACAAGACCCCTACCCATGGCAGTGACTCCTGTCTGAAAAAACTGTGAGACTCTGCATTTCCTGTCTGAAAAAATACCATTCCTGGTATTTCCATTGACATGGAGTGTTACCATTAAATCATTAATTTTTTAAGACTTTTCCTATTTGTACATTAGGACATGGCATAACTGTTCTAATTTGGGTTTCTTTGATCCTAGTGGGGTTGGCAATTTTTATATGCTTCTTGGGTCTCTATATATTATGCATGAATTATCTGTTCATATCTTGTCCATTTTTCTATTGAGTTCATCTTTTCCTGTTATTCCCCAAGAACACTTTATATTAACTCTGTCAATTAATTTCATAGAACTGTCATGCCTGTCATAGGTATTTTTCTGTCCCCATTGACCCCTATACTACATTTGTGCCTCATCCCTGCTGGTGATTCACAGTTTCTGATTTTGATGGGGTTCCCTCTGTCAGTCCTGCTCTTTTAGGGTTTCCGGGCTCAGAAGTTCTTTGCCTGTTTCCAGATCATCCAACATGTTGTTTGTAGGCCTCACAATAGCCTGTGGGTTAGACAGGACAGTTTGTAAGTTGCAGATGTGACACGGTGTGAACTGCCTTACCCAAGAGTGACCCAGCTTGTAAGTGACTGAAGCCGTCACTTAGCCCAGGCTGGTCTGACCCCAGAACCCTTGCCTCCCTTGGGGACCTCCTTCCTCAGGACCTAGTCCAGCAAATCTTTTTGAGTAAGAGTTATGTACTCAGCATGGCACTGGGTCCTATGGAGGAATTACCGGGTCCTGACCTTTGAAGGACTTAAAATTTACTGGGAGAGAGAAGTCTGAGAACCATGAAACAGGTAATATCACAGTAATAGTGACATTGACATTTACTGAGTGCAAAGCATGTGCAAGGTGCTGTGCTCAGTGATTTTTCCACACGGTCAGTCACCCTGGGAGCTGGAGGCTAGAAGTCCGAAATCAAGGTATTGGCAGGGTCATGCTCCCATCGAAGGTTCCAGAAGAGGATCCTTCTGTGCCTCTTACAGAGCTACCGGGTCTTCCTTGGCTGGTGGCCTTCTCCCTGTGCGTGTCTCTCTGTGTCCTCTCCTCCTCTCCCAAGACACCAGCCCCTGGGCTTAGTGCCCACGCTAAACCCAGGAGGATTTCATCTTGAGATCCTTAGCTTGTCACATCTGCAAAGACCCTCTTTCCAAATAAGATCACATTCTGGCGTTCTAGGTGGACATGAGTTTTGAGCAGATGCTCAGCACTGCATTTTGTGGATGATGGAGCAGAGGCACTGGGCTTGACCCTACAGCTGGAAGCAGGACGCACGTTCAGAGTGGTGTGTAGTGAAGACTCCCGAAGCGTGTGTGGACAGTAAGACCCCAGAAATGGCTGAGTAACAGACTGACCCTGACAGAGGGGGAAAATGGCAGCAGCAGGTGACGGATTTGGTGTGATTTGATGTGATTTCCCCCCATCCCTTCATTTCTTTATGCAGATTCTAGCTCAATCACCATTCCTATGGCCCCTGAGACTGGGCCAGTGATTTTGATTTGAGCTCAGGATGAAGAAACGTGTCTGGAGAAAAATGCTGACTGGAGAGGAAGCAGGCTCCAGAGCCTACAACCTTCCTGACCCTGACATTGAACAGTTCTCCCCTCTTCCCTCTTGGTCACGTGAGCCCAGAGCATCTCAGCCTTGATGTCCATCCAGGTCTCCTGAGGGTCTAGTAAAAAGGCAGATTCTGATTCTGTGGGTTTGGGATGGACCCGAGACTCTGCATTTCTAACCAGCTGTCAGGAAGTACTGATGCCGCTGGTCTGGGCGCCGCACTTTGAATAGCTGGGGAGTGGGAGTCTGGATCATTTCACTTGGCAGGAGCGGTAAGCCATTGAAAAACAGTGGTAGGCGCGCCTAGCGGCCTCGGTCTGTAGAGCATGCAACTCTTCATCTCAGGGTCATGAGTTCAAACCCCACATTGGGCATGGAGCATACTTAAAAAAAATAGAAACAAAATGTTAATGCTCCCTTTGGGATGCAGAACAGTGCAGCCCCCAAAACGATGAGAAGTGACACTTTGGGGGGACTTGTCCTGCCCACATCTCTCTTTAAATTGCTTATAGGCCCCTACACTGAAGAAGACCGCTCAAATCCGTACAGGCTGAACTACTAACCAGCCCATGGTGTGAAGGCTGGTGTGTTGCGATCTCTTACAGATCTCTGAGGGCCCTGCTCCCTGCCTCCACCCCTGACCCCACCTTTGCACAGAGCATCCTCTTAAGTGGAAGACACTCTTTGAATGTCTAGGTGCCACACCCACTGTGGGGGTGACTCACATTTTTGAGGGTTAATGCTATGTTTGACAAAAGCATATTAATATATATGACCTTTGGGGCTCCTGGGTGGCTCAGTGGGTTAAGCCTCTGCCTTCGGCTCAGGTCATGATCTCAGGGTCCTGGGATCGAGCCCTGCATCGGGCTCTCTGCTCAGCAGGGAGCCTGCTTCCTCCTTTCTTTCTCTGCCTGCTTGTGATTCGGTCTGTCAAGTAAATAAATAAAATCTTAAAAAAAAAAAGATTAAAATATATATATATATATATGACCTTTGTTTGCAGGGGGTGGGGGGGATCCCAGGATCTCTCGCTTTGCTTTTTATACAGAATGAGGAGGGTACTTCTCAAGCTTTGGTTTGTGGGGGCCCCCGAATTCCAACATACTGATGAGGCTTGTCAGTGCTGCTGGCTTTGTGACCTCAAAGGAGATACAAGTTAAGCAGAGAGAGGGGAAGGTGGGATTTAATAATGGGCAGGGGCCTGATGGTTGATCCAGAAAGGGGTGTAATGTGAGTTTCCTGAGCAAATCTGGGTTTGGGGTTTGTCTTTTGCTGACCTGATTTAGAGGGAGAGGCTTTGGGCTGTTCCACACCCCCACGTTGCCCCCCCACATCCATTCCCCCATTCCCTCTTCCCAGGGTGCCAGCCGTGAAACCCTAGATTCTCTCTTGGAACAACTGTGGATGGAAAGTATAGGGTTTTGCTCTCCCGGGCAGGAACCCAACATGCCACTCTGTTTCCTTCAGCTGCTGAAAATATAGGCTTAATACATCACCCAAGATAAATCTTCGACCTTTCCCAGGAGGGCGTATGTTTTGGGAAAAGGCTTCTGCTGCCAAGAAAATAAATGGATCGCTATTGGAGACCTTACAGTTCTCCGTGTCCCACTTAGAGCAGACCCCAAGGCTGTAGGGACACTGCAATGGGAGCTGTCTAGGACAGACCTGTGATAGACAAACTAATGCTCCCCCAACAAAGATGTCCGTGTCCTAATCCCTGGGGCTTTCCCTTACATGGGATTTGCTGCTGGGATTAAGATCTCGAGATGGGGAGATTATCCTGGATTATTGGGATGGGCCCCATGTCATCACAAGGGTCCTCCTAAAAGGGAGGCAAGAGGGTTGAACTCAGTAGCAGGAGGCGTGATGACAGATATCAGAGGTTGGAGTGATGCAAGGAGGGGCCAGGAGCCAGGGAATGCGGGTGGCTTCGGAAAGCTGTGAGAGCAAGGAAATGGATTTGCACTGCCACCCCTGGAGCTGCCAGAAGGAACGAGCCCTGCCAACACGTTGATTCCAGCCCCCTAGGATCACTTCTTACTTCGGACCTCCAGAACTAGAAAAGGATAAATTTGTGTTGTTTTAAATCACTCCGTTTGTAGCAGTTTGTTACAGCAGCGAAAGGAAACGAATGCAGCTGCCTTACTGTCTCGTAGAGCGCTCTTGGCAGGCTGTGCGCCCTTTCTTTGTATGAGCAGCGTGGCTGTGATGCAGGGAAGCCTAGAGCTTAGACGGGGAATGTGGGCTACAGAAGTTTGGCAACTTGGGCTTACAAGAGTAACCAACTCAGGGCTCCTGGCTGGCTCAGTCAGTTGAGTGTCTGACTCTTGATTTTGGCTCAGGTCGTGATCTCAGGGTTGTGAGATCAAGCCCCGTGTCCAGCTCGGTGCTCAGCCAGGAGTCTGATGGGGATTCTGTTTTTCCCCCTCTGTCCCTCTCCCCATATGTTCTCTCTCTCAATCCCTCTCTCTCTTTCAACTAAATAAATAAAATCTTAAGAAAAGAGTAGCCAGCTCATCTTGGTTTGCCCAAGACTTTCCCAGTTTTCTCACTGAAAGCTCCATGTCTCAGGAACCCCCTCACGCTTCAGCAAACTAGGACCAAAATAAAAATGTTGATTTCACCCCAAATCCTAGGTGCCCCACTTAATTTAGTTGTGTGCCTTTGAGGAAGTTACTTAACTTTCTCTGGGTCTCAGTTTCTTCATCTGCAAAATGGGGTTAATACGTTTAACAGTGTCTGGACCATAGTAGATGCTTAATAAATGTTAGCTTTTATTATTACATGAGTCCAAGTGCAGGACAGAAATTCCTGGAGTGGCTTCATCAGGAAGGTAATAACATTCTTGAAAAGCTCAGGCCATGGCTTGAATCTCCCTGAACATTTGTTTTTCTTTACTTTCTGGTCACCAGGAAGCCCCTCCCTTCTCTCCGAGCCCATGAAGACTTGCTTCGTGGGGGGCATTGTGACACTCACCTGCCAAGTGTCTAGAGCCTACCCGCCTGCCAAGATCCTGTGGCTGAGGAACCTCACCCAGCCCGAGGCGGCCATCCAGTCCAATGACCGCTACCTCATCACGCAGGACGGCCAGAGTTCCTCTCTCACCATCCGCAACTGCTCCCAGGCACTGGATGAGGGCTACTACGTCTGTCGGGCGGAGAACCCAGTGGGGGTGCGGGAGGTGGACATCTGGCTGAGCGTGAAAGGTGAGTGAGAGAGGGGACCCCGAAGGAGGATGGTGGAGGGCTTCAGAGGACCAGTCACCAGCATGGGGACAGCTTGGTTCTTCCCCATACGTGGGTCACTGCCATCAGGGAGAAGGTGTACCTGCTTGACTGTGACTTGACAAGGTGGAAAAACTATTATCCAGTCGTAAATCTCTAACACTGCATAAGGATTAAAAAAAAAAAAATTACATTGGGGCGCCTAGCTGGCTCCATTGGGAGAGCGTGCAACTCTGGATCCCAGCATCGTGTGTCAGAACCCCACACTGGCTGTAGAGATTACTAAAAAATAGTAAAATAGAACTTAAAAAATAATTGCATTCCAAAGAATATATATATTAAAAATATAAAATATATATATTAAAAATATGAAAAATGTAAGTCATAATAGCAAAATGAACATTTTAAGAATTACCATCCTGCTTAGGATACAGAGCAGTGCCTACAATGCTAGTTAATTGTAGGTAGTGTGGCCAGATTTAGAAAATGACAACAAAGCTTAAAAAAAAAAAAAAAAGAATAGGATGCCTGCTTGAATTTACATATCAGAAAAACAAGGCATTTTTTTAGCGTAAGTATATCCCATAAGTATATTTTCCGTGGGACATACTTAGGACTCATTGTTTATCTGAAATCCAAATTAAATGGGCATGCTATATTTTTTTCGGCCAACCCTACCTCTAGACCCCATTCCAGTTTCATCCTGGGCCTCCTGAAAAAGGTAAGCACTATTCTGAATTTTTTTATTCAAGAAAATTTTACTACCTAGTGAAATGCTTGCTGTTTCCACTCCACATTTTGTTCTTACTGTAATTGTAATTATATGTTGTACCTCTTCACTCCTGCAGGATTTCCTACTGTGTCATGATTCCACAACTAAGTTACTAATTTTCCTGCTGATGGACCTTTGTACTGTTTCTGATTTTGTTGTCATTGTTGTGATGAGCAAAAAATGTTGCAATGAAAATCTTTTACCCACGGGGCACCTGGGTGGCTCAGTGGGTTAAGCCTCTGCCTTCGGCTCAGGTCATGATCCCAGGGTCCTGGGATCGAGCCCCGAATCGAGCTCTCTGCTCAGCAGGGAGCCTGCTTCCCTTCCTCTCTCTCTGCCTGCCTCTCTCCCTACTTGTGATCTCTGTCTGTCAAATTAATAAATAAAATCTTTAAAAAAAAAAAAAAAAAAAGAAAATCTTTTACCCAGCTCCGTGTGTACATATATATAGCAGATCCCCAGGCAAATATTTCTCTAGGATATATGTGGACGGAAGAGAAAGGAAGGGTTATGCACATTTGTATCTTTCTGGGATAATAGCAAATTATTTTCCAAAGTGGTCATATCAATTTCTATTCACAACAGTGGTATCTAAGAGTGTTGAATTGTTCCGCATTTTCGCTTTCCGGCTTTGTGATTTTTGCCCATTAAGTACGTGTAAAATGGAATCTTTGTTTGTTTTGTTGGTTTTATTTTGTTTTGTTTTTTAAGATTTTATTTATTTATTTGACAGAGATCACAAGTAGGCAGAGAGGCAGGCAAAGAGAGAGGAAGGGAAGCAGGCTCCCTGCCTAGCAGAGAGCCCGACATGGAGCTCGATCCCAGGACCCCGGGATCATGACCTGAGCCAAAGGCAGAGGCTTTAACCCACTGAGACACCCAGGCACCCCTGTAAAATGGAATCTTACTGTCATTCTGATTGGCCCTTCTGTGGTTACTAAGAAGATTGAGAATTATTTCATATCTTTGCTATTTGTGTTTCTTCTGTGAAATACTCACTTGTATCTTTTGACATCTTCCCCTTTCTTGTAGATATGTAGGAGTTTTGGGGTTTTTTTTTTTTTAAAGAATTTTTGTTTAAAGATTTTATTTATTTATTTGACAGAGAGAGATCATAAGTAGGCAGAGAGAAAGGGGGAAGCAGGGAGCCCGATGCGGGGCTCGATCCTAGGACCCTGGGATCATGGTCCTGAGCCGAAGGCAGAGGCTTTAACCCACTGAGCCACCTACGTGCCCCATATGTAGGAGTTCTTTAGAAACTCTGCATACTAATCCCTTGTTAGTTTTACATGTTACAAATACCTCCTTTTAGCTTGTTTGCCTTTCTTTTTTTTTTTTTTTTTGCTTTCTTTCTGCTATCCTTTGATTAGCAGACATTCTTACTTTCATGCAGTTAATTTTATGAATCATATCATTAACAATTTCTACATCTCAAAAAATCTTATCTCCCCCATGGCCACAGAGATACTATCCTATACTTCTGAAAAGTTTTAATGTTTTGCCTTTTACAGTTAAATCTGTACTCTATCTAGAATTGATTTTTGTGAATGGTGTGAGGTGTGGGGATCTCATTTCTCCCTCTCATTTCTCCCTCACCCAAATTTGGATAGCCATGGATTCCAGCACCATTCTTTTTTGTTTTTTTAATAATAAAAAAAATTTTTTTTTAAATAATCAAACTGGCACTTTATATTTTTTTAAAGATTTTATTTATTTATTTGACAGACAGAAATCACAAGTAGGCAGAGAGAGAGGGGAAAGCAGGCTCCCTGCTGAGCAGAGAGCCCCATATGGGGCTTGATCCCAGGACCCTGAGATCATGACCTGAGCCAAAGGAAGAGGCTTTAACCCACCGAGCCACCCAGGCGCCCCTCCAGCACTGTTCTTGAGTAATTCCTCTTTTACTCACTAATGTGTCATTATCAGATTTTCTTTTATGTGTGGTCTGTTCTCGGATTCTCTGTCTGCTCCATTCATCACTGTTCATCACAGCAGCAATAGCTCACCCTCTTCATTTCTATGGCCTTGTAAACAGTCTCGATGTCTGGAGATTTTAACTTTCCAGTCTTCCTTTGCATCACACACTTCATTTGCTTCCCTACAAACTCTCTGAGGTTGGGAAATGAGATTTTATCTTGCTTTTTGGAGAGGTCATGTGCCTTGCCGAAGATGATGGAACCAAAACAAGACCAAGACCCAGGCAGAGGAAGGGAGCCGTCGCTCTTTGACCAGTACATGTATCAGATGGAAGGATCAACAGTGTGATTTGTCTTTGCAGAACCTTTAAATATCGGGGGAATTGTGGGAACCATTGTGAGCCTCCTGCTGCTGGGACTGGCCATTATCTCAGGGCTTATCTTGTATTATAGCCCTGTGTTCTGCTGGAAAGGTAAGGATTTCTTGGGCCCCTTTGTTTACTTTTGAGGCTTCTTGAAAGGGTGCGGCAGGGGGAAGGAGGCCCGTGTTGTAGTCCTACCCGAGGTCCCATTTTATAGGCTTCTTGACTGGGTCCAGATGTGCAATAATGAATAAATTAAGTATACCATTCCTGACCACCCTGTCACCTGTCCTGTTGGGTCAGTTTTCTCATTTCACCATTCTTTTGTAGATGTCAGATTAAAAACTTTTGGGAGGCTGAAATGGATGTTATTGGATATTAATTTTTTTTTTCCTTTTTCCCTTCAGTAGGAAACACTTTCAGGTGAGTGTTCCTAGAATCGAGTCAAAAACCCATTTCCATGGTCTGTGTTCGCGGCTGTGTTTTTCTTTTGCAAGAGCAGTAATGGCGGCCACTGTGGAGGACCCGGCATGGGCCAGACCCTGGGTGAGGGCCTTCGCTAGGCCTCGTTAGAGACTGTTTCATAAGCTCTTCAGGGTGGTGGTGGCACCTCCATTTGCCACATAAGGAGATGGACGCTCAGGGTAGTAGAGTAGTTTCTGCAAGCTCATCCGGGAGATGAATGGCCGCGCCTGCGTTCAGATCCAGGTCTCACTGATTGCAAAGTCTATGCTCTTGTCATAATGCCAGACCTCAAGGTGGGGCACATTGCGGGGCTCTCACTGAAGCATAAAGGGGCGGTGTGTGTGTGAGCCCAGGCATGGGTGCATTTATTTTATTTAATTTTCTAAAAAGAGCTGAAAGGAAGAATAAGTCTTGGTCTCACAGCATGTTTTGGAAGACTAGTCTGAGCATGGCCAGGAGTCCCTCCCAAGAGGAGACCTCAGGGGGTGCCTGGATGGCTTAGTCAGTTAAGCGTCTGACTGATTTGGGCTCAGGTCATGATCTCAGGGTCATGGATTGAGCTCTAAGTCGGGCTCGGCGCTCAGCGTGGATTCTTCTTGTTGCCCTTCCTCGGCTCCTTCCCATGCTTGCACACTCTCTATTTCTAAAATAAATAAAGTCTTAGGGTGTCTGGGTGGCTCAGTTGGTTGGGCGTCTGCCTTCAGCTCAGGTCATGATCCCAGAGTCCCAGGATTGAGTCCCACATTGGGCTCCCTGCTCAGGGGGGGAGTCTGCTTCCCCCTTTGGCCCTCCCCCATCTCATATTCTCTCTCTCAAATAAATAAATAAATAAATAAATATATTTTTAAAAGATTTTTCTTTATTTATTCGACAGAGATCACAAGTAGGCAGAGAGTCAGGCAGAGAGGGAGGGAAGCAGGCTCCCCGCCGCGCAGAGAGCACAATGTGGGACCCGATCCCAGGACCCTGAGATCATGACCCGAGCCGAAGGCAGAGGCCCAAACCCACTGAGCCACCCAGGCACCCCAAAAATCTTTTAATAAATAAATAAAATCTTTTAAAAAAATACCCCACTTAGGGGCACCTGGGTGACTCAGTGGGTTAAAGCCTCTGCCTTCAGCTCATGTCATGATCCCAGGGTCCTGGAATCAAGCCCCACGTGGGGCTCTCTGCTCAGCGGGGAGTCTGCTTCCCTTCCTCTTTCTCTCTCTGCCTGCCTCTCTGCCTACTTGTGATCTCTGTCAAATAAATAAAATCTTTAAAAAAAATAAAAAATAAATAACCCACTTAAAAAAAAAGGGAAAGCTCAGTAGGGGCAAGGTGACTAAATGGAACGTGTGTCATCATTTCCCAAAGAGATTCTGGGTTGGAGCAAAGAACTCTTCTCTTTGTCCCTCTTAACCAGTTTATGAAGGGATATTGCTGTTCTGGGATGATCTTTCACAGGAAAATGTTACCTTTACTGCCCCATATTCGAGCACCATCTTCCCAGTGAGTCTTTCGTTCCCTAGACTTATTTCTCACAGGAGGAGGCAGGAAGCATCATGGAGAAACGCTTTGGAACTAGGGGACCTGGGTTCAGATTGTACCTCTCACACTCCTGAGCCCTGTGCTCCTGGAAAAATCCCTCAATCTCTCTGAGCCTTTGTCTTCTCATCCGTTTCCCAGCAGGAGACTGAAGATTATATGAAAATGTAAGGCTCCTGGCACTGTGACTGGCCCAGGGCATGTGTAAGAAATGTACAGGCTGGCCAGGTAGGCAGAACCAGCAATGAACTAGAGAAGAATTCATGGTAACTGCTGGGCATGGACTCCAAGTGCAGTCACGGCTCAGGGCTTGCGGGGTGGAAGAGGACTTTACCTGGGCCCTGAAGGATGAATAGGAGGTGACATTTCAGTAAGTAGAGCAGAAATAAATGGTATTTCAGGAAAGGAATGTAGCCTTCGTGTACTCTGTAAGCAGGGAGCTTTACAAGAGCAATCAGAGTGCACGGAAGAACTTGGGGAAACTTAAAACGGAACCACGACTTTTAACCATGACTTTGAGAGAGTGCTGCGAGGGGAACTAAAATGGTGGGTTCCTGGGATAAAGAGTCACCTGCCCAAGGAGCAGAGGGAAGTAATAAAACCGGGAAAATGTGCAGAGTCTACAGGAATCTGTCAATATCTCTGACATTACAATCATGCTGTCCTCTCTCTCTCTCTCTCTCTTTTTTTAAGATTTTATTTATTTATTTGACAGAGAGAGAAAGAAAGACCACAAGTAGGCAGAGAGGCAGGCAGAGAGAGAGGAGGAAGCAGGCTCCCTGCCGAGCAGAGAGCCCGATGTGGGGCTCGATCCCAGGACCCCGGGATCATGACCTGAGCTGAAGGCAGAGGCTTAACCCACTGAGCCACCCAGGCTCCCCACCCTATCCTCTCTCTCTCTCTCTCTTTTTTTTTAAGATTTTATTTATTTATTTGACAGAGATCACAAGTAGGCAGAGAGGCAGGCAGAGAGAGGGGAGGAAGCAGGTTCCCTGCTGATCAGAGAGCCCGATGTGGGGCTCGATCCCAGGACCCTGGGATCATGACCTGAGCTGAAGGCAGAGGCTTAACCCACTGAGCCACCCAGGCGCCCCTACACACTATCCTCTCTTAAACGAGGTGAACACACAAAGAATTTTCCATGTTACCAAAGAGGTTGCCATAAATCTAGTGTTTTCTGTTCAGTGAGGGCTGTTAGGGGAGGGAAAGAATGGGGTAACTTCTTATTATTTCTCCCCCTTTGGAAATTAGGGGACAAGACATGGGTGATGTCATGGTTTTGGTGGATTCAGAAGAAGAGGAAGAGGTAGAGGAGGAAGATGGTGCTGAAGAAGAGGAAGAAGAAGAGGAAGAAACAAATGAGAGGGAGGAGTCACCAGAAGAAATCCGTAAGCATGGCCACATTCACAGAGTGACCGCACTGGTGAATGGGAATGTCGACTGGATGGGCAACGGACTCCAGGCTCTGCAAGGTGAGTCCTTTCTCCTTGCAAGCACTCTGCTAGGGGGCAGTGGGATTCCCCGTAAGAATCCCCAAGAGGTGAATCTAGTTGTTTTGTTTTGTTTTTTTCAAGATTTTTTTATTATTTTTTTGACAGACAGAGATCACAAGTAGGCAGAGAGGCAGGCAGAGAGAGAGAGGGGGAAGCAGGCTCCCTGCCTAGCAGAGAGCCCGACATGGGGCTCGATCCTAGGACCCTGGGACCATGACCTGAGCCAAAGGCAGAGGCTTTAACCCACTGAGCCACCCAGGTGCCCCGTGAGTCTAGTTTTTTAAAGGGTGGGGAAGGTAGTTTAACCTAGGATCGACTGTCAATGCCCCACACTACAATTAAACTGACAGACATGTATCAAGGACCTGTTCTGGGAAAGGCACACTATTGGCATTGTTGGGGGAATAAAAAAAAAAAACAAAAACGATCATAACCCTAGTCAGGGAGCTTTACAAGACCAGTCAGAGTGTACTGAGGAACACTTAAAACGGAAGCAAGATTTAACCCTGATTTTGAGAGAGCAGTAGAGGAGCTGTCACAGGGAGGAATTTGATTATTACCAGATGAATGACAGGCTTAAAAATCACAGGACCTCAGAGAGAGGTGAGATGCCTTGAGGGATGCTTTGTTTGGGAGACACTTAATGGCCGGAGGAGGATATGAGGCAAGTCTTTCAGGACGGTCGAGTCTGAATAAACAGAAAGGGGAGAGAGTATCCAGGCGAGCGGAATGGCAGCAACCGGCTGATGCTGGGTAGACCGCATCAAGCACATCTAGAGGAGCTTGAGTGAACAGGAGAAAAGGGGAACGCACACCTGCCCCGCTCGCTCCCCCATGAATTCCAGTTCCCAGGCTCGCCAGTGAAGGACTAGGAAGGGCAGTGATTGAAAACGGATGGTGGGGACGGAGGGACCTCTCGCTGAGCCCACTCCGACTTGGATCTGCTTTTCCCTCCTGTCCAGATGACAGCAGTCAGGAGCGGATTGACATCATTCAAGAAGAAGACAGACCAGTTTGAAGAAAGAACTATCCTCCATGATCCCGTCTTAAAAGCTTGGAAGGCTGCGTTGAAGATGAGCTTTTCATTCTGCTTTGACTTGACTCGCACCCCTGTCTGAGGGTTGAAAGTGGTGTGGGGTGCTCAGCAAAAAAGAAACACACACACAGATTTCCTTCCATTTTTTTTTTCTTCTCCCTAAATTGGTTTGATTTGCTGTTTTTCTCATGGATGTTAAATGTGTTGGGAACGGGCAGTGTGTGGGGGGCCAGGTGTATTTGGCATCTCAGGTGCCCCCTTCACTGTGACTCTGGCTTTATCCAGGTTGACTGATGCTGATTTGGAGGGGACAGGAGTTGGGGGGAGCACCTGGCCTCCGTGCTCAGTGCTCCCAGTACACTATTAGATGTCCGTGACCAGCTTGCCCCATACACACAAGGGAAGAGTGTGGGGTGATAGGGACACCTCCCTTATCAATGCCCGGGTAAGCCGGAAGACCAGGCAGACATCACCTCCCTGGAGAAGGTGAGGAGGTGTCCGCTACCGGTGCCAGTCAGAGGGAGGCAGTTTGGCTCAGGTTTTGGAGTTGCAAACAGCTGGGCTTGAATGTGGGCCCTGCTCCTTACTGGTTTCCTGGCCTTGGGCATGTTGCTTTACCTCTCCCTGGGCCTCCGTTTCCTCATCTGTAAAATAGGTAAAATCCTACCTGCCTTACAGGGTATGGTGAGGACTGAGGGAGGTATTGCAAATGGGAAAGTGCCCAGCGGGTGTTCAGCAGATGTCCTTTCTCCTCTCCCCCGCCCTCTCTAGTGGAAGACACTATGTCAACTGTGGGTTCCAAGCTGCCGCCTGGGCCTCTCGGCTCTTTGTAGGATGGTTTCAGAGGAGAGCATTATCGGAGCTCTCCTGATGCTGTTGGCTTCCCTGGAGGTGTAGTTCTTTTCAAAAGAGGCAGGGGCCCCTAAGAGGAAGTGCCTTTCATTAGAACCTCTCATTTTGCAGAGTTTCCTATTTGTACAAAAGCCTCTTAGGTGATACCCGAGTAGCTTGCCGATTTCCCCATTCTCCTCTTTCTCCTGTGGCTTTGAAAGAAGGCAGGGGAAATGTTTTGCAGTGGAGTAGGGTGATAGAAGTACTCCTTGGGCTGACTAGTTCATCTGGCCTCAGCTTCCTGGTCTTGGAAATGGGGATGGGAAAACTTGTTTCCTTCCTCCTTCTTAAGGAGAGCGTGAGGATGCATTGATCAATAAGGCAAAGTTTTTTGTTTGTTTTTTTTTTTTAAGATTTTATTTATTTATTTGACACAGAGAGAGAGATCACAAGTAGGCAGAGAGGCAGGCAGAGAGAGAGAGGAGGAAGCAGGCTCCATCCCAGGACCTTGAGATCATGACCTGAGCCGAAGGCAGAGGCTTTAACCCACTGAGCCACCCAGATGCCCCCATAAGGCAAAGTTTTGAAGGAAGTGACATCTGATGCATGTAAGCGGCTGCTTCCAGGTCCCCGTGCAGTCCGCAGATGGTTCTTTTCTGAACACGGAAGGGATTTTCGTCCAAATCCCTTCCGTGTCAGAGATGTAATAAGGGTGCAAAAGATTGTGCGGAGCATGGAAGTCTGACTTGAATTTGTGTTCTTTAATGTTCACATCCCACTTGCTGGGCAAGAGATAGGGCTTAAGGGAGAGCTTCCTTTCTCCAAATAACATGGACCGGGACTCCAGTAAGATGAGAAGCTAGTTATCTGCAGCCTTCCCCTGCAGGTGTGATGGGGAGGGGTCTGTTTTCTTGGATGAAAAGACTGAACTGAGCAAATCACTAGGAGTGAGCCCCCCCCCCCCGTCCCCAGCTCGTCCCCAGCTCAGCCGCGTGGATGTTTCCACTCCTCAGGAATTATGTGCAAACTGCAATTCTTACTTGCTGGGGCTGCTGCTGCCCAGGACTTCCTGGGCTTAGCCACTCTGGCCAGTTCAAGTTAGTGTTTCAGAACAGGAGACTTGAGTTGTTTCTAAAGTCACTGAGCTCAGTCTGTCTCCCTTGGACTCTTCCATGATTAAATTCCTGACTTTGAGAGTTCACTCTGCGGAGGCACCCATATTTTAAAAAGAAAAGAAAAGAAAGAGGAAAAAAAAAATCCCTAACTAGGAATGCAGAGAATGATCTTCAAGATCACTGAGATGCTTTCCAGAATTTCTTCTCTTGCACATGCACGAGATGGGACACATCCCTGATGATGGGAAATCTTTGGGGTAGGGTTTTTCCACTAGCAATGGCGGTGGGGGTGTGGTGTGGTGTGGTGTGGTGTGTGTGTGCTTCAAGATCTTATTGCCAAACACTATACACCCTGTGTTAGCTGAGCCACGACTTCCGTCACTCATATCTGAGTCCTGGGTCAGTTCAGAGTTCAGGAACTGGCAGTCTTCATGTCTTAAGGATTGTTAAAGAAATTAGGGCTTTCCTCTATTTTAAGATGACTTATCCCTAAAACTACAGGCATGAGGCAGTGGGTTACAAACTCTGTGGCAAAGTCCAAGTTGTTACATTGTGCTGTTACACAATCTTATCAGGTGTTCTGAACTCCAAGATCTACTTATCAGAACCAGGAAGATAAATACTTAACGGCTATCACAACCGACATTTCAGAAGGGGACACTGGGAAAGGGCTCGGCCAATCCTGTGGCTTTGATGTTAGTTCTGATTGTCATAAGCACATATAGGCCCTGTGACTGCGGACAACCCATGATGGAAGGTGCACCGGAACCTGTGATATCATCCTGGCCAGGTAAAATTCATTGTGATACAGTAAGTGCCAACTGGTAATTCTCACCGTGGGAGTGACCAGGAACTGCTGCAAAGAATAATTTTAGCAGATCCCTCTGCATTATTTACATTTTCATATTTGGTGTGCAGTGTGTTGGGGGGGAGGAAGAGAAATTTATTCTGAGGTTAAAATATGGATTTTTTAAAAAAAAGATTATGGAATAAAGTTATTTTTAAATAAATGCTTTAATGATCTTGATTTAGACTTGATTAGTAAACAAAGATTTGGAAAAATGGGTTTGCCTCCCCAGTTTTGTTTTGTTTTGTTAGCAGCTTTCCCTGTGTTGGTAATCACAAAGTTCTCGTGGCCATTTTATTCTTTATAGATACTCTCACACTGAGACTCCCGCACCTTTCCTGATCTCCTTGAGAACTCGTTCTTCCATTTTTTTTTCTTCCCCCCTCCCTGTCTATGCCTCTTTTTGGCCAGACTGCATGCTTTCTAACATGAAAGGGCTAGGGTAGCAGGCTTCAGGAGAGAACGCGGATCTGCTGGGCTGCCTGAAAAGATTGATTCTATCAGCTGTCCTGTAGTTGTGGGTGGCCTTGGGAGTTCTTTACTGGGCTCAGCTAATTGTAACCCCCACAAGATCTCACGGTACCTCCCACTTTTCTGTTCTAGGCCCAGGCTAAACCACAGTTGTTAGAGGAAGCTTCAAGTCAGTCTCCCTGTTAGGTCATTCCTCCTCCCACCCCTCTCCTTACTGTCCTCCAGGCTCCCTCCAGGTTCCCTCCAGGTTGCCCTGGCCTTGCTCCCCAGCTTTTATCACGGCGGCTCCACCTTAACTTACATCCTTTCTGACCAAACCCATGCTTCCTACCTTAACCTCAGTGTCCCGCGTTACTTTCCACCCAGCCCATCCCTTTGAACACTCGTGGGTTGAATCCAAGCTGGTTTCTGAGCCCCCACTGGACCCCTGTCTGTTTCGCTTCTCTCCCTGTGGTCCCCAACACCTCTTTCCCCGAACTTCCGTCCTCCTATGTTTATCCAGCTTGTCCGTATTCGGACCCCCACTCTTCTTGGATCCCCCCCTTTTTTTCTGTCTGGCCCGATGCCCCTTTCTCGCCGCCCATTTTAACCTTGACACGCTCGTTTTCACCCTCCATTTTCCGCCGGGCTTGTCTTTCTCTGGTTCCCATTTTTTAAAAACCGGCGGCTTGCCCCGTCCTCCGCTTTCATTCCCAGCCCCTGAGCTGGGCTCCTCCACCAAGGCTCCCATTTAACCCCTGAGCTCCCGGCCTCAGCGCCCCCATTTTATTCTCCAGGCTCGTTCCCGCCTTGTCACCGGCCTAAGGGGTTCCCGGACCCCCTCCCCCCAGTTCTCTCCTCGGCCCCCTTTTTTGTCCCCACAGTGCCTCTGGTCCCCGGTGTCTTCAGGTCCTCGTTCTCGAGAGACGGTCGCCTCCCTATTCGCTGCCCCCTTCTTCACCTGGTTCCCACCCCTTGGGCTTTCTCCCCGCTCCATCTGCCCCCGTTCTCTCCGCAGCCCTCCGCTCCCCTCCCTCGGACTCCCTCGGCCCGCCGCACCCCCTCTTCTGCCCACACCTCCAGCACCCACCCCCGCCCCCCGTCGTCACCCACCGCTCCCGGTTTCCCCCTCCACCCCGTTCCGTTTTCACCCCTCCCCTCAGCCCCCCGTTTTTAGTCTGCCCTGCTCACCTGCCCCCCGCTTTCGCTTGGCCCCGCCCCCCGAACTGTATCCCGTCGGCGCTCACCTGCCCGCCCCCCCGATTTTCCCCTCGGCCCCGCCCCTCCGTCTTGTCCTGTCCGCCCGCCCCCGCGTTCCTCTCAGCCATACACTGTGCCTCCCCTGCACCGGTGTTATCTTCCCCACCGCCCCGCTTGCCCCTCCGCTCCCCCCGCCCCCGCTTTTTATTCAGCAACCACCACCCCCCACCCCCCCCGCCGGTTCCCCTCGGCCCCGCCCCTTCGCCGCGCCCCGCCTCCCGCGCGTCCCCGCCCGCGCCCGCCGCCATGTGACGGGAAGCAGCTGATGGCCTCTCCGGGCGGCGGCGGCGGGCGCGGCGGCGGCTGCGGGGCCAGGGCCGGGGCCTGGGCCGGGGCCGGGGCGGGGGCGTGGGCGGGCGACGTGGGGGTGGCATGAGGGTCGGCGGCCCGGGGGGCTGAGGCGCCCGCCGCCTGCCGCGGGGCCGCGCGCGTCCTCCATGGAGGCCGGAGGTGAGCGGGGCGGGGGTGCGCGGATTCCCGCCGGGCGGGGCCGAGCCCGTTCTCCCGGGGGGGGGGGGGGGGGGGGGGGCGGGCGGGGGCGCAGGCTCGGCCGTGGGAGGGGCACGGCGGGGGCGCGGGGGCCTGGGCCATCCGCGCGGGCCCGCGGCGGGGGTCGCGCCCGGCGCCCAGCTTTGTTTCACTTTCGCTGTCAGCGGCCGCCACCATGTCTCCCGCCCGCGGTGGACAGGACGGGGGAGCACGGGCCACTGCCTGCCGGGCATCCCCATCCGTCAGGACGGGGGGGGGGCTCCCGGGGCCCAACGCCTCCGCCCGGGTGGGGTACGCGGGATGCGCCAGGCCCTGAGGGGGTGATAACTCGGGGTGCGGGTGCCCAGGTGCCAGGTGACGCACTTGCAGGTCTGGGTGGGAGTCAGGTCTGCCTCTTACCAGCGGTGTGATCGCGCACGGGCCACTTAACCCGAGTCTGTTTTGTATCTGCAAAATGGGATAATAATAGTGCGTGCCCCAGTGGGTGGTGGGGAGCGTCCCAAACTTGCCTATTCATAAGGCAAGGGTCCCTATTTAAAAAAAAAAAAAAAAAAGATCTGTTGCGAACCTCTCCCCGCGGAGACGCATTCGTAGAAGTGGGGTGGGGTGGGGCTAGGGATGCTGATCCGTGCTGGCATGCCTGATAGGGCAAGTTTAGGAGACATTGATGGGTGAGGTGCATGCCTCTGTCCTTGTTAACAGCTGTCATCTGAAAACTGTGGAAGTCTGAGACTATCGGATATTCTTGGAGAGTCAGCCCGAATGAACGTGTAGCCTCAGTGTGCTTGTTAGGCAAAGACAAAACCTCCAGACTATCCCTCCGTTTTCTCCCGTTCAACCACCTTGCCTCTAAACCCTAACTATACAGAAATTTGGGGGTGGACACGGGATTTCTTCTGGGAGTTCCAACTCTTAAATATACCTCCATGCTTAAAGGCAGTTTCTTAAGGGAAAATTCTCAGAAGGGGTCAAGGCCTAGGGTTCAGAATTGTTCCAGAAATCTCTTGGTATTCTTCCAGTGAGTTTCAAGCTTCATCTTGCTCTGGAGAATTCTGATTGTTGATGTTTGCGTTTCCCTGGCTAGTTTGATGGAACCGGGGATTGTTGGGATAGGTTGGGATCAGGGTATTCCCTGGGGTGGTGTAACTTTTTAATTTGGGAAATGACATTTCTTTGTTTGCTGTAGTCAGGCATTCAGTAAGTGGTGTGGAGGCAACTCTCTCAGGCTTCCCATCTAGATAAGGGCTCTCTTTTCAGTGAGTGTGTTACCACTTTTTAAATGGCCCCTACTGTTTGTCTAAATCTTATGTGAATCTTTTTATAGCTTCCGCTGTTGTTTCCATTGACTTCTTATAGTTAAAACTGAAAGCGATCTGTAGCTAGCCTCCCTTTTTAGCTGGAATCTGTTTCCAGTTCTGAGTTTTCCCTAATGATTGACGGCTGTGTTTTGGGGTGTGGGCAGAGCTGTTGAGAGCTGCCAAGTTGCTGTTTAAAAAAAAAAAAAAAAAAAGAGGCCAGAGACTTTTACATTCTTTTGAAACTGAATAAAGGCCATTGTAATGGGATTACAATGGCCAACAGTAGATATCTTCAGCGCAGTGGTTAGAATTCTTTTATTCTTTGGACAAATATTTATTGAGTATCTACTGTGTGCCAGGCACTCTCTAGGCCAGCGCTGGCCAATAGAAATAATAATTCCACATCTGTAACTTGAAATCTTTTAGTGGCTGCATTAAAAGAAGCAAAACAGGTGAAACCAATTTTAAAATTGTAATCGTCAATCCCACCTGTCTAAAATATTATCTTTGCAACATGGACTCACAATTATTGATCTCTTTTAGATTTTTTTTGGTACTAAATTCAAAATATGGTGTGTGTTATATACCTAACAGCCCATCTCCCTTCAGACTTGGTATTTTGCAAACAAACGGTCAGCGGTCAAGTGTGGCTGGTGTTACTGTGTTGGACCGTGGAGGTCAGTTGCAGTGGGCGGAGAGGGAGGTTTGGCGTGAGGGTGGGGAAGAGCTAGACAGGAAATGTGTAAAAGCAAGTAAGCAATCAAGACAAGCTGAGTGAGTGGTACACCCCTAAAGAACATTGAACTGAGAGGGAGAGGAAGTTCTCCGAGAAGGTGACATCAACACTGAGACCTGGACGGTGAGATGGAGCAGTCAGACAAGAATCTGGGGCCTCCCAGTCAGTTTTCCCGGCCGATGGAACAGCCACTGTCAAGACTGTGAGGCAGGACAAATCACCAGGCTTCCTGCTGGCTGGAGTCAGTTGCTTCCATGTCTGTGTGCAAGTGAATCTCCTTGCACAGAAGAAGCTGATAATATCTTTCCATTCAGCCTGGTCATCCAGATACACCCCAGTGTTTAATTACAACACCCTGATCTGTGGGCCTTTTCCCCACAAAGGGCCACGGCAGGTACAATCCAAGATGAAAGCTGGATTCTCGGCTCTGGTTTTTGTTTTTTTAAGTTCTGCACTTATTATGGCTTCTCTCCATCCCTCGCCCCCTCCGCCAGCAACCAAGTTTAGTTTGGGCCCAGACTCTCTTCAGAATTTTCTTAGTTCTAGAAATGAAGAGACAGGAGTCACTGAGTTTTTTCTTCTTTTAGCTCCTGGATTCCTGAGCCTGAAATAGCAGGAGATTAAATCTCCAAATCACAGAAATAGAGTGTGAAATCTGGGTATGGCTCATGTTTAAGAAGCATTTCATGTGAAATGTTTGGCATAGGAAACATAATAGTTTAAGGGGCTTCATTTTATTTATATATAAAGAGGTCTACCATGTATATTTATTCAACAAATACTTACCGACTGCATGCTTTCTGCCAAAAACTCTGCTAGGCACTAAGGATAACATACAAGGTCCCTGCCTCCATGGAAGTGATGTCCTCGTTGGGGGGAGACTGATAGCTACATAATGGTGATTGTGCTGTAAAGAACATGATGTGAGAAGGGGTTGTGAAGGAGATTGGCTTCGGGTCAGAGAAGGGCTTTCGAAGGAGTTGTTATTTGAGCCAAGACTGGATGAAGAGAAGGTGCCAGTCATGGAAGAGCATTCCATGTGAAGGGACTAGCTGGTGCAAAGGCCCTGAGGTCGGAACTAATTGAGCACAGTCAAGGGGTGAGTGAAGGCTAGAGCCAGGGGCAGGGAGGGAGAGTTACAAGCCCAGGTGGGAGATGAAAGCCAGAGGCCAGGTTATGCAGGACATCAAGGACATGGTAAGGAGCTTGAATTTTATTCAATTATTTGAGAGAGAGGGAAAAAGAGAGTCAAGCAGACTCTTGGATGAGTGAGGAGTCCCACACGGAGCTGGATCCCAGGACCCTCAGATCATGACCTGAGCCCAAGGCAGACTCTCACGTGACTGAGTCACCCTTGAATTTTATTCTAAGAGTGGTTGGAACTGATCACTCTAGGAGGTTAGGAGAATGAATTGGAGGTTGGGGTGTAGCTTGGAAGCTAGGAGAGCAGTTGAAGGGTGCTTAGCTAGAGTTGATGTTGGTGAGGTGGTTTGCATAGATTAGAATAGTAGCCATGGAGATGGAGAGAAGTTAGGTTTGCCAGGCCTTTTGGAGACAGCCTTGATAGGTTTGTGAATGGATTTGGTTTGGGAAGTAAAGGAAAGAAGGAAAGTGGGGAGAACCCCTCTTTATATTGCTCAGGGCCTCCGTGGTATCAAAAGGATAGATAATGATGTGCCTGTTGTAGAGGTAGTGAACCAAGTGTATTATCAGGGTGGAATAAAGACGGTAGATAAAAATGCACCTCGGGATCAGTCGATGTCATTTAATGTTTAACTACATCGGAATTTCTCAGCCTTGGCACTACCAATGTTTTAAGCAAGATAATCCTTCATTGTGGGGGGGCTGCCCTGTGCACACTGTAGGGGGCTCAGCAGTATCTATGGCTGCTTCTCATTGGACACCAGTAGTGCCACCCCCAGTCTTGACAACGCAGAAAGAATGTCTCCAGACATTGTCACGTGTCCCCAGGGGACACAGCCAGTTGAGAACCACTGGATTCATTGACAGATTAGGGCTAGGTCACCGCAAGAAAATATCTAGGAATAATGAGAATAAAGACAACACCACAGGGTTGCTGGGTAACATTGAGAGACCTGTTCTGGATTTAAAATGTAAAATAACTTCTTACCATGCAGATATTCCCATTCAAAGGAGTATGTTCCTAGAGACAAGTAATTCTATAAATGAAAAGATCCCATGTACAAACATGTACAGATTTCAGGAGAATTACCTGGGCCTATAGAAATGCCAGTTTAGACAGACCTAAGGTATTCCAACCCAGATTTATACATAGAACCTCAGGAAATGAATATTCTCTTTGCAAAGGAAACTTAACTTTTCTCGAAATAGCAAAGCCACCAAAGTCTTGATGGATTAAAATTCTATTTAAAGACAGACTCTTCAGCAACATATTGATTTTATAAAACAAGGTAATACCCACATCTTCTTATAATGTATATTCTAGGAGGTATTATATATATACATATATAAATATCATATTACAGATAGGCATCTCGCTATATATGCATGTTTACCATCTGTTTCATTAAACCCAAGATACCATGGTTCGTTCTTATCACCGAGAAAAAATGCTGCTTATTTAACTCTAAAAAATTCATCGTTTGTAAGACACATCCTGATCTCGGCAAGGTCAAAATGTGAGAAGACTTATAAATGTGTGTCGTACAATAAATGAAATAGGGTTGTTTAAATTAGTATCTATCTGGTTAAAGGTATAAAAGGGTCAAGGTCGTGAACAAAACCACTGATGGGAAACATAGACATCAGGAAATGACCTCCTTCAGAGTGGAAGCCAGTCTTTATATTAGTATCATAATTAGTGCCAACAAAAAATGGATTCTGAACGCCTTTAACCTAAGAGCTTTGTCAGCCATTGAGAACCTTCTGTTGGAGTAGAGACTGGAACGAGGAACTGCCCGTCAGGCGGCAGAAGAAACCCCAGTCCAGCACCTCCTCTTCACGAGGCGCTGCTGGGCCCTAAGAGAAAGGAGAATGAAGTCATTTTGGTGTATGAACAGGGTGCTTAATTTCTGGCGGGCCAGAAGGAAACTCATCATAACTATAGCAGAAAATAAAGTCAGCAGGGTGGGACTTCATTTCCGCTTCTGTAGCGATTAGGATACGTGCTTGGGAGTCTCCTAAGTCCAACCTACTTGGGGCATGGCCAGGTGACCCCCACAGCTGGAGTGTGACCCATGGGCAGAAGTCACGGGAAGGAGGGGAGGCCCATGCCATGGGGTAGGAGGCCCAGGCTTCGCTGCCCTTACCGTGGACGCAGGTGGGAGCCTTGGAATGCATTGGAGGGGATGTGGTACGTGTTTTAGCTTCAGCAGGGTTCCTGGGGACAGGAAAATCAGGGGAGTCTCATAAAAGATCTGGGCAAGATTGGGATGAAGGTTTAAACCGGAACAGAGGTGGAAATGGGAGGCCAGATCCAGAGGTCTGAGCGGCAGGGAGAAGAGGGCAAGTGCTGAACGTTTCAACCTTGGTGATGGGGTTGGAGGCTGGTGAGCTACAGGGAGCCTTTGAGTTTCTGACGTGCCCGCTGCCACAGGTCGCCCGCTGCCACAGGTCTCCGGTGGCAGGTTCTTTTGAGGAGACCTTAAATACACTGGAAGGCCTCCTTATCTGCATCATCTAGCCGGGTCCCAGCCTGGGCGGGCTCTCCTTTCTTCCTCTTCAGGCATTCATAGGAAAATGAGGCCTCCATTCACTGGGTTCACTCGCACAAAGGTTACTCTGAGTCATGGTTAACCAGCAGTGGCCAGAGCCAGGGCTGAGTAACCGCGCTGGAATGTGGCCTGTGGCTACTGTTATTGCCACAGGTCATTTAAATGACAACTCCCTCCCGGAATCCAGAGTATCACCCCTAGCCTTGGGGAGACAGCGGCTTTCTGGGTTCTGAGTCAGCAAGGTGGTCTGGAGCTTGGCTCCCCGCTTACCCCCCCCCCCCCCCCCCCCCCCGCCCCTGGGCAGGCGTGCGTTTGAAGCATGTCTCCTGTCTCAGAGGAACCGCTGCTGCTGGCCGAGCTCAAGCCGGGGCGCCCCCAGCAGTTCGATTGGAAGTCCAGCTGTGAGACCTGGAGTGTCGCCTTCTCTCCGGACGGCTCCTGGTTCGCTTGGTCTCAAGGACACTGCATCGTCAAGCTGATCCCCTGGCCGCTGGAGGAGCAGTTGTAAGTTCTTGTACCCCCAAGCCCGGAGGAACGAGGGAGTCCTCGCGATGGGGAACCTGGAGCGCTTTCCCACATGATTCCCTGCCCTTCGGGGGTTCCCCCCGGCCCCCCTCCCCCCAGGAACAGGAGTGGGAGAATGGCTGCCAACAGTTCAGAAATGGATCATGGGGGTTTCCAGAGCCCCACGATTGGTATGTGGGAAAGGTGATTCTGTGGAGATCATGTTAGCCCTGCTGTTACTTTTTAGCAGCTTTATTGAGATGTAATTTACATACGGTACAATCCGCGCCTTTGAAGTGCACAGTTCAGTGGCTTTCAGTTCATTCAGGGAGTTGGGCAGCTCTCACCATGATTAATCTCAGAAGCACTGGCAGTGCCACAGAGGGCAGCCGGGCATCCCTCACTTGTGACCCTCCAGTGTCTCTCTCCAGCCCTGAGCGGCCGCGAATTCCCTTTCTGTCTTCATAGGTCTGCTTATTCGGACTTTTCATATACGTCGAATTGGAGTCTTTTCTGACGGGTTTCTTGCACTTAGGAGAATGTTTTCAGCCCTCCCTCTGACAGCCTGTAATCAGCATGTCATTTCCCGTTACTGCCAAATAATATCCCATTGTACAGAGACCGCGTACCTTGTGTACACATCTGTCCGTTGCTGGGCAGTTAGGCGGTTTTCCCTTTTTGGCTGTTAGGAATAATACTGCTGTGCACATTTACATACGGGTTTTTTTGTTTTGGGGGGTTTTTTGGCGTGGACATAGGCTTGCAGTGTTTCTGTGCTTGGGAAACAGACTGGTGCCCAAGGTGGCTGTCCCAGTTTGCAGTCCCACCAGCGGGGTGTGAGATTTCCATATCCCCCATACCCCCACCCCTCACCAGCACTTGCCTGGCTTTTTGGTTCTGGCAGAGCCATCCTGTAAGGTAGGAAGTGGCATCTCATTGTTTGGGTTTGCATTTCTTAATGGCTTCTGAGCAGAGCACCTTGTGTTTCTTGGCCTCTCCTGTATCTTTGGAGAAACATCCGCTCACATCCTTTGCCCATATTGAAGTTTAGTTTTTGTTTTTTCCTTTATGGACCAAATTTAGTTTCTGTTATTAACTAGTTTCTTTCTTTGGGCTGGGCAGGGCCCCGTGTCTGAGTGCTGTGAGCTCCAGGTCGGATGGCCCAGCCGGGACAGGGCTCAGGTAGCATCTGTTGGAAATCTTTGCCCGACACGGAGCCTAGGGGCTTGGAAACTTGAAATAAATCAAACACGGCCCCTGCCCTTGAGGGTCTCCTTTATTTTGCTTTGGGCAGTTCTTATAAATTGCACGTTAGATTCAAGTGTTTTGTCAGTTCAGTCTGAAAGCTGCTGTGATGAGAGGTCCAGCCAGCAAGAGCCTGCCGAGACGGGCACTCCGGGCGCCGCTGGGGTTGCGGAGTGTGAATCTGGCTGTCGGCAGTGTGCGTCAGGGACCTTGAGAATGTTCCTCCCGCTACTAGGAATCTCAGAAATGGGGTCATCTATTTCCATACACTGATTTTCATCACGGAATTAGCTCTGTAGTAGTGAAAAACCAGAAATCCCTTAGAATCCGGTGATGAGAGGACAGTAAGGAGCTCACGGCATTGCCAGAGGACATTTTTTGTAGCCATCGGAGAGTTTTTTGTTTTTTTTTTGTTTTTTTAAATCATGATTTTCAGTTCGTTCTTATCAGTGTAATGAGAATGCCCAGGGCTTTTGTTATTTTATTGATCTCCTACTCTAAATGCAAGAGCCTCAACTTTATATCCAGTCCGGTCCAAGTTTATGGTCTGAAAAAGAATCTTTCAAAAAGCATACAAATGGGCAAGTGGGCAAATTATATTCAAACATATACATCACTGTAGGACTATAGGTAAATGTATTTGTCCAGTATGAAATCAAGAAAATGGAAATTTGAGTATTAATCCTTTTTGTCTATCTGTTGCTTTATATAATGAGAGAAGTGTTACTGTTCAGTGTGTTATGTGAAAAGTTACTTGTTTTAGGGAAAAATCACACATTTTTAAAGAATAATAACTTAGGAAAATGCTTATAAGATTTAATGAAAATAGTAAGCTATGAAGCCATATATGTAATATCCCAGATTTGTCTTTTAAAAATATATGTATTTGTGCACAAATAAAAACTTACAGTGAAATACTTACTGCGGTTAGAGTGGTGGTGTTAGGATTATGGGTAATTTTCATTTTATTATTTGTCTCACTTCCAGACTTTTCCCACAGTTCTCTATTAATTTTATGATTGAAAATAGTGTTATTTTTAAAGTCCTATAAAAGGAGAAATCTGAAGTCCTTAGGTTCTTGTTTGGATTGTTACACATTTAAAAAAATAATAGTGCTTTGGGTACTGAGTGAATAATTCGTATTAACCAAATAATTGTACTACTTTTAGAAATACAGTTTTTAGAAACTTGAATTTAAATTCCCCCAGTGACTCTGCCTTGCACTTAGCTGTTCCGTCCCCGTGTGTAGACACCCCACCTCCCACGTAACTCATCCTTTGACTCTTTGCAAACTCACAGGCCCAGGGGATCTGGCGAGCAGTATGCCTGAATACCCAAGGCTTGAGTTCTAGTTCCAGTTTGGCCCCTGATTTCGTTACCCTAGGAAAGTTAACGCTACCCCTAAAATGGAGGGTTTAGTGTCTCTTTCTAGAGAAATGAAATTTTTGATATGAAAATTAATTAATATGCAGAGGTGCCTTAATTCCTGTGGTATAAAGTAGCTCCAGATCATTCTTTAATTCAAATGCAGAATTTAGGATTTTATAAAAAAAAATAAAAGAACTGTATCTTCTTGGCACCCTGCTGTCCTACAGAGCTTTCCCTGCGGCCTGCCTGTTCTGTGCTGCCTGCAGGGATGGCCCACTCAGGCCCCTGTGCCAAGGCCCTGCAGCTCTGTGAGGTGTGGGGGGTTAGCAGAGTCAGTGAAAGAGACAGTCATTGTCACATTCATATGTTTGTCAGGACAACAAGTTCTCAAACTCCCCTGGGCCATTGAGACCTGGGGTTAGCATGTTTCCTTTGAAAGCTCAGATGGTAGAGATTTTTGTCTTTGAGGGCCACGGGTCTCTGTCAAGCCTCCTCCCCTCTGCTCTTACAGTGTGAAAGCAGCCGTTGATGGCATGTGAACAAATGAACGTGGTTCCAATAAAACTTTATCTATAAAAACAGAATGCTAGCCTGGACATAGCTTGCCAAGCTCTGATGTGGACTAATAGAGTTTTAGAGCTGATGGAGCCTATGTTTGCCTCACTTCCTCCCTTCTAATTTAATTGGTGAGCTTGGTTATAATTCTTCAATATATTTCAACCACACACTTGGCAGAAATATGATTTATTTCCAACTTTGGGGGAGCAAGTCTAATGCAAAATGAGGTCCAGTTACATACACATCGAATATAGGATTTTTCATGGAACTGGGCGCCAGCTTCAGTATTTTCATTTCCCTGAGTTTGATACACCCCAGCGTGGGGTCAGGGTCACACAGAAAAGTAGGACTTAATATTTGTACTGATAACTGCAGACGGGAAACTTGGGAGCGTGTGGGCTGAATCCCACGGCTGTCCAACTGCTCAAGCCTCTGAGATGTGGTCTGCTAGGAGAGTGGTGGGCAGGGCCTAGAGCTCAGGAAGTGAGTCTCATGGAGCTTATCTGGGCCTGTATTTCACCGTAAGTAGAATGTAAAATAGGCCTCGGGGGTCTTTGAGGTCAGTGCAGCTCTGCCCAGTTCTGTGGGCTTTCTCTCCTAGATCTCCCTGCTGGTCGGTGGTTCCTGTGCTGCATGGACCCAGAAAAGTAAGGGAGAGAGCCTCACTCATAGGTTGGAACATAGCAAGTGAAGGTGGAAATCAGCTTGTACCAAGCAAACTGTGTGGGCCAGAAAAGGATTTATTTTTCTGCTCGTTGGGCCTTTCAAAGCTAGGCGCTCGCCAGGCAGGGGAGCACAGATGGGTGTTCAAGTTCTAAGTTCTGTCCTAGTTCCAAACCCACAGCAGGTTTTCTTCCTCACGGGAAAAACCGAGTGCACCTTTCCTTCCATGCACCAAACCTGAGAGAAATTTCTGAGGAAGCGGAGGGCTCCCTGGAGCTTTTGTGATCCAGTTACCCGACAAGGCAGGTCACCCTTTCGCAGGGCTATCACGAATGGGATGTACGAAGGCTAATGAAGTCTTTGTTACATGAATTCTAAAATGAAATTAAGTCATGCCAGAATTCACCAAAGCCCAATTTATTTCTAGAGCCTTAATATCTTAGATAGCATGGATTGTGAATAGTTGGTTGACTTGGTGACGATTTTTAACTCATTAAGGAATCTCTGCTTCCTCCAGCATCCCTAAAGGGTTTGAAGCCAAAAGCCGAAGCAGCAAAAATGATACAAAAGGGCGAGGCAGCCCGAAGGAGAAGACTCTGGATTGTGGGCAAATTGTCTGGGGTTTGGCCTTTAGCCCGTGGTCTTCTCCACCCAGCAGGAAGCTCTGGGCACGCCACCATCCCCAAGTGCCAGATATCTCTTGCCTGATCCTTGCTACGGGACTCAATGATGGGCAGATCAAGATTTGGGAGGTACAGACAGGTAGGTCATTTCTGGCTGGGACAAGGTCCCGGGGTGCATGCATGTTCTCATCAAGGACCAGAGAGGCCGCCGGCCCCCCACTTGGCTCAGGGGTGTAGCCATGTCCAGCAGACCGGGTGCCGCCTCTCCCACTGACCAAGTGCTCCTGCTCCCACGCCAGGGCTCCTGCTTTTGAATCTTTCCGGCCACCAAGATGTCGTGAGAGATCTGAGCTTCACACCCAGTGGCAGTTTGATTTTGGTCTCGGCATCTCGGGATAAGACTCTTCGCATCTGGGACCTGAATAAACATGGTATGCAAGTGACGGAACTCCTGGGCAGCTCCAAAAGTACTCTCTCTGCCCATTTCTCACTTTTATCCAGAACAACTGATTTTCCTAAGGACGCTCGTAAGACATTTTTCTCTAATCACACACCCTGCTCATCCCCATGAGATATTAATACCAGAAATGTATCATTCATTTATGCGCTGAATGCATATTTATGCTTTGTATATTAAAAAAAGTAAGGTTTCTTTTGGTTACTGAGAACCAGTTTTCACCCTGGCTGATAACCACTCCTATTGAAAACATGCTGCAGTGTAACTTTCCTCAGCCGTGGCACGGTTGACCTTCTGGGCATGCTGGTTCTTTGTTACAGGCTGCCCTGTGCCTTCTAGAATGTTGAGGAGCATCCCTGGCCTCTGCCCACTAGATGCTGGAAGTATCTTCTCTAGTTGTGACAGCCTGAATGTCTCCAGACATTGCCCCGCCGTCCATGTGCAGGGCATAGTTTCCCCGGGTTGAGAACCACCAGTCTAGAGGAAGTCGTCCATGTTGGTTACTTCCTGTTAGAAATAGTTTGTGAAGTGGACTCTTTACCCAGAAGAACTCTCTTAGCTAGAGAGGGTCAACTTTTGTGGAATTCTCCTTTGAGCAGAACTGTATGCAGAGGTGGCCCATACTTTTCTGGTACTGATTGTTAACCAGAAAGGTGACACAGGGAAGAGGAATTTATTGCCAGCCCTTTCTTCCCCACGTGGCAGGGATGCAGAGGCCAGAGGGCGGTGGCAGGGGGAAATGGGAATGTGGACGGTTGGTAGAGAGGCACACTTGCCTCCGATAACGTGAAGGCACTGGTACTCTTGCCTTAACCGTGACTGTGCCAGCTCCCCACAGCCACGAGAGGGGACCAACTCCTGCCCTCTGAGAATCCACCCTGATGATTGTCACACTGTCAAGCAGGTGCTTGTGGTGTCCTCTTCTGATGGCATCTGGTCACCAAGAGAACTCTGGTAGTTTCTGACCTTAGCTGCGGAACTTGTGAAGTAATGAGATAGGTTTGCTGACTGGGAAGGCTTCTCCAAGGCAACACCATTTGTAATGTGTCTCCAGAGTCAGCTTGCCACCACGTAAGGAAGATTCTGGAAGTGACTTTAAAATCTTTTGGTGATTAGGAAGACAGGACTCGCTGAAGGGGACCGGGGGCAGGCGAGTACACTAGGGCTTTCTCGGGAGGGGAGGGGATAGTGTTCGCTGGTACCGGGACCTGCCCCACCATCCTGCCTAAATTTGTTCAGTACTCACAGCCCCCCTGGGAAGGGGTTGGTACTGCTCTAACGTGATAGCTGAAGAAACCATGACTTACTACAAAAATACTACATATACATACATACACGCATACACAGACACTTAAACACGCATCTGCATGGCTGTTATGTTCATAAAAGTTTTTCCTTTTTTTTTTTATATTAGTTTTCACTGCCCCCCCCAACCCCGCTGCCAGATCTCTTTCCCTATCTCATCCTCCCCTCCACTGCCTTCCCTGACATCCTTCTGCAGCCTCATGACCCAAGCTAAGAGCCTTCCATATTGCCCTCAGTGTCCTGCTCAGACACTTAAGACACTTAAATTTATGAAGTTTGGGGTCATGGTTCCACAAAAATGATTCATATTCCTCACATTTCTTTCCACAAAACATGGAAAATCTAAATCTTAATACCATCTGAATCAACGGGATAGACATATTCTATATATTTACCTGTTCTTTTATGCTAATGGACGGGCCTTTAATTCTTTCCTCAAACTCAGAACTGGAGCAATTTTGTGAGTGGCCCTGGGGCAGGTGCTGGTAATCAGTGGAGTCGGGGTTCAAAGCCAGGTTTGCCTGACCACAGAGCACATGGCCCTCATTACTCTGCACTGTCGCCCATCCAGACACCCTGGTCAGAGTGAGAGGGTGCGGTGGGACCCCTGAGAAGAGGGGGAGACCATCACAGGAGTGTAAACGACAGAAGTGAAGCTAAAACATTCTCAGCGTTTGGAAGGGTGCTCCAAAGTACTAGAGCTGGTCGGGGTGGGAGGGGAAAGAAAAGAATATTCTCTGCTATCAGAGGGATCGGTCAGGTGTGATGTGCGCACAGCCTTTATCCCACCCATCTTGCGGGTTTTGGTGAAACAGAAGGTAGTGATCTCCTTGGGGATTACACTCTCCTACGAATAGACTTCAGGTGTTTAAATGACACGTCCTGGTATCTTGCTCTGCGTTAAAACGGTGGGCCTTTGGGCTCAGCCGATAGGGAACCGGGTGGGGATGCTGGGTGGGTGGGCCGTGGCTCCCGGTCCTCCAGTCCAGCAGCCACGTGGTTTCTCGAACTGGCTCACCGTGCGCCCCTCTCTGTGCAGGTAAACAGATCCAGGTGCTCTCGGGCCACCTGCAGTGGGTGTACTGCTGCTCCATCTCCCCGGACTGCAGCATGCTGTGCTCTGCTGCTGGAGAGAAGTCGGTAAGGCCCAGCGCCGGGTGCCATCTCCATCGTTGCCCGAGTGCAGTGAGCCCAGGCGGTCTGAACGGGGTAAATAAGGCTGGTGCCTCCAGATCAGCCTGTGCAGGAGGCATGCCGTTGGGCAGAGCTGTCCTCCTTTTGATTTGCGTGTGGACACAAACCACAAGAGAGGTGAAGCCCTCATCACTGGAGGAGGGTTGCTTGCCTTTACAACATGGTAAAGGTGTGCTTTTAAGATTTCCTTTCCCCTTGGAGTCTCAGATTTTAAAAGTTGCAGCCCCCTGTATGGATCCAAATTTCCCTCCTTTGAGCCATTTAATGTGAACCTGGGTAATGGGGATTTCCATTTCAAATCAGAATGTACGGTTACTTGTTGAACTTTGCTGAAATCCAGCCTGTCATTTAAGAAAGTATTATAAACCCAAGAACAAGCCGGGAACAGTGTGTGTGTGTCTGATCTCACATCTGCATCGAGTGCTTTGCTGTGACTGACTCAGAAAGTGAAGAGTTCACTGTGTGGGACAGCCCGGGTGGTTAATCATTCATTTGGGGTTTGGAACTACGTGACGGTGTGTTTTCAAGGGAACAAAATAAAATCCCGTTTTTCATGATTCTCAAAAATATTTCAGGTGAACTGTGTCAGACGTATGTACAGCTGTGGGGCAGGTTCCCACCGTTCTGTGAACACATGGTATAAAATGGCTTGGCAAGGTGCCACGGCTTTGTTGGAAGCCCGGCAGCTCACCTCTGACCCCTGTTTTTGCTTTTAACTGAAAGGACCACATAGTGCTTTATCGGCACACACTGTGATTTTGCAAACAGGGCCCAGAAGAACTGAGAAGCCTCTGGATACATTTCAGCCCGTAGACTTCCTGAGGCTGGTTTCTTCTCCCTTAGACCAGGCTCCTTGAACTTGTGCACTGGTCAGGTGCCTCGAGAATTCAGACCTGGAGCTTTCCCCAAGCCCCTGTGATGCGTTCTGGGAGAGCGGTATGAAAGCGGGGCGGGGGGGAGTTTGGCTTCGCCTGGCGTTGCCGTGTCCTTCACTCACTATTCGTTGTTGCTGCCCCTCACCGGGCACCTGTTCCCTTGCACAGGTGTTTCTGTGGAGCATGCGGTCCTACACATTAATCCGGAAGCTAGAAGGCCACCAAAGCAGTGTTGTCTCTTGTGACTTCTCCCCCGACTCTGCCTTGCTCGTCACGGCCTCTTACGACACCAACGTGATCATGTGGGACCCCTATACTGGCGAGAGGCTGAGGTTACTCCAGTAAGGACGGGGTTTCTCCTTCGGACCTTGTTGCGGGGGAACTGATGGGAAAGCTGCCTTGGGTTAGGCATGGCCCAGGTAGGGTCCAGGGCGGGGGAGGCAGGGGCGGGGGGTGCTGGGTGAAAGGCATGGGGAGCTCAGGCTGTGGCGCTTCTTTGTCACTTAGATTCTCAGTTTAGACCCGAGGGCCTTCGGGGCTCCCGATGTAGGAGGCTGTGTGTACTTCTCTGGATTCAGCGTTCATGAAACCTCAAAGTGACTCTTTCTTTCCATTTACTAATAACTGTAGCAGCAAGTTCAGAACAATCCTCTTACCGAAACTGGAATTTCCAAAATGAATTTTCAATGTTCTTACAAACTTGCATCTTTTTCTCTTTGTCTCTGTTGTTTTCTGAAGCAAATAATAGGTAGCCTATAATTATCATGTATCTCAGCCAAGAAAAGACTTTCAGTTTGTACCGCAGCATTAAAGTGAGGGCTGACCTACTTTGCATAAGGAAATGAGCACAGGGAGTGTGAGTAACCCTTCAGCCCCTTCTGCCAGACACTTAGGAAATGCGGTTTTTTTTCTCCTAGTCTGCTTTTCCTGAGGTTTTCCAGAGGGGGTAAGGACGGGTCTTTGAGCTTATCATAGCCCCAGCACTGGAGCGAGGACACGGAGGGTGGAGAGTAGCCATCACCCCAGGCCAACCGTCCTCTTTCTTCTTCCACAGCCACACCCAGCTTGACCCCCCAATGGATGACAGTGATGTGCACATCAGCTCCCTGAGATCTGTGTGCTTCTCTCCCGAAGGCCTGTACCTCGCCACGGTGGCAGATGACAGGTAACAAAGAGACATCTGGGGGTGTGGCCTCAGAGCAAGTCCCCGCAAGTAACTGTAGCTTCCCCCTCTGGAGCTGGCCCCACGGCTACTAACGTGCCAGTGTTTCTCTTCTCTCTCGTCCAGACTCCTCAGGATCTGGGCCCTGGAACTGAAAACTCCAATTGCATTTGCTCCTATGACCAATGGTCTTTGCTGCACATTTTTTCCACATGGTGGAGTTATCGCCACAGGGTATGTGTCTGATAGCTGAGCAGATGGGGAGCAATTTCTGCTGAGTGTACCGGCTAGCTTTTTAAGGAAAGCAGGCCTCTAGAATGTTCTTGCCTATGATGAAGCCTTTAAGGAAATCACATAAAATTCTAATATTTTATTCTGCCAGCATAGGTTATCATTTACTCTTAATAGTTAATCTAAGAGTAGTGAGAGTTATGACTCATGCCACTTAATGGGCCACGTCCACAAAGAGGCCTGAGTTGGGATGATGCAGAATTTCTGGGAAACCATTTAGGGCAGAGACCACCTTGGTGGGGAGCATTTATAATTCAGGAGGTGGCACTCTTCCCTCTGTTGCATTTGAACTCATGGTGTGATTCAGAAGGGGCCGAGCTCACAGGTAGCACATGGGTATCAGAGGTGTCTTGAGTCCTTCTGATCCTTTCAGCGGCCTGAATTATTTAGCATCACACCCTTTACATCGATTTCGACCGTCAGGATTGCATCTGAGGGCCACGCATCGCACTCCCCGGGTGTCTCCTGCTAATGCAAGTGAGAGTAGAAACATTAGTATCCCTTACTGGGAAAACATGTGTTTCTAAGGTCTCTCTTAAAGCGTCGGCTTTTGTTCCATTTCAGGACAAGGGATGGCCATGTCCAGTTCTGGACGGCTCCTCGGGTCCTGTCCTCACTGAAGCACTTATGCCGGAAAGCCCTTCGAAGTTTCCTGACCACCTACCAAGTGCTAGCACTGCCGATCCCCAAGAAAATGAAAGAGTTCCTCACATACAGGACTTTTTAAGCCATGCGCCATAGTCTTGTTTTCTAGTAGCAGGATCAAGCTTCCTGGCAGAGGAGCAGCTGGAACAATGGGCCAAATGGCTGGTCTTGGATTGAAATAGAATTTCTCTTTGACTTGGTGACCAGAGTAGAGCAAAAGCAGCTTCCGGTGGACCAGTCATCCAGGTTTTTCTGCGTGACCTGTGGCAGTCAGTCAGTGGGGGGGATCCCAGCTCCATGGTGGCAGAGCCTAACCCCAGATCCTCGGCCCACTTAGAAACGGCTGCGCCAAACACTTTCTAAAATCCTTTCGACCCAGAGTGCATGACTCATGTTGATTTGATAAGCAGAGTAACCAGGCCTCGAGAGCCTCTCTGTTGGGTGGATCATTCCCTTGACTGGCAAGTGGGCAAGTGTTGGCTTCTGCCTGGTACTTGTCACTGTCGTGTTTCAGATGCGGTGGTGACATTGTTGAAAGTTCTCTCCCGCTGTGTCAGAGTGGCTTTGCTGGTGGCAAGTGCTTTCCTTCCTCGAGCTCCCCTCTGACCAGCAGGACCAGGTTTTCATGGAGCCGTCCGCCGTGAGGTATTCGCTAAGTTACAGGTGACTCAGAGGCTGTGCTCCTGACTGATACACTATAAATGGCTTTTTTTTTTTTTTTGGATAAGCAGTGGTGTGCATGTGCAGGAGATGACAAACACGTGTGTCCGGTTACACAAGGACGTATTCCTCAACTGCATGACTGTCCAAAATGGCGACTGAGTTGTCGGTGGTTTGCTGGTGATAGCCTATTTATTTGTATTTTCTCAACAGATGTTAAGGTACAACTGTGTTTTCCTCCCTGGTATCTAAAAACCATAGTTCTTAAGTCGAACGGTTGTGAAGATGTCTCTTCTTCGTGGCGTAGAGAATTGGTGTTGTCGCCCCTTTGGCCGACTGTCGAGTCTGAGGTCTGACTTTGCTGCTTTGCCTCATTGGACAAGTCAGCCCGTTTCACCTCTTCCCCCTTAACAAAAATAGCTCCTTGAAAGTACTGTTCTCCTTCAGCGGCGTGTAGTTCTCTGATCAAGACACCTCATTGCAATGAAATCTGCCTTTGGAAAATTTAATATATTTTAAATTATTTTAAAAGAAATGCAACATCTTATCCTTTGGCTTTCTTACTAGGTGCTTTGTGGAAGCCAGTGTTAACGTGATAAAACTTGTCGCAAAAGTACAAGCGTCTCCTCTACCGCCTTTGTTGCTGGAGAAAAAAAAACATTTCTTTTCGAGATGAAAGGCTTTCGTTGAAGGAAAAGTTAAAAAGCTTTTGGCTGTTTCATTTTTTCCACTAAGAAAAAAAAAAAAAAAACGACCTTTTAAAACAAGTGAGGACAGTGGGGAACGGCTGGGGCCAGTTTTACTCCTTGGGGTCATCTTGAATGTCCCGGCGCAGCCCAAGAGGTTCTGGGTGGCTTCCCCGAGGCCCCCTCTGGCCGTTAGCTTCAGACTTTGCTCGGGGACCTCGGGGAGCGAGGTGTCCATGGATGTGGGAAATAACCAACCTCTCCCTTTTGATAGTCTGAGAAGCTGACACCTTCAGAGAGAGCGGCCTCCGAAGGAAGCTTGATCTGTGACATGGGGGTGGGGGGGAGGATCTCACATACAGGCAAGTTAAGTCAGCGTCTTTCTGACTGGGGAAGGGAAGAATCGCTCCTTAACAGCCAGCATGCAAGCTGCTTTATTTTTACCGAAAAGAATGCTATCAACAAAGGCAGCCTGTTTGCTGTAAGAGAGACTGCCACCCCGTCCGCAGGGCCCTGTCCTTCCCGCATTGGTGGTGGTTGGGGGGTGGGTTTGGAGCCCAGCCCCAGCGCACCTGCCCTGCCCGCGCTGACAGAAGCCCCAGGTCCCTACCCCTGCTGTCCCTGCCACAATTAGGAACGTGCTAGTAGAGGAGAAATAAAAAGACAAGTTTAAAGTAAGACAGCGGAGCCCATTTATAAGAGTATAGCAGTTTGGGCCAGAAATCGATGCACATCTCTTTTTCTTTGACACCTACTCAGAGCAGATCCGGAGACCGCGCCCCCATTGAGATCTGTGCACTTCCAAGTGGGGCTCCTCTGTTCACCTGGAGTTAGAAGACGCTGCCCCACGGGCGGTTGGGAAGCCCTAGGTTCTAGACCAAAATGGAGCAGGCCGATTTCCTGCCTTCCCAGCAACTGAAAGGTGAAAGCCTTAAGGCTTTAAAAAACAAAAGAAAAAAACCCAAAAAGCTCACTGCGCTTTCTTTTTCCCTATAAAACACAAGTGGGCAGTGCAGCAGAGAGCTGGGCGTTCCAACTGTTCTTTACCTGCTCTGCCCGGCCTCAAACGCTACTTTCTGAACCTTGGCCCAACCACGCCGGGAACAGTTTCCCAAAGCTTGGGGTGATCGTGGCGTTCGTGCCCAGCTGTAATTCAGTCCCACCATCTGGTGTCTGCGAGGCCCGCGAATCGCTGCGAACAGGCTCGGTGTTCAGGCCTCTGTGACAATCAGGTCCCTGGTGACCTGGAAAGCGGCAATGAGGGAACTCAGCTGAATCTTCTCGTTGGTGCCTACAGAGAGTCTGTACCTAAAAGAAATCAAACAAAAGGTGAGAATAGAGTATCGTGGTCCGTTGCCTCTTGACAAGAGAACGAGAACAGGCCGGTCATCTTCAGTGTCCCCTGACATTTTCCTCTCTGCCCTGAACACTCCATTTATCAACTCCACTCAAGCTGGTAAGGAAAAATTAAATTTAAAAAAAAGTTATCAATGGCAGTGTTCTGAACTTTGTGCTAGCTATCTAGACATATGCGGAACTGAAGTGATAAGGATTTATTTCTTTACTCACAAAATGCGCTGAGAGATTTCCTTAATTCACTTACAAGAATGATGGACTGTGGTTCTGTGGCCTAGTTAGTAAAGCAGGACACTGGTGATTCATCTTGCCACCTTTCCAGGGCCCAGCCAGTGAAAGCAAAATCATGACGTTTGTCATGTAGGGAGAAGTGACCTCGTGTGCATGTGAGAGCCCATGATAGCCAATCACAGTTGGTCCCATGCTGGCGTCTGTTTTGAACCCAATGCTTCTGTCCACTTACATGACTGCTGCCAGCTTCACTGGGGGCTAATGACTGTTTATGGAACCAGGCAAAGTGGAACATGGAGTTTGTGTTTACTTTGCCTCCCAATATGCTTTGTTACAGCACAAGGCTTTAATAACAGCTGGGCAGCTGCTCGTCCCCAAATGACCTCGATGCTGGAACTGAAGTGGGCCGTTCAGGTAACGGCACTTCTCGAACCAATGTGGACCAAGCCTTTGAGGTCTAAGGAGAGGCCTTTATCTCCAACATGTTACTGAGCCGGACCTGTCCTTGTGTTCATTCGTATATTTAACAAGCAAATCAAACCCTTCCCGTGTTTGTTTCAGTTCAGTGCTCCCACCAAAAACTAGATTATGCCACGTAGGAATGACAAAGTTGGAACCAGACAGGTAGAAAGAAAAAATGCACAACAGAGTAAAAAAAGGAAAGGAATCAAAATCAGGAAGCACTCACTCTATGTCTGCCATTTTGGCCAATAAATGTACTCGAACTGAAGATGGAAAGTCAACTGTGGGGAGAAACAAATTCAAATGAGTGAGGGTCTGCCACTCCCTAACACAATAAAAAAAAAGTCCACGACAGTTAGGAGCTTAAACATCAGGGGACACTAAAGGTGTCTGGAGGCATCAGGTCACTAGCTGCCACCTCTAAGGAAGTGAACACTGGATGAATCTTCAGTTTTTACCCATTTTGCAAGCAAGTTCCAAAGTGATCACAAGAACCCAGAAGAGGTTTGGACGCTGCTTTAGGAACGGGGCAGCTCTAGGAGTGAACGGGAAAGCCAAGTTCTCACTTGTTCTGCCAATTTTAAAAACAAATCATTGATCTTTAAACCTATTCCTACTCATTTTCCACAATCCAAGTGCAGAGCTGGGCTCTAGCCGACCACATTCTCGGTCAGCTGGCCTGGGTGAGGCCCTGAGAGGCACAGGCAGAACACTGGCGGACCCCACTGTTGGCAGTTGGCTGCCGCGGGGGGAAGAGCTGCCCCAAGGAGGCTGCACGGCAGGTCACCCAGGGAGCCTGAGAAAATCCGGATGCCCCCAAACGGCTAAGTGATTAGTCTGGGTGATCCCTCCGTGCTGCCAAGGTTGAAAACCTGGTCTCTGTACAGAAGATACGGCAGAGTATGGAATTTAAAGACGGTTTAGTTCAGACTGCTCTGCTTTATGCCCTAGACACACGTTCCTCCTCTTTCTTCCCTTTTGGGGGAAAATACCCTGGAACAAATACCTTTTGGAACAAAGTTTTAAATAGCAACAAGAGAAAATGAAAACTGGGGGGCCAGGTTTATGCTTCATTCCCGTTTCTCTGCTTCAAAAGCGAAGCCTCGTGTTCCCTCGCTCCCGCCCTTAGCCGCCCCGCTCGCCGCCTCCCGCAGCTTCTCAGCTGGGGAAGACTGAGTTACCTCTGTGCACGAACAGGTGGATCTCGGTCAGGATGTCATGGAGCGCCAACCCCTTCAGCGTCTTCAACTCCATAATATCTAGAGAGGAACAGTTAAGGCAAAGGGCCGGGTTCCGGAGCAAACACGCCGCACAGCAATTTGAATCCCAAGCCCGTTGGGGGTGACTTCTGGGAAATCTCACCCCAACGTGATGTCTGAATCTAGCTGTGTCAGGTGGGCTCCAGTTGTAACCTGTCCTAGGTTTTCATCTTCCACAAGGCCTTTCTGATAGAACTGTCTCTGCCCAGTAGAGGACAGAGCCGAATGCATCCCCCAGAAGGCCTCCTCTCATCGCCCCTGGCTTTAAATCTCACAGCAGAGCCAGAGTAATGCTGGCCACTCAGGAATGATCACATCTGGGGCGCCTGGGTGGCTCAGTGGGTTAAGACTCTGCCTTCCACTCAGGTCATGATCTCAGAGTCCTAGGATCGAGCCCTGCATTGGCCTCTCTGCTCGGCAGGGAGCCTGCTTCCCCCTCCCTCTCTGCCTGCCTCTCTGCCTACTTGTGATCTTTATCGGCCAAACAAACAAAATCTTTAAAAAAAAAAAAAAAAAGAATGAGCACATCTGCCAGACCTAGCGCCAAGGTTGTCCTGCTGCTCGCATCCGTAAGCAAGGGGGCCTCAAGCTGTACCCACGTCAGACTCCTTCGGGAAGAACGTGAGGGCCTTAAAGACGAGGACCCGCTCCACCCTCAGACACGTGTTCCCTCAGCAAGCGGACCAGCCCCACGAGCAGCCGCCGTCTCTGGCCAGCGGGGTATGGGTGCTGGCTGTGGCCTGGGCTCCTGGGCCAGGCTCGGGCCTCAGGTATGTGCACCATAAGCACGACGTGAGGAAGGATACTTCTGTAGGCCGTGGTGAAGTCTTGATTCAACATCCAGTCCAGAATGTTGGCAATGTCGGACTTGAGGGGGTGCCCAGTGCACGTGTAGACCGTCTCCTCCGTCACCTTCCCGAAGGCCATGTTGGTGCTCTGTGCAGATGGAGGGGGAGAATCCTGACTGTCACAGCGGCCACCATGCTGCAGGCGGGTCAGGAGGGAGCTGAGGCAGCCGAGCAGGTGTTCCGGCTCCAGAGCCCGTCCCTCTGGTTTGCGGCACATTAGTCTTTCAGTTACTCAAAACCCAAAGGTGGGGGGAAATCAGTGGTACATGATGAGATCGAGATCCTACCCGTTTCTCGATTTCTGAATTTACAGGTTGGCTGTGCTACTGCTTTTGTCCTTCTCGAAAACCGCTTCCAAAGTGGCAGCTCGAGATCTGCTCCAGCGGCACCGTACCTGCAGAATGTTCAGAGCCCTTCGCATGTCTCCGCTGGAAAGGGTCACGAGTGCTTTCATCCCGTCCTCACTCAGGTCCACTCTGAAAGGAATGAGGCAGGAGGAAGTAAGAGGCCCTCAGAAAGCACGAGCATTCACCAAGGGAGCGACTAAGGCTTTGAAATAATGAAGAAAAAAGGGAAGGACACAGTTAACAGTACTCTCCCGATCGGTGGGGGATCTCGATTTCGCTCTGGTCTTCTGGGCTGTGGGCTTCACGTTAGCAGTGACCACCCACCCCGAGTCGGGAAAGACCCTCACCGAGGACCAAGCATTGCTGTGTTGAGCAACTGGCTTTGAATTCTGTTCTGAGAGGCAAGTGCGCTGGCGAGAGCTGTGGTCACGGAGGCAGAGCACCCCGCTTCAAAAAGCAGCAGCTTGGGCTGGCTACGGGCTTGGCAACTGGTTAGACAGAAGGTAATGTCTCAGTACCTTCCCTTCTAGTCCCAAAAGGCTGGAGGCATCTTAGCAGAAGGGACCCTGGCAGCACGCAGTTGCCAATGACAAGAGTAGGAGGAAGTCGGGACAGCTTCCAGGGGAGGAGGATGGAATCAAGAGAAGAACCAAGTGCCTCCAGCGAAGGCTGTCCGTGAGACGCCGGGGGCCAGCAGCTCGCAGACCCCGATGCTGACTCTGGGCCAGGCACCCTCCTTAGCTCTTAACATGCCTCATCACCTTCGACTGTAAACCCGCCAGCCAGCCCAGGGCCCTGCCTCCCAGTCCCCAAGGCCCTCGGCTTTCCTGCTTTCCCCTGTACTTACTTCTCTTCTTCTATGACGTGTTCCAGGCGGGGGACCATGAGTTCAGGAGTCAGGGGGCCGAATCGGAACCTTGTACACCGGGACTGCAGGGCGGGGATGATCTTTGACAGGTAGTTACAGATGAGGCAGAATCTGGTATTTTCCGTGAATTTCTCAATCACTGGCAAGGGAAAAGAAAACCAGCTCCTGTCCGTTCTGAGCCTTCCAGAGCCCTGGAGGCCCCGCACTCTTCCGTGCTCACGTGCACGAGCAGAGGCCGTCCACAGGTCAGGGCGCTATGGGAACGAGGGGCTGGGGTGGCCAGGACTGGAAGCCAGCCATCCTCCTCCCCAAAGCTGACAGACATGCCACTTCAATGAGATTTTATAAAATGTGTCCCTTCCTTCTGAGGTGCCATGATTCTGGCATCCTTGCCATCCTGCTCCGTGGCGCTACGAAATCCAGTATTTTTGTCCTTTTGCATAAAACTCCACCTGGCAGGTTGATGACGCCCCACCTTCTAATGGCGAGGGGGTGGCTTGTTGTGGACTTCCCAGTGGACTCTGTCTCGAAGCCTTAGAACATTCGACAGAGTGCTAGTCGAATTCAGCAAGCTTAGGAAACACTGGGTGCATTCTGTAGTTACCCAATGTTCTCGCATGGGGACCTGCCCAGACTGACAGTCACTGTGCAGAGCAAATGCTGAAGAAAGGCTGCCAAAGCTTTTAAGATCAGAAGACACTCTGACTGTCCTCCTCCTCCCCTTAAACCCACTCCTTCTCCCAACTCCGCAAGACCGTTCCTGTCTCCTAGCTGATTACCTCAGAATCTTAACGAGAGAGATTACCAGTGTCCTTTCAAAGAAATCCACTGCACCAGGGCCCTAAGATAGACAACTCATCTGTTACTCTCCTTCCCTGCCAGATCAGCCCCATGGCAAATACAGAAGTCATGTCAACTTTCTGAGTGTGACTACGTTTCCAGAATTGTTTTCCTGGCTACTGTCTACCTTAGGGTACCAAGAGCAGAAAGTTCTACCCAGGAGTTTAGGAACAACAGACTTTCCATATCTACCACCCCCCATTCTAAGACTACAAATTCCCAGGACGCCTGGGTGGCTCAGTCGGTTAAGCTGCTGCCTTTAGCTCAGGTCATGATCCCAGGGTCCTGGGATGGAGTCCTGTATCGGGATCCTTGCTCAGCAGGGAGCTTGCTTCTCTCTCTGACTTTGCCTGCTTGTGCTCTCTCTCTCTCTCTCTTTCTGAGAAATAAATAAAATCTTAAAAACAAACAAAAAAAACCCCTACAAATTCCCAACCCCACATTGAACCCCAGGGAAGAGGATGGGACACCACTGTCTGGTCAGACTTAAAGTCCCACCAGGGCCTTCAGCTGCTGAAAGGGGAAACCCCCAGTACCGAGAGCTTTGGTCTAGATCGTCGGGTGGGATACAGAAAGGTCAGCAGATTTCTCTGGGCCAGAAGATGAAATCGGTCAACAAGCCACCACATGTCTCATGTCCCAAGAGCCTAATTCTCTCTCGAAGGCACTCCTGAGCCAACACACCATTTCCGGGAGCACTTCCTACCTCTCCTCAAGGCGTTCTGGGCATCCTGAGTCATGGCGTCTGCTTCATCCAGGATCACTAGTTTGAAGCCTTTCCTAGGAAAACAAATGGCACCATCTGAAGAGGTCTTCAATCTCACCTCCACTTCTGGGCCGAACCAGAAGTTGTGCCTTCAGGCTGTGCCATCAGGCCCTGCCTCAGAGAGTCCATTCCTCCTCGACCTGAGCAAAGCAGGCATCTGTGGTCACACAGAGGACATGCCTGTCACTCTACTCTTAGAGGAACTGAGGTCTGACTTGGGCATTTTTGTTACATTGCTCCCCCTGGCACATTCACCTTTCTTCTGTGCACACATGGTGTCCTGTTCCTCGGGCCTGGCTCTACTTCTCTCCACCACCTTCGCCCTCACGCATGCCTGTCTTTTCATCTTTCCCTTTGTTTACCACCTCCCCATGATCCCTCCCGATCTCAATTCATTTTTGTTCAAATTCAAACTAGCTCATCTGGTCTTAGGATGTAAACAGTTTTTGGTTAACTAATCAAATGAAGTTAATGCTTCCCAAACAACCTGCTAATATAGACTTAGGTCATATTTTATTTTGGAATTATTTCTTGCAAGCATCTTTGTACCTCTTTTTCATAGCTACTTTTGGTGAAGTCATTTTGTACCTTTACAGACAAGCAAAGGGGAGGATTAAAAAAATAAAGCTCTGTCATCTCACTGATCAGAGTCTCTAGGGAGAGAAATTATGCAAATAATTCTTACTTAAATATTGTCCTTGTGCTAGCAAAGCTCAGGATGGGTCCCCGAACGATATCTATTCCTCGGTCATCTGAAGCATTCAGCTAATGCGGGAGAGAGAAGCCAGAGTAAATTAGAAACATGTTTGTATGTCATCTACGAACTTATTTATCTTTTCATCCCTCCAGCTCGGCAAGCTAGGTCTCTAGGTCTAACGACAGTATGAAATAAACACTATTAAAAACCAAGATCACAATTGTATTTAAAACTCACAACTCACTACACCATTACATTACGTTCTGAAAGGCAAATGACTGTGTTTCCTTCCGCACTGGAGGACAACCGCTGACATACTCTGGCGGAGTAACTCATTGGCCTGACCACAGTGAACAGCACCTCTGGCATGAACAGAATCATGCTGATTTGAGCCACCACAACCCAGAGCAACCCAGAAGTTACCAGTCTTTAACATACTGAAGGAAGAACACTGGTGGCAGTAAGGTTCTAAGATCTATAATGAAAAAATTAGACATTTTTTTCTTGCAATAGACAATATTTGCAATTTTGTAATCTAAGGGTTATCCGTCTACTCTCAGAGCAAACAGATGGCATATGCAAGTTCAGGGATTTGAAGAGAATGACATGTAGAGAGATTTGAAACGGTGGGGGGTGGGGAAACCACAAGAGCTGTGCAACTCCTCGCAACTGCTGGGGCCCACTACCAACCCCAGGTCTTAAGAGGTGAGTGGGGGAGTGATGCTGGCAGCTGGAGAAGGCTGTGGGATCTGCCCAGCAGGTGGGGATGCTGTCAGCCTGTGGTGACCCCCCCGACAGAACCAGGCACCGTTCTCCCGACTCCTGCCAGGGCCCCTATTGGCCAAACGTAACCAGGGGGAGCCAAAGGACAAGGCAGCCTGTAGTCAAGACAATTCAGCCTTCCAGGGCAAGGACAGGAGGGAGCCATACGGAGAAGAACTCTGGATGGGCACGTCAAAGACAGCAAGCCACCAAGTGACCACTCACTGAGGGACCCCAGAGTGTTTGCGTGTAAGTTGGCAAAGGCCAAGAAAAATATCCAGCCCTACCACTGCCCTCTAGCTAATGCCCATCCAGGCCCAAACGTCGACTCTAGACAAAAGCCGCTCGAGATATTTTGTCTGTTTCTTCCCCCACCTCTAGCACAGCAACTTACTTGTAAAGTAAGACAAATCTAAGAGAACTAAGAGACTCGAGTTCTTTGCAGAGTGAGAAGAATCCTCTTAACTTACCTCCAAGACCATGGAGCCAAATTCCTTATCTTTGTACAGCTGTTTTGCACAGGCCAGGATGGTGGAGGTCTTTCCCGTCCCCGGAGGACCATAGAGAAGCAGGTGCGGCAGGCGGTCTTCACTAATAAACTTCTGAACTGAGGATCGGGAAGAAAGAGAGACCCCGTCAGTGTCCAAGAGTTGCCTCCTTCACCTGGGCCCTTGAGTTGGCTCGAATGCACTTCAAGCCCACGTTCAAAGGAGAGGCAGACGCAACAATGAAAAATCTGAAGGGACTCGGCTCTTACAGCAACATTCCATAAAGCTCAGTCAGATACTTCAAGGTTATTACTCAGCAGAGACATCACCAAGAAATTTATACAGGTCCTCCAACTAGAATGACAGCAACTGGCACACGGATGCTTACTGGTACTCAGAATGTCCTGATGAGAAATCAGATCGTTCAGTGTCTGTGGCCGGTATTTTTCAACCCTGAAATAGAATGTAGCATGGATTACAATACATACGGATGCAAGAACATGCTGTCATGTGCAAAAAGAACGCTTTCATATCCTAATGAAAAGAAAAAGGGAAATAAAATCCTTTAACTTTGAATACAGACCACTGGTTCTCAACCAGGGACAGTTTCATCTTCCAGAAAACACTTGGTGGTATCTGGAGACATTTTTAGTTGTCACAGTTGGGTGGACGGTGCTACAGGCCTCCAGTGGATAGGCACCAGGAATGTCACTAAACATCCTACAATGCACAGGGGAGCCACCACGCCTGGCCCCAGCAAGGTTATAGCCCAAGATGCCCACAGCACTGCTCTCATTTTACCTTTCCAGCTATCTGCCTATAAATAATCTCAACCTGGATGGGCACCTACTATTTCAAAGTAAATTAAAAACTGAACTCACTGGGGAACCTGGGTGGCTCAGTCGGTTAAGCATCTGCCTTTGGCTCAATTCCTAATCTCAGGGTCCTGGGATTTTTTTCCTGCCTTGGGCTCCCTGCTTAGCAGGGAGTCTGCTTCTCCCCCTCATGCTCGCGCTCGCTCTCCCTTTCTCAAATAAATAAATAAAATCTTTTAAAAAGATTGACATCAGACATATACATCAGAAGATGAACGGGCAAGTAAGTAAGTGGTGGTCGATCCATACAACGGATTATCCACCCATAAAAAGGAATGAAGCACCCACACCCACTACATGATGAACCCCGAAAACATGATGCTGTGAAAGCCGCATCTCCAAAGGCCACATACCGATTCTATTTATATGACCAGCCACAATGGGCAAATTCAGAGACAGGAGATTAGCGGTGCAGGAAGGGGAGGGTGGGGATGGACAGTAATTGCCCGTAAGTATGGAGTTTCCATCTGCGGTAAAATGAAAAATTTGGGAACTAGAGAGTGACATGGTAGCACAACATTCTCAAAGTACTTAAAGTCACGGAATTATACCCTTTACAATGTTTTACAACTGTAAACGGTATGTTATGTGTTTTTTCCACGATAAAAACAAACTGAACTCCTTCTTAGACAAGACTAACTTGGAGCTTTCAAAGACATCAGGACAGATCTCATCAGTTTCTAAAACAACATTCAGAGGCAACTATGAAAGTAGAATGGTTACGAGTGCAAGCTCTCACTTCGCCTGGGTTCAAATCCCAACCTGTTTCTAGCTCCGGGCCTGAGGCAAGTCCTTTAACCTTTTGGGTTTACAAGTAGAATAATAACTACCTCCCTTCTAGGGTCTTTGTAAAGATAGAACATCTAACAGGGTCCCTGCTAATCTAATAAGAAGCCATTTAAATACAACTTAACTGGGAAGCGTTATTATCATCATGATCATTTCAGTTTAGAATTTGAGCAATAATTGCATCGGAGATCCCGGCAAGAGTAGAGAGCATTTTGGCACGGAGGCCGATGCAAAGTCAGAAGATGCGGGATCTAACCCCAGTGCTGTCACCCGCAGCGCGTAAAAGGAATGGGGGCGATGGGAGTAGGGCAGCGGGAAGACCTGGCAAACGTCCTAGAAGAACGGAGGGGGCTGGGGAGCTGGGGATGTCAAGGCGAAAATCTGGGACTCCGTCCGGGCCAGGTCGGGGGCGGCAGGACGAAGTCCGGCGGGCGGCGGCCTGGCCGCTGGCCCACCCCGGCCACCGATCCCCTTTGCCGCGGCAGACGGGCCTCCTCCTACCAGGGCAGGTTTCTGATCTTGGCCGCCACCGGCTGCTGCTGCTCCTGCTGCGCTGAGGTCTCCATGGCGGGGTGATAAAGGTGTCCAGGTCCGCTGGGGTCGCCGCGGGGCCCGGTGACCTGCACAGTCACTAGCCGCGAGCGGGCCCAGGCACTCTGGCACTTAGAGTTCGCGCGCAAAAGGAACTCTCGCGAGATGTAGCCTCCAGCTTCCGACTTCCTCCCTAGGTCCCGCCCCCTCTCCGTTGCCAAGGCGCCGGTTACTAGGTTACCGGGAGGCGCCGGGTGCCCGACTCCCTCCTGGTCAGCTCTTTCAGCCCAGCGCTGCCCTTTCGCCGGTGCGGCCGGGCTTCCTGAGGCCGCGGGAAGCAAGAGAGGCCGGGTCACCCCCTGCGGCGGCCAGTCATCGTTACAAACTAAAGTCCCACGGCGAAAGCCAGTTCCAGCTACCCCCAAAGTTCAAACACTTAGAGTTCGAAGGAACAGAGAGCCCCCAGCGCTGAAAAACCTCGAGGGAAAACAACCTGAAATGACGGGGCCAGTTCTTGAATATAGATGCCCTAGGGAAAAAAAAAAAAAAAAAAAGGCTCGAAATAAGCTGGGAGGTGAGTACTTCGAATCGATAAACAACTCCAAACACGCACAACTCCGGTCTACCTCCCAGTCCGTGCCCCTCACCCAACACAATACGGAGAGCCAAGCTCCAGGAGCAACCCCGGAGTGAAGACCAAAACCAAACTCCCAGTTAGTTTAATAAGGTGTAACTGGAAAGGGCTAGCTACTAAGCACAGAGGACAGGATCCCTAGGATCTGAAGATAGGGGAACGGGTATTGACATTTCAGTGCCTTTTTCTGCAATGAGATGGTTTTGGACCACTTTTATTTTTTTCTACTTTGCTGGTCTGTATTTCCCAGCCATGACGAGTATGTATTGCATTTTACAGATTACATACTTTATCCATAATAAAGCTTTTTTTTTTTTTTTTTTTTTTTTTTTAACTTGTGAGAAAGACAATAGGGAGAAAAGAGGAGGCTGGCCTGGGGTCAGAAGGGTTCTGAATCAGAAACGGCTGCTCTAGGAGCAGAGTAGAGGGGCAGTGAGGCAAATACAGGAGGGAAGTCATACTTCACGCTAGCCCCTGCCTGGACATTCGGAAGCGGAGAGGGTCATCTGTGGCCTGTGGTATGACCGTGGCCAGCTGGGACTCTGCGTGTTCAGATCCTTCGTCTGCCCCTTTGCCACTGGGCCTTGGGCAGCTGGCTTCTCTCCTCGTCCTGTAATCTCTACTCCAAAGGTACCTGCCAGGATCAAACAGCACGTGTAAAGCAGCCGGCACATTGCCGCCTTACTCTCTCCTCCCCTTCCAGCACACTCTCCACCCACCCTGTTCTTGTTTCAAATGTTTCCTCTCAGGCAAAACCTACTCAAGAATCGGCTGGTGTGACTATACCCGCGAGGGCTGATTTCATGCGTCCACGTGACTGGACTCTGGACGCCCAGAGAGCTGGAAACATATTATGCCGGGGCTGTGTCTCGGAGGGTGTTTCTGAAAGTGGTCGGCGTTGGAATCGGTGGACTGAGCAAGGAGGGCCTCGCCGGTGCTAGTGGGCATCATCCAGTCCACGGAGGGCCTGAAGAGAACGGAAAGGCAGAGGAAGGGCGAATTGGCTCTCTTTTTGAGCTGGGGTATCCATCTTCTCCTGCCCTCGGACACCAGTGTTCTTTTTTCTAAGGCCTTTGGATTCAGATTGAATTACACCTCTGGCTCCTGGGTCTCCAGCTTGCAGACAGCACATTCTGGAACTTCTTGGCCTCCATAATCATGGGAGCCATTCCTAGGATATATAAAATATAAATATGAATATAAAAATATAAAACATTTAAAACACAAAATATATTTATTATACATAAATGTTATTGGTATATAAAACATATATATCAATATTACATATACAATATAAAATATATTGTAAGTCTATGTAATAAAAAATTATGTATATATAGTCATTTTGCTAAGGGGCCTTTGTCTTAGAAACACGGTGCCACCAGCTCTTTGAGCTGGAAGATGTGACTGAGACTAGACCGAGTTCTCATAAAATTCTGTGCGCAACTGCTCTTCGGTTTGCTTGGAATGCAGAATTCTTCTGTGTGGCATTATCTTATATATTTACAAGGTCATGTGTTGTGTGCCTCCCCAGTGGATTGTAAGCTCATTGGGAGGCAAGGCATTGATTCATTCGCCACTATATTCCTAGTGCCTGGTGCATGGCTCAGAGGAAGCAATCAATCAATAATTGTTCCATGAAGGAATGAGCGATAATAACTAATACTTCTTAGACAGTTGCTAGGGGCCAGACACTGTTCTATGTACTTTGCTTTACATTTATTATACTCACTCGGTTGTTGTAATAAGCCTAAGCCACTATCGTTAGCTCCATTTCATAGACTTGTTAAGTAACTTGCCCAAACGTTTAGTAGGTTTTCTGACTTGGTATAATGGTCACAACTGGATCTAACCAGGACAAGAGCCCAAATTCTTAGCGAGCTCAGCTAGTGTGGTCCCTGGACTAGCAGCAGCAGCAGCATCCCCTGGGAACTTGTTAGAAATGTTAATTATTCTTGTCCCTACCCCAAACCCACTGAATCTGAAACTCTGGGGGTGGACCCAGCCATCTGTGCTGTAACAGGCCCTCCAGGGGATTCTGATGCACTGGAGTTTGAGAACCACTGCCCTCCACTCCCACCGCTTCTTAGTCCTGGAGCTTGCCATCACTTTCTAAGACAGAGAATGGGTACTCACACGCATACGCTGGAAAAACAGAGGTGTCCATTTAATGTGTGTTTCTGGTTTTGTTATTAATTGAATTAATTAAAGGCATAGCCCTTAAGGCAAGTTACTTAATATGTCTTTGGTCCTCAGTATTGGTATTTGTGAAATGGGCAGGCCAATATTCAGCCATGAGGAATGGCATCCATAAGTTGCCAGGGTGTACGATTTTTTTGAGGGCCATCAAAAATTTAGATTTTTATGTGAAATTACTCTGTGTTAAACATTGGCACCTAATTAAAAAAAAAAAAGAACTGCTGGTCAAGCACAAATGTTGGATCATTTTGTGACTTTTTCTTTCTGAAATACAGATGATCAGGCAGAAGACACAGTCACTCCTTCTGACCTTCTGCCTAGATTGTAGACATTATGGAGAAATAATGATAAAGCTGGTAGCTCCATGTGAATTGTGACACTGATGAGCATAGGCACAAACTTTTCTTATGTAATCAGAACCAGATTTGGAAATGCTTTAATAAGACCGTAGGTCCTAGAGATGGCAGGATCAGAAGTTACAAACAAAATTACCAATGAAAAGCATTTGCTCTTAAAATTGACTTAGGGGAAGGGAGCCCTGGATTTTATTACTCTCAGCTTTGGAACAAACTTGGCTTTGGACACAGCACTTACTGCCTTAGTTTATTTTTAAGATTTGTTCTTATGAGAGAATGGGATGCGAGGCTATCTTTGGAAGATGCTGGCAGAAGAAAATCAAACTGGGTCTTTCTCCTGAGCATGTTTGTACTGGTGAAATCATGTTTAAATGAAGAGCAAGGACTTGAAGGAGGAAAAAAATCTCAAAGGGGAATTTGAAGAGTTTGTGTAGAGGAAGGGCCATTTTCTTTGGTGACCACAGCCAAATCATTGACTGATAAGGACTGTAAATTCCTCAGCTCTTTTGGGGGCACTCGCTGCCTTCAAGGACTTTCTCTTTGTCGGAAGCCCCAGAATGCCCCACATCAGGGTTTAGGGAAATCCATTCATCGTCCCCTAAAGTGTGTTCGTTGAATAATTAAGGAATGGTTCTTCTTCGATTCCCAAATCAGATGCCCTTTAACTTTGAGATTGAAAGGGTGATTCATATGAATTTTGCTCCACGGGCTCAAAAAATTTCACATTTCTTAATTTTTCTAAATTCCGTAGAATGTGGCTTAAGGTCCTCCACTGTCTCTTCCTCAAACCAAGGGAGCATGGAAATTCATTCTGTGGGCGTTGGGTTCCTTCCGTTCCCTGGGGTCAAGAAGGCGAAGAGGTTGTAGGAAAATAGACCAGAATATTTGAGGAAGGGCTTTTAGTCTTCAGCTGTTCCTAAAGTCTGTTGGAATAGATGCTCTTTGTCATGAAGTTTGAGGCTTAGACTTCCCTGGGCCCCTCCTTTGAAATTCTGCCACCTTCTCCTCACCCACTTACTAACTCAAAGCGAGGTTCCAGAACCAATAGTATCAACACTCCTTAGGAGCTTGTTAGAAATGCAGAATCTCTGGACCCACTCCAGGACTCCTCAATCAGAATTGCATTTTAACAAGGTCTCCAAGCAGCTGGCGTGCAGATTTCAGCTGAGAAGCCCCAGATACCACATAATGTATCTCTCTCCCACCACCTTGTTCCTCACCACTGTTCTGCATCGCTAAGTATGGAATTCTTCAGGGAGCAGGACCACTGGCCTCTCACATAACACTCCCAACCTCCTCCCTGCTAGGGGCTTAGCATTTTGATAATTCAACTCCAAGTCCAAAAGTTCCTAGGTGTCCAAGCTCCCCTGAGCCAGGCAAACCCAATGCTCCAGGTCTCTGAGGCTTAATTGCTTGGGGAAAAGGAAAAAAAACAAAACAAAACAAAACAAAAAAAACCCAACAACCCTTAGTTTTTGGTGATGAGTCCACAGTGGAAAGTAAATCCATTAATTTCTCTGTCACATTATACTGTCATACTAATAATAGGTCCTCTGGGCTGGTGAAATTTTAAAAATATTTCTTCTTCTGGAGTCTTCCCTGTTTCCCTCTAGTTTGAGCCCAGCATCATTGCCCTGAACTAGACTCTGGGACCATCTTAATTGAAAAAGAGGAAAAGGTGTTAATAAGGAAGGGATGGAAATGTAGTTCCATTATCCTGGCCCTGTTCGGTACTGGTCCAGGCATGGACCACACTGCCTTTGGGTCTATGGAACAGAATTGCAAGGCAAAAAGCATTTGGTGTGTTACCTGTTGTACAATCTGCGTGCAAAACAAAGGGACCGTTTCTCTCCCCTCTCTCATCATAGCAGGGACCCTGGGGATGTAGTGAAGTAAGAAATAGACCTTAATATTGGCAAAAGACTGCAGATTCAATTCGAGGATGAATAGTAATAAGAAAATGCAAATTACTATCATTATTTACGTTGCATGGCAGAGTTACACAACACTTTATTATACAGTAGATGCTACAGAAAGAACTATTTATAGACATTTTTTCCTGTTCCCCCAACCCCCCTAAACTCACTCTTTCAAAGCATCTGGCCCAAGTTCAATGGCAATGTGATTTTTAAAAATACACTTATTTTAAATAAATGCAACACTGAAAAGTAAAACAAGACAATAGTACTGAAAATTGAAGAGCCAAGGCTGTCCCAAGTCAACGTGAAGAATTTTTAAACTCGAAGATATTTTAAGTGTTTCAAAGAGATAGATGTTCAAAATATACTTTTAAAAATTCTTTCAACTTAAGAGAGAGTGTATTTTTTTTTAAAAGGAGATACCTTAGAATTCAGTCTTATTCCAATCTGAAGATACTTGGCAGATGTGCAGGAAATTAAATTATCTGGCATGTTCATCAGTATGAAGATTGGACAATTGTGTCTTGAAAAAGTCTTAAATTTAAAGGTCATTCAAAGTACAGATTTTTAAAAAATTAACGAAAGCAAATTTCCTTCTTAAAGAGTATCTAACTAAAGTTTCCTGAATCTCATGGGAGTAAATTATTTTGTACCCTCTGCTTTAATTCTTTTCTTAAATTTTTAAGGGATATTGGACAAAAACAACATATTCAGTATGTCATATTTTGGCAAATGTCAACCAGAACTGGCTTGTTAAATATGGGTTATCTTCAGTTTGTGCCAATTAATTAACTTAAGATGTTTTCTTAATGCTAAATTCAAATAAGTTCTTGGTTTTGATATGGCTTCTAATTTTCTTCTGTTGTTCAGGTGATTTGAAATTATAATTGAGAATAAATTTTGCAAAATTAACACATAAAAAGGCATCACTGGAAATGTTTTCCATTGCATAATTCCAAATGCCATGGAAATAGTTGGCGTGTTTGGATAGTCATGGAACTTAATTCCATACGTACATATTTCAAAATTATCCATCTGCTTAACACCAGGAAGGGTTTCAATGGTAAGATCTTGGTGTACCCGATTGTGAAGAACTTGGTGTGATAAAATTTGCAAAATCAAAATCGTGTTATTTCTTTAAAAAACAATTAGTGGGATTAGAAAGTTGGTCCAAGCCTGCAATATGGTGTTATGAGAACAAGAAAACAACAGCATTTATTCATGTCTCCCTGTACCCCTCCAATGTAACCACCAGGGAGAAGACACACACGGAGGCAATGAACTAAAGATCCCCCCAGATCTTAAGGACTAGGTGACTTTAGCTTAAGCTTTACTGTTTTAACCAAGCAAGACCTTCTTACTTGAAATTGTAAGTGCTGAAAAAGAATAGTGACATTCAAGCCCTGCCCTAAGGTTATTTATATTGGGAAAATACCTTGACGCCTTTAGTCCCAACTACTATAAACTGTCTCAATACTGATACTAAGCTATAGTTGATAAACTTCTCCTTTGATTTGTTTCAACTTTCTAAACAGAATGGGTGCCAGTTATTTATAAATACATTAATAAAGTAACCATGATAGATTGTCTGCAAAGATGGTTGCTGCCCATTTCTCCCATCCCTAGGGGGTGCACGCATCTTCCCCTCCCAAGAGCTGGAGTCTTTTTCCTCACTCCTTGGAGGCTGTTCTTTGACTTGCTTTTATCAAGAGAACTTGGCAGCAATGCTGTTCCAGAACTTTCAAGCTGAGGCCTGGAAGTTTACACGTTAGCTAGAGGGAATACCATCTGCCGTGTCAAGAAGTCAAGGCTTTTCTGTTGGAGAAAGGGGACTCCAGGAACTCAGGTGACAGCAGAGGGCCCCAGAGACATAAGGGAGTCCAGCTAACACCACAAGGAAGGAGGCCCAGCTGTCCTATGCAGTCCTCAATTGTTCAAGCCATTCCAGTGGAAGCCCTACGAGTGAGGCCATCTTGGAACCTCCAGCCCCACACGAAGCCACCTCAGCTAACACCATGTGAAACACAGATGAACTGTCCCATTGAGCCCTGCCCTAGTTCCTGCAGATTCACGAGCAAATAAAATGATTGTTATATTAATCCATTACATTTAGCTGTGGTCTGTTACGCGGGAGCAATAGGGACCATCACAGCGACAATTTTCTCAAGTCTTTAAAATTGGGATTTACCAACTCTTAAAACATTTTGGAGGTTGAAAGGAAGAGACAAGTAGAATATTCATTAACCAAAGCTGTCATAACTAAGGGAGTTTTTTAGAAGTCCTTTTGAAAAAGTTTTGTGGCTACGCTTATAGACTATCTCAGTTGCTGATATTTCCGTCACGGAGAGTGATTTATATATAAGTCAGCTAATGTGTAACCTTGACTAGAACAATGACAAAAGTAGTTTCTTCAATACTCATCTCATTTTTACTTGGTTGTTATGTAAATGAGAAATTCCAAGGAAGCTATGAGTAAGGAGGAACAGCCTTACAAACCAGACCCTCTGTGAAGCACTCGGGGCTGCAAATATTATCTGTATAAAGTACACTTGATGTACTTGCATATCAGTAGAAATACTTGTGTCACATGTATTCCTAGACCTAAGACCAAACGAAATTTATCTAGGCCTAGACCATGTTTTAAGCAAGTTAGAATTTTTATTCAAATTATAAATATGTCTTGCAGTACTAGTACTGAATTTTTTAAACTTGGCCACCTCATGTTACCAAATTTGCCAGCGTTTTGACAATGGTATGTATGGAAACATTGCTAGCAGTTTTGTCGACCTCAGGATTTTTTTTTTATCTGCAAAATTAGGATAGATTTTTTTTTTTTTTAAGAAAAGAACATTTAAATTAGCAGGTGACATATGGATCAGATACTAGCTATATTTGGTGTCTGTTCACTAGAAAATTACATAAAAGGATAGTTAGAAAAGGAGGTGAAAAAGAACCAGTAATAGGAGCCAAATACTAAGGGAAGAAAAGTCTAGTTTATACATGAGACATTATTAGCATAAGGCACTTTGTTCTGTAATGTAACTGTTGTAAAAGTAGGGAGAGAATAGGAGAAGAGTGGTAAATATACAGAAAATAACAGGAGAACAACGTGACTTAAAAAAAAAAAACAGACTCATGCTCACAGATGGAGGGCAAGGTCTATAAACTAGTCTACTGGGTTTCCATTTGGGGGCATTATTTTGGACTAGATAATGTAAAAACTTTCCACAGTTAATAGTCATCTAGATAATGCTGGATAAAATATAACACCACCAGAAAACAGGAATAATCTCAAGGAGTCAGAAAAACAGATGGTGAAAACTAAACTGGTAGGGTTTATCTGCATGGAGCAGGGGAGGGGTTTCAGTTGTAAAAGTCCCAAAGGACAGGGGACAAAACTTTGGGGGAAGGGCACTGTGGCCTCCACTCAAAGACCCTCAAAGAGCTATACCCTAAGGGGAAAGGGTGGAAGGACTAGAAAAATTCATCCAGCCAACACAGGGAGGTAACAAGGAAGCCTATTTCTTTTACTCTGGACCTTGAGTGGGAAAGAAACACCCCCTTAGAATTGTTCACAGTAGGACTCTACTCATGTAAGGTTCAGGGTTCAAATTTACTTTGGGAAACCCTTAAGCCAAGAAATGAGCTAAGCAAACTCTTAAATACAAGCCTTCAGTCTAGATGTCCTGGATTCCCACAAATAAAAATCTCTGTGTTCGAAATTACAAAACACACAAGGAAACAATCCACCATGAGCAAGAGTCAACAGAAACAACAAACCACAAGATCAGATCCCAAAGGCTTTGGATAACTGGTTTCTTAAAGACCCATTTAAAATAAATTGGTTCACAATGATTAAAGCCACAAACGAATAAACACAAGAAAAGAACAACCCTTAAAATAGATGAAGTGCTTTTGAAAAAGAAACTAGGATGTCTTCATCTTGGTGATTTTTTCTCTTTATCATTATCAGTGGAACCAAATATTCAACATGAGACTGCACCTACGCATTGTATATTAGCCAGAAGCAGTAAAATTTCCCCATGAGTCATTCATTATCACTCGTTTAGCAAACATTTATCATCACCTGCAATGTGCCACCAACTGTGTGGTGCCTGGAATGGGGGCGTGGGGGGGGTTGTTCAGCAGGTGAAGAAGACAGACCTTCCAGTGGGGCAGAGATAATTGCAGGCAAAACAGACTTGCAGTTAAATTCTAGCATAACGTATGTACCCAGGATGAAGGAAAGAAAAGAAAGATGCAGGCTGAGAAGGGCCTAAGAAAACCTTAAGGAAGTGAGGCTTCAGCGGAGACTCAAAGAGTGATTGGAATTTACCCTGATGGAGGAAGGAGAGAATGCTGTCCAGGCAGAGAAGAGAGATGTTGGAAGGCCTGGATTCAAGGCAGGCTGGTGCAGTTCAGAACCTGCAGGAAGACCACTACGGCAGAGTACAGAAAGCCAGTGGGGGGCCTGGTTTGTATGTGTAGGACCACCATGCGAGGCAGAATAGCTCTAGGGGCCAGATTCTGAAAATCCTTGTCTGTTAGGCCAACCAGAGCAGATTTGAGTTTATCCTGCAGGCAATGGGGAAATTTTGGAGAGAAGAGACCAGCAAATTTAGGCTTTGGAAAGACCATTCTGGGGATGGAGTGCCAGATAGTTTAGTACAAGGTAGACTTGTCACTCTTCAAGGGTGTTGTAACCAAAACAAAAGTCCTGTAAGTTTTGGGGGAAAACACTTGAAACTATTTTTGATGAGTGTCAATAAGGGAACAAAACATTTAGTAGGAAGCAAGTTTGGAAATGCACCCTACTGTGCATTCCTAAGTGGAAAGACAAGCATAGGAATATATATAGAACGCGCTTCCATTTTTAAAAAATTGATACAAAACCTAAAATCACCCCTACATATGTGTGTGTGCACAGTTAATATATATTAATATGAAAAAAAGCCCCAAAGAGCTTCCAGCTTCCTCTTCTTGTTCTTCAGATTCCTGTTGTAGATAATTGTCCAAAAACTATAATAATGATGCTTCCTGTTTTCAAATTCATTGCTGATGGTCCAAAGGGATGGAAAAGGAGGGAAATAAAAAATTATTCTAAAGTCAAAATCATGACTCCCTCACTGGAAAGTGAGCTCCCTGGAAATGAGCCACATGTTTTATTCATCTTTGAATTTCTCCAGTGCCTGGCACATAAATGCCCAATAAAAGTTTATTGGATGTGAGAATAAGAATATGGGAATTGGAGAATACCCTAATGGTTGTGTGGAAACTGGCAAGAGATTAAATTTGGGGGAATTCAATCCAACAAGTATTTATTTGAGCCTTTGTCGTGTGCCACCCTGAGCTGGCATGTAGGGTGAGGGGAGGTGGTTGTGTTGAGCAGCTTAAAGACCTAATCTTAGCAACAAGCAAAGGAGGGTTAGAAAGACATGGTCTAAGGGTACCAGCTTTGGAGTCAGGCAGACCAGAGTTTAGATCAGGATTCTTTTTTTTTTTTTTTTTTTAAAGATTTTATTTATTTATTTGACAGAGAGAGATCACAAGTAGATGGAGAGGAAGGCAGAGAGAGAGAGAGGGGGAAGCAGGCTTCTTGCTGAGCAGAGAGCCCGACGTGGGACTCGATCCCAGGACCCTGAGATCATGACCCGAGCCGAAGGCAGCGGCCCAACCCACTGAGCCACCCAGGCGCCCTAGATCAGGATTCTTCCACTTACTAGTGGTTTGACCAAAAACAAATAGCTTAACCTCAATGGACCTCCACTTCCTCATCTGCAAAATAAAGATTATAATGATAGTACCTACCTCAGAACTGTGGAGATAAATAAGTGAGATATTCACATCAAGCACTTAGCATAGTACTTGAGTCAGAGGAATCTCTGGATTTACATGAGATATTATTGTAGACAAATGTAGGGATCAAACTAGGGTATCTGGTTGGTGCTACTCTTAACCAGCTACTCTAGAATGTCTCTTTGGTAATTTTGGTAGTCAGAATGATGTCCCCAAAGATATCCATACCCTAATCCCTGGAACCTGTGAATATGGTACCTCACAGAGCAAAAGGGACTTTGCAGATGGGATTAAGTTAAGGATCTTGAGATGCAGAGATTATCCTAGATTATCCTAGTGGGCCCTGTGTCATCACAAGAGTCTTTATATGGGAAAGAGGGAGGCAGGGGAATAGTGAAAGTGTGACAGTGGAAGCAGAGGTTGGAGTAATGTGTTGCTGGCTGGGGGTCATGAGCCAGGAATAACAGTCTTTTGAGGAGGGGAAAGGCAAAGCAGTGGATTCTCCTCTGGACCCAACACCTTGACTTTAGCCCAACAAGATGATTTTGGACTCCTGACCTCCATAATTGTAAGATCATAAATTTGTGTTGCTTTGAGTCACCGTGTTTATGCTAATTTATTATAGCAGCCATAGGAGAGGAGACTCAGACAGTAATGGTGGACAAAGAAAGGGGCTGCTCAGATCCTATTCAAGCAAAGACTTGCTTTCCCATTGCTGGGAGTACAGTCAAGAGATGGGCTCTGCTCCCAGCTCCTTGGGCTTCAAGCCGCAGCTGTGGAGAGTTGTTCATCCAAGGTCCCGTCCTTTCTGGGGCACTTCATATGAGTGACTGTGGGAAGCAAGAGTACGATGGGGCTACAGGAACCTGTTACTTTGGCCCAACTCCCACCAACCCCGACAGGCAATCATCACTGTAGAGTGTCCTGTGGTTTTGGCAGGGGCGTTATTGGGTGCATGTCACAGTTGGGCCTTTCTCTCTGCCCCGTTCTGCTTTGTTTAGAAAAATACCAGTTCTCCCTCCAGTGTGTCTCATTGACTCTCGCAGGACTACCACACTCACGACACTTCTCACACCAGAGATGTGGGGGTTTTCCCTGCGCCAAGCAATTCTGCAACACGAGCTGGGTGTCCTACAATTCAACTCCGTTCTGACACTATCTGCAGATAGCATCAGATCCCACAAGTTCAGGGCTCGGTCCCACAAGACTGTCCCCTCAACTCCCACTTCAGATGCCTGTTGCAAGTCTAGCTCATCACCTGTACTTCTCACTGATTAGCTATAAATCAGAGTTCCCACAATCCCCTTCTCAGGTTCAATTAATTTGCCGGAACATCTCACAAAACTCAGGGAAAGAGCTACTTATATTTACCAGCTTATGAAAGGACACGATAAAGGATACAGATGGACAAGTCAGCTGAAGAGATGCATAAGGTGGGGTCTAGAAGTGTCCTGAGTGTAGGATCTTCTGTCCTCAGGAAGTTGTGTGTCGATGTGTTCTCCAGCCTCAGAGTATTGGGATTTTATGGAAGCTTCCTCATGCATGACCAATTATTAACTCTCATTTCCAGCCCCTCTGCCCTCTCTAGAGAATAGAAGGTGAGGCTGAAAATTCCAAGCTTCTAATCCTGGCTTGGTCTTTCTAGTGACCAGCACCCATCCAGGAGCCCATCCGGCAGGCCAGAGTCACCTGATTAGATCAAAAAATGCTCCAAGAGCTCTTATCACTTAGGAAATAACAAGGGTTTCAGGAGCCCTGTGTCAGGAACTGAGCGAGAGACTCTCATGTATATGTTCTATTATCTCACAAGCTTCCTCCTGCTTCGTCTTCTTCTTCTTTTTAAGATTTTATTTATTTATTTGACAGACAGAGATCACAAGCAGGCAGAGAGGCAGGCAGAGAGAGAGAGGAAGGGAAGCAGGCTCCCTGTCGAGCAGAGAGCCCGATGCAGGGCTCGATCCCAGGACCCTGGGACCATGACCTGAGCTGAAGGCAGAGGCCTAACCCACTAAGCCACCCAGGCGCCCCTTCCTCCGCTTCTTTTCACAGATGTTGAATGCTAACTCTTGTTCTTCAAACTCTGTTTCCATATTCTTCCAGAAAAACCCACCTGTAGCAGAAACCCATCTGAGAGTGAAGGACAGTGCCTTTGAGATTGTAGACCACTATTTAACTGTCTGGGTTGGGTTTTTTTTTTTTTAACTCTTAAATATCTTTAAAAATAGAGACTACTAGGGGCACCTAGGCGACTCAGTTGGTTAAGCATCCAGACTCTCAGTTTTGGCTCAGGTTGTGGCCTCATGGGTTGTGGGATTGGGCCCTGTGTCAGGCTCTGTGCTCAGCAGGGAGTCTGCTTGAAGATTCTCTCCCTCTGCTTCTTACCCACCCCCTTGTACCTCTCTTTCTCTCTCAAATAAATAAATAAATCTTAAAAATAAATAGATAAGTAAATAAATAAAAATACAGAATACTGGTATTTTATCCATAATCCTTTCACAAATGCATTTCACTACTCTTCTATCCCTTTCTTAAAAATAAACTAAAATAGAAATAAAAGCAAAAATCTGATTTAGAGCAGGGACCACATATCCTGCTTATTTTTTAAAGCTTTGTTTATAATGTTTTTTGTTCATAATGTTTTTTAAAGCTTTGTCTATAAATAGGAAAACCAAGTCTAATTGCATTTGTAATTTTATGTGCATAGGAAGCAATTTCCCTTGTTTACGTGTTAGCCAAGTTAAGCTGAGGAGTATAGCCCTCACAGGAGAGTATAAAGGTGGTCTTCTTTCCTCAGACAAAGAGAAAACAGGGTACAAAATTCATCCTTTGGAGACCTCACCTCTGTTCATATGCATGAATATTTTATGATATGGTTCAAGACATTTAAGTTTTATTTAATAAGTCATTGTGGGATTTCCAATTAAAACCAGCATATTGGGAGGCACCTTTATTTTCTTTTCCTCCCCAAATCTGGCTACACAATAAAAGGATGAGAATGTACTAACTCACCAGGACAAAGAGAATGGGAGGAGAGACAATAGTGGATAAGAGATTTCAACAAATATTGGGAGACAAAAAGGTTGTTGGAGGGATTTCCAGTTAAACACAAAAGGCTAAACACTGTACATTTGTCTTTGCCTTTTCCAAAAACTTTACTAAAACAATATTAAGGAGGGGCACCTGGCTGGCTCTGTCCATAGAGCATGTAGCTCTTGATCTTGGAGTCATGAGTTTAAGCCCCCCACTGGGCATAGAATCTGACAAAAAAAAATGTTGGGGCTCTCGGTTGGCTCCATCAGTAGAGCACACAACTCTTGATCTTGAGTTGTAAGTTCAAGCCCCATGTTGGGTATAGAGATTACTTAAAAAAAAAATCTTTTAAAAAAATTAAGGAATCAGGGCGCCTGGATGGTTCAGTGGGTTGGGCCGCTGCCTTCGGCTCAGGTCATGGTCTCAGAGTCCTGGGATCAGGCCCCGCATCGGGCTCTCTGCTCAGCGGGGAGCCTGCTTCCTCCTCTCTCTCTGCCTGCCTCCCTGCCTGCTTGTGATCTCTCTGTCAAATAAATAAATAAAATCCTTAAAAAAAATAAAATAAAAAAATTAAGGAATAAAAAAATGTATGGGTTAGTTATAGATGTGCCATACCTGAGGGGAGAGCAGTCACCAGCTTTCCAATCTAGAATTCTATATCTAACCAAACTATCACTGGAGAGTAACATCAGAAAAAAAATATTTTCAAATAATACACTATATGTTAATAAAAATAGTTAAAAAAAATAAACATAGGGGCACCTGGGTGGCTCAGTGGGTTAAGCCTCTGCCTTCAGCTAGGGTCATGATCTCAGGGTCCTGGGATCGAGCCCTATATCGGGCTTCCTGCCCAGCGGGGAGCCTGCTTTCCCCCTCTCTCTCTCTGTCGGTCTCTCTTCCTAATTGTAATCCCTCCTGATGTCAAATAAATAAATATATAAAAAAATAAATAAATAAATAAACATAAAAGGCTTCTGTTTCAAAAAAATATTTTCAGGCATGCAGGGACTTAAAAAAACTACTTTCCATTTGCCCTCTTTCAATAAGCTTTTGCAAATGTACTCTAACAAACTGAGAGTAAAATAAGAAAGAGTGAGACAAGACTCAAAGGAAGAGTAGATTCACAATGGGCAATAGGCAAAGGAAATTCAGAGGACAATGGCAAAGAGATGATTCAAAATGACAGCTGTGCAGTAGGCCCTAGAGAACAACTTGTCTTGATTGGAGCAAGAAAACAGACTCTGAGAGGAGATCCCCAGGAAAAACATGAAACTGATTCTTAGAATGTAGAAAATATTGTTGATAGGCCTATAGCAGAGATGTTGGAGCTCTTGAAAAATAACTTAGAAACAGGGGCGCCTGGGTGGCTCAGTGGGTTAAGCCGCTGCCTTCGGCTCAGGTCATGATCTCAGAGTCCTGGGATTGAGCCCCGCATCGGGCTCTCTGCTCGGTGGGGAGCCTGCTTCCTCCTCTCTCTCTGCCTGCCTCTCTGCCTGCTTGTGATCTCTCTGTCAAATAAATAAATAAAAAATCTTTTAAAAAAAATAACTTAGAAACAATACTTGGAGAAATTAAAAACCAAGTCAATTATTAACTCTAGGGAAAAAACAAAGGGTTTTATAAGAAAGGAAACATGGTCATAGTTCATCTTACTTGGTTTGGTAGAAAACAAAATTTATATGGTCATAATATAAACATTTCTACTCCCAAATGACTGTATAATGATGTATGAGAGATAGGAGGAGGGTAAGTAAGGAGTGGTGTCGATGTGCGAGAAATGAATCAATAGGCGTTCTAAAACTGATATATCAAGAAACTGTAGTATTAGTTTCCTATCTAGAAGGATGGTGATAAGTACCAGGGGAAAAACTATATGGTCTGAGGGTGGTTGCCTCTGGGGAAGAGGACATGAAAGCTGAGATAGGGGAAGGGTAGGATACAGGGGTCCTTTAAACCATGTGCTTTTCAACTATATTCTTTAGAATAAATCATTAAATACTTTGAAGATGGTAGTATATACTGTATTTGATTATAATAATGAGTAAATGATATATTGAAATTTAAAAACATTAATTAAAGTTAAAATTTGCTTTGGTGCACTTTTAGGATCAGTTAGAATCATCTCATGAAATTGAAGACTTGACAAAGTGTTCTTAGCCTAGTGGTAAAGCACAGAGACTTTGGAGTCTCAAACTGCTTTTTATCTTCAACACTGCTATGTGCTATGTGATCTTGGATAAATTATTTAACTTCTTGAACCTTGATTTTTCTTGACTATACAGAGGGGATATCAATAATACCTATGTCATAAGAATGATTTCATAATTAAATGAGATAAAAATAACAAAAATAACAACTAAGGAACCTATGCACTTTGTACATAGTATCTCTTTTTTTTAAAGATGTTATTTATTTATTTTACAGAGAGAGAGAGAGAGAGATCACAAGTAGGCAGAGAGCCAGGCAGAGAGAGAGAGAGAAGCAGGCTCCCTGCCAAGGTGAGAGCCTGATGCGGGACCCAATCCTAGGACCCTGAGATCATGACCAGAGCTGAAGGCAGAGGCTTTAACCCATTGAGCTACCCAGGTGCCCCTGTACATATTATCTTATTGAATCCTCATAATCTGTCTATTTTATGAAGAGCATTTGTATCATAATACCTAATTGTTTAATTACTAATTACTCAATAAACATAAGCAGTTTTCTGTTAGTATTTTGATGGGAATGAAGACGAATAAGAGAAACAATGAAAAAACTCAGAAACATTCTGGTTATTTTGAGACAAGATTGGTGATATCCCCTGTCCCCCTATTACACATAATCTTGAACCTGAAATAAACAGAAAAAAGTCGCCAGGGCATCAAAGTTCTACTCAAAAGTGACAATTGTTGGCTTAGCTCTACATTCTTTTTTTTTTTTTTTTTAATTGTGGTAAGGGTGCCTGGCTGGCTTAGTCAATCCCGGGACCCTGGCATCATGACCTGAGCCAAAGGCAGACACTTAATCAACTGAGCCACCCAGGCACCCCTGTTGCATAGATTTTTAGAAATAGAATTGCTAGGTCAAAGAGTAAATGCCCTGCAAAAGAGTTGTACCCACTTATACTACCACTCATTAGAGTATGAGAGTACTTATCTGCTTATCTGCTATTCTCTCCTTGATCTTGGATAATATTGCTCTCTTTAATATTTGTGATGCTGATGGACCAGAAATACCTCAATGTGTGAATTTGTATTTTTCTTTCTTTTTTTAAAATTTATTTATTTGAGAGAGGGAGAGAGAGTGCGAGTGAGCCTGAGTGGTGGGGGCTGGGTCGGCAAAGGGAGAGGGAGAAGCAGACTTGATCCTAGGACCTGAGATCATGACCTGAGCTGCGTGCAGCTGCTTAACTGACTGAGCCACCTGGGCATCTCGGTATTTTTCTGATGACTATTAGGGTATTTTTTTGCACTTTGATTGGCTACCCATGTAATTTTGCTGTGTTTTAATCCGTTCTCTACTGGTGGACTTTTGGCTTGGTTATCAGCCCACTGCACATGTGGAATGCCCAAACAAAGAGGTGAATATGGGAAGGTGTTAGAAATGCATCCAGTGACAATAAAATGACTGCAGAGACATTCAAAATGATAGCCTTGAGTCATCAAGTTTCACTGTATTTAGGAAATAGAAGAGCGTTCTTCAAAGAGTTCTATCAAAAATGGTTAAAAATATGAAGTCTTGGTAATTTCTGAAAGCTACCATTTATTGAACAGCAACCATGCGTCATCCTCTGCATTAAGGCTTTTCAAACACCATTTGATTTCATCTTGGCTTGAGCAAGTATCATATCATTTTATGTCGTAGAAAGGACAGTTTCTGGAGACTTGCCCAGGGTCACAAACCACAGGCAGTGGGTCGTTGGATCCCAATCCAAATCTGTGACACCCTCACCCTTTGAGAGGGACATCTGAGGGAGGTCCTGGAGACTCACGGACCGCACGTACCATGCTTACTGGTGTTTCAAGTAGCCTGGGCCATTGTGTTTGTTTTTGTTCTTACTCTTTTTTTTTTTTTTAAGATTTTATTTATTTATTTGACAGACAGAGATCACAAGTAGGCAGAGAGGCAGGCAGAGAGAGAGGTGGGGAGGCAGGCTCCCTGCTGAGCAGAGAGCCCTCTGTGGGGCTCCATCCCAGGACCCTGAGATCATGATCTGAGCCGAAGGCAGAGGCTTTAACCCACTGAGCCACCCAGGCACCCCTGTTCTTACTCTTGCAAATCCAGAGTCGGTAGACTTCAGGAGAAGGCTTTATTGGAGTTCTGCACCAAGTGCGCCATGACTCACTAGGAAATGACTTTAGGTAGTGCTTAGACACAACGTTCAACGGCACTGAATCACCCGGTGAGGAAGTTACTCTCCTTTGAGTCCCTCTCAATCATGTCATCAAGGAGAAAGTCTGTATGCGGTGCTTCCAGGTCTGGAACACCTCTCTGGTGCTTGCTGATTTCTTCCCATTTAACAAATACTGCAGCAGATTTCAGAGCTCCAGGCAGTAACAGTGTCTAGGTAGAATTTAATAACATTATTTTAAAAAATGATATTTACTCTTGCGGTTACCATCTAGTTATGACAAGATGTCTGTTTCTCATTTGCACTAATGAAATAAATTTCCCCTTTAAAATGAATTTGCTTTCGTAAAAATAGTGAGTCACGTAACAGAAAATTGTAGGCATACGCTGTTACCAGTTATCAAATAACTGGGCAAAATTGTGAATAAAGGTAACGCTTGAACAGTGTTTGAGAGACACTGCTTTCCTAGATTCATAAGAGCAAGCTCTAGGCTCCACGGGTATCCCTGTTTGTTGATGCTAATCATACTTTCCTGACTCGAGGGTACATTATATCATATGACATGTTTGTTAAGAATTCAGATACCCAGGCCTTGAACCCCCAAAGAGCGTCTGTAGGTCTGAGACAGAACCTGGGCTTTGTAATTTTGATTAAGCAACCCAAGTGGTTCTGATGCGAACTAGTCAGCACATGGCACTTGCAGAAATTCTGAATTGGATCTTCCCGTTTTAACCCAATATCAGAAAAAAAAAAGGTTTATTTGTTTTTGGGGGGCAGAGGAAGAGAGAGAGTCTTGAAGCAGACTCCCCACTGAGCACAGAACCCCATGCGGGGCTCGATCTCAGGACCCTGAGGTTGTGACCTGGGTGGAAACCAAGATACCCTGTTTAACACACTGAGCCACCCAGGAGCCCAAACTATAAATTTTTTGGAAATAGATGAGGAAGAATGCCACATGCCTCTAAGTCTGGCAGGACACAGTGTGCTTCTGCCTTTGTGTGACTCCAGTGGGTTTGGTTTCCAGGGCAGAAGCGGTCACATCTAATTTTCAGGCGGTGTTCTAGGCACTTCACACGCATTGAGTCATTTCATCCTCAGCACAATCTGAGGAGGCAGATACTATTACCTTCATTTTATGGGTGGGGAAACCCGGACACAGAGAGGGGAAATCACTTGCCTAAGGTCATAGGGCTGGGAGGTGGCAAAGTTGGGATTTGAACCTGACCATCAGCTCATGCTCAGAGCCAACATTCTTCCCTGCAGTGGTCAGTTCCCTCCCCTGGACCCGCCTCTATGTGTGACAATGAAGGTCCCTCACCCCCCTCCAATTCTGCAGATTCCTGTTGTCCTATTAGGAGATCAGACTCTTTGCTTATAATCAGAAATTAATTCATCATTGAGTTAAATGAATACAAGAATATGGACTAGGTGAGTGTCCCTGGTCCGAGGTCTGTAACCTTCCCGCTCAGTCGAAACCGTGGACTAGGCCTGTCTTTCAAAACTAAAAGCCAACATTTGTACTTCCTATGACAAAAATAAAACGCGTTCTCAATTTACCAGGTAGACTAAACTGGTACTGATTTATCTGATTCTGTGCACAAAAGCCCAAGACAGGGGAAAACCTATGATCTGCCCCACTCAGCATTTCTCATTTTTTCCCCATTTCTTCAAAGAAAAGGAAAGTCGAGAAATCACAGAGGAGACTTCTAAAGGGCCATCAGCTCCCGTGTTCAGACTGAAATACAAAAAGAGGCTCAATGAACTCAGGGTCTGTACTTCCAGAAGGCAATCGAATTGTGGAGGATTTGAGGCTCGTCCAGGACAATGCGGGCAATTTTGGTCATTTATCACATGCATTTCTTTCTTCTTTTTCTTTTCCCTCCCCCCCCAACCCCCCCACCTGAAGTCACCGATGGGTGCTAGAACTCGGGCTGACCCTGGGCCACGAGATGCAGCTGGCCAGCTGTGGTACAGTGTGCGGAGCAGGTGCACGAGGCGTGGCCCGCGGCGTGAGCTGGCCGGGCAGGCGTGGGCTTCTTCTCTGGCCGGGGCACCGCGGAATGCGGGAACGGCGTGGGCCAGGGAAGGTAGCACACCTTCAGTATGTCCAGACTAGGGAACAGGTTTTGTTTGTCCTGTCAGCAGCTGCTTTTTCGTCCCGTTGGGAGAAACTGGTGGAGGAGCTCACAAGCAGGGGCCCATGGAAAATGCACGGCTGGGATGTCAGCGACAGCCTCACGGTGGCACTCTGGAAAGGGGTGATCACTTTGAACAATGCACACAGGTTCACGTGACAAGCCATTAAGACTCCAGCCCAGGTAAACAGCATGTGTTCTTTAAAAAAAAAAAAGTTTTAAAATATTTTATTTATTTATTTGACAGAGAGAGAGAGAGAGAGAGATCACAAGTAGGCAGAGAGGCAGGCTGAGAGAGGGGAGGGAAGCAGGCCCCCAGCTGAGCAGAGAGCACAATGCGGGGCTTGATCCCAGGACTCTGAGATCATGACCTGAGCTGTAGGCAAAGGCTTTTAATCCACTGAGCCATCCAGGAGCCCCTAAATTTTTAAAAAAGATTTATTTATTTTTAATTTTAAATTATTTATTAATTATTTATTAATTATTTAATTATTTAATAATTATTTAACTATTAATTTTAATTATTTATTTTTAATTTTAATATTTTTAAAGATTTATTTATTTGACAGAGAGAGAGAGAGAGAGATCACAAGTAGGCAGAGAGCCAGGCAGAGAGAGAGGGGGAAGCAGGCTCCCTGCCAAGCAGAGAGCCGGAAGCGGGGCTCAATTCCAGGACCCTGAGATCATGACCTGATCCTAAGGCAGAGGCTTAACCCACTGAGCCATCCAGGCACCCCAGCATGTGTCCTTTATCAGACTTGTTTCCTTAGTCTATGGCACACTATGTATAGGCAGGAGCCCTTCATGTCAATGAAACAAAGGCAGGGTTCACTTTCAGGTTTTTATGCGGTGCTTTCGATGCTGTTGTTGATAAGGAAGCCACGGAGTCCCTTACCAAAACGTAGATTATTTAATTCCTATGCTTTTTTGTCTCCGTCAAGATAACTTCGGAGCAGCTGAAGGTAGCATATGTTTGCAGGGGTAGCTATCCACAACAACAAAAGACACTTACTTTAAAGTAAAAGCTGTAAAGATTCTCAACGTGTGTGTCGTTTGCTCTGTGATGTCTGAGGCCAGAAGAGGGGCCCTTCTTGAAAAGGAAGATGTAAAGCCGTAGGTGTCAACTTGGGCTCGACATCAGAATTACCCCGGGGAGCTTTTAAAAATCCCAATGCCGCCCCAGACCAAATAAATCAGAATCTCGGGGGCGGGGGTTGGATCTAGGCACCAACATTTAAGAAAAAAAAAAGTTTCCCAGGTGATTCCCATGCACAGACATTGCATGAAGGGGAAATTTCCTTACCCTTTGGAAAGTCGGGTAACACTTTTGGCAAACGGAATTCACTGACCTCTCATTTCCGGAGGAATGGAAATGGAAATCACCATATCGATTGCCTGATTTCCATATTTTAGCATCTGTCTCTTTTCTCATTGTTCTGTGCAAGTACTGGAAGTCCTGCCCTGTAGTGCCACGGGGACCGGGGACCGGACCGAGCAGGTAGAGAGATGAGGACCTCAGGAGAAGGCTGGGGGAGCAGAGACTGGAGTGGGGCGGAGACTCTGGGCCCCAAAGTTGAACAGCCTTTCCTATGTTGTGCACCCATTACCTCTATCTAGTTCTAGAACTTTCTCATTACCCCAAACAGAAAACCCATACCTATGAATCCCCTCCCCCACCCCCCTTGCAACCCCCCCGCTTTCTCTCTGTGGATTTGCCTATTCTGAACATTTCTTATCAATGTAATCCTACAGGCTGTGGTCTTTTGTGTCTAGCTTCTTTCCTTTGCATAATGTTTTCAAGTTCATCGCCCGTTGTAGCACGCCTCAGTGCTTCCTTCCTATTTACGGCTGAATACAATTCCGTTGTATGGATATGCCACACTCTGTTTGTCCGGCTCATTAGGTGACAGGTAGTTGGGTGGTTTCCACCTTTCGGCTATTGTGAATAGTGCTGCTGTGAACTTTTGTGGGCATGTTTTATTTCAACAGAGGGATCATCTTTACGTAACAGCTGCCCCCACAGCACTAATCCCAACTCTGAGCCCACTCATACGTGTCCACGAGGCAGGGACTTAACAATAGGGGGACCAAACTGTCCCACTTTGCCTTGGATTGTCCCGGTTTTAACACGGAAGGCCCCACATCTAGTAAACCAGTAGAGGGAGGTCTGGCAGTGGTCTCATCCATCAGCAAAAGCCTTCTCAAGGCAAGGCCAATAGTTTTAGTATTTTTGACCGACTTCAAAAATCATTGGGACAAGTCTGTTTCTTGCAATTGTCTCTAATGGCAGTGACTTCAGGAAGCTGGGCTTTGGCACAAGCCTCCTTGATGTTGCCTGGAGGATTCCTATTCCTTATTTAGTCTAAGCTCCAGACTCATGCCCACGACAGAGATTCCCAGAATCCCTTCTCTTGCAAAGGGGTAATGGATTCCTCTCCTTTATTCCAGAAGCATTGTATAATTACAGGATGCATTTGCATGGGTCTCCCCCATTAGACCATGACTCCCTCAAGGATAGTGGAATATTGTCAAGGCTTTGGTCTGCCCAACATCCATTCCCTCTTCTGACAATAGCATTCTCCTTTTCCTTTGGGGGCGCCAGCCGTCCCCTAATCTCAGACAACACACTTTGGGTGGAGTAGATACCAGTCCTCGGCAACCCAGACCTGGCCCGTCAGCACATTCCATCCCCTTGGTTGACACAACTGGCTCAGGAAGACGTGGCCTGAACCAGGTTAGTGCACAATCAGTCCTGCAACTTAAGTTAACTGGAACTAAATCAGAAATAAGGAGGAAGGAACTCTACTTCTGATAGGGTTGCTAATCTCTCGGTGTCCATCTTAGCCACGACCTGGGGAAAAGCCGCCTTGAGGGAAGCCACCATGGAAGAAAGCAGGACTGAGGGACAGGGACAGAATGGGATGATGCCAGGCTGCAGTGAGTTTCCTCCCTTCAACTTCCTGGTTATATGAATCACTTTTTTGCTCATTTTGGGTTTTCATCTCTTCCGACTAAAAGAAAACTGAAGAATGCACTGTTCTTTTTTTATTAATATGTAAATCTCATATTATGGCACCATCCTGGCACATGATAGGCACTCAAGAAATGCGTGTGTGGGGCGCCTGGGTGGCTCAGTTGGTTAGGCAACTGCCTTCAGCTCGGGTCATGATTCTGGAGTCCCGGGATCGAGTCCCACATCGGGCTCCCTGCTCAGCAGGGAGTCTGCTTCTCCCACTGACCTCTCTCCTCTCATGCTCTCTCTCATGCTCTCTCTCTCTCTCTCTCTCAAATAATTAAATAAAATCTTAAAAAAAAAAAAAGAAATGCGTGTGTGCGTGCAGACTTTGCTAGGTGTCCCATCGCTATGTTTTCTCAAGAGATGCTGTCAATGCAAGAAGAGTCAGGAGGGGAGGATGTGGAAAAGTTGGAAGCCTCCCACGTTGCTGGGGGGAATGTTAAATGGTGCAAACAGCTATAGAAAATAGTTTGGCAGTTTCTCAAAAAGTTAAACTGAATTATCGTATGACCCATCATCCCTGCTCCTGGATATACAGGCGTATCTCCTTTAATTGCTCTTCCCTTTATTGAGCTTTGCAGATACTGTGTTTTTTCTAAATCAAAGGTTTGTGGCAACCCCGCATTGAGCAAGTCTGTGTGTGCCATTTTTCCAACAACATTTGCTCACTTTGTGTCGCCGAGTCACATTTGGGTAGTTCTCGTAATATTTCAATATATATTTTTTAAAGATTTTATTTACTTATTTTACAGACAGAGATCACAAGTAGGCAGAGAGGCAGGCAGAGAGAGAGGGGGAAGCAGGCTCCCCGCTGAGCAGAGACCCCGATTCGGGGCTCCATGCCAGGACCCTGGGATCACGACCTGAGCCGAAGGTAGAGGCTTTAACCCACTGAGCCACCCAGGCGCCCCAGAGGGAGAGAATCTTTAAGCAGGCTCCATACTGAGCACAGATCCAGATGTGGACTCAGTCACATGACCCAGGAAATCGTGACCTGAGCTGAAACCGAGGCAGAGGCTTAACTGACGGAGCCACTCAGGCGTCCCAGGAATAAAGTATTTTTTTTTTTAAATATTTTTTATTTATTTATTTGGCAGACAGAGATCACAAGTAGGCAGAGAGGGAGGCAGAGAGAGAAGGGGAAGCAGGCTCCCCGCTGAGCAGAGAGCCCAATGTGGGGCTCGATCCCAGGACCCCGAGATCATGACCTGAGCTGAAGGCAGAGGCTTAACCCACTGAGCCACCCAGGCGCCCCATAAAGTATTTTTTAATGAAGGTATGTACATTGCTTTTTAAAGACATAATGCTATGACACTTAATATCTGCAGTCCCCTGTAAACATAACTTATATGCACGGGGAAACCAAAAAATTCACGTGACCGGCTTTATTGCAACATTTGTAATATTTACCGTAGCGGTAGGGAACCAAATCCATCTCCAAGGGATGCTTGTATGCCCAAGAGAATGCATGACACTGTTGGAACAACTTGTACACAAGGTCCAGAACAGCACTATTCACAATAGCTAGATGATGGAAAAACTTAAATATGCACCAGCAGATGGACAGATATCAATATGGTCTTCCATACAGTGGAATATTACTCAGCTGTAAAAAGGAACAGAGCACCGATCCATGTTACAACATGGATGAAGGTCAAACACATTCACTAAGCGAAAGAAGCATGAAACAGAAGGGCTGATATTGTAAGATTCCACTTCTACGGAAAATCCAGAAGAGGTAAATGTCCTTGGAGAGAGAAAGATTAGTGGTCTCGGGAGGCCCGAAGAAGGCAGAAATGTGGAATGACTGCTAAATGTGGACGGGACTTTCCTCTGGGTGATGAAAACATTCTGGAAGTATAGAGTGGTGATGGTTGCACAATCCTGAGTGTAATAAATGTCACCAGTGGCAAATTTTATGTTATGTATATTTGGCTACAATAGAAACCAAACAAAAGAATCTGGAACGTCATTGGGGCTGCCACAGATGGATGCCCGTGTGCATTGTTTCCTTCAGGGGCCCAGACTGGGGGCAGTGGGCATGGCTTCCATCTGCCCCACAAGCCGTGACCCCCAGTACCCGAGCAGAGCAGATGATTTCTTCCGAGTGCAAGATGTTGTAAGGAGTAAGCAAGTTTGGGGGGCGCCTGGGTGGCTCAGTGGGTTGAGCCTCTGCCTTCAGCTCAGGTCATGATCCCGGGGATCCTGGGATCGAGCCCCACATCGGGCTCTCTGCTCCATGGGGAGCCTGCTTCCCCCTCTCTCTCTGTCTGCCTCTCTGCCTACTTGTGATCTCTGTCTGTCAAATAAATAAATAAATAAATAATCTTAAAAAAAAAAAAGGAGCAAGTTTGGTCAATGGCCTTACTTTACTGCAATTTTCAGCGATATCCTTCAATGTACACTAAGGAGTCGGCCGGTGTCACAGTATATATCGTCTCCCATCCTGAGGGTGCTGTCTCTGAAAAATTCACTGCATTGTTGAGTGCTTAATTTGTAAAGCTAGCATAAATCACCGGACTAAATTGTCCATTACCGCGAGCTCAAGTTATCTTGCCATCAAGAGAGGGATCTTGTTGCTTTGCCTGCACTGGAAAATTAAGAAACAAAGAGGCAAAAGGCCAAAAGGAGGAGAACTCTAGAAAAAGTCCATTTTCTGATGTTGGAAAGAATTCACAAGGTTAAAGACAGGAGCATTCTGCTGGCACACCTCAAAGGTATTTTTTTTTTAAGAGCCATTAATGTTTTGGGGATCACTGAGTTAGAACAGAACAATAATCGTCCTCTCGCAGCTATGGAAGATTTGGTTGTATCCTGGGGGCTGGCATCCTGAGATTGATCCCCCAGCAAAGAATCAGGAGGAAAAAGGAAAAAAGAAAAAAGAAAAGCAAAAAAAAAAAAAAAAAAGAAAGAAATGCCCTGGGAAGGCGGTATGTCGAGCCCTTCAAGGAGAAGTCAGTGTCAGTTTCGTTCTGTTCCAGGGGCGTTGGCCACCCCACTACTTCCTAATGTGCTACTTTCCAATTTGGGTCCCTATTCACCATGCAACTTAGAAAATATTGGGGACAGCTTATCGCTAATATAATGAGAAGTGGAATGAGACTTTTCCTGTTGACCCAGAACTTCAGCTAAAGCTTCAAAGCTGAAAACAATATATAACAATACTGCCTCCTGTCAAGAGGTGACCAGACCGGTCCCTTGACCATCAGTAACCATCAGCTTCCAGCCTATATAAAACAAGGTCAGATTTTATCCAGAGGACGGTTCTCTGACAGGTCTTTGTAGGTGGTTTTCTTCTCCCCTCTGATCTCCGAGCCAGGAGAGGAGAGCTCAAAGCAGAATCACTCATGAGACTGGGAGCATCAAGGGGGGGCGGTGACTGGCACCTCAGTGCCACCTGAAGGTTGCCTGGGGCTGTCCATGACAATAGGGCAAGAAGCAAGGGCAGAGGGCAAAGGTGCACCCTATATCCCAGGGGCCAGAGTATGTGTGTAGGTCTGAGTCATCCTGACTCACCCAAGAGGACTTGGCCAGGACCTCAGAAAAAGAATGTGGGGGTGCTTCCCAGGGTCTGAATGGAAACGAGGTGTGCAAGAGGTCACCCAGCAATGGACTGGGCCCCCACAAGGTCCCGACAGGGTTCTCCAAAGATCTCCCAGTGCAACCAGCACTTGTCAGGCCAAGGCAGGCAGTGGGGGGCATCTGACATCCAAGAGAACTAACTATACCCATTCTCAGCAAAGGGTCCCTTTTCCTCTTGCTCTCCTGCTCCTATGCTCCGGCAAGGTGAGCTGGGAAGGGACAGGAGAGGACACACCTGCTCTCATCTCCATTGCAGATTCCTGAGCCACCTGTGGAGCAGAGCTGAGGGGGTGGGGAAGAGGTATTAAACTGCATATGAGAGTACAGTTTTGATCGGACTGGACTGGACTTTTAATATGAGCCTCTTCTTACAGCTGAAACTCAGAGCTATGGGGTCTGATGTGATATTTCCAAGCTCAGCTCCTTTCATAGCCCAGTAAGAAGAATTTATTTCCACTATTGATAAAGGCGCTGTGAGGGGTGCCTGGGTGGCTCAGTGGATTAAACCTCTGCCTTAGGCTCAGGTCATGATCCCAGGATCCTGGGATTGAGCCCCGCATCGGGCTCTCTGCTCAACGGGGAGCCTGCTTCCCCCGCCTCCTCTGCCTGCCTCTCTGCCTACTTGTGATCTCTGTCTGTCAAATAAGTAAATAAAATCTTAAAAAAAAAAAAAAAAGGATAAAGGCGCTGTGAGACATGTAGCATCCAGAGTGCCAAGCACTTTCCAAAATGAAGTCCCAGCAACCATAGCACAATGTGCAGCCGTCAGCTCCTGTTCTCCAACCTTGATATCTATGAGATTTCTGTTGCTCTGGGGTGCAAACCGCCTTACGCTATCCCAGGGGCAACCAAATGCCAACAGGGGCCAGGCAGGAGATACAATGAAGGTGGTTAGGTGGGGTCCATGGTGAACTCGAGAGCCTGTGTCCCATCTGAGAGGGACAGCTATCTCTCAGATCTGCCAGTTGTTGCCCAATGAGGCCACATCTTCCTGTTTTCCCAGATCCATTTTTGGAAGTGTCTCCTGATGTCAACATTATTGGTAAGAATATAGGGTTCTTTGTTGCAAAGGACACAGTGTACTCCAGGTGGATCAAGTACAAGTGCTTTAACGGGGGTACTATGCACTGAATTGGGTCCCCTCCAAATTCACATGCTCGAGCCCTAACCCCCTCAATGGACCTTTACAATGTTTGGGAGGTAATGAGGGCTAGGTGAAGCCAAAGGGTGAGGCCCTAATTCAAAGGAGCGATGGCCTTATAAGAAGAGGAACCATGTGAGCTGTGTGGACTTGCTGTGTGGATACAGCAAGAAGACGCCCTCTGACATCCAAGAAGAGGGCTCTTATCAGAACCTGAACATGCCGGCACCACTATCTCCAGCCTCCAGAACTGGGAGACAAATAAATTTCTGTTGTGGAAGACACCCATCAATGGTATTTTATGTTAGCCAAGGCAGTCTGAGAGAGCTGGTGGAATCTCCAGGAAGACGAGAGTGCTAGGCTCAGACTGTCCAGCTGGGAGTGATGCCCAAACCGCTCCATCAGATGGCCCCTGTGAATGCCATGCCATGCCTCTCAGCACAGATCCCATGCTTACACAGGGGCAGGACAGCCCGACACCCATGCACTGGATGCCATGCTCACTATCAGATTGGCTCCTCTTTGTCGCTCGCTTCCAAGTATTAATCTCATGTGACGTGTGTAATGGTAGAGTCCAGATCACATGAAACTTGGTTGCAAGGAAGGTTCTCGAAGAGTGCTTTGGTTTCTCTTATGGAGAGGTGGGACTCATAAGGTGGGCATTTTCAAACATAGGGAAGGTCTTCAAGGGCGCTGGATGGATCTGAAGTGTAACAATTGTCCACGCTTGCAATTAATTGGAAAGACATGCTGGTGGTGATTGGATGGAGAAAGCGGGGGCAAACGGAATGCCTTTGTGTGCTACTTACAGCCCTGCCTGTTGATGACTTCTGAACTATGGGCTACCTCCATTTTTAAAACTTCTGCTTCCTCTGAGAACAACTAGAAAAGCCAAGTCAAATCATCATCATCATCATCACCTACTTAAAGGCGTTCAGAGAGCTGCCGAAGCAACCAGAACTAGAGGGGCCAAGATTCTGGAACGTTGAGGTGGGCTGACAAACTGCAGCCACTTTTTCCCTGGGGCATTTGCAAATTTGGGCACTTGAAATCTAGACTTTTCCCAGGCAAGGATGCTGCTGCTGGGGGCCAGAAAAACTGGCAGAATTCTGGTGGTGACTTAGGGCTGGAGAGACAAAATTAGGGACTATCCTAGAGAGATGGGAGGGGTAGAAAAGTGGTTTTCCCCTTAAGATATTTGGCAAATTCTGCAACAGTGCAGGCCAAGAGGCTAGAAGCCAAACAGAAAGCCCCTGAAGAAAAGCAGTGGATCCAGCATTCTTCCCATGCTACAGCTACCAGGATTAGAGCACAGGACCAGAGGAAGGACCTCAGTGAAGACCTGAAGTTCTCATTTGGAATCTCTGAAAGGCAAAGGCTTAGAGGTGGGAGCCAGAGTTATATAGGAGTCTTATAAAAACTGCAGCCCTGCCTCCACCCAACTCAGCCCCTGACTGGATTAACATGCTCAGTCCCCATGCCATCTGGTTGCAGAGAAAGGGTGAGCCCTCTCCAGGGCTCCTGGAGATCACCCAGAGACTTGGCATGTATTTTTCATACACAGATGTTGTATGGCATGCAACAAAAATTACAAGGTCTACCAAGAGACAGGACCAAATCCCTGAAAACAAATAGAAAATGGGCTATAGAAACAGAGTGTGCAGGTGACCAAAGCCCTGAAATAAAATCAGGGCTTTAAAATAACCATGATTAACATGTTCAAGAGACGCAAAGCAAAAGAAGGAGAAAAAAGTTGAAAAGTGAATTTTACCAGAGAATTGGAATCCATGAACTTCCTAGTTCAAAAGACTGAGGACATAGAGAACTCACTTGAGTTTCTCATCGACAGAGGGCTTTTGAAAATGCTGATTCGGGGGCATCTGGGTGGCTCTGTGGGTTAAAGCCTCGGCTCGGGTCATGATCTCAGGGTCCTGGGATCGATCCCACATGGAGCTCTCTGCTCAGCGGGGAGCCTGCTTCCTCCTCTCTCTCTCTGCCTGCCTCTGTCTACTTGTGATCTCTGTCAAATAAATAAGTAAAATCTTAGAAAAGAAAAGAAAATGCTGATTCAGCTCTGTATGAGCTGTAAAACCTCATGGCCCACAGTCTTAAAAAAAAAAAAGTTTGCCATCACTGGCTGTCGTTCTCTTTACTTTTCAAGTGGCTTCCTTTAAGGGACACATATTTTACCATGTATTCTGAGTCACTCTGCTCCATAAACCCAGTTGCCTGGCATGGAGCTCTGTTCACCAGGAGAAAGAGGAGCCTTTTGCTAATTATCCTGAACACATCCTTTGAGCAGTGGGTGTTGGGATTGCCAGTAGTTAAGATGATCAGGAAGATGAAGCCTCTCTGGGATGACATTTGAGTCGACACTGAGTGACAAGGAACCAACCAGGAGAGAATTTGAGGGAAATGTGGTCTGGGCAGAGAGGATATAGAAAGCAAAGAACTCTGAGGCAAGAATATGTTTGGTGATTTGGTCAGGGGTGGGCAGACTTTTCTGGAAAAGGCCATATAATGCATATTTTAGGCTTTACAAGTCATACAGTGCCTGTTGCAACTGCTCACTTTTGCTGTGACAACACAGCAGTCAACAGACATAGAAAAATGGGTGGCAGTGGTCCAATAAAACTTTGTGTATGGACACTGAAATTAAAATTTCTTATAATTCCCACACATCACAAAATCTTTTGATTTTTTCCCAACCATTTAAAAATATAAAAACCATTCTTAGCTCTGGGGCCACAGTTTGCTGGCGTAAGGTCCTTTAGGTAGGTGGGGATCAGATAGTGCAGGACACCTAGGGCATAACAGTCAGATTAAGGCAAAGCAAAGCCCCTTTCCCCCTCCAAATGGAAAAGCCACCCCTCTGGGTAACTGCAGGCCGGAGTACCAATTCCGGGGGTGGGCAGCGTTCTACGGTTCATGGAAGATGATCAGGTTTGTTTTACTTTGCCCCAGTAACAAGAAAGGACAAAGGAACACACACACACACACACACACGCACGCACCCTGGGAAGCAGCAGCCTACAGCTCATGGAAGATTATCAGATTTGTTTCATTTTTCTCCAGTAACAAGAAAGGACAAACGGACAGAAAGACAGACAGACGCACACACGAAGGGCTCACGGAAGAGGATCAGGTTTCTTTCATTTTACACGCACACACACACGCACACACATACACACACCCCCCGAGCCAGAAAGCCAGAGAGGACGTGCCCAGGTTCACGCTGACGTTTAACCAGCACGCACTAAGGGTTTGAAAGTTGGGTGCACACCTGCTCCCAGCCGGAGCGCACCTGCTGAGCAGCACTCCGGCCTCATCTCGCGAGAGTGTGCCGTAGTAGTGGCCCCCCCCACCCCTATACCCCCTCCCCCCACCGCCGCCCCCGCGCCCAGCCCCCGCGCCGGGGCACACTCCCCGCCGGCTCCCCCGCCGCGCGCGCCTCCCCCGCGCCCCCGCCCGCCGGCTCGCACGCACGCCCCGTAGTAATTGCGCTCCGCCACGCGGGCTCCGCATCCCCGCGAATCCCGCCCCCCTCCGCTCCCCTTCTCCCCTCCTTCTCTCTCCCCTCCCCTCCTCTCGCCCCGGCCCGCGCCGGCGGCCGGCCCCTCCGCGGGCAGGTGCGCGAGCCTGCGCGCGCCGCGGCCGCCTCCTCCGGCGGGTCCCTGGCGCGCCGGGCCGGGGCGGCTGCGCGCACGGCGCCGCTCCACCAACCCGCTCCCCGCAGGTCCCTCGCTCGCTCTCCATCCCTCGCCGGCGCTCGCTCCCCCCCGCCCTTTGATTGACAGGCAAGATGTCGGTGTGGAGCGAGGCAGGAGCGAATGCAGCAGCCGTCACCCCCGGAGCCCGGCGGCGGCAGCAGCAGCAGCAGCAGCAGCAACAGCAACAGCAGCAGCAGCAGCGCGAGGAGGAGACAGCAGCCAGCCGCAGTCGCCGCCGCAGCCGCGGGAGCAATGCAGACAGCATCTTGAGGACGCGCTAAAGCACTCCAAACGGTGGACAATGCCCTGTCACTGCAATTGGGAGGGGGGCAAAGCAGATTTTTTTTGACATAAAAGCCAGCCAGCCAAAAATATATACATTTGTCCTTCACGGAGCCGGTGTGTAAAGAGTGAGCGCTGTTTTCCTTCGCCTCCTCCTCTCCTCTCCTCTCCCTCCCCCTCCTTCTCCTCTTTTTCCTCCTCCTCCCCCCCCCCCTCCTCCTCCTCCCTAAGTGTACAGACAGCATCACATCACCTGGTTTGCTTCGGAGAAACAGCATCTCTCCTTTTCAGGGACCAGAGACTCAAAAAGAGGAGACATTCGAATGGAGTCTGCTTGATACCCCAAAATAAAATAATAAATTTTGGCTCTTGTCCCCTCCTCCCACCCCACCCCCTCAACCCTGTGTGAGATGTTGGGTTTCTTCTTCATGAGACATTGTTGAGAAGTCGCAGTGGTTGGAGAGCGTAGGGGGTAGACTACCTCTACGCCCCCCCCTTTTTTCTCTCTGGGAGGAGGAGGAGGGGAAGGGGGCTTGCCGAGCGAGCGATGGATGAGGAAAACATGACGAAAAGCGAGGAGCAGCAGCCTCTGAGTTTGCAAAAAGCCTTACAGCAGTGCGAGTTGGTCCAAAACATGATAGACCTGAGCATCTCCAACCTGGAAGGGCTTAGGACCAAATGTGCCACCTCCAACGACCTCACACAAAAAGAGATCCGGACCCTGGAGGTAGGTGTTGCCTGTGGGGGGGGGGGGGGAGCAATCTTTCCTTCCCTCTCCTTGCTTCCCACCACCCCCCTTTCCTTTGATTCTGTTTGTTGGGGGGCGGGAGGGTGTGGGAGGGTATCAAGGTGGGCACGATTTGGTTTTCTGTGATTTATCTTCTTTGCAAAGCCTGCCCTGGGTGTCCCTTTACTGTACCGCTGTCGTCTACGCTTGGCTGGGTGGTGGTAGTAGTAGTAGTAATTGTGATTCCTTATGTATTATTATTCTTGCGGCTGTTATTATCATTCGCTTCCCATCCGAGGAGTGAGTTCTCTCTTTTTTCCGCTTGTGGGTTTGTTTATATACCACGGGGGCTTGTGTGCTGGGTAAGGCATTAAGGCGCTGCAGAGAACCCACGTGACCTTGCGCATTCTGCAGGTGGTCAAAGGTGGTTTTTGCTCGCAGAATGGGGCTGCCTATAAATATAGACCTCTTCCGAGCTCAGCCTCCTTCCCTGGCCCGCTTTTGCCCCTTGGATTTTGTTTTTGTTCTTTTGTTTTTGTTTTAGTTCAGAGGTATCCATGTCAGGGGGTAAAGAGGGGGAAAAAAAAATCCCCATTGAGTTTCCAATCAAACCGTTTGATGCAGGGAGCTGTTGCAGGCCTGAAACGTGTAAAAAGATAAGAGAAAATGTGCCTGGGTCGGCACACGCAAGCGGTGTGGGAAAATACTCTTGAATCCGTGGTGGGACCGCGGGGAAAGGGGTCGGAGGAGGAGTCATCTCTGGCGAGTTGTAACATTGTCTCCAACAGAACTTGAGGGCGAGTTTGAAGCAGTTTTGGGGGATGGGGTGGATGCAAAGTTACTCAGAAAGAAGATGGCAGAAATTATTTCTTCCCAAGGCAGTTTGGTCAAAGGAGGAAGGTTTCAGGAGCTTTAGAAAATGTCTGGTGTGCACATAATCCCTGGGCATCCACGTTGTTGGAAACATCTGAAGGGTTCCACTCACTTCTCCCTCAAAACAGCTGTACACACGGCTTGATTAAATTTGGGAACTCCCATTAGCTGGCATTTGCTGAGGGTAGTGGCTGTGCAGGCTGGGAGCATAGGAAAGGGGTTATCCCTCTGGAGAAGTGGGCATGTGTGGTGCTGGGAGGTTCCCTCTGTTTCCACTCCAGGAGTTTCCAAGGCCCGAACTCTTCCGTCCCTGCTGAATCTTTGAGCCCTGTGCCCCCGTTCCTGCCTGGATAAGTTCCACTCTCTGATTCACTTTAAAGTTGTTTCCCCCCATCCCCCTTCCATGATTTTAACTTTGGCTGTTTGGAAGGTCATCAATTGGGAAGGAGAGAGAGAGAGAGAGAGAGAGATGCTGTTTGGTCCCCTAGAAAACATGTCTGTGTGCACCTGTCATGTGGGAAAATGATCCTCAGAAATGAAATAAAATACGTGTCAAGAGGGATCAGAGGAGTGGGGACTCTGTTGGGAGACCAGGTACTTGCTTTCTCAGAGTTTTGGGAGAATAGTCTAGGCTAGGACTTTGTGGCTGGAAGAAAAAGTGTGGGATGCCCTGGCCCAGCCTTCTGTACTCTGTGTGAGCAGTGAACACACAGAACGGCAGGCAGTAAATAAATAAGTAACCCAAAAGGGCCACCTGAGTCCTCTTCTGGTCCTTTGGGTCAGGAGTCCCAAGGGCTCATTTATGTATCCCTGTGTAAGTTCCCCTGGTTTAGTTTTCAACTCTTCTCAACATGGCCCATCCTCTGATAGCTTCTGGAACAATGGCGATGGTCACAGTGGACCCTGGCCTCTATGGCTTCTTTCCTGCACCGTGGTTTTCTTTGAAAACCGGGGGATGGAGTTACAAGAGGTTGTAATTACTTGGAGCGCATCTGATTGTCAGTTTCCTGGTCCCAGGATGCCAAAGAGCGTACCCACAACCGCTTCACACATACTGTGCAGGGAAGGGTCTCCAGCAGTCATGCCAGCTCTATGCTTCTCGGGCCCCTGGGGCAAGGGGGGGGCCACTGAGGAAGCGCTGGTGACTCCAGGTCCAGCCAAATCCTGCCAAACCTCGCCTAGGTTTTGGACCGAGGTTCTTTATCAACCAAATGTTTCTGCATACCAAAATGTATATCACATTTTGTATGTCAAAACTGCCCGAGGGAACTTATTAAAAATGTGCCTTCTCAGCCTCTAACCCCAGAGGTTTCTAATTCAGGTGGGACTGGGGGTTAGGGGCGGGGGCGGCGGGGGAGAGGGAAGGCCCAGGAATCTGCATTTAAGAAACAGTCCAAGGGACACCTGGGTGGCTCAGTTGGTTAAGCGGCTGCCTTCGGCTCAGGTCATGATCTCAGGGTCCTGGGATCGAGTCCCACATCGGGCTCCTTGCTCAGTGGGGAGCCTGCTTCTCCCTCTGCCTCTGCCTGCCACTCTATCTGCCTGTGCTCACTCTCGCTCTCTCTCTCTCTGACAAATAAATAAATAAAATCTTTAAAAAAAAAAAAAAAGAAAGAAAGAAACAGTCCAAGTGTTTCGATGCATGTTTTCACATTGACACTCTGAGGAATACCCACCGATTAGGACATATTTCTGCAGTTTGATGGTGAGAACTCCCTGCTCACAAACATTGAAGTAAGCAGTACATGGAACGTCCTGGAAAACCGTGATAATAAGCAAAATTTGGTAGCATGCCTATGACCCCATGATAACAAAAATATACAGCGTGGACTGAGCCTTCCAGAAGCGTCCTGCATGATTAGGGAGATAAGGCTCACAGTATAGGTGTGAAATAATGATCAAGTCCAAACAGCAAATGATACGGGAGGGCAGCATGTGGGTCTGTGAAGAATATTTTCAAACTGCATGAAATGGAAAATTCAACCACGTGTTAAAGGGAACAGTGGCTTCTTTTCCTTGTGTAGCATCAAGTCTGGAGGGATGTGGCTGCTTGAGTTGGCTCAAGTAAGATAGTAACACCGGGGCTGTCGTCTCTTTGAGCTGTCAGTGGCCTTTTTCTAATGGTTGCAAGCTTCAGCCATCACACCCAGGTTCAAGGCAGGGATGGGGGGCGCCGGGTGAGGAGTGTGCAGATATAAAGGCTTCATGTCTTTTTTTTTTTGCTTCCCCAGAATACCTCTTGCTACCTAACCCACAGATGATGTTTTATTTTGTTTTTTAAAAAGATTTTAGTTATTTATTTGACAGAGAGAGAGATCACAAGTAGGCAGAGAGGAGGGGGAAGCAGGCTCCTCGCTGAGCAGAGAGCCCGATGTGGGGCTCGATCCCAGGACCCTGAGATCATGACCTGAGCCGAAGGCAGAGGCTTAACCCACTGAGCCACCCAGGTGCCCCTCAGATGATGTTTAAGTATGTCTTATTGGCCAAAACTTGGTCGGATATGTAGTCCCAGCTGCAATGCTGGGAGGTGGGGAAGCGGGAACAGCATCGTGAGTGGTTTAGATGGGTTGTGGTCCATTGCCTCGGTTGACCTGTTGTCACTCCATACACAGTCAAGGTTCTGCTTGCAAGAAAGCAAGAAGGGATATTGGGTGGACAGCCAACAGGACTGGCCGTGGCATGTTATCAGGAGGTATTCTGGCAGAGAAGAAAGGCCATGAGCTTTGGAGTTAGACCAATACAGTTTTAAATTGTAGCTTTTCTGCTTAACTTTATCTTGGGCTAGTGATTTAAATTTTCTGACCCGTGGTTTAATTTTTGGCAAAATGGCAAAAAAAGAATAATATTACCTACTTCAGTGGTTATGAGGACTGAAAGACAGGACATTTTCAAGGGTCTAGTGCTATCTCTAGCACAGCCCGCAGGGGTTGAATAAATGATAGTTATGATGATGATATGATTAGCATTATGTGGTGTGGGCTAGATGACATGGAAGGGAACAGCTCAGATCAGAGGGAGAGAAGCAAGAGTTTGAGCAGCATTTCCAAAGTATGTTCTGTGTGCAACCTTAGTTTTGTGGTCTGGTAGCATTTTCCATTCTTCTAGCATATACTAGTGATCTAGGCACTGTGCTAGATGCTGGTGGTCAACCAGTACTCTGAAGACAAGATGGATTCCTTGGGTGCTAACGCCCGAGAAAGATTGCGTTAAACAAAGGGAAACAGACTTCTCAGAGTCTTTACTATACTAACTATGGGCATGGTGACTCCAAGAGAGGGTTGGGTCCTTTTTCCAAGGATATCCCTTGGGTCTGATGTTCCATAGAATACACCCAGGGAAACATTTGGCAGAGCAGTTAGGGTAGCTTTCTTGGTTGGGGAGCTGGGGACCCTGAACGGAGAGAAGGATGGGGGAAGGCTTAGATCACAGTAGGTTGGGAGAACCTGCGCAGCAAGACAACAAGCTGAAGGCGTTTCATGCCAGTTCACGCCTTCGTGGGCCTGCAGGGAGACCAGTTGGTCCAGAATGGAGAGTCCCTGATAGAGTGTCAAAGGAAATGAATTTAGATCACAAACTCTTGAGATCTAAGGACAAGGGAGTCAGACTGACAAAGTTTCACTCCTTTGAGGAAGGAGGTAGAAATCCTCAAAAGTTTCGGAGTGAATACGATAAAAATTTGTTTAAAGGTTAGTCCAATGGCAGCCTGCAAACAGGGGCTGACAACCTTTTTTGTTAAGGGACAGAGAGTAAATAGTTTAGGCTTTGTGGGTGATGTACACCCACTGCCCATCACAGCCACTCAGCCTTGCTATTGTCCCGTGCACTAGCCATGGATGAACTATATCCACAAATGAACGTTTCCCTGTGCAGTGTCATGTATGGACCCTGAAATCCCAACTTGAAATAATTTTCACATGTCCTAGAAACATTATTTTCTACCTTTTTTTTTTTTTACATTTAAAAATGTAAAAACTATTCTGAGATTTGGGGACTTACAAGAACAGGTGGTGGGTCAGATTTGGCCCATGGGCGATAGGTAGCTTGCTGATCTCTGATCTGTAGGGTGGACAGCCTAGTTCTGCTGATCTTGCCTGGGTCACTCACGTGGTTGCCATCATTGGGTGGCTCAGCTGTGCTGGATGGTCCAAGACGGCCTTACTCAAACGGCCAGTGGTTGGTGGGGGTGCCTTGGTTTCCCTCCCCATGGTCTTTCCAGCAGGACAGGCAGATTTCTTCCCTGGTGGAAGCAGCAGTGTTCCAAGACAATACACCCTGTTGCGCAGCCCCTCTCAGGCCTCTGCTTCCGTGACCTTGGCCGGTGTCCCATTTGCCAAAGCAGGTTAAGTGGGTAAGCCCAGAGTCAGTGTAGAAATTACTATCTAAGGGTATATATTCTAGGAGGTGTGGTTCAGAGGGGCCAGTGAACAATCTAATGTAACAAGGTAGCATTGCTATGGGAAAACCTCCCCCCCAAAGCCCAAAATAAAACCAAAATAGCATGGGAAAGAGGGAGGGTCATGGCATCATCTGCAAAGGGCCCCCTCAAGGAGGTTTTACTGACTGGAGGAAGCAAGCCGAGACCTATCTGGGAAATGCACCAGGAAGAGGGAACAGCGGATGCAAATTTCTTGGGTGGGAACGTGCTTGGAATGTTAATAGAACAGCCAGGAGACCACTGTGGTTGGAGTGGAGTGGGTGGGCAGGGAAGGGGTGAGGGCACCGTGGGAGACAGAAGCAGGGCCCTGATCATAAAGAGCTTTGATAAGATACTTGGATTTTGTTCTAAGCACGAACAGGGCAAACAGGGAGGTGACTGATTTATTTATTTCTTTTTTAAAGATTTTATTTATTATTTGACAGAGAGAGAGAGATCACAATGAGGGCTCGATCCCAGGATGCTGGGATCATGACCCGAGCCGAAGGCAGAGGCTTAACCCACTGAGCCACCCAGGCGCCCCTGAGTTATGTTTTTAAAAGATCTTTCAGACTGCTGCAGGGAAAATAGACTGTAGGGGGTAAGAATGGGAGCAGGGAGATAATTTGGGAGGTTAGTGTGGAAACCAAAGTCAGGAGTGACTGTTTTGGACGGTTATGCTGGTTGGGGGATGGGGCAGGTGGCTGGATCCAGAAGGTCAGGTGCACGGAGGTGCCCGTGAATCAGATATGGGGAAAATAAAGGATGGAAGATTATGCCTCAGCATTTGGCTTAAGAACAGAGTGAATGGTGGTGCCTCGATTTGAAATGTGGGGAGTAGAGGTGGAATAGGTTGGGCTTACAGTGAAGTCCTATCTGGACATGTTCCATGTGTCAGGTAGACAACTAGGTATTTGAACCTATAGCTCTGAGGAAGGCTGGAGCTACACAATGCACTTAATATGTCAGGAACTTCTTCTCATATTATTAAATATTTTTAGTGGCTGTGGGATAATACATGGATGTAGCATGATTTAACAAGTCCTACTGTCAGATGTGTATGTTATAACTTCCCATTATTATAAATAATACCGTAGTAGACATCCTTGCAGTTTGTATCAGTTCTTCAGTTCCAGGGGAATTGCTGAATTCAAGGATATGCAAAGTCTCAGGGCTTATGATAGGTTTTGCCAAATTATTGTTCACCAGGCATGTGAAAAGGGCCTGTTTTCTCCTATCTCCAGTATGAGTTTATGCTTTTTTGAAAAAGATTTATCTGGGGCACCTGGGTGACTCAGTGGGTTAAGGCTCTGCCTTCCGCTCGGCTCATGATCTCAGGGTCCTGGGATCGAGCCCCGCGTGGGGCTCTCTGCTGAGCGGGGAGCCTGCTTCCCCCTCTCTCTCTGCCTGCCTCTCTGCCTACTTGTGATCTCATTCTCTGTCAAATAAATAAAATCTGAAAAAATTTATCCACTTATTTTTATTTACTAAAATTTTTTTAATCATCCTATTTGAGAGAGAGAGGGGAGAGGGAGAGAGAGAGAGCAAAGGGGGAGAGGGAGAGAGAATCTCCAGCAGACTCCCCACTGACTGTAGAGCCTGATGCGGGGCTCAATCCCACAACCCAGGAGATCAGGACCTGAGCTGAAACCGAATGCTTAACTGACTGAGACACCTGGGTGCCCCTGCTTTATGCTTTATTTTATTCTTTGGTTGCCTATTTTTTAAAAGATTTTATTTATTTACTTGACAAACAGAGATCACAAGTAGGCAGAGAGGCAGGCAGAAAGAGAGGGGGAAGGAGACTCCCCGCTGAGCGGAGAGCCCGACGTGGGGCTTGATCCCAGGACCCTGGGATCATGACCTGAGCCGAAGGCAGAGGCTCCAACCCACTGAGCCACCCAGGCGCTCCTGCCTATGTTTTGATGACTGAGAGCTCAGGGTTAAAGAGGCAGTTGCCTCAGGTTAGAATCTCATCTTTCAGTTTCTAGTTGGGAAGGATCTGGGGACTTGTGGACACAAGAGGAAGACTTGGTTTTCCACACCAAGTGGCCAGCCTGTGAAGACCTAGCCTCGCCCTTTTGCCTTGTTCTCATAAAGATATGTCTGGGGGGTGGTCTCACAACTCTGAGTCAGTGGTGAAAGTTGTTTCTGAAGGGTTCACTCTCCCCTTTGGGTTTTTGGAGTGGATTCTGTTCCGGAGCACGTTATCCTTCTTCTAATGGGCAGAAAACTGGGGAGTCTTTCTCCTCCCCCAGACAGTCAGTCATTTTCTAGGCTCCCACCCACTGGGCTCCTACTGTTGGGACCTGGCTGTTCGTCCTCGCCCCCAGAGTGCCGCTGTGGAGCTGGGGAAAGGGGAGGTGTTCAAGAGCTGAGGAAGACAAGGGACACATGGCAGCTGGGACGGAGGATGGAGAAGCCGCAGGATGGGGAGGAGAAAGTAAAAGCAGAGAATTATTGTCAGCAGGATTTCTATGACCCTTGCAACATACCTCCAGTGGCCAGTGACTGCAACTGTGGTTCTTCCTGCTTTTCAAGTGAATTTACTGAGGTTTAGAGTCACTGGTTTGTTCCAAACTGGAGGCTAAGACAGCTGCAGATCCAGAAAGAGGTTTCCTGCTCTACTTTGGGCTTCCCAAAGGGGGCATGGCCTGGAAGGGAAGAAAGGAAGACGAGAGCAGATAGAAGGCAAAGGTGATCATGGTGAGGCGGTTGGAGGTGATGGCTCTTGGTTTAGCGAGAACCATCATGGTGGCATACTCTGTCACTCAGATAATTTCATTTCACGGGTAGGCTTTTTTTTTTTTTTTAAGATTTTTATTTATTTATTTGACAGATAGAGATCACAAGTAGGCAGAGAGGCAAGCAGAGAGAGAGGGAGAAGCATCTCCCCACCGAGCAGAGACCCCGATGCGGGGCTCGATCCCAGGACCCTGGGATCATGACCCGAGCCGAAGGCAGAGGCTTTAACCTACTGAGCCACCCAGGCGCCCCCACGGGTAGGCTTTTCTAGATGAAAGCTATTGGGGAGAAATGTAGAACCAATGGAGACCAAGCAGGGCATCCACAGACACAAGAAAGGATGACAGAAAGAGGGAAACAGACTCAAGGATGTCCAGCCAGTTGCCACCTTGGCTACTGAGCAATTGAAACCTGGTGGCTTCTGACTGAAATGTGCTGTTGGTATCAAATCCATACCAGGGTCTGAACTCTTAGTATGAAGAAGAGACTAGAAAATATCTCCTTAATCATGTTTTATATTGACAGCATGCGGCCATGATGTTATTTCAGACAGATTGGGTTAATGAAATCTGTTCAAATTAATTTTACCTGTATCTTATTACTCTTTCCTTCCCGAGGCTACTAGAAAATTTTAAATTACGGAGGTGGCTCTCTGTGTTTTTCAGCTGGACAGTTGCTGCTTTTGGCCATTGAGGTGATTTCTCTGTTTTGCTTGAATAGAAATTCTGTTCTTGGTAAAGACTGAGAATATGGGACGCCTGGGTGGCTCCATGGGTTAAGCCTCTGCCTTCAGCTCGGGTCATGATCTCAGGGTCCTGGGATCGAGCCCCGCGTGGGTCTCTCTGCTCAGCGGGGAGCCTGCTTCCCCCCCACACCTGCCTGCCTCTCTGACTACTTGTGATCTCTCTCTCTCTCTTTCAAATAAATAAATAAAATCTTAAAAAAAAAAAAAAAGACTGAGAATATGGCACCCCTGCCCCGGGGGTTACTAGGCAATCGTTGATTAAAGCAGTGGTTGCGTTCCAAAGACGCGTGCCCTTGGTTTCCCGGGACCAGTGCAAAATTGAGATGAAGACTCAGAAATAATAACGTAATTGAGTCTCTAGAAATTTTCGTGGATGCTTCAAGCAGTATAACCTAGTGATTAGGTGAGCTTGGGATCTGCCAATAGGATTGCTTGGATTCCAGTCTGAGTTCAAGTTACTTAGCTAAGTAACCTTGGGAAAATGAGCTCTCCTTTCTCAGCTTCAGTTTCCTTGCTTATAAAATTAGGATCATGTTACATAGGATTGTTATGCCGATTACACGGAATTGTGGATTAAGGAGCTGAGCAGGGCGCTTGGCCCGTGGCAGATGCTTACAGCATTTCCCCCAGTAGGTTGGCATGGGGAGGTTAGGGCATCTCAGCCTTTGGGTGGGGTTGCCATGGCTGGGTGTATCTATCATTCATTTATTCAGTGACTCTAACTGAGCTCCCAGTGCGTGAGAGCAAGGTGTGAGAAGAAGAAACCCAGAGAAGCCTTCGATGGGATAATGGCACACCTGTGGGGCTGCAGGTGACGTAAGTGAACAAGATTCTGATACTAGGTCTGGGTCTTTGAATTCGCCCACAGATGACTCACTTCCCATCAGTGCCTGACAGGCTTTAGTCTTTAAACCATGTGCTCATTGCAACCCTAAGTTGGTTAACAGTTCTGGGGTTGGTTGGACCTTGTACCTCCTGAACTTCTCTTAAGCTTATGTGATAGAAAAAAACCATGGTATCCAATTGCTTGAAAATCTTATCTTTTAAAGGTAGGAGGACCCTTAAGAGGTTGGCTAGGGTTACCTCTTGGCTAGTGTCTAGCTTTGGCATGGTGCTTTGGGGCGAGCCCCACCTCATAAGGCAGCCTTTAAATTTTTTTTTATGGTGGTAAAATAGGTATCACATAATATTTACCATTGTAACCATTTTAAAGTGTGCAACTCAGGTGGTATGAAATACATTCACGATCTTGTACAACTATCATCACTATCTATCTGCAGAACCGATTCATGATCCCAGATAGAAATTCTGTACCGATGAAACAATAACTCTCCCCAGCTGCATGGTAACCCCCATTTCCTGTGTGCATGAATTTGACTATTGGAGGAAGGTTCATCCACGTTGTAGCTGGTGTCAGAGCTTCATTCCTTCTTTATGGTTGTTTAATATTCCATGGTACATAGAGACCACATTTTGTTTATCCAGTCATCTGTTTATAGACACTTAAGTCATTTCCACCTTTTGACTATGGCAAACAATGATGCTTATGAGCATTGATGTACAAGTATCTGAGTCCCTGCTTTGAATTCTTTTTGGGTCTATATCTAGGAATGGATTTCCTGGGTCATATGGTAATTCTATGTTGAATTTTTTTTTAAAGACTTTATTTGACAGACAGAGATCACAAGTAGGCAGAGAGGCAGGCAGAGAGGCACTGCCTATGTTTAATTTTTTAAAAAAGATTTACTTATTTTAGGGGCACCTGGGTGGCTCAGTGGGTTAAGCCTCTGCCTTCGGCTCAGGTCATGATCTCAGGGTCCTGGGATCGAGTCCCTCATCAGGCTCTCTGCTCGGCAGGGAGCCTGGTTCCTTCTCTCTCTCTCTCTGCCTGCCTCTCTGCCTACTTGTGATCTCTCTCTGTCAAATAAATAAATATAATTTTTTGAAAAAATCATTTATTTTAGAGAGAGCGTGTGTCCTCGGGTGCGAGTGTTTGGAGGGGAGGGCAGAGGGAGAGGGTAGCTTGGACTCAAGCAATGAGGCAAATAGGTATAGAAAAGAACTCATCCATCAAGTGGGACATTTAGGGACCTTGTTTTTACTGGGAGGCAGAGCAAGATTATTTTATTTTATTTTTAAAAAGATTTTATTTATTTATTTGTTTGTTTGTTTATTCAAGAGACACAGAGAATGAGAGAGAGAAAGGGTGGGGAGGAGAGGCACCCAGGGAGAGGGAGAGAAAGAGAATCCCAAGCTTCCTCCATGCCCAGTGCAGGGCCCAATGTGGCACTTGATCTCATGACCATGAGATCATGACCTGAGCGGAAACCAAGAGTTGGATACTCAACTAACTGAGCCACCTAGGCACCCCAAGAGGCAGAGCAAGTTTAGATGCCACATTTTTATTTTTACTTTTATCTGGCTTGGAGGAACAGTCCTTTGTGATAAACCCTAAAGGCAGTATTATTCTTTTCATATGTTGCTAGATTTAATCTATTAATAGTTTGCTGAGGAATCTTGAGTCTGTGCTCATGAAGGATATTGCCTGTGGTTTCCTTTCTTGCGCCATCTTTGTTCAGTTTCAGTATCAGGGTATTGATGGCCCCATAAAATGAGTTGGGAAGCACCCCCTCCTCCCCTTCTGTTTTCTGGAAGGCATTGGAAGCACAACTGATGTTATTTCATCATGTGTTGAATGGTGGTAGAATTCAGCAGTAAAACTCTCTGGACCTCGAGATTATTATTGTTATTTTTTGCACGTGGAAGTTTTTTTTAAACTACAAATTCAATTTTAAAAATGTATTCTTTGGTGAATTTTGGTAGTTTGTTGTTTTTATTATTATTATTATTATTATTATTTAGATTTTATTTATTTATTTGAGAGAGAGAGTGAGAGAGAGCCTGAGAGGGGAGAAGGGCAGAGGGAGAAGCAGACTCCCTATGGAGCCGGGAGCCCAATGTGGAACTCGATCCTGGGACTCCAGGATCATGACCTGAGCCGAAGGCAGTTCCCTAACCAACTGAGCCACCTAGGTGGCCCAGTTTGTGGTTTTTAAGGAATTGGTACATTTTATCTAAATAATTGAATTTATGTGTCTAGATTTGCTCATGGTATTCCTTTACTATCCTTTTGGTGTCTGCGGGATCCTTTATCCCTGATGTTGGTAATACGTGTTTTTTTTCTCTTTGATTCTTTGCCTGTCTGGCTAGAGGTTTATCAGTTTTATTCGTCTTTTCAGAAAACCAGGTTTGGGCTTCATTTCTTTTTCTCTGTTTTTCTGTTTTCAGTTTGATTGGTTTTTGTTTTCAGTATTATTCCCTTCTGCTTACTCTGGGTTTCTTTTGCTCTTTTCTTTTTCCTGTTTTCTTGAGCTAGATGCTTAGATTGTTAATTTGAGACCTTTCTTCTTTGCTACGTGTTCATCACCACTCATGCCCCTTGAAGGACTATGCTAACAGCATCCCACAAGTTTTGATATTATATTTTCATTTCTTTGATTTCTTACTCTGGGATGCATACATCCTTTAATTAATTAATTAATTAAAGATTTTATTTATTTATTTGACAGAGAAAGATCACAAGTAGGCAGAGAGGCAGGCAGAGAGAGAGAGAGGAGGAAGCAGGCTCCCCGCTGAGCAGAGAGCCCGATGCAGGGCTTGATCCCAGGACCCTGGGATCATGACCTGAGCTGAAGGCAGAGGCTTTAACCCACTGAGCCACCCAGGCGACCCTGATGCATACACCCTTCAGAATCGTGTTGTTTAATTCCCAAGTGTTGTGGTTATTTTCTGGTTTAATTCGTTTAGGGTCCATGAGCACATTTTATATGCTTTCAATTTTTTTAAAATGCTTAAGGTTTATTTTACGACCCAGAATATCTTCCCGCTCGGTGAACGTAACATGTGTCCTTGTGAGGAATGTGTGTTTTGCTGTTGACAGGCCCAGAGTTCTCCAACCATCAATTAGATCCAATTGGTCGATGGTTTTGTCGAGACCCTCTACATCCTTGCTGACTTTCTCTCAAATTGTTTTACTGATTACACAGAGAGGAGTGTTGTTAGCGCCTACCCTTACTGTGGATTTGTCCAATTCTCCTTACAGATCCGACAGTTTTTGCTTCATGTACTTTATTTATTTATTTATTTTTAAAGATTTTATTTATTTATTTGACAGAGAGAGTGAGCACAGGCAGACAGAGAGGCAGGCAGAGGCAGAGGGAGAAGCAGGCTCCCTGCTGAGCAAGGAGCCCGATGTGGGACTCTATCCCAGGACGGTGGGATCGTGACCTGAGCTGAAGGTAGCTGCTTAACCAGCTGAGCCACCCAGGCGTCCCCGCTTCGTGTACTTTAAGCTGTTTTGTTAAGCGTATACACATTGGGGATGGTTATTTTCTTAGTGACTTGACTTTTTTTCATTATGTATAGTTACTATTCATGCCTGGTACTCTTCCTGGCAGTGAAAACAATTTCTCTGATATTGATATAGCCACGCCAGCTTTTACTTTTTAGGTTTTTTTTTTCCCTTTTTTAATTTGGGTAAAATTCACATAACATAACATTTACCACATTATCAACTTTACGTTATACAATGAGGTGGTTTTTGGTATATGCTTAATGTTGTACAGCCATTGCCCTTATCTAATTCTAGAACATTCTCATCGTCACAAACATGCACACATAAATACCTTGTACAGGCGCACCTCAGAGATACTGCGGGTTCAGTTCCAGACCACGGAAATGAAGTGAACATCACAATAAAGTGGGTCGAATGATTTTTTTGGGTTTCCCAGCGCACCTAAAAGCTATGATTATGCTACACTGTGGTCTGTTAAGGGTGCTGTAGCATTATATCTAGAAGAGCAATGTGCATATCTTAATTTTAAAAATCCTTTATTGGGGCGCCTGGGTAGCTCAATCGGTTAAGTGTCTGCCTTTGGCTCAGGTAGGATCGAGCCCTGCATGGAGCTCCCTGTTCCGTGGAGAGATTGCTTCTCCCTCTCCCTCTGCTTTCCTCTCTGCCTACTTGCGTTCTATCTCCCTGTCAAAAAAATAAATAAAATCTTAAAAAAAACACTCTTAAAAAATAAAAACCTTTATTGCCAGACTATGCTAACCATCATTTGAGCTTTCAGCAAGTTATCATCTTTTTGCTGTTGGACAGTCTTGCCTCCATGCTGATGGCTGCTGACTGGTCAGGCAGGTGGTTGCTGAGGGTTGGGGAGACTGGGGCAGTGAGGAAGTTTGCTGCATTGATAGACTCATCCTTTCACGAATGATTCTTTGGTAGCGAGCGATGGTGTTTGATAGTGTTTTACCCACAGCAGAACTTCTTTCAAAATTGGAGTCTGTCCTCTCAAGCCCTGCTGCTGCTTTATGAACCGAGTGTGTGGAACATTCTGAATGCTTTGTTGTATCAACAGTCTTCCCAGCTTCCTCACCAGGAGCAAATTCCATCTCAAGAAACCATTTTCTTTGCTCATCCATGAGAAGCAACTGCTCATCTCTTTAAGTTGTATCATGAGTTTCTAGCGATTCAGTCCCATCTTCAGGCTCCACGTCTAATTCTCGTTCTCTTGCTGTTCCCACCCCATGTGCAGCTACTTCCTCCACTGAACCCCTCCAAGTCCTCCACGAAGGTTGGAATCAGCTTTTTCCAAACGCCCATTTATGTTGATATTTTGACCCTTTCCCACAAATCACAAATGTTCTTTTTTTTTTTTAAAGATTTTATTTATTTATTTGACAGAGATCACAAGACAGAGAGGGAAGCAGGCTCCCCACTGAGCAGAGAGCCCGATGCGGGGCTCAATCCCAGGACCCTAAGATCATGACTTGAGCTGAAGGCAGAGGCTTTAACCCACTGAGCCACCCAGGCGCCCCCAAATCACAAATGTTCTTAATGGCATCTAGAATGGTGAATTCCTTCCAGAAGGTTTTTGTTTTATTTTTCCTAGATCTATCAGAGGAATCACTGTCTATGACAGCGATAGCCTTAGAAAATGTATTTTCTTTCTTTCTTTCTTTCTTTCTTTCTTTCTTTCTTTCTTTCTTTTCTTCCTTCCTTCCTTTCTTTCTAAGATGCTCCTTGTCCAGCATGGAGCACAGCATGGGGCTTGAACTCATGACCCTGATATCAAGACCTGAGCCAAGGTCAAGACTCTAGATGCTCAACCACCTGAGCCGCCCAGGTGCCCAACAAAATATCTTTCTTAAATAATAAGACTTGAAAGTTGAAAGGACTCCTTGGTCCACGGACTGCAGAATGGATGTTGTGTTAGCAGACATGAAAACAACATCAATGTCGTACATCTCCATGCCATCAGGGCTCTCGGACGGCCGGGTACACTGGCAGGGAGCAGTGATACTCTGAAAGGCATCTCTCTTTTTCTGAGCAGCAGGCCTCAACAGCCAGCTTGAAATATTCAGGCAGTCTCGCTGTGAACAGAGGTGCTGCCGTCCAGGCTCTGCTGTTCCATTTACAGAGCGCGGGTGGAGTAGACACGGCATCGTGCTTCAGGGCCCGGGGGTTTGCAGAGTGGGCAGTGGCTTCTGCTCTGAGACCCCGGCTGCATTAGCCTCTCACAGGAGAGTCAGCCCGTGTTTCGCAGCTTGGAAGCCAGGCACTGACTTCTCCTCGCTAGCTACCAAAGTCCTCCACGGTGTCTTCCTCGGATAGGAGGCTCTTACATTGACGCTGAAAATCATGTTGAGTGTAGCCGCCTTCATGGACGATCTCAGCTGGAGCTTCTGGAGAACTCGCTGCAGCTTCTACACCTGCTGCTGCCCCTCGCGCTTCTGTGTTATGGAGACGGCGTCTTTCCTTAAACCTCGTGAACCACCTCGGCTACCTTCAGACGTTCCTGCTGCAGCCCCTCACCTCTCTCAGCTTCAGAGAGTGGAAGGGAGTCAGGGTCTTGCTCTGGGCTCGGCTTCGGCTTCAGGGGGTGTTGTGCCGGGTTTGATCTTCCATCCAGACCACGCACGCAAGAAGGCTGTTTTCTTTCTTTATCATTCGTGTGTTCCCCGGAGTAGCGCTTGTCATTTCCTTCAAAATCTCTTCCTTTGCCTCTGCCACTTGGCTAACGGTTGGCGCAAGAGGCCAAGCTTTTGACTTCTTTTGGCTTTTGATGTGCCTTCCTCAAGAAGCTTAATCATTTCCAGCTTTGGATTTAAAGTGATGAGACGTGCAACTCTTCCTTTCACTTGAGCACTTAGAGGCCACTGTAGGGTTATTAACTGGCCTGATGTCAACATTGCTGTGTCTCAGGGAATGGGGAGGTCCGAGGAGAGGGCGAGAGATGGGGTAACCGTTGTTGGTGGAACAGTGAGCACACACACAATTAGCAATTAAGTTTGCCATCCTATATGGGCGCGCTTTGTGGCACACCAGAACAACTCCAGTAGTAACCTCAAAGATCACAGATCACCAGAACAAATATACTGATGATGAAAATGTTGGAAAAAATGTGACACAGAGACACCAAGTGAGTGAATGTCGGTGGCAAAAAGTAGTCTTGCTCTACATGGGGTTGCTACAAATTGTTAATTTGAAAACAAACAAACAAAAAAAAACACATCTGGGAGGCCCACTAAAATGAGGTGTGCTCATACCTACTTGTTAGCCGTTGGTTCCAATTTCCCTGCCCTCCATCTCCTGGCAACCATGAATCAATTTTCTGTGGCTGTGTTTTTCTGTTTTTCTTCTATCCTGGGAACTTCATGTAGATGAAATGATGCAGTATGTGACCTTCCTTGTCTGGCTTTTTTTTTTTTTTTAAAGATTTTATTTATTTATTTGACAGAGAGAGATCACAAGTAGGCAGAGAGGCAGGCAAAGAGAGAGAGGGGGAAACAGGCTCCCCGTTGAGCTGAGAGCCCGATGCAGGGCTCGATCCCAGGACCCTGAGATCATGACTTGAGCTGAAGGCAGAGGCTTAACCCACTGAGCCACCCAGGTGCCCTTGTCTGGCTTTTTTCACTCAACATAATATTTTCAAAGTTGATCCTTTTGCAGCATGTATCATTACTTCATCCCTTTTTATGGCCGAATCGAATTCCCTCGCATGGGTATTTCCATACAAGGTTGTGTCCGCCTTGGGGCTATTGTGAATAGTGCTGCTGTGGACATCCGTTTGGCGAAGGCATTCGGGGCACTTTGGGAGTCAACTGACTTTCCTAGGCTGGAAACTAAGGAAACGATCCCGTGTTCAGGCTGGAACACAGTAAGGAACTCTGGAGTCCAAAGTTCCTTGCATACACTCTGTGGTTGTCCGTTACAGTCTTAGGATGCTTTCCTGGAGCTCTTGTGGGTGCTTATTAGGTTATCTATGCTGGCTTATGAGATGTTCACGCAGGCCTCAGAAACAGAAGTCATTAAATACAAATGTCATTTTAAACACATTTATAGACATCAAAGCAAATCATATTCATTGTAGGAAAAATGGAATACGTGCTGAATTAAAAAGAAAAATGCACACACTTCTACTCCTGCCACCCACAGATGAACACTATTAGCACCTTGTTACATAGTCTTACAGGCTTCCCCTCATACAAACTTGGGTTTTTATGTGACTTTAAAGAATAGTTGTATTTTATGTATTTTGTAGTCGTCTCTTTTCATCTTCAAAGTCGATTTAAGGTGTGAATGCTTCTCCCTGTCGAAAGCATTTCAAATGACTAGTAACATTCCGGCATAAAGAGAGAGCATAACTGAGTCGACTGCCCCCCTTTTGTGAGTTATTTGTTTTTTTTTTCTTATTCTCATAAACACAGCCTTAATGACTACTTTCCAAATGAAATCTTTTGTAAAGCGCTTCTATTTGGTTCTTTAGGAAATATACCGAGAAGGAGAATTCCTATATGCTCATAAGGCTTTTCCACCTCTCTAGCCCAATGGTCCTTTAGAAAGATCCCCGATTATAGCCCTCTTAGAGTTTCCAAGAGTCTGTCGCTTTGTGTCTTCAGGAATGACAACTGGAGGAGGGAAATGTTTCCAATAAATTTGTGACTTAATAAAAAATACATAAAGTCGCTTTATGGCATCTGTGAATCAACTTGTAATGAGCTGAGAAGCTTGAGGCAAGGCTGGTGTCTGCAAACGCACCCTTTCTGCTGAAGGAGATGCAGAATCAGAATCAGGTGCTTGATAGGGAAGCCTGATGTGAGATGAAATCTTTTCTGAAATGACATCAGAAGGGAAGGCGCGTGTTACAATAAATGAGGCTTCTGAGCTCCAGGAATCACCCAGTTGGTTCATTTCTGGGACCAGGCATGAAACAGAAAAGGGACGGAAAATAGGCTGGGGGTAGGTACTTGGGAGGTGACGTCAGGGGCATGGTTAAATGGAGAGCCTGTGTCCCATCGACAGATATCAACCTTGCCAGTGGATAGGATTTGGGCCTGATATTGTGGGGTGTTTCCATTTTCCATAGGAGCCCCCAAATCAGAACTATAAATAAAAGCAGACGTTGTCTCATTGTTACCCAATCAAGAACTTTACCATCCCCCCACCCCTTTAATTCACATGTGTGTGTCTATGGTTAAGACTGAGTGAGGAAAAGGAAGATAGAGATAATCAACATCTCTGAAATAATTTGTGAACACCAGTGGTTTGCTAATTGTTTTTCAGGTGTTTTTCTCCCAATCCCGCCCATCTATGGGTTCCAAAAAATTAAGGTCATACTTCTGAGTCTGGAAAAGTTAGGATGACAATGACCTCTTGATTTTATGATCTTTGCTTATTTTCAGTCTACAGTGAAGTAAGAGTTGTCCCCGGTCTCACACACACACACACACACACACACACACTTCACACATGTACAAAAATAGAAAGAAGAGTATAACGGATCCTTTAGGTACCTGTCACACAAATTCAACAATATCGAATTATTGCCAATAACTCCTCCCACCGTCATCCATAGATTATTTTGAAGCAATTCCTAAACCCTCATAACATTGTATCCTCAAAAAATTTCAATGTGTATTTCTTTTCTTTTTTCTTTTTTTAAAAGATTTTATTTATCTATTTGACAGACAGAGATCACAAGTAGACAGAGGCAGGCAGAGAAAGAAGTGGGGGAAGCAGGCTCCCCGCTGAGCAGAGAGCCTGATGTGGGGCTCAATCCCAGGACCCCGGGATCATGACCTGAGCTGAAGGCAGAGGCCTAACCCGCTGAGCCACCCAGGTGCCCCTCAATGTGTATTTCTAATAAATACTGAGTACCCTGTTTTCAGCATAACCAGACGACTCCTATTGTACCAACAATTTCTTAGTCAGATATTTCCCTAAAATTCAAATCAAAATACCCATGCACAAAAGACAACTGTGCTTTTTGAAATAGCCACAGTGGACGACCTTAGCCTTTCCCTGGTTCTGCTGGCATTACTGAAGACATTCTCGAAAACCAGCTTTAGAGGGGTTTTTTTATTTTTTATTTTTTTGCAAGTGAACAAGTCTCTTTATTTTTTCTTTACCCTGAATGGAAAGGCCTTCGTAATGGATGTTGGATTTTCCAATGACTTTTGACTATTTAAAACATGAACGTATTCAAGTGTGCTCTCAATGCGTAAGAGGCGTTGCCGCTGAAGCCAATCATGACCGTGTTCTGGGAATGGCGTCTGCGAGGAAGCTCAGAGAGGAGTCCTAGCTTTGGTGTTGGGCTATGTCATCAGTCATTTCCAGTGTCTGCTCTGTAAGGGCAGCTGGCTGGCTAGCTTCAGCATGTGTCCACCCTTCCTCTGTCCCTCCCGCTTCCTGTTAAATGCATTAGACATACACAAGCGTCTTGCCCCCACGGGGCTTATGATGTACAAATATGTATATTGCACATCAGGCACTGTGCTGGGTGCTGAGTACCAGGTACTGTGCTAGGTCCTGGGACACAGTATTTGCTCATGGTTCTAGTGATGCGATATTTAGGCTAAGACTTGAAGGATGATGGGATTAACCAGAGATGAGGAAAGGCTGTTCCAGGCAGAAGGACGGTGTGTGCAAATGTCCAGAGGTAGAACCATCATGGGGTATTTGAGGGACCAAGGAAGTCCAACGTGGCTGGGGTATAGGGTATTTCAGGTCTGTTTGAAGGTGAGGGAATGGGCAGCTCTTTTTCCTTTCTCTAAACTGGGTTCCTTTGCATCCTTTTCCTGCCTCATCTCCTCCTCATTATAGAAAAATGAGGCGGTCTCATTTGCCAAATTGAATAAAAGTCTAATCTATGATCTCCATTTCTGAAATACGATTTGAAAGCATAACATGAATTTATTGGTTCCCCCAAGGTGGAGGCCGGTCCTAACCACCACAACAAACACAGACCATCCCATAATAATAATATATGGGCAAGACCTCGCGAGAGGGTGGGGGAGGGGAGGAAGGATAAAGCCAGGATGAAGGAGGTGGTGAAATGGAAATACATTTAAAATCCCATGCTTTGTGGTTTATTATTAACAACAGAGCAGAAAATGTCTCTACAGAGTTATGAAAAATTCATTAGGAGTGTGCTACAGGTCTGAGAAGCTGGTCATTGTTTGATCAGATTAACAATAATGACAGCAGTCTTAAATTAACTCAGATTAAGAGGAGGGCTCTCCCCCTGACTGTGCAGTCATATGTGTGTAATCACATTTCCTCACAGCCAGTTGCCCTTACTTGTCTGCCAAGATGGGAACGGGGGGCTCTTTACAAAGGTAAGACCAGCTGGCAGAGGGGGTGCTGAGCCCAGATGCCACCTGGAAACCAGGGTCCCATGGAACAAGGTTCCCTGAACACTCCCTGCCCTGTGGTCCAGCTTTTGTCTCATCTCCCTGACAGTGCTCTTCTGTTTGCCGGGCCTGTTTCCTTCCTCCTGGGTCACGATTTCCCGGCATTGAGGGCCTACAATGTGTCATGCAGTCTTCTAGGTTGTGTGTGTGTGTGTGGGGTTACATCTTTCGAGGAAAACAAGCAAAGAGTCTGCTGTTGTGCCTAGTTGGGAGATAGACAATAAATAAGCATAAGAATAAGGAAGACTAATAAATAAGAATAAGGAAAATTAATCAAAAGCAATAAGTATTATAGCAAAAAAAAAGAAAACAAAAAAGAAAGTAGAACAGGCTTCAGGCAAATGGTGACATTTGAGCAAAGATTTTTTTTTTTAAAGATTTTATTTATTTATTTGAGAGAGAGACAGTGAGAGAGAGCATGAGCGAGGAGAAGGTCAGAGGGAGAAGCAGACTCCCCATGGAGCTGGGAGCCCGATGTGGGACTCGATCCTGGAACCCCGGGATCATGACCTGAGCCGAAGACAGTCGTCCAACCAACTGAGCCACCCAGGCGTCCCACATTTGAGCAAAGATTTAAAGGAAGTGAGCAAGTGAAGATATCCAGGGCAGGCAGAAGGACATTCAGGGTGAGGCAACAGCTCATGCAAAGGTCCTGAGGCCTTGGAGGAACAGCCAGGAAACTTGTATGATTGAAGTAGAGCGTTGAGGATCATGACAGAGCAACAAAGTAAGACTAGTATAAAGAGTTTTATAGTTTATCATATAAAGAGTTTTATAGTGAAATGAGGTATATTGGAGGTCTTTGAGGAGAGGAGTGACATGATCTGACATGAGTTTTAATGTTATCCTTCTAGCTGGTGGTTGAGAATAGACTGTGGGGTAGAAGCAGACAGAAGAGTCAGGAGACTATTTAGGTGAGAGACGAAGGTGGCTCACGCCAGACTGGTGAGCCATGGTTGGATTTTGGATATATTTAGAAATTACAGCAAACAGGATTTCCAGATTATTTATTTTTTTTTTAGTATAGTTGATGCACAATATTACATTAGTTTCAGGCATACAACAGGGTGATTTGACAATTCTGTATGTTACGCCTTGTTCACCACAAGTGCCGCCACCATCTGTCAGCCAGACAATGCCATTGCAATACGTTGACTCTAGTCCCTATGTTGTAAGGATTTCCAGATAGATATATTATTTACCTTGCCTGTTGATCGATGTGGAAAATGGTGGTATTTACTGGTTGTGTTAACCTGAACTCTTTTGGTCAGAAGTGACAGCAAAATATGTGAAATTACTTATGCACAAAGTAGACATTCTGCTTATATCCAACTGGGAAGTATATGAGTAGCAAAGAGCTTTAGCATGGCTGGACCCAGGGACTTAAGGAATGGAGGCAGGGCCCCTTCTCTCTGTTCCGGAGCTCTACTTTCTTGCTGGATTGCTTTCACTCCAGCTCTCTATCCTTGTGGTGGCCTGATGGTCAATGAAGAGCCACTCTGTCATCTCAAGCAGAATCCCTGTTGAGTTTGGAGCCCAACACGGGGTTCGATCTCACAACCCTGACATCCCGACCTGAGCCAAAACCAAGAGTTGGTCTCTCAACTGACTGAGCCACCCAGAAGCCTCTTGACTACGGGTTTATGCTAAGCTGGAATTCTCGAATTTGACTGCATGTATATGTCAATTCTATTATACCACATTTAAGAATGTTCATTTTGAGATAGGCTTCAGTTTTGGGGAACAGACTCGGCTCTTCCAGTTTTGAGCCCTAACTTTGGGCTTCACCTTCTCAGCATTTCAGTTTCCCCATCCATCCACCTAGGAAAATGCTGTGCCCACCTCATGATGTGGTTATGAGGGTCAGCTAAAATGCGCAGAGCGCTTAGCTTAGCATCTGGCCTGTGACAAGTGCTTGTAAGTGTTCGACGCCGCAGGTAGAGTAAATCTACAGAGATTCATCTGGCTGGTCTACAATAACCTGTGTTTGTTTTTCCATATTAACTTCTCAGCTCCATTTGAAAGTTTTCTAGCTGAATTGCTCCTCTGGTTTGGGGTTGCGCTTAGCGAGTCGAACCCCTGAAGTAGAATGACAGGATGCAGGGTTGAATTTGACACATAGAGGAGACTTTCAGCTCCGAGTTGGGGTGGGAAGAAGGGAGGAAGGGGAGGACTGTTGTTTGTAGATTCAATGGGGATGATTTTGACAGTCTTGACTCTACATTCTGCCCCGAGTCCCAGCAGACACACCCTGGTTTGCAAGGTGGATGGACCTACGAGTGTGCTTTGGATCTAAGCCATGGACATGTGGTCCCCTTTTGAGTCCATGTCTGCAGCCCCGGTCTCTATTTCCATGTATTTCTCACTTGCAGGCCCTAAACAGATGCTGGGGACCGGAGTCTGAAAATTGAACTCCGGCGTCTTCAGAACTGTGTGTGCGGGCTGTCCAAGGACAGGGGGTAGACAGGGCTAGCCCGAGGTTCACACTGTGTGTTAAGCCTGCTTCTCTTTTGCTGGAGATCATTTAAAATGGAAATGTTTTTCAGGCTTGGTGTTTTTATCCATATGCTGCTTAGAGAGAAATGTTTTTAGATGACTGTGGGAGACACAGCCGCCGAAGTCTCTGTTCTACAAGGCTCTTGTAGCTTCTGTAAAAAGAATGTGCTCGGGGGTTATGAAATTTCAGAGGCAGATCAAAATGTGCTCCTTTCTTCTTGAAATGAGCATTTTACCAGTGGAAGACAAAGTTGTTTGAAAAGTCTGTACCGACTTCCATGGTAATCTTGGAACCTTCGCTCGTACTTGCCTGGCTCCAGCTACATCCTGGGCGCTCGTGGGAGCGGCCTGTGGGTGCCTGCCCAAGGCATCATCCATGGGCGGGTGGCATTGGTGTCACCTGGGAACCGGTGAGAAACGCTGAGCCTCAGACCCTGGCATCGAATTGCACTTTTTTTTTTTTTTTTAAAGAATTGCATTTTTAACACAACCGGGAGATTTGTGTGCATGCTAATGTTTGAGAAGCACCAATTCAATCCTCTGAACGACACAGTGTTATTAATTCCATGACAAGTCTTATGGTGGTAAAACACACACAGTGTTTATCATCTTCCTTTTTTTTTTTTTTTTTTAAGATTTTATCTATTTATTTGACAGACAGAAATCACAAGTAGGCAGAGAGGCAGGCAGAGAGAGGTGGAAGCAGGCTCCCTGCTGAGCAGAGAGCCCGATGCAGGGCTCGATCCCAGGACCCTGAGATCATGACCTGAGCCGAGGGCAAGAGGCTTTAACCCACTGAGCCACCCAGGCGCCCCAATATCGTCTTAACCATCCGTAAGGGTATGATTCGGGGGTGGGAGGTCTATTGGCAATGTGGTGTGATCATCACCACTAGCCATGTCCAAAGCGTTTTTGTCCTCTCCGGCCGAAACTCTTGTGCCCGTGTGAGATAGCACCTTCCCTCCCTCCCTAGCATCCGGTAACCTCTGCTTTCTGTCTCTACAAACTTGCACATCCTTGGCATGTTGTATTAGGGGAATCATACAATATTTGCCCTTTTGTCTGGCTTATTTTACGTAGCATGCTGTGTTCTGGGTTCGCCTGTGTTGTAGCGTGTATTGTTACCCCATACCTTTTTATGACCGAATACTATTCCATTGCACCGACAGACCCCGTTTTGTCTAGCCGCTCATCTGTTGCTGATGGCTATTTGCGCTGGTTCTATTTCCTGGCTTTGGGAATAATGCTGTTACGAGCATGAGAGTACATGTATCTGACTCCCTGCTTTCAGTTCTTTTTTTTTTTTTTTTAAGATTTTATTTGCCAGTCTCTGCCTACTTGTGATTTCTGTCAAATACATTAAAAAAAAAAATTAAAAAAAAAAAAAAGGGGCGCCTGGGTGGCTCAGTGGATTAAAGCCTCTGCCTTCGGCTCAGGTCATGATCCCAGTGTCCTGGGATCGAGCCCCACATCGGGCTCTCTACTCTGCAGGGAGCCTGCTTCCTCCTCTCTCTCTCTCTCTCTGCCTGCCTCTCTGCCTACTTGTGATCTCTATCTGTCAAATAAATAAATAAAATCTTAAAAAAAAAGATTTTATTTGCCAGAGAGAGCACAAGCAGGAGGAGTGGCAGGCTCCCCACTGGGCAAGGTGCTCAGTGCGGGACTCAATCCCGGGACCCTGGGATCATGAACCTGAGCCAAAGGCCAGACGCTTCACTGACTGGGCCACCCAGGCACCCCACCTGCTTTCAGCTCTTTTGGGTGTAATCCTGGGAGAGTTATCTCCCTTCATATATGAAGAGATGGAGATGCAGTAATGACAAGGACTTCCCTGAAATGACACGGCTGTGTGGGAGTGGCGCTGAGTTTCCAGATTTACACCGTCCCTTCCCTTGACCCCCAAGGCCGTATACGCGTGTACCTTAAAGAGAAAGCTAGCTGGGTGTTCTTCTTCCTTTCCTAGAGGGACAGCACAGCCTGGTGGGAAATGTTGGGTTTGGAGTCTTCGAGATCTGAGTTCAAATCCCAGCATTTTGTCCTTGCTAAAGCTTTGTGTTGGACCCATCACCTATCCAGTTTCAAGTAGGTCCTGAGGTCCATTTTCTCATCTGTTAAAGGAGATGATGATGCCCATTGCAATTGCTGGGAGGATTAAGTGAGGAAAAAAAATAATCCGAGCGCCTGGCTTGTAAGTATTCAACATGCAGAACAATTTTGCTTGCTAATAGAAATAAGGAGCTTCCTCAAAAAAAAAAAAAAATTAAACACAGAATTACCATCCTATGATCCAGCAACTTTACTTCTGGGTATATACCCAAAAGGATTGAAAGCAAGGGCTTGGACAGATACCTCTACACAATTGTTCGTAGCGGCATTATTCAGAATAGCCAAAAGGTGAAAACAGGCCAAATGTTCATTAAGGGAGGTACGGATAAACTGAAGGAGGTATAGACACGCAGAGAAATGGTAGTGAGCCAGGAGCAGGAGAGTGCCACAGTGTGGAAGACCCAAGAAAACATTAGGCTAAGTCAAGTAAATTGGACACCAGAAGACATATATATATATATAGCTGACCCTTGAACAGTGCAGGGGTTAGGAAAACTGATCACCCCCCATGCAGTTGAAAATCCACTTGTGACTTCAACTCCCCTCAAACTTAACTACTGATAGCCTCTCGTTGACTAGAAGCCCTACTGGTAATACAGAAAGTCAACGAACACATATTTTTATGTTGTATGTATTATACACTATGTTCTTTTTTTCCCCAAGATTTTATTTATTTATTAGAGAGAGAGAGAGAGAGCACAAGCAGAGGGAGCGGCAGGCTGAGGGAGAGGGAGAAGCAGCCTCTCTGCTGAGCAGGGAGCCCAACGTGGGGCTCGATCCCAGGACTCTGGGATCATGACCTGAGCCGAAGGCAGACACTCAATGACGGAGCCACCCAGGCGCCCCTATATACTATATTCTTACAACAAACTAAGAGAAAAGAAAATGTTATGGCGAAAATCACAAGAGAAAAACATTGACAATACTGTATAGTATTTATTGAAAAAAACTATCCATATGTAAGAGGGTCCACACAGTTCAAATCCATGTTGTTCAAAGGTCAGCTGTGCTGTATTCTTCTGTTCCTGTGAGATACCCAGCATGGTCAAGTCTGTAGAGGCAGAAAGGAGAATTTTGGGTGCCCGGGGCAGGGGCAGGGCAATGGGGAGTTAATGTTTCATGGGGACAGAGTTTCAGGTTGTTAAGATGGAAGGTTCTGGAGATGGACGGTGTCACGTGATGGTTGTGCAACAATGTGAATGTGCTTCCTGCCCCCGAACTGCACACCTACAATCAGTCCAAACCCCGTACATTTTTTGCTATGCATCTTTTACTATGATCAAAAAAAAAAGTCAGGAGAAAAAAGAAGGGAAGAATGACGTCTAGGTGCAGATTTTACGCTGGCATGCACTGATCACCTTGCTCTCGCATTAGCCATGTTTGGTTGGTGCCTGGGAAAGGCCTGGTTTCTTTTTTCTTTTGTAATAATAGAATGATAAATCATTACCCGTCAACGATCGGTGTTGTTATTGGGCTCTGTCTGTGTGTCGGACACTGGGCAGAGCGCTTCCCGTATATCACCCTGTTTTCGTCCACAGCTTGTTGGTGGAAGCAGGATTTTGGGGACTTGGGACGCGCCATTCTACAGGCCACGCCGTGTTGCCTCCCAGGATGTCCACCCAAAGGCCGTTTACCAGGAGCCGTTTCCGATCTTAATCATGCCTCCATGTCACAGGGACAGGGTGGGTGGTGAAAGTCACTGGGTCACCTCTGGCAAAAGCAAGACTGTCTGTGGCTTTCACTGCCGGTGGCTGAGTGATCTTTCTCCTCGGGGTTGGTGTAAACACAAGACGAGGAGATTGGATGTTCGGGGAAACTTCCTTGGTGCCAGAAAGTGCTCTTGGAACTGCCTCCACTGGAGTCCCTTCTGGGACAGACCAACCAATTTCCTCCTTCTAAAGCAGCCCTGACATATGCAAATCCAGCTCGTAATTCATCTCCAAAGCAGGGGCCTCCAGATTCCTAATTGAGAGATGCTAATGAGGAATTATGGACTGTCCGGCATCCTTGGGTGTGCTTTGCACGTGACGTTCCGTGCTCATAGCCTCCCTGTCGACCAGTTATCAAGACTCTCGCCTTTGTTCCAGAAAATATAATGGGCTAGTGAAGCGTTGCATCGTTCCCCCAGGAGCAAAATCAGGGCTAGGATGGGGAGAGCGCTGGTGTTTCTTCTTTTTCCTCTGTTGTTTGATTCCGCATGTACATGAGAGAGATCAAAAGGCAGGCATTACTTTGAAAAGGTGATATTGGGCCACGTTCCATAAACACGCACTTGGGAATCAGTTCTGCATTCAAATCTTGGATTTGCTGTTTATGAGCTGTGTGTCTGTGAACAAGTCTGTTCTCCGTTTTTCCATCTGTAGAATACAGATATTTACAGACTCTTCCTCTCAGGGCCAGGATTTCATGAGAGAACACATGTAAAATGCTCGGCCTTGTATCAGGCACACAGGAAGGATCATTTCAATAGCTTTATGGAGGCTGCCCTTATTCTATAATTATGTAAAATACCACCACATGTTAAAATGATCAGCATGAACTCTTTTCCCCTTTAAGGAGTAAGTCCAATGGGAGACAGTGTATTTTTTTTTAAGATTTTATTTATTTATTTGACAGAGAGAGAGATCACAAGTAGGCAGAGAGGCAGGCAGAGAGAGGGGTGGGGGGAATCAGGTTCCCCGCTGAGCGGAGAGCCCGATGCAGGGCTTGATCCCAGGACCCTGAGATCCTGACCTGAGCTGAAGGCAGAGGCTTAACCCACTGAGCCACCCAGGCGCCCCAGTGTATTATTTTTGAAGTCCTTTTTTTTTTTTTAAAGATTTTATTTATTCATTTGACAGAGAGAAATCACAAGTAGGCAGAGAGGCAGGCAGAGAGAGAGGAGGAAGCAGGCCCCCCGCTGAGCAGAAAGCCCGATGCGGGGCTTGAACCCAGGACCTGGGATCATGACCTGAACCGAAGGCAGCGGCCCAACCCACTGAGCCACCCAGGCGCCCCTTTGAAGTCCTTTTTAACAGAAAATTTTAACATAAAAGAAAAAAATAGGAGAACGAGCTTTGTGTATGTTTCACCCAGATTTGGCACTTGGCAAATCTTGTTTCATTTGCCTTCATCACTGTGTGTGTGTATGTGTGTGTGTGTGAGAGAGAGAGAGAGAATTTTGAAGCAAATCTGAAAGATTATAGACTTTTATCTGTAAATACCTCAGCACACATCTCAAACAGATAAGGACTTTTATATAAACACAAAGCTCTTACCCCGGCTTACAAAATTTAAAAAAAAACCACCCTAATTTCTCAATATAATTTAATACACAATCCATGTCCAAATTTCTCTGGAGGTTTTGAAAATGTCTTTTTGCTGTTGATGGGTTTGAATGAGGATTTGTAAGAAAATGTCACATTGCATTTAGTTTCTATGGCTCTTAAGTTCTGAATCTTCATCGTTCCCCCTCCCTCCTCCCCACAGCACTTACTTTTTGAAGGAATGGAGTCATTTGTCCTGTAGAGTTTTGGGGCTTCCTTGGTGTATGGTTTACCTTGTTCGTGTATCTATTTCCTGTCCGACGGTAGTGAAATCTAGAAGTGGTTGACTAGCTCCAGGCTTGTTTACTTATGTTTCTTTTGCAAGAATATATCACCTGTATTTGTCGTGCTCACACCAGAAGCAATGTCTGGATATTGTACTCCTAGTGATGCTAAGATTGATCCAACAGGATCAGGTGTTGTCAGTCTGATCTACCGGTTGTAATGTGTCCCTACAGTGTTTTACCCAGTAACTGGCCTCCACTGACAAATGAATCTAGACTTCTTATCCCATTAGGGGTTGCAGTATGAGGCTTTCGAGTTCTGTCATTCCTCCTGCATTTGAAGCTAGGACTACCTATAAATAACTTTTATGTATCACCTTTATGGTTACCCTGAAATGCAGTTTCTATGGAAAGGCAGGATAAATGCCTGTTCTTTTCCCTTTACTTGCCAATTTTTCAAATATAGAGTTGGTATACTAGCACATCCCAAGATGACCAGTGATTTTTAAGAATGCTGTTGTAAGTTAATGGATTAAGAACATTTACTTGTTATGTTTCAACCTATTGCAGTCATTACTCTTTTTGAAGCTCCAACTCTCCCATTTTTGGCCAATGGGATCCACTTTAAGTTGCCTTCCAGGTCTTCTGGATATTATCTCAGTTGGCTTGAATGGTTTCCATGCCTTCTGGTACAATAAGTTGTCCCAGGATTATTTTGTTCCCTTTACCTTGGGAATCAGCTGTTTCTCAAAAGAAGCCCTGATTCCAGGGCACCTGGGTGGCTCAATGGCCTGAGTGTCCTACTTTTGATTTTGGCTCAGGTCATGGTCTTAAGGTTGTGGGATCAAGTCCCGTGTCAGGCTCCACACTCAGTGGGGAGTCCGCTCAGGATTCTCTTTCCCTTTCCCTCCCCCAGCTTGTATGTTCTCTCTCTGTCTCTCTAAAATAAATGAATGAATCTTAAAAAAATAAAATAAAATAAATAAAAGGAAGAAGCCTTGATTCCTTTTAGAGGAGAATGGTATTTAGAAACCACAGTTCGGCACCAGTGGTGCTCATTGCTACTGGTTATCATTTCAGTAGATAGAGTTGGAAAACATGTACTTTTTAGAAAGAGAAAAATGAATTCATAGTGATATTTTCAGCTTAAATGTAAGATTATATGATTTTACTTAACTTTTGATTTTCTATTTGTATCTCATTTCTCTTAAGCTAAGAATCTTGGTTTCTATTACATTGACCTGAATACTTACTGTATATGTTTCAAATAATGATACTTCTACTGTTATTCTTAGAGAACTTTCTTTCTTTTTTTTTTTAAAGACAATAAACAAAACACATCCTCTTACACTGTACTAATGGTGGAAATACAAAAAGTGCAGCATTTCCAAGGACCTCAGACATTTTTTTATTATTTTATTAAATAAGAATACTTATTAATATAACTCAGATAATAGTATAGTACATACTATCTATATAGTATAGTATAACTATATATGTTTCAAAATGATATTTATAGTGTTACTATTAAATAAAACATACTTAAGGTAATATTTAATATAATTATTATTTATAGTTCTTTTTGTCATTAGGATACATCCTGCTAGATACATATATACTCAAAACAGTGTAATTTTAAAAGATTATCTGCATAGTTGTATCACCAAGTTGACATACAGATAAGTTCATTTGTTGAGTTTTTAAACTTAATTTTAGTTTTAGCCTTCATCAACAAAACAAATATACATGCATATGTTAAAACATATTAATTAATATTACCTCTTACACAAAATCTAGACTGCCATAAACACTCCGTACTCTAATAATCGAATAATCTAAAGTAGGGCACCCCCTGTTTGATTCTATTTCCACTCAGTTATTTGCTTCATTGCATTTATAGATTTGAATTACAGTCGATTCTCATTATTCACAGTAGTTATGTTCTATAAAGTCATCACTGAATTAATGAGCACCGAGCCGTTGCTCTAGGGGATACAAGGTTGGGTTCCTGCAACTCTCTGGTCACGTTTTCACCAACTGATCAATACATAACCTTGTTTTACATGCATTTCTGTTCAAAGACACCTTATTTAATGTACATTAATTTTGAATTTATGGCCAACACTACTGCAACTCATGCTTGAATGAAGCTTCTCTAACACAAATTTTCTGTGTAAGGCACATCACAGCCTTCTTATGCTTAGGAACACTAGACAACATGTCACCACTATGCTTGGAGACCATTTTAAATAGTGAAATCACCAAAAAAAAAAGGGCCCAAAAATGTGGTTCTAAATAGACCATAGAAAAAGAGCTGAAACAGGAGGCCAGAGCATCAACTTGTTTTGACCCTAGTGGGCAAATCAAATTGTTTATTGCTCGGCATTTGTCCCCAGATGACTGAAAACACCATGTGTATTGATTTTGGGGTTACAAATCCATTTTAGCAAGTAGGCAAATCTGCACTAGGAAATCGGTGAATCATGAGGATGGATTGTATCTGATTTGCTTATATTAATTTTCTTTTCCCTCCATCTCCACAAAGTTTTAAGCCCCATGAGGGGAGAGACCACGCTTGTGCGTGTCTCGTACACAGGAGAAGCTTACTAATGACAGATGAATGAATCCCCAAGTGAGAATGGATATTTTCTATTCTGGGTCTTACGGCTCTAAGTATTTTGTGTTTAATTTGCATTAGATGTATTTCTGTTCTTCTGAAATAGTAGTTCTTTGTCAATAAGATGCTGGTCCAGCACGTTACTCATCAAATCTATGAACTCTGTTAATTCTGAGTCTTTAGAAATGACTTACACAAAGTCAAGCTCATGTAAAATTCCCTAAGTCCTTTATTTGTAACTATTATTCACCCTACCATATGATCTGCCTGGATTTTCTATAACTAGGGAACTCTACTAATAATGCTCCAACTGTGCTTTCATTTGCCTGAAGTGACCAACGTGTACTTTTTCAGCCATTCAGACCCAGACCAAGAAGCTCATTGTCCTGATAGCTGATATTCAAGTCATGAACTTTAGCCTGTTAGGGAGAATTTCTTACAGAATTTTCTCTGAGCGGAAGTTAAAGCATTTGCATTAGATTGGCTGATGAGATTTTGTAGGATGTTGCTAATTTGAGACTCGCTGGGTTTGCCCTGTCTTCAGATAGGTGGGAACATTTCTGGGTGTGATTAGCAGCCTAAATATACCACATCAACATGCCTGCAGAGGAGCTAAGCTTCCAAAGAGCTTGGGAAGGAGCCCTGGATTCTGTTTCTATTAGAGTCTTCATCATACTTTGTTTACATTTAGTGTATCAAATTCTAGGCAAATAAAAGTATACAGCCTCCATAAATATCTGTCACACAAACATACATTTGCAAAAGTGTTCAGGGATTTGCATTCATATATGTAAGAAGAACATCTACAATTTACTGATTGCTTCTTGTTATTTTCAAAGGTTCAAACCACATTACTAAGGGGCACCTGGGTGGCTCAGTGGGTTAAGCCTCTGCCTTTGGCTCAGGTCACGATCTCAGGGTCCTGGGATCAAGCCCCACATCGGGCTGTCTGCTCAGCGGGGGGCCTGTTTCCCCCTCTCCCTCTGCCTGCCTCTCTGCCTACTTGTGACCTCTCTCTCTGTCAAATAAATAAATAAAATCTTAAAAAAAACAAACAAACTACATTACTAGCTCTGCATTCTCTGTGGATGCCATTATCACATTATTTATTTATTATTTTTTAAAAAATAGTCTTTTTTTAAATAAAGATTTTTATTTATTTATTTGAGAGAGAGACCGTGAGAGAGAGCATGAGAGGTGAGAAGGTCAAAGGGAGAAGCAGACTTCCCATGGAACTGGGAGTCCAATGTGGGACTTGATCCTGGGACTCCGGGATCCTGACCCGAGCCTAAGACAGTTGCTTAGCCAACAGAGCCACCCAGGTGCCCTATCACATTATTTATTATGCGAAGGTGTAGGGTTAAGCGAGTCCAGTGCATGGACTTAGTTGTTGATAAGAATTACTGTCACTTCATGAGTATATGTTATGAGCTAGGCATGGTGCAAACAGCTTAATACTGATATAATTTAATTCTTACAGCAGTTCTGAGCAGATAATACCAGCATCTCCATTTTACAGATGAGTAAGCTGAGGCTCAGAGAGGTAAAGTAATCCACCCAGAGTCACACAGCCTGTTCAGTGGCAGAATCTAGGTCTTTCTGCCTCCAGAGCCAGTGTGCTAACCCCCTCACTGAGAAGTGTCTATAAAAGTTTCTTTAGGATAAGGGCTCACTGTGTGGTCTCAGTGACAGCCTTATTCAACTTGCTTCATATGTCCCGAACGTTTATTATGTGACAGTCCCCACAGTGGCATTGGTGCCATTAAGAATAAGAGCATCAGCGACCAGCTGATGACCACATAAAACCTTCGTATTTTATGTGCCCAGTGCTGTTCTGCGGATTTTATGCATATTGGCTCATGTGATCATTGGAACAAGCTTTTGAGGTAGGTCTGATTATTACACTCATTTTACAGATGAGGAGACTGAGTTCCAGCAGGGTTACACAAGAAATCAAAGTCACACCGTGAGTGACTAGCAGCCAGGATTCATACGCGGGTACCAGAGTCCCTGAGCTAGAACTACTCTGTGAACCGCCTCTCAAAGACGGATAAAGCTCGAGCATCAGGAGTAAGAACAGGACCTAAGTCGATGTCATTCACCGGGGGTGGGGGGGTTGTTGGGTGCCCATATATGGTGAGTCCACAGGTTCCTAGGTTTGCCCTCCTAGAATTTTGCCACCTGTTATTCCAAATCCGTTTTGAAGACAGGCGGGCCCCAAATTCAGAAACTCTGCATCTGTGTGCTCCTGTCCTCCTTCCCTTCTCCCCATTCTGGGCTGTGGGCAGCCCCACTGGGAATCTGCCATCTCATACCCTAAGCACAAGTTTACTTATTGAAGTTAAGAAACTGCATTAGAGAATGTAAACTCAGAAAAGGCATTTCGCCTCCCTGAGTTGCCATGCCTTTATTTAAAAATTGCAGATCATAACTGCACCTCTCTCATGGGGCTCTTGTGGGGTTTCAAGTTAATGCATGTGAAGCAGCTGATTTAGTGCCTGGCCTCCAGTAGGTGCTCAATAAATGGCACCAACGCATTACTATTATTGATCTGTTTTATTTCATTATTTTTTATTTTTTAAAGATTTTATTTATTTATTTGACAGGCAGAGATCACAAGTAGGCAGAGAGGCAGGCAGAGAGAGAGCGGGGGAAGCAGGCCCCCCGCTGAGCAGCCTGACGTGGGGCTCACTCCCAGGATCCTGGGATCATGACCTGAGCCGAAGGCAGAGGCTTAACTCACTGAACCACCCAGGCGCCCCATGATCTGTTTTATTTCAATATAGGCAGTGGTCTTCTTCCTTTACTTCAGGTCAAAGCCACTATCACAGGACCTCCTTTATTTTTCATTCATCTAATTCATTAAAAAATTATTGATGGAATGCACAACTTATTCTCCTGGCCAACAATCAGAGTATTAAAAATAGCGCTAAAGTATCCTTGACTGCTCTTCTAGTTCCGGGGGCTTGTTCCCCATTCCCCGGGACTGACTTGTATCGCCTGTTTGCTCTGTTTCCTTCTAGACTGTTTTCTATGTATTTCTATGTATACACATCCTTGTTTTGCATATAAATATATATTTTACACACTTATATACACATCACTCCATAATCCTCTTTTTTTACTTAGTAACATTTCCTATTACTCCTTCTTTTTCATGTCTTCTCTGTTCTTGCTGGTTTTGGCTAGTTCTTCTAACATTTATTGATAATAAATAAATAAATAAAATAAATGATCCCAGGACCGCAGGACCCCGAGATCATGACCTGAGCCAAAGGCAGATGCTTAACCGACTGAGCCACTCAGGCGCCCTCATCACATTGGGTAAAGCTGATGATAATCTGAACTATTCCTTGGAATGCTCCTCTTACCTATTGTTCTGTTCAAGGCAGTTAGTTGACAGCTACAAAGAGACACAAGGCCTGCAAAGTAATCCTGATCTTAGTACCAAGGTAGAAATCCCGACACTTTTGTGGGCTGGACATGGCCTGGGAGTGGCCCGTTTTCATCCTGTGCTGCTGTGGGTCGGGGGCAGGGGAAGGGATCTCAGTCCACGTACACGAAGGACTCAGAGTATTGATTATCGTCTGATTCACCCTCGGGTCCATCCCTCCGTGGGTGCCGCTCTCAAGTCAGCTAGTGTTTCTCAAACCCCAAGAATATTCCTCTCGTAAAGGAAAAAAAAGACCTTTAGGTATGTTCTAGAGATTTCATTGTTGTAATGTGATTTACGTCTCTACCAACACAAGACTAGTTCTTAGCCAGGGTGATTTTTGTCCCCTCACAGAGGTCATTTGGCAATGTCTGGGGACATTTTTGGTTGGTGCAGTTTGGGGGAGCACGGTGTGATACCAGCATCTAGTGAGTAGAGGCAGGGAGACTGACCAGCATCCTGTAATGCATAGGGTGGCCCCCACAATAAAGAATTATCTGGCCCCAAATATCAGTAGTGCCCATGTGGAGAATCCCGACAGAAGCCTAGATATAAAAGTCCTTGGCTTAGAAATGTTAAACAATTATGAAGACAAAGCAAATTTATAAAAATGAAATCTAAACTATTTTGCAAGCCCAGTACATTCCAACAGATAACATCACTGGGGCAAATGACATTTTACTGAGAGTCACTGAAACTTGCATGGGACTCTGCCTACTCTTATGCAGGTGGTTTTGTCTTTGGTGAGTTTCGTGTGTGTGCCCTTGGTGGCTTAGTTCTCCTATAATACAAGGAGGGAAGAGTGGTAGGCATGACTTCATTTGGCCTTCACTGGTGGGGGGAGGTGTTGCTCATTATCTATTTTGATTAGCTTGTGATAATTAAAGCAAAACAACTTGGCACCAAAAGGCTCCTAAATTACAGGCATTAAATTTACCAGGGAGGACTAATTTATAAAGTGGGCATCCAGACCATCCAGCAGGTGTCTATTCTATTTTTTTTTTTTTAAGATTTGATTTTATTTTTTTGACAGAGATCACAAGTAGGCAGAGAGGCAGATGGGGCAGAGGCGGGGGGGGAAGCAGGCTCCCCATCAGGCAGGGAGCCTGATGCGGGGCTCGATCCCAGGACCCTGGGATCATGACCTGAGTCAAAGGCAGAGGCTTTAACCCACTGAGCCACCCAGGCGCCCCTGGCAGGTGTATATTCTGTGTTCCATTTTTAAAAATTATCTTTGGCAGACCCCCGAGAATTCACCCAGGACACTCTGGTTTCCATGCATCCTAACTTGGGGAGCACTAACGTGGACAGTATCAGAAGGCACTGGGTTGGGGAAAGAAAAAGGCAAGAAATGGTAGTGGAGTTCTTTGCTAATTGTTCAGTTGGCAGAGTGATAAATTGGCCATTTCCTCAAAGTCTACTTAGTGGTGGAGAAGGTTTTGGTAATTTTGGGTGTGGGGCAGATGGTGGGAGGGTGTTCTGGGTGTGTAGGTGAGAGAGCGTTAATCTTCTCTAAGTCTTGGAGAAGCTTCAAGGAGGAAAAGATATTTGAATAAGGTCTCGGGAGGAAAAAAAACCCAGGAAAACTTTTTAGGATATATCTCAGGCTTAAACTTCTAAATTTGTCAGGATCCATGGACGTACAGATAGGACAATTTTCCAAGGTTAAGTTTAGTCTGCGGTCAGCCTAGTAGCAGAGGCCACCTCAGTGTGGTGACTGTCATTCCCCCGCTGCCTGCTAGGTACGTGTATGCAGTATATATAAGAATGCGTGGTCATCTCAGCAAAGTTCTCTGCCCTAATGTCTCCATCAGGGGCTTGTTAGATCCTCAATCTTGATTCTGGGGGAGGAAAAAAAATCCACTGCTGACATAGACTGTTCCTGCAACAATAATGGCTTTGGATGACCTTGGACCCCCGCCGACATTCGATGTGCTGACTCTCACTACGTGATCTCGAATCTCTGAGCTGCTCTGCTGACCCACAGCCCTCCGCGCTTTGAGAGTCAGTTCCTGGCTTCAGGCTGTATTTAACTTATGCCTATGAAAATGGATCACTTGCCACTTTCACCCAAGTAGTGGCAAAGCACCGAAGAGCCAAGCACTTGCTAATGCCAGGCACTGAGACAGACTCAGGGATGGAAGGGGCAAAAACTCAGAGATCTTGTCATCTCTTTACCGTAGGAGAAATCTGATTTGTAAGACAGCAGAAAGGGCACAAAGAGCTTTCGTTGAATCCAAATTCAGCACTCTGAGTTCTGTTTTTTCCCACCCATATAAGGGGGATAATGACTTCAACATCTCGGAGTTATTACGAGAATTGAACAGATTACAAAGTGGAAGTAGTTTGCAAACTCTGAAGGGGTAACATTTCTGGGATTTAGTATTTAGTAACTGTGAGTTTTTCTACACTGTTCCCGGAAGCCCAGAATCCTTCACTATTCTCTCAGTTCTGCTTTTGTCCAAGGCTGTGCAGATGGACCCAGGAGGAAGTGCCAACAGCAGGGGCATAGGCAGTTGAGTAAAAGCATTACTGATTACGATAGGTAAGGTCAGTCGAGTGTTTCTGAAGGGTCAGGTGTCTCGCTGAAATGCTTTGTGTGGATTACTTCTTTGACCCCGCTTCCCCATAGCAGCGCATGCCCAGAATACCGTTAATGCCGGTTTGCAGATGGGCAGTCTGATGGCATGCCTGAAAGTCTGATGGTATAGATCCAGGGCCACACAGCCAGTAAGTGGGCAGGACCTCCTCAGGATCCTTTTGGAGCCACTGGCCTCACTGAGTGTGAAAAGAGGAACAGAGAAGAAAAGTCAGGGAGAGAGTGATGTGTAGGAGTCAGTTCCAAGTGGCAAATCATTGGTTGGGGGGAGACCGTGGGGGAGGGTAGGTGTATTCATTTCCTGGGGCTGTTGAAACAAATTCCACCCACCGGTGGCTCAATACAATAGAAATGTATTCTCTTGCAGTCAAGGTATCTGCAGGGCTAGCCTCCTTCTAGAAGCTGTAGAAGGAGGATCCTTTCTTGGATTTTTAAATTTTTTATTTTATTTTTATTTATTTATTTATTTTTGCCCCTTCTGGCTCCTGGGGGCTCTCTTGCCTTCTGGCTGCCCTCCCTCCAGCGTCCCCCTTCGTCCTCATATGCTTCCCTCTGTGTGTCCTAGTTCTGTCTCTTATAAGGACACTCTCACTGGATTTAGGGCCCATCCCAATTTAATACTATCTCCACTCAATTCTTATCTTAATTACATCTGCAAAGATCCTATTTCCAAATAAGGTCACATTCTGAGGTCCCAGGGGGACATGAATTTTGGGGAGACACTAAATTGTGGGGAGGTTGAACAGATTTCAGGGGACCAGAGGCGCGAAGGGGAGGGGGCCACAGCACCTGGCGGTGGCGACTGCTTCCTTGGGGGAACTGAGAGAGGCTCGCAGCAGAAAGAAACCAGGTCCCCGCGTCCTGGTCTAGAAACTCACTGTACCAATCGCAGACTGTTTCTGCTTTGGGGCCGCCTGGGGATCAAGCACTCTGCTTCCAAAGCCAACTTGGGGAGGGGTCAGGAGATGCTATTCATTTTCTACTCTAAGATGCCACAGGCACCCCATCTTTATTCCCAGCTCCCCTGCCCCGGGTAGGGCTTCTCACCTCGGGGCCTGCTGGAGACTCTCATCAAAAGGTTAATTTGGAACAAACTGTTTTCAGAACTGCTGGAAACAGTGTCTGCCCTGAGGGGACTGACTGCCAATGAATTTTTTTTAACTAGGTAAGCCTCCCTGGCTGGCATTTCACTATCTTTCCAGGTCCCGCTTGCTCTCTTCCTGAAATACAACATTCAAAGAGCCACAATCAGAGGAAATTCTGTCCTCCGGGGTGCTAAGCCTCCCCTCTACTAGAGGGTGTTTTAAAATCCGACTCCTTGTTGAACATTTAGACAATATGCAGAAGTGTGAAAAAGTGCAGAATGGCCCCATAATCCCACCACCCAAAGGTCTTCACTGAACCATTTTTGGTAGTTTTTTCCCCTTTATATATCGGGGTCATTGACATGCAATGCTTTGTGTCGGTTTCTCTGGCTTAACCTCACCTTATTAGCCCTCCTGTATCATTTCAAAACTCGCAGACAACTTTAAAGTCCTGCGGACAAACAGAACTACAGCTTCCATAAGGGTATCCATTAGAAAGCGATCTTTTCCTGCCGGCGTGCTTTTGCTGTTTCCAGAGTTCCAAATGGTCAGAAGGTCCCAGGTACATGTTTTTGTGTTTCCCAGAACCCTAGAACATACCATTCTTTGAATAATATGAATCTCTCTCATTTTTACTAGGAGGCCAAAAGACAGCACTAAGCCAGGTTCAAGATCCCACCAGTGAGAAACTAGCGAAATAGGTTTTCCCACCACGGTGGCTGCTTTGTTCCATCTTTGGAGAAGTTAATTTTCATATTCAGTCCGTGTGACGTTGGAAACCTAAGACACTTGTTTACTGCATCCTCTTCTAGAAGTGGAGAGAGGCCCAGGCCACTCACATTCTTTTTAGCTTCCCATTCTTTTGGAGAGGGCGGGGGGGCGGGGGAGAAAGAAAGAAAGAAAGAAAAAAGGAAAGGCCCAACAGAATCATGCAAGTTGGTGATGTATTTTAGATGTTTTCACTTGGAAAATCAACATGTTTATCACACACGATACAGTGACTGATGTTTCACATGGCCTTTTGGGATGGCATCAGATGTCTGAATTGGAGCTCCCTTTTGGCTTCCAGGCCGAGGACCTCTTCCTCTAAGAAGCACTAGCCCTTGCTTCTTGCCAAGCAATATGTGGAGGGTGTTTTAAATTTTCCTGTGTGTGCTGCTTATGCCCATAGTTTCTGAGAGTTTGTGATCACTGTGAGTCGTGACGTTTCTTTTGTTAGTACTCCAATGTATTCAGCAACTGTATTTACTGTCCGCCTTGTAAGAACCTGGAAGAGAGATGGTTCTTGTCTTCAAGGGATGAAACATCCCATGAGGACATGGACTTGTAAAGAAAAAATTTTTAATATGATGAGAAGTCCTTGGTTGGATATCCCTTCAAGTACTCTCAGAAGCAGAAGAGGGAGTTCTTATTTGGAGAATGTATTAGTCAACCTTTGCTGCGGTGACAAATAGTCCCTAACTTCAGAGGTTACTACAACACTCTTAGTTCTTTTCTTTCTTTCTTTCTTTTTTTTTAAGATTTTATTTATTTATTTGAGAGAGAGAGACAGTGAGAGAGAGCATGAGAGGGGAGAAGGTCAGAGGGAGAAGCAGACTCTCTGTGGAGCTGGGAGCCTGATGCAGGACTTGATCCCGGGACTCCGGGATCATGACCTGAGCCGAAGGCAGTTGCTTAACCAACTGAGCCACCTAGGCACCCAACATTCTTATTTCTTGTTCATTTGTCTGCGAGTCACTGCAGCCACTGTTCTGTAAAGCGTGGGTTGGGTTGGAGTCTGCCCCATGGGACTCTTATTCTGGGACCCATACTACAGGGACAGCAGCAACTGGGGCATCTTCTTATGACAGATCACAGTAGTACAGGAGGTCAAGTCAAACCAGGTGTATGCTCAGTGTGGCATTGGCCACAGCAAGTCACTTAGCCAAGTCCATCATTAGTGGGTGGGGGTTATTCTCCGTGTGTGTGTCTGTGTGTGTGTGTGTGTGTGTGTGTGTGTGAGAGAGAGAGAGAGAGAGAGAATATTTGCCAATCAATTATACAATCTACCATAGAGAAGACTTAACAGAGGAGATAACCTTCAGTTGGGTTTTGATAGAAGTTTGCATAGAAGTTCATCAGGCATGGCTGATTCATGGAGGCCCAGAAACACATGGTCTCTTAAAGACAAAGTAGTGAGCCCTACAATCATTTGCTCTAGTGGGTCCTATATGGCCTATATGGCAGGGGTGTCTGGTAGTGAATTTCAGACGTGATCAGTTGTAGGAGGCACTGAGCCCTTTGGTCTTTGAGAATGATATCCTTCCCTTTGCTAGTGACAAGGCAGCATCGATGAGCACACAGACGCCCACCTCCCTTCTTAGGATCACACCGTGGCATGCTTCGTGCTAGACTCACGCCTGCCTTTTAAACTGACACTTGAAGAAAGATTTCCCGATACAACACACTCTGGAGCCTCCTTTTTAAGAATCCCACGATGCTGTATAACACTGTGCCCTATAGTAAGAGGTGAAGCTTTGGGCCTGCCTGTGGTACTCAGAACATTTCTCTAGTTGTCTACAAGGGATCTTGTGAAATCTTGAAGCTTTTCTTTCTTTCTTTTTTTTTTTTTTAAATTATTTATTTATTTGACAGACAGAGATCACAAGTAGGCAGAGAGGCAGGCAGAGAGAGAGGAGGAAGCAGGTTCCCCGCTGAACAGAGAGCCCGAAGCGGGGCTCGATCCCAGGACCCCGAGATCATGACCCGAGCTGAAGGCAGAGGCTTAACCCACTGAGCCACCCAGGTGCCCCTCTTGAAGCTTTTCTAAAGGCAACATTAGTTTAAATTGTGATACCAGGGCGCCTGGGTGGCTCAGTGGGTTAAGCCGCTGCCTTCGACTCAGGTCATGATCTCAGGGTCCTGGGATCGAGTCCCACATCGGGCTCTCTGCTCAGCAAGAAGCCTGCTTCCCTCTCTCTCTCTGCCTGCCTCTCCGTCTACTTGTGATCTCTCTCTGTCAAATAAATAAATAAAATCTTTAAAAAATAAATAAATAAATTGTGATACCATGAAAAATAACACCACGGCTGGGGACATGGCCTTGGAGGGCGAGGGGAATTATTCAACCCTGCCTTCCTGAGCCTTAGGCAGGAGTAAGTACAAAGTAAAATATATAAGGATATAATAGCACTAAACTGAGACTTTCTTGGTATGAACTTGATGTGAGTGGAAAAGAATTAGAAAAGGGAGCAACTTTCATTCCACGTGAGTCAGGGTTTTGTAATGCCCTGGGCACCTTCCAGCTACAGGGTTCCTTGATATTAACAGGTGTACACACACCATACTTGGGGAAAATGGCATCTTAGATAATTGTGCTGGAGGATAAAGCCTGTTAAAAGGCATTGGGGCTGGGGTTGGGAGCGGGGGAAGGAGACCTGGAGAGGCCTTGCTGCCATCCTTTTGGTAAACAATGTCAGGCAACTTAGACCTGGTAGGGTGGGAATTTGTTTTATAAAAGACAACCGTAGCGGAGTACCTGGGTGGCTCAGTGGGTTAAAGCCTCTGCCTTCGGCTCAGGTCATGATCCCAGGGTCCTGGGATCAAGCCCCACATCGGGCTCTCTGCTCGGTGGGGAGCCTGCTCCCCCCTCTCTCTCCGCCTGCCTCTCTGCCTACTTGTGATCTCTGTCTCCCTGTCAAATAAGTAAATAAAATCTTAAAAAAAAAAAAAGGACAACCGTAGGGGTAGGAAAGTGATGTCCAATTCTTGTTCAGGCTGTAGAGTCCCTCTTTCCTGACTGAAATCTTAGGAAGACTCCAACATTTAAAGTAGGTAAAGTACAGCTACTTTAGCTTAAAACTGTTGGGGGTATTGGAATCCTGCCGGTTAGCCTCTGCATGGAACCCCTGAGGGGTCAATGGAACCCAGTTCGAAAACCACAAATATAAACCATGCATTTTGTTCTTGGGAGTCAAGATCAAGTATGAGTCTTGGTACTGAGATAACTTGCTTCTCGACTTTGCGTGTCCTGCCCTTCCTCTGTGTCTCCTTTTCCTCACTTGCAAAATCAGGTTGGCTGCCCTTTTAGCTTCAGTATTCTCTATAGTGATAGACCACGGTGAATTAAATACAGGAGCCGAATAGGACGTTTCATTACCCAGCTACCTCATTGCCTGATCCGTTCCAAGGAATACCCTGACACTGGGTTTGCAAACCCAGGTGTGACTTATTCATATATATATATTTTAAGATTTTATTTATTTATTTGACAGAGATCACAAGTAGGCAGAGAGGCAGGCAAAGAGAGAGGAAGGGAAGCAGGCTCCCCGCTGAGCAGAGAGCCCGATGAGGGGCTCGAATCCTAGGACCCTGGGATCACGACCTGAGCCGAAGGCAGAGGCTTTAACCCACTGAGCCATCCAGGCGCCCCCAGGAGTGACTTATTCAAAGCAGATAGCTTTTCTCTGTGTTGTGTTAGAAGGTTGGCAGTAGAGGGGGCCTTAATACGCTACCCTCCCCCGTTCTTGTGTGAGTCAGAGTGCATGTCCACGTCTCTCTGACCTCAGAACTCTGTGGATTCTGTATTCAGATCTCAAAGATGGGGTATCGTGTTTATGTGTTTGTGTCATCGTGATCCTTTGGAGCAACACCGAAGACATCTGCAGGTAGTCGAAAGGGCAGCTTTCATGAGATGGCCTCTGTTTACAGTTCTACCCCCAGGGCTGGTTGCTTAGGAATATTCTGCCTTGATGATGTCCCTTAAAGGTGAAGGTGGGTGTGCATTTCCACATTCGTTCAGACTTTAGAAGGCTTGTTTTTCTCACAGAGCAGCCTCGCTCTGTAAACGTGCAGCAGATTCGAAAAGGTAATCCAGAAGAAAGCTAAACTTCAATAAGTCAGTCATTAGTCTTGCAAAAAAAAAAAAAAAGCATCCACGGAGCCATAGTTAATGAGTTTTCTAGTTATTCGTGACTGATGTTTATTTGGAAATGCATGTAAAATGGATATATGACAAGCTCATGTAAATCGATTCTGTGCTTTGCTTTTCCATTATGAGTCATTTTCATTTCAACACGAAATACAAATTGAAGTTATTGAAACCATGCTGTAAATTGATTGCTGTCAACCACTCTGTCTTGCAAATACCCACACCCAGTGTTGTTTTTCTTTTTTTTCCTTATTATCTTCTTTCTTGGGAACTCATTATCACTTCACTTTTAGCCAACCTGAATCTTCCAGTATTTTCCAGCTCTCGCCAGGAGCCTCCAATTGATTCTTTTCTTTCTAGAAGACAAGTAGTGTGATTGTATTGAATACCTTCTCTGTGGGCAAAGAGGGTCAGTGGAGGGATGATTATGAAGTTGGTGTTCTATAGCTTTATAGGAAGAAGAAAAGGAGACTTAAAAATGCAAGAGAGAGGGTGCCTGCATATCTCAGTGGGTTGGGCCTCTGCCTTCTGCTCAGGTCATGATCTCAGGGTCCTGGGATCGAGCCCTGCATCCGGCTCTCTGCTCAGAAGGGAGCCTGCTTCCCCCCCCCCCCCCCCGCGCCTCTCTCTGCCTGCCTCTCTGCCTACTTGTGATCTCTCTCTGTCAAATAAATAAATAAAAATCTTAAAAAAAAAAAAAAGAAAATGCAAGAAAGGTGTGGCTGAAATTCCCCTTCCAGATATTTCTGGAAAGCGATCCCCTTAATTTCTTTTCATTTGCATTTCATGACTAAATAGTGTAAGGTCAACTTACTTTAACCTTGTACTCTTTAGGTGGTTGGTTTGCGTGCAGATTTTTCCATTCACTTCTTCTGATATTCTCTCTCTCTCTCTCTGTGTTCTGTGTTCTCTTAATCTCTAAACAGGTCAGGGCAGGAGAGCAGTTTCCACTGGGGCTGACGTCAATCCAGCCCAGCAGATTAGTTAGCAGAGGGTGCTGGGAGAGAGATGCAGCTGTCGTGTCTTCACCTGGAGACCAGAGCTCACCTGAGGTGCCTGCCGAGTGTCATCTTGGGCTCCCAGATCTGGCACATCCTGCTTTAAAGGATGGAGGACACGTTTCTTTGAATTTTATAAATTCTGGCTGAAAGAAAGCGCACCTGTTTCGTCTCTGCTGAGTCAGCGTGGCAGAACTCCCCATTCTAAACAAAGGCAGATCGCAACGGCTGATCTCATAGACGTCAGAAAGAACCAAGCGTGAATCTTGGTGTGTTGATCTGATGGAGTAATCTGGCCCCTCTGAACCTCTATTTTCCGATCTGTCCAGTGAGGAAAATAAAAGCCCCTACTTCATAGACTTGTGGAAGGGCAGTGGCTCTCTAGGTGGGATCCCCGACCTGTAGCGTACATTGTCATCACCTGGGCACTTGTTAGAAATACAGATTTTCAGATCCCACCCCAGACCTACTGAATCAGCAAGTCTAGAGTGGGGCCCAGGGGTCTTTTTTTTTTTTTTTTTTAAGATTTTATTTATTTATTTGACAGCTCACAAGGAGGCAGAGAGGCAGGCGGGGTATGGGGGAGAAGCAGGCTCCCCGCTGAGCAGGGAGCCCGATGCGGGGCTCTATCCCAGGATCCTGGGATCATGACCTGAGCCGAAGGCAGAGGGTTAACCCACTGAGCCACCCATATGCCCCCAGGGGGTCTGTGTTTTAACTAGCTTTCCAAGGGATGGGATTTGCTTTAAACTTTGAGCCAAAAAAAAAAAAAAAAAAACCCCACCCCAAAAGACTTTGAGAGCCACTGCTGTAAGGAGTCAGCGAGACCACGGTGGACACATCCAAAGCTTATACCTGCCCAGAGTCGAAACCGTGTAAAAGCAAGTGATTTAAAAAAAAAATTTTTAGTGCTAATGTAATTAACACACAGTGTTACATTGGTTTCAGGTATACAATATAGTGATTCAACGCTTCTATATGTTGAAGGCAAGTGATTTTTTATTTTTTACTTATTTTATTATTATTTTTTAAAGATTTTATTTATTTGAGAGAAAGAGCCACCAACTGAGCCACCCAAGTGTACCAGCAAGTGATTTTTTTTTCTTTAAGATTTTATTTATTTATTTGTGTGTGTGTGTGAAAGAGAGAGAGAGAGATTGCATAGCTGGGGGAGAGGCAGAGGGAGAGGGAGAAGCAGGCTCCCCGATGAGCAGGGAGCCCAATGTGGGGCTCAATCCCAGGACCCTGCAATCCTAGGTGCCCCTTGGTGAGTGATTTTTAAATATTATTCATGTGTTCTCAGCACCTGGAACAATGCCTGGCACATTGTAGGTACTTGTAAATATTGTTGGAATGAATGAATGAATGTTAACTATGATCATGATCAATCACCCTATTGCCATTTTTATTACTGATTATTACATACTAAATTCCTACTTTTTATTGATGTATTTATTTTTTTCCCCTTCTTTTAAAATCATGGGATCAGGGGGTGCCTGGGTGGCTCAGTTGGTTAAGCGTCTGCTTTCGGCTCGGGTCATGATCCCAGGGTCCTGGGATCAAGTCCCTCATCGGGCTCCCTGCTCAGTGGGGAGTCTGCTTCTCCATCTGTCCTTTCCCCCTACTTGTGTGCTCTCTCTCTCTCTGTGTCAAATAAATTAATAAAATTTTTAAAAGTCGTGGGATCAAATCAGAAAAAGGGGAACTTGGTGTAGTTTAGTTCAAATCTCTACAGAAAGACATATGATTCCTACTTTGTGTTTTTTTTTTTTATTTAGCATTTTCCTTTTGTTATGACTCCGGGTCTCATCCCCAGGCATAAGGCAGAGCTGTGATTCCAGCCCTCCTCCCCTCACTCTTCAGCATAATGGGTTTTTCTGCTACAAGGGGCTGTCCTTGTGGGGAAGAGAATCTATTCACAGCAGTTCTTGGTCTGCATAATTTTTCATTGCTGTGTACCATAGCTACGGTACCTAGCCTATGAAGTATACCAGCCCTCTCCTCCCTCCTCTGGACACCTGCCCTCCTGCGTTGCTTTTACTAATTCTGGAGTTCTGAGCATCCCAGAGTGTGGTGCCCTGACCACTGATGTACACACAGGAAACTGGGCCTGGGATGTGGCACGTGGGCAAAACATGTTGCATCTTAATAGCCACATGGTCTATTTTATTTGTATTAGAAAATACATAATTAGCATGTCAAAATGATGGCTTCTCGGATATTATTATGTAGGCCAAGGCTAACATGAGTCATGATAGTAGGTCTGCATTAACTTGAACACAAAGTTTATTTTATTTTATTTTTTATTTTTAAATTTTTAAAAAGATTTTATTTATTTACTTGACAGAGATCACAAGTAGGCAGAGAGGCAGGCAGAGAGAGAGAGGAGGAGGAAGCAGGCTCCCTGCGGAGCAGAGAGCCCGATTCGGGGCTCGATCCCAGGACCCTGGGATCATGACCTGAGCCGAAGGCAGAGGCTTTAACCCACTGAGCCACCCAGGCGCCCAAACACAAATTTTAAAGAAGTAACAATCACTGATTTTAAATAAACAACAGTGGCGGGGGCAAAGGTTACAAAGGTGGTAAGCAGGTGGTAAGGTTGGAAAAAACCCATGGGCTGAGAGCATCATTTTTAGGATTTTGACAGAGCTGGGTTTGAGTTCGGGATCTGCCATTTATCCGCTCTGGGATCTTGGCTAAACCATTAAACATCCTTGAACAATGTGTCCACCTTCATAAATGTGAATAATAATAATATCCCTCCTCCCAGTGTCTCGCTCGCCCCGTATGTTACAATCCGAAAATCCGTTTTCTAATTAAAAAAAAAAAATTGTAAGATTTTAAAAATTTATCTGACAGACAGAGATCACAAGTAGGCAGAGAGGCAGATAGAGGAGGAAGCAGGCTCTCCGCCGAGCAGAGAGCCCGATGCAGAGCTCCATCCCAGGACTCTGAGATCATGACCTAAGCTGAAGGCAGAGGCTTAACCCACTGAGCCACCCAGATGCCCCTCTAATTTTTTTTAAAGACCGCCTGCATTTAAGCAGGGCATTGAGGTGGAAAACATTAATATGAATGGCGTGGGCTGGAATTCTGAATTCTGTCATTTCAGTCTCCACGTGGTTGGTTGAGAACAGAGGAGACTATGCGTGTGTGTGTGTGTGTGTGTATGTGTGTATACGGACCACCCACGGTAATCCCATCGGCTGAATTTCAATCTCATTCAATGTATTTAGATACTGAATATGGCAGGAGCAGCCCCTCAAGGGGAGGAGCTCCCCTGTGAGGCTGGTGTCCTGTCAGGGAACCCCTAGGGCCTGGGGAAGGGGGCTACTGTCCTGTACCCTGTCAGTGACTTTCCCTGGCTTGTGATGATCCGCCTGGGGCTGGCATGCCAACCATTTTGGACAAAGCATTTCTAAGTGTTTCTTTCTTTCTTTCTTTTTTTTTTTTTCTCCTCTATTTCAAAGAAACATTTTTTTGGCCCCCTTCAACAGAAATAATCGAACAAAATGTAACCTTTGGTTATTGTCCTTGTCATCATTAACCGTATGAAGTACACACATTCACCTACAGTGATATCGTAGGGCTTAGACCAGAATCGTTGAACTCTTTGCCCTCGGGTAGGGTTGCAAGGTCCAGTAAAAGATGAACCATCACATGTGAATTTCAGATAAACAATGATTTTGTTTTGTTTTGTTTAAGGATCTCCCATGCAATCTTTGGGACATATGCTATAAAAAAAAAAAACCAGAAAACTATTCACTTCTCTGAAATTTAGATTTAACTAGATGTCCTCTATTTTATTTGCTAAATCTGGCAACTCTCCCAGCCCTACACGATTCGCCACTGCACTGTTGGATAGCAAGCACACTCTCTTGTCCCTTAGATGTAGAAACCAGGGCCAGCTCTTGACCTGTCCTGTTTTATGACCCCAGAGAATCAGAAGATGTAAGTCAAACCCTTATTTTTAGATGTGCTTTATTTATAAATTGTCATCTTTCTTCACTATGACTTTATCAAAACTGGCGACAAATGTAACTGAAAAGAAAAATCAAAGGGAAATGTCTTTATAAATAAATGTCTTTATAAATATGTATTAAGTATGAAAACCAAGCTCTTGGCCTGATTCACACAGCTCACACTTGTCAGGGGCTCACTCTGCACCAGGCTCTGTTCAGAGTGCTTTAAATGTATCCTTAAATCCTCACATCAACACTGTAAGCAGAGAGCAGGATTATCCTCTGTTTTTTCAGCTCAGAGAGGTTAAGGAGCTTGGCCAAGGTCACACAGCTCCTAAGTGGTCATCAGGGTTTGAATCCAAGCAGTCTGACTCCAGAGACCGTGGTTAACCCCTCTGCATTGTTCAGTATATGTTCATGATAAATCCGTAAATAAAATCTTTGGACCCTTTGGAGGAATTTTTCCATCAGGGCTGGCTTAGCAGAGACATTTATAATAGGAGTCTCTTGACATTTGTACTGAAGATTCCCTTTTTCCTTTCCTGGAAATTCACTTTTAGCAAGCAAGCATAGACAGCCTTCGTTACATGCAGAATTTTTAAATTTGCAAGCCAAGTTCAAAATTATGTTCATTATGTTTGTCTATTCAGTGTTTGTAAAGATAGGAGTCTTTGACCGTGTATTGCTGGCCAGGGGAGAGGTAGTTTTGACGGTTCCTCTTAGTGCCGAGCAGAGCCCTGTTGGGGCAGGAGGGAGAAGGAAAAATGTGTGCCCCTATACACCTTTATCAAAATATCTTCCCATACCCCGATTCAAGTGGGAGAGTTAGTCAAAGCTTTGCAATCAAAACACATGACTGTATGGAAAGCCATGCATGGTCTGGTCTGTTTGCATGCTGTTGTCAGCCCTCATAAACTTGCCCGCTGGAGGACATGGCGACCTCGTGGGTTTAGGAACTGTCAACTGGCTGAAAGGGACAATTCCCATTACACAGTCATGCAGGATCTTCAAATGAACAATCAACCACTGCCTTTGTAAAAAATTTGAATATTTTGTTCATCATAAATTTTTTTTGCATTGATTTGGATTTTGAAAAGCATTGCATTCAAATATCGTGCATTTTATTTATATTTTCATGGTTTTTTGTTGTATTATGTATTTAATATGAATGCCTTTATTTGTTATATTCCTAATATAATTTCCCTAAAATCTTTTGGTACCGCTCAAACTTTGCACCCAGGGTGAGTGGGTGCCTGGATGATCCCTTTCCTCACCCCAGCCCTGGCTCTCCACTTTAGTGACCCCCCCCACCCCCACCCCACCGCATACTTTTTCCTTCTTGAACATTCGTCATGATGATAGTCTCTTCACAAGCTGACTTTTTGGGAAGAGCCCTTCGTGCTTCTGAATTTATTATGCCAACAGGTTCTTTGCTGGGAAAGACGAAACCATCTTTTGGTCTTAATGATTTGATGTCTTGCCATGCTGTTCTAAGCACTTTGAAGGGAAAAGATACCTTTGTCAGAATCACTGTTGGTTTGGAGGCATGTGAATTTGCTATGTCAGATTGAGCATCTGTGTAGCCCAGAGCTTGTCCGCCTCACATGCTGGTCCATCCGGTTTGCTTTTCATAGTTAATAGTAGGGTCTAATGTCAGTTGACTCAACACCTTACCAGAGTTGGGTGCATTCTTTTTTTTTTCTTTTAATAAGATTTATTTTTTTATTTTGGGGGGAGGGGCAGAGGGAAAAAGAGAGAGAGAGATCCAAGCAGACTCCCCGCGGAGTGGGGAGCCCAATGAGGGGCTCAATCCCATGATCCTGAGATCATGACCTGAGCCGAAACCAAGAGTTGGATGCTTAGCGGACTGAGCTCCCTAGGTGCCCCAGCGTTGGGTGGATTCTTAAGTACGGGTTTTGGTCATGATCTGATGTTCTAATGATATGAAAGATCATAAAAATAGTGGGTTACAAGTTGTAGGTAGGGTTTGCCTATTTGTGATTGCTCAAAAACCCAATCGACAGTAATGATAACCAACCAGTTATGCCTACCATGAAGACGAAACACATATGTATAAAAAGCATCTAGCACTGTGGATTTAAAAAAAATAGTAGTACGTGCTGGATTTTAAAAAAATACTAGTTATTATTATTTTTCATTTTATGTTTATTTTCTGTTTTTCTTGCCTTTCTTGTGATGCATCCATTAAATGTTCTCTGAGTACCTTCTGTGCACTAAAAACTATATAGCACCTTTGCCTAGAGTCAAAGAGTCACTTTCATAGAAGGTCTGTTCCTGATGAGTATGTCTTTTTAGTATTATGTTTCTCATTCATTGTGTTCCAGAGAAATACACACCTGAATTTAGGTATTGACTAAGAGTCAGTAAGACTCTGTATTGGATAGTAGGCAAGGGTCAGTAAACTTCTGAGTAAGTAGTTAAGAACCTCTGTGTTAGCTTTGTATTGCTCTCCACAAATTATCACCAATGTAGTGGCTTAAAACAATACACATTTATTACTGCTCAGTTTCCATGGGGCCACCAGTCCAGGGATGGTTTGGCTGGGTCCTGTGCTCAGAGCCTCACCGGGCTGCAGTCAGGGTGTTGGCTGGGCTGCATTCTCCTCTGAAGGTTGGTCTGGAGAAGAACCTGCTCCTGCGCTCATTCACGTCATCGGCAGAATGTTATTTCCTTGCAACATTTTGACAGAGCGCCCCGACTTCTTGCTGACTGTTGCCTGGAGGCTACCCTCACATCCTAGAAGTCGCTCAGAGTTCCCCGACCATATGGCCGTCTCTGTAGGCAGTTCACAACATGGCTGTTTGCTTCTTCAAGACCAGCAGGGAAGCCTTTCTCTCCAATCTGCTAAGATGGAGTTTTATATAATAAGTCCTAATTATGGGAAGGACATCCCATCATCTTTGCCATATTCTTTGGGTGAGAAAGCAGGTCCCATGTTCTGCCAGGGTGTCAACCCATGAAGGGCAAGGCTTGTACAAGGTCATAACGGTTCATGAGGTCATCTTAGAACTCTGCCAACCACAGTGTCCTTGGAGAAAACACCCTGATGTTAGTGCCTGGGCTTCAACTTCTCACAGGACTCCATTTACAATGTACTTTGTGATAGTGTCTGAAAGGGTTGGGGAGTTGGTGGACTTGTGGACTTGGGATAATTAGAGAATTGTCTGTTTTTATGACATGCTCAGTGTCCATGATACACCAATCACATTTATAAAACCATTGAGATAATATGCTTATAAGATGTTGGGATTCATAAGACCAAGGTCCTATGTGGTGGAAGACATTTTTTGAAAGTTTCTAATATCCAGTTAGCATACAGTGTAACGGTATTTTCAGCCATACAGTATATACGATTAGGCACTTGCATACTATACCTGGTGCTCATCCCAAGTGCCTGCTGTAATCCCCATGACCTGTTTCCCCCGCCCCACCTCCTATTCCCCCTGCTAACCATTAGTTTAGCTACAGCTCAGAGTCTGTTTCTTGGTTTGCCTCTCTCTTTTTCCCCTTTGCTCTTTTGTTTTGTTTCTTAAATTCCATAGAGGAGTAAAATCGTATGGTATTTGCCTTTCCCTGACTGTCTTATTTCACTTAGCTTTATACTCTCCATCCATGTCATTGCAAATGGCAAGATTTTATTTTTTATGGTTGCGTAATAGTCCATCACACATTTACACGGTGCCGTCGTCATCCATTTGTCAGTTGATGGACACTTGGGCTGCTTCCTCGATTTGGCTATTGTAGATAATACTGCTTATAAACATAGGGATGCATGTATCCCTTTGAATTAGTAGTGTTTTTGTATTCTTTGGGTCAAGATCCAGGAGTATGATTGCTGGGTTGTAGGGTAGTTCTATTTTTAGCTTTTCGAGGAACCTGAAATGGAGGGACTTTTAACAAGAGTTTACACAAAAGGAAGAGCCTTCTTCCCGCTTCTGAGCAGGGATTTAACTTTAGATAGAACTTAGCTTTCCCAAACAAAAAGAATCCAGGAGACAAGACAGCCCTTTAAAAACCTCCTCCTGTTTTCTTCGAGAAAGTAGAAAAAGAAAAGCTTCACTAACCCCTTCTGAGGTTGGAGGACTTTTTGAAGTGTGATTGCTTTTGGCTCTGCGCTGAGACGGTGGTGGGGAGGCGGAGGGTCAACCATGACCATCGGTGTCTATTTCACAATCCATCACCCTTTGAAGTGCATGAGTCTCCTAACCCTCAAGCTGGGGACCTGGTTGCCAGCGGGTGATGTGGAGAAAGCTGGAGTCCGCAGGAAGCAACCCAGGAGAGGTGTCGGGTTGCTGAGCAGAGTATAATATAGGAGTGTTTGCATGCGTGAGCGCAGACACACACACACACACGCGCACACACACGGTGTGCACAACACACTGCCAACCCTTTTGTGTGGGTGGACATATTCTTAAGCCAACTGAAACTTCTGCGGGGGTGTTTTCATAGGCGACTGCAAAATAAAACTGTATTCCCAACAATTTGGGAATTTGAGCCCATTCTATCCGTAGGGCATCTGCTTGCTGGCTTCTGCCGCATTAATGATCTGCCGTCACTGGGTGTCTTCGCTTTGCACAAAGCTAGCACCCAAGTCGCCTTGTTCACATAAAAAAAAAAAAAAATAGGAAAATTACCAACCCGGTGCTTATTTTTGTACCAAAGGGGATTTCCACGGGGGGAGAAGTTTTCCTCCCCTCTGAAGGCCGTTGCTACCTCAAAGGCATGTCTGTTCAGCCAGGTAATGGGGACGGCACGAAGACAGGGGGAAGCCAGAACGCAGCCCCTTGCCTGAGACTCACAGGAGGTGCTGGCGAGGCTTTGATTATATTTTTGGACCCTGCAAAGCTGGTGTGGTTTCCTAGTCAACCTTTCATGCCGCCTGATAATGGAAGCTGCTGGGCAGACTGGAGTGCTTTCTTTTTCTCTAAAAAGAAGCCGAGATCTCAGACTTGCTGGGTCAGGGAAAGCAACCCCCTCACCTTTCTTCTGCACAGCACGCTGAGCGCCAAAGCTATTCTTAGTTCACGTGCCTTTCCTTGGCACCCATGCCTTGGGTTTTTTTTTTTTTTTCCTCCAGATCATTCCTGCTGTGCATAATGTAGCTTGAAACTGGCATTTGCCACTGCTTGGGAGATGGATACTAATGAGGCATTAATGCCTGATAATGAAAGTATGGGTGCTGCTTTCCCCCGACAAACCTCCAAGCTAAACACCAATCTGTTGACCTGGGCAAAGAGGAACAGGGCAGAGGGTAGGAAACCACTCCCCCCAGCACCTCCTTGTTAGTGGGGGAAGTGCTGTCTGGCACTGTACCTGCCCTGTCAAGCTCTCTGAGTCTGAACCCTAGCAGAGCCTTGACCTTGCCGAGAGGGAGCCAACTACCAGCATACCCCATTTTGTAAAGATGGAGACTGAGTCCCTTGGCTGTGTGTTTGAATTGCATGGGGAACTTTTTTTTTTTTTTTTTAGATTTTATTTATTTATTTGACAGAGATCACAAGTAGGCAGAGAAGCAGGCAGAGAGAGGGGGAAGCAGGCTCCCTGCTGAGCAGAGAGCCTGATGTGGAGCTCCATCCCAGGACCCTGAGATCATGACCTGAGCTGAAGAGAGAGGTTTAACCCACTGAGCCACCCAGGTGCCCCGGGAAACTTTTTAAAAATTGAGATATAATTTACATCCTATAAAATCCCCCTTTCTAAAGCATATTGTTCAGTGGTTTTTAATATATTCACAGGCTTGTGTAACCATCACCACAATCTAATTCCAGAACTTTCCATCACCCCAGAGGAAACACCACATCCATTGGCAGTCACTCCCCTCCATCCCTCCCGCCAGCCCCTGGTGGCCACTCATCTACTTTCTGTCCTTCTGTATTTGCCTATTCTGGATGGTTTGTTGAAATGGAATCCTATAGTATGTGGATTTTTGCATCTGGCTTCTCTCCCTTGGCATAACGTTGTCAAGGTTCGTCCTCATGGTAGCAGGCGCCCGTGCTTCGGTCCTATTTTATGACCAACTAGTCCTCCATTGTATGGCTGTGCCCATTGTCATGCATTTCTCAGCCGATGGACGTTTTGGCTGTTTCCACTTTTTGGCGACTATGAACAGTGCTGCTGTGTTCATTCGTGTACTAGTTTTTGTACGAACATATGTTTTCATTTTCCTTGGCATATCCCTCCGAGTGGAATTGCTGGGTCATGTGGTAACTATATGTTTAGCTCTTGAGGAACTGCCAAGCTGTGTTTCACAGTGGCTGCGCCATATTACATTCCCACCAGCGGGGGTACAAGGTTCCAATTCTCCGCATCCTCACCAGCACTTGTTACTGTCTCTCTTTTTGATTATAGACACCTTAGTGGGTGTGAAGTGGTCTGGAGAACTTTTTAAAAATACCAAATGCCCACACCACCGCCTCTCTACTTCTGATTAATTGGATTGGGGTAGAGTGTAGGCATTGCTTTTGTTATGGTTGTATTTTTAATTCCCCCGGTTGATTCTCATGTACTCAGCTAGGTTGGAGAACTACTGGGTCGGGAAAACATTCTAGTACAAATAAGATAGTTAGTAGGTCTCCACCCAGGGACGAGACTCAGCAGTCCCTTGAGTGCAAAGTTTAAGGAGCAAAAGAGCAAAAAAAAAAAAAAAAAAAAGAGAGAGAGAGATAGAGAGAAAGTTAGTGATCAGGATATATCATTCATTATCATATATCATATGTCGATGTAATATTTAAAAATCAAAATTGGGGTACCTGGGTGGCTCAGTTGTTAAGCGTCTGCCTTCAGCTCAGGTCATGATCCCAGGGTCCTGGGATCGAGCCCCGCATCGGGCTGCCTACTCAGCAGGGCACCTGCTTCTCCCTCTCCCACTCCCCCTGCTTGTGTTCCCTCTCTCTCTCTGTCAAATAAATAAATAAAAACCTTTTAAAAAATCAAAATTAATGCAAAAGTTCACGATAAATAAAATATCAATATTTGATGTAGAGAAAGGCTACGTCCCAGCATCTGCATAATTTACCTCCCTCTGCTTACTCTAGACCTGGCGCAGTTTGATCATGTCTTTATTTAAAATTGTGGAAGTTTGTTCTTCATGGATTTGGGGGGCAGTATTAATTTTGGTTTAAAATTAATTACATTAAAATAGAATTCATCTTGATTACTGGCTGATTTTTTTGGATGCCCCCTTCAATTTTGCACCCGGGGGTGAATGCCTCATTGTTCTCACCCTTTCCCTAGCTCTGCCTTTGTCTGCCTCCAGATACTTCACGAAGCACCCACTTTGTTTGGGTACTTTTAGTTACTGTGTGTGATCTCACTGCATCACACCTAATTCTTGCAACTATCCATTTGAAGGAGATGATAGAATCATCAGTTTATAGATGAAGATATAAAGTTCAAAGAGATAATGTGAGGTAACCCAAATCAGAGTTTTGTGTGGTCCGTCTAGAGTTAGCGTGCGGGCCATCTAGATTTGGACCCAGATTTTTGAGCCCAGAGATGATGCTTTTTGCACAGCGCTGTGTTACTGCCTGTGAGGATATGTTACATGCTCAAGTTCATAAGACTTTACCCTGGAAAATATGAAGAATGGAAGGTGTCGGTCCCCATCTACAGATGAGAACACTGAGCCCAAGTCACTAATTCACTGGACCCTTGATCACCTTTTTTTGGAAAGGGTTTTTTAGCTTACATAGAATCTCATTCCAGGTTTTCCTTAAATTTCATTAGCAATTCATTAACTTGGCTCAGCGTTTTTTGTGTGTCCTGTCTTTTGTTGATTATGGGTCAGGGACCAGACTGCCACCATCCTGCATGTGAAGTAGAGATGTAGTACTATTTGATAAAATTCACTTTACAAGCAACTTCTCATGAAATTGATTTTTTTTTTTTTTTTTTTTTTTTTTTTTTTTTGGTATGTAGAGCAGGGGCCCCAAACTTTCTGTAAAGAACCAGATAATAAATACTTTAAGCTTCCCAGGTCATGTAGTCTCTATTGCAGCAACTCAGCTCTGCAGTTAGAGCATAAAAGCAGCCACAAACAGTATCTAAACTAATAGGTGTGTCTGTGTTCCAATAAAACTTTATTTATAAAAACAGGCTGAGGGCCGGATTTGGCCTTTGGGCATTAGTTTGCTGACTCCGTGTGTAGAGGAAGGTGTCTCTTTAAACAGAAGCCAGTATAGGAGAAAATTCTTGGAAGAGTCTGAAGTTGGCTGATGAAGAAGACAGAATCTTGAAAGGCCGGAAACAAAGTGGGAAGGATCTGGGGGTATAGCTCAGTGGAAGAGCATTTGACTGTAAAGTAGGAAGGATCCTGAAGGGAAGAAATAGAAGAAGTGGGAATATTGTGTTGTGAGGAGAGCCCTCAGTCTGGGAGGCATAAGAAATTAAAAAAAAAAAAAAAAAAAAAAAGCCAATTGTTTTGTTTTTGGGGGTAGGAAGTTGCTTTTAATTTATTCTTGAGTTTTATTTTTTTATAAATTTTGACAGTGAGATTTGAGCGAGGATGTGGTACTATCAAAGAATGGATTTTTAAAAAAAGATTTTATTTATTTATTTGGCAGACAGAGATCACGAGTAGGCAGAGAGGCAGGCAGAGAGAAAGGAGGAAGCAGGCTCCCTGCTGAGTAGGGAGCCCGATGTGGGGCTCGATCCCAGGACTCTGGGATCATGACCTGAGCTGAAGGCAGAGGCTTTAACCCACTGAGCCACCCAGGCGCCCCTATTCTTGAGTTTTAAATAGGAAACAAAGAACATAAGTTAGAAAAGATATGTTTAAAAAGACATATAAGCTGCTGTTTTTTCCTCCTTCGACACTCATCTTCCTTTTTAAATTATTATTAAATTTCATTGTTGTAAGGACATTTGACATGAGAACCACCCTCTTAACAGATTTTAAGGGCACAACACGGTGCTGTTAGATAGATGTCTGTAGGCACAATGATTACAGCAAATTCAAGGAATTAGTCACCTTGCTTAACTGAGATCTTATACCTGTTGGTTAACAACTTTTCATTTTCTCCCCACCCCCAAACCAGTGTTTTAAAAATCATTTCAGATGTAACAAGACATTCCTAATGTAAAAAGTGAGCTCTAGCGATCGAGACTGTAGGGCTAGGAATGTAGGAATCTCATGTCCCCCGCTCCACACACTTCTCCTGTGACCTTTGAATAATTTAGCTTTTCTCAAGTGAGAGATGACAGTGCTTAACCACGTAGCAAGGTGACCCAGTGGTAATTCCTCGTCAACAAGGGAATCCAGTAGCCCTTCGAGGTAGAAGATGGGATGTTGCAATATTCCACTTTGAGACCTCCTTTTCCCATCTGTTGGAACTCAAGTCTCCTGGCTCCCGGTCCAGCATTATTTCCATTACACCATTCAAGTGTGATGCAAGGTTTGGCAGAAAAATGTCCCAGGGTGGATCCAAGTGGGAAGAGGAAAAAAAAAACCCACTCTAATTTATGGATATATAAACAACTTCAAATGCAATAAAATGGATCTGAATGAAGCATGAGGGAGGGGTCTCCACGTAAAGCTAATCGGGCATGAAACCATGGATAAAATATTTCTTTTATAAAAAGTTTTTAGAACCTGCAAAGGGGCTTTAACACAGAGAGGATCTTTTTTTTTTTTTTAAGAGTTTATTTGTTTATTTGACAGAGAGAGATCACTATTAGGCAGAGAGGCAGGCAGAGAGAGAGGGGGAAGCAAGCTCCCTGCTGAGCAGAGAGCCCGATGTGGGGCTCGATCCCAGGCCCCTGAGATCATGACCTGAGCTGAAAGCAGAGGCTTTAACCCACTGGCCACTCAGGCACCCCATACAAGAGAGGATCTTTTAAATAGTGATCTTGTTCAAAAAGACTTGATTTATAAGTCACGTTTCCAGGAGAATACTATGGTGGAATTCTGAGGCTGAGCCCACGAATCTGAAACTTACAAGTTCCATTGACAGCGGATGATCTCGGCTAGAGACAACACATAGCAGAGGCACCATCCTGGGTTCCTGGGACACTTGGCTGAACGCTGAAGCCTATGGCCACCCAAAGTGGCTGAATGCTGTGCCGGTCTGGGTTTGAATACTGGTTCTGTTGGTAATAGCTGGAGTGACTTTGGACACTTGTCAACCCCTTCGAAGTCTTAGATCTCGCATCTCTGAGATCGGAAGAACAGTGCTGCTGCCCCCCAGGCTGTTGTGAGGATAATCCAAGACAGTGCTTCTCACGTTATCATCCCTGGACCAGCAGCATCAGCATCACCTGGACACTTGTCAGAAATGCAAATTTGGGCATCTCCCCAGACCTGCTGAATCACAACCTGGGCGACGCAGAGGTCCAGCAATCCACTTTTTTTTTTTTTTCCAGGGAAAAGATTTTTTTTTTTTTTTTTAAATTCAAGTATGGCTGACACACAATGTTACATAAGTTTCAGGTGTACCTGTGCTCACCGCGAGTGTCGCTACCATCCCTCACCAGACAAGGCTACTACAATACCACTGACCCCGGACCCTGTGCTGTGCCTTTCTATCCCCATGACTTATTCATTCCAGAACTGGAAGCCTGTACCTCCCATTCTCCCCTTCATCCCTGTTGCCCATGCCCCCCCACCACCTCAGCGATCTGTCTTAACTAGCACTCCGGGGGCTTCTGATGCACGCTCAAGTTGGAGAACCGTTGGCCTAGGTTCTCCTAGGTTGGGTTTCTCAACCTCACCACTATCGATATTAGGGGCTGGTGGCTTCTTGGTTTCAGGGGAGGAGGTGCTGTCTTGTGCCCTCTAGGGGGTTGAGCGGCATGCCTAGGCTCTACTCACCAGATGCCAGCATCGACCTCTCCCCGACCCACCAAGTTGTGGAAACTTGGTGGTGGAAAGTCATTGACCTCTCCCCGACCCACCAAGACAACCAAAAATGTCTCCCGACATTCCCCGTCGTCTCCTGGGGACCAAAAATCACCCCCTAGTTGAGAACCACTGGTTTAGGGTAAATCGAGCTCCTGGCCTACGGCAGGCTCAAAGTACTAATTATCTTTACTTTCTTTTGCAGTTTGGCTTTTTGCATTGTGATAGGAAAAAAAGAAAAAAGAGGCAAGATGAGAGCTTTTTTACTTTTGTGAGCATGCTGACACTGTGGCCTGATGTCTCATTTAAATATAGTTACACCCTTAAAACTTTCTAACAAAATTTTCCTCTGGGTTAAAGCTAAACATGGAAAATCTCGGCCCCGGGGACTTGTGTTAATTCTCCCCCAAGAGCTAAGTAGCCTCGCATGGGGATTTTGGTGGAAAGTTTTAGGCCACCGTGACTGTGGAGTTTGCTGCCCAGAAGTGCGGGCACGAGCTCCCTCCACTTCACCTTGGGTTTCTCTCCCGTGAAAACCACACAGCTGGCTACCTCCTCCTGCTAATAATAACCACATGAGGTCTGTCTTCTGCTGGCGAACTGTCTCTCATGCTTGGATTATCCTTCCCTGTGAGACCTGAGATTGAACAGGCATCTAAGGCTGGGAATGGGGGGCATTGTCCCCGTGTGGTGCCTTGGAGTTGGGTCACCCGGGTTCCAATACTTCTGCTGTCAGATTGCAGCAGAGTTGCTGGGAAAGTCATGCAGGACCCTAACTGGGCTTCTGTGTCCACATCTGTAAAATGGGCACAGCACCATAAAATATCATGTTGTTGTTGTTGTTTTTAAGATTTTATTTATTTATTTATTTGACAGAAAGATCACAAGTAGGCAGAGAGGCAGGCAGAGAGAGGGGGGAAGCGGGCTCTCTGCTGAGCAGAGAGCCCAATGCGGGGCTCGATCGCAGGACCCTGAGATCATGACCTGAGCCGAAGGCAGTGGCTTAACCCACTGAGCCACCCAGGTGCCCCAAATATCATGTTTTATATAATAACATAACATTGACCATTTTAACCATTTCACGGGCGCAGTTCTGTGGCGGTAAGTAGATTCACACTCTTGGGTGACCATGACTACCATCCTCTCTGGAACTTTCTCAACATCCTGATCTGAAACTCTGTGCCCATTCTCCAATAGCTCCCTGTCAGCTCAGGCTGCCTTAATAGAATGCCACAGGCTGTCATGGCTCTGGAGACTGGAAGTCCGAGATCCGAGGCTGGGGTTCCAGGCACAGCCCCGTTCCTGGGCTTGTAGACGATGGCCTTCTATGCCTTCACATGGCAGACAGAGTGTGTGCGGATTTCTTACTCTTTTTTTTTTTTTTTTCCTTCTTTAGCTTCATTGAGACAGAATCAACATTCAGACTGCATCAGTTTACCCATCAGTTTAATGGGTACAGCGTAATGACTCGAACACAATAAATTAACATCCATCATCTCATACAGATGCAAAAGAAAACTTTTTTTTTTTTTTTTTTTGCTTTGTGATAAGAATGTGTAGGGTTTACTTGGCAGCTCCCCCCGACCCACGACCTCTGGTAACCACAAATTTGATCTTTCTCTATGATTTTTTTTTCTTCTTCAAAGATCCCACATAGAAGTGAAATCATACAATATTTGACCTATTTCACTTAATTCGAAGGCCATCCATGTTGCTGTTGCAATTGGCAGGATAGCCTTCTTTTTTATGGCTGAATGGCGTTCCGTTGTGTATACACCACATTTTCTTTGTCCATTCATCTGTCGATGGACCCTTGGATTGATTCTGTATGTTGGCTGTTGTGAATACTGTTGCAGTGAACATGGCGGGAGGTATTTCTTTGACGTAGTGATTTCATTTCCTAAGGGGGCATAGCCAGAGGGGGTTTCCTGGCTCCTAGGGTAGTTCTATTTTTAATCTTTTGAGGAACCTCCATACTGTTTTCCACAAGGATGGCGCCAATTTCCATTTCCACCAACAGTGAGGGAGGGTTCCCTTTTCTTCTTGTCCTCACCAGTATTTGTTGTCTCTTGTCTCTCTGAGGATAGCTCCTCCTCTTCTTTTCCTTAAATTTATTTTTTATTTTTTAAAGATTTATTTACTTGAGAGAGAGAGTGAGAGAGCAGGGAGAGGGACAGAGGGAGAGAGAGAGAGAGAGAGAATCCCAAGCAGACTCTGTGTTGACTGTGGAGCCTGACATAAGCCTCCATCTCATGACCCTGAGATCATGACCTGAGCCAAAAGCAAGAGTTGGATGCTTGGGCGCCTGGGTGGCTCAGTGGGTTAAGCCGCTGCCTTCGGCTCAGGTCATGATCTCAGGGTCCTGGGATCGAGTCCCGCATCGGGCTCTCTGCTCAGCGGGGAGCCTGCTTCCCTTCCTCTCTCTCTGCCTGCCTCTCTGCCTGCTTGTGATCTCTCTCTCTGTCAAATAAATAAATAAAAATCTTAAAAAAAAAAAAAAGAGTTGGATGCTTAACCGACTGAGCTACCCAGGCACCTCTTCTCATAAGGTAGCTTATCTCATCATGGAGGCCTGACTCTCACAATCCCATCTAAATCTAATTACCCTCCAAAGCCCCCCTGCCCCCGATCCATCTCACTGAGGATTAGGGTGTCAATGTATGAATTTAGGGGTGACACAAACACTCCCTAAGACTCTCCACCCACCACTCTCCTCTGGCAACCTCTAAATGATTTTCTGCCTCTGGGATTTTGACTATTCTAGGTACCTCCTACAATATTTGCCCTTTTGGAGAACATACTTTTGATATGGCGGGAGCTTTTATTTGTAGCATTGATCCCCTTTGAGTTTTCCCAGATGCCTCATCCCGGGCTGAGTCTGACCTCCGTGGAAAGTTTGGAAGTGCCCCGGGGAAAAGCCAAAGGTCAGATATCTGAATGAAAACAACAAAAAATAAAAAATAAAAATAAAATTGCTGGTGGTTTTACAGTTATCCTCAATAGGGATTTAGGCCAGAAGTTATTTGGCGTTGGAAAAGAGACCGCAAACCATGGGAAGTTTTGTCCCAAACACTCAGCGCCTCTTTAGGCAAGCACCGAGTGCGGTCTACACTCTCGTTTGCCTTTCCAAAGCCATGTGCCTTCCTCCTTGCTTCCCAAATCCTACTCTGATTTTGTTCTGCTTCTTTAGTCTGAGTAGCATGCCCCGAAACAACTCACTCAGGACTGGTCTAAGCCAATGAAATTCTCCATGCAGTTGGTTGACCAGAGCCAAGTTCCCCTCCTCGTCCTGTGGGAGTCTCATGAAGGAGGGCTCCTGGCAAAGGTTTGTGTCATTCAGAGATGCATTGGAGTAGATGCTGTGCACGTTTTTGTCAGGTTGGAGTTGCTGCAGCCGTTTTGTACCCATAGGAGGGAAGTCATTGTACCTGGTACCTTGGGTCCTTGATACTATCCATGAGCCACTGAATGGACCGGCCCTGGCAACCACTGCATTTCGGGATTTCTTGCTCTGTAACTAAAAGATAAATCTGTTGAAGCCACTTTTATTTTTATTTTTTAAAGATTTTATTTATTTATTTGATGGGGAGGGTGAGAGGGCACAAATGGGAAACAATGGGGAGAGAGAGGGGAGCCCCATGTGGGGCTCGATCCCAGGACCCTGGGATCATGACCTGAGCCAAAGGCAGAGGCTTTAATCCACTGAACCACCCAGGAGCCCCATAAAGCCACTTTTACTAAGGTGTTTAGGGGCATCTGGGTGGCTCAGTCAGTTAAGCATCTGCCTTTGGCTTAGGCCATGATGCTGGGGTCCTGGATTGAGCCACCTGCTCAGCGGGGAGCCTGCTTCTCCCTCCCTTGTTCATGCTCTCTCACTCTCGAATAAATAAATAAATAAATAAAATCTTTTAAAAAAATAAGGTCCTTAGTTCCCTAAAATAGCGTATCCTACTGACAGTTTGGGTTCTTAGGAATTGGTTACTGGCCCACTCTGTGCCCTGTGCGTATTGGACTTTGACCAAACTGGGCCTTCGTGGGCACATCATGGGCGCCCTCCCCAATCCTTGCCTCTTCTTAGAAGACAAGATATTCTTTCTCTTTCCTAGGGACCACCCTATTTTTTTTTTTTTTAAGATTTTATTTATTTATTTGACAGAGAGAGACAGTGAGAGAGGGAACACAAGCAGGGGGAGTGGGACAGGGAGAAGCGGTCAGGGAGAAGCAGAGCAGGGAGCCCAATGCGGGGCTAGATCCCAGGATGCTGGGATCATGACCTGAGCTGAAGGCAGACGCTTAATGACTGAACCACCCAGGTGCCCCCCCCATTTTTTTTATAACCCAGATAACAGAGGTTTATGACATAAAATATATATATAGCAAAGACAAAGGATACATTTAATAATTACTTAAACATATCTATATGTGTGTGTAAATTACATATAATGCATGTATATTATATAAATGCATATTATATGTATACTTTAATATGTATATATATATATATATATATATATATGAATTTTTTTAAAAGATTTTGTTTATTAGAGAACACAAGCAGGGAGGAGAGGCAGAGGAAGAGGGAGAAGCAGACTCCCCCCTGAACAGGAAGCCTGACGTGGGGCTCGATCCCAGGATGCTGGGATCATGACCTAAGCCAAAGGAAGACACTTAACCGACTGAGCCACCCAGGTGTCCTGACTATAATACGTGTATATTATATATTATATGTATACGTGAATGTGTGATTATAGGTATATCATATATGTAATGTACACACACACACACATGTGCACAGACACAGTTTCCCCCCCAGAGAGAACCCTGGCAGGGTAGCCTAATGGTAAGGTATCTGGGCCCTGAGCTAGACCTTCTGTTTTCCATTTCCTTGCTCCACCTTTCCTGGCTGTGTGATCTTGGGCAAATTGCCTTTCGTCTCTGTCCACTTCCTCAGTGTGATGAATCATAATACCTACTTCACAGCGTTGTTGTGCATGCTTTCATAGGAGACACACACACGTAAAATGTTTAGCATGACTCCAACATGTGGTGAACACTCATGACGTAGGGACAGCGGTGACAACTACAACCTTCTTCAGAAAGACCCAGATTCTCAGTCCAGCTCTGCCACCTGACTGACAGAAGCTATGGTGGCCTCTGGCCCCGCTTCATTGCTGGGGAGGCTTTTAGGCAAAGAGAAGGACTAGAGCAGGTGGTAGAGAAGAGGGTGACAGAGAAGGGAGGTGAGTTCTAGGGCCCTGTTCCCCAAGCTGGGCTGCCCAGAGATCAGTTCAATGTAGCCTTCTGTCATTTCTCCTCTCTGTTCAATCTTCAACAGCCTGAGGGGCCAAAGGATATATATACATTGAGTTTGTAATCATTCTCGTTGGATTATTTTTCATAAAGATACAATAAAGTGCACAACCGGGGCGCCTGGGTGGCTCAGTTGGTTGGGCAGCTTCCTTCGTCTCGGGTCATGATCCCGGGGTCCTGGAATTGAGTCCCGCATTGGGCTCTCTGCTCAGCTGGGAGTCTGCTTCTCCCTCTCCCTCTGCCTGCTGCTCCCCTTGCTTGTGCTCTCTCTCTCTCTGTCAAACAAATTTTAATTTTAATTTTAAATAATTTTAAGAAAATTTTAAAAAATTAAATATTTAAAAATTGTTTATTATTAAATTATTAAATAAATAATAATTTAAAAAAATCTTTTAAAATAAATAAATAATAATTAAAAAAAATAAAATAAAATAAAGTGCACAACCCGCAGAAATAGAAGATGGTGTGCTTCCTCAGCTGGAGATGGCATTTTGGATGACATCTCTCATGATTATCACCTTTTGGTGGAAACAGAAGATGTGGGTCTGGCTGGCCATCAGGCTGCTGGGATGGCTCACCCTGTCCACCACACCGAGTAATGGAATTTCAGATATTTCTGAAATTTGTTCTAGCAGTAGCTGACATAGTTGAGGGTTTTGACTCCCTGGTATGGGGCTCCTAATGTCCATCCCAGCTCAAGTCCATGCTCGGGAATGAACGTCGTGCAGAGACTTCTCTGGAGACAGGATTTCTCCTCATCCTTGGTTCTCGTGCATTCTTTGCTTCTCTCTTTTGTTGTGTTATTTTGCTGTGGGATTGAGGATTGGGCAGAGGGGTCATCTGTGGGAGGGGCTTCACCCTACAGAGGCAGGAAAGGGCCCAGATGGCTAGAATGGCAGGTCAACTAACTGGTGCCTTGCTTTCTCCCTTTGTGAAATGGGCATGATGATGATATTGGCCAGGAGCATCTCTTACAAAATTACTTTGCAGGACAAATGATATTTTTTATCCATTTTGTCAAAGAACGTCACTTCACGCTTCCAAAACTTCTGCAATTCCCCAACGTATAGGAGTGAAATCCACCTCCTGCCATGATTGTAATAGGACCTACATGAACTGATCCCTGCTTAAATCTTTGACCTCCTCTCTTCTTCCCTTCACCCATGATATTCCAGCTTTCAGTTCTTGAAACATGCTAAGTGCTTTCCCAGCTCAGGACCTTTGTACATGCTGTGCGTGACTGCCTGGCGCCCTCAGTAGGGAGACTTCTTCGGCTGGACCAGTTAACAAACCATCCTTCTCTGTTATGTGCTTCAAGCTCTTTGTTGAAACCATAGCATTTATCACAGTCTGTGGTTATCTTATTTATTGCCTACTTGTCGTCTCTTTTTCCCACAAAAATAAAAGTCCCATATGAGCAGGGATCAAGTCTACCTTGTTGACCATTTTATCCCAGGCCTTAAAACAGTAGTTGGCATTTACAGGAAATCAACTATTTATTCATTGTGGTCTATGTGCCAGGCATTATGAGAAGCACTTGAAAACATTATCTTATTCTATGTGTTTGGTTACAAACAAACCTTATTATGAAAAGTAGTAATAGAAATCTATATCAGTTGGATGTAACAGCTACACCTAGCATGATGAGCCCACTGTGATGTCATTTATGTTCAAAATGGGAGTCAGTCCTGTCTTCCCTGTGTTTTTGTTATATGGTGCTCAGCAAGTATCATGAGTGAAATGGTTATATGGTGGATAGATAGCTGCATGGATGCATGGGTGGGTGGATGGAAAGATCGTGGATGGATGGTTGCATGGATGGATGGATGGATGGATGGATGGACAGATTGTAGACAGATGGTTGCATGGATGGATGGAGGGGTAGATGGATGGATGGATGGTTGCATGGATGGATGGGTGGGTAGATGGGTGGTTGGATGGGCAGATGGTGGATAGTTGGTTGCATGGATGAATGGGTAGATGGATGGACAGATGATGAGTAGATGGTAGAATGGATGGATGGGTAGATGGGCAGATGGTGGATGGATGTTTGTATGGATGCAGTGGTGGAGAGAAGAATAGTTAGGTCCCAGATCTCTGAAATCATGGGATCCCAGGGTTAAAAGGAACCCTAAGACTCATCTAATTCAACCTACCATCCATACGTGATTCTTGTCTGCTCATGTGGAAGCCAGTGTAGGTATGTTTGTGGATGTGTAGGGGACAGTTGAATGGTGATTTGGAACCCAGGAAATTAGAAATATCTGTCAAGGCCTGTTTTGGCTGCTACCTCCTCCAGGAAACTATCTCAGATTGTCCTTCCCAGACATCATATCTCCATCCTTGGAACACCTTGCTTGTGCCTCTACTGTAGCTCCCACTGCCCCTTCAATCAGATGAAGGAGATGTGCATGGACATCTTCCCTTCTCTACATCCTGAGCTCCTTGAGAGGGGGGGCCTTGTTGGGAGCTGCAAGGTGTTTTCCCCTTTAGGTGGTCTGGCTTTTTAGAGCTGCCTGGTGTTTTCCTGCTGAGGTCTGTAGCTGCCTCTGGGATTTCGGGAAATGTGTGCCCTCTATAAATATGTACAGGACCCCACAACCTCCCCTTACAAGGTCCCTCAATAGGATTGTGGTACAGAGGGTGGGACCCCATAAGCTATTGAGTCTCCTATTCTCTCTGCTCTTATGACTTTAAATGATATGAATTATTCTAAGATGCATAGTCCCTAACTGACCTTGTTGGACTTGGATCTACAACCTTGGCCTCTGGTTCCATCTCTTACCAACTCAGCTGGCTGTGATGGCTTGTGGAAGGACTGCAGCTTTGGAGCCAGATGGCCTTGGGGTCAGCTGTGCCACCGCCCAGCTGAGCATGTGCCAAGCAAGTCCATTGACCTCTTCTTTTCCTCATGTTGACAGTGAGGCCAACCTCGTAGGTTAGAGAGAAGATACATAAAGAGCCTGAAACATGGAGCCTGCTGTCACCCTTTCTCAACTGTGGAGACACTTGGAAGGAGAGGGACAGCAAGGGCTGGGGGGCCACAGTGGTAGCATGTTATCATATAAAAAGAGTCCCAAGAGGACCCAAGAAGTCCTATACAAGGACCCAAGAAATGTCTCTCTCTTTCTCTGCAGAAAGTAGCTTTTCACTTCTCTCTGCTCTCAACAACCTCATTGTTAGGTTAGTAGCAGATGGCAGGAGTTGCCAATCTGTTGTGTTTGTATCTCTTTTTTTCACCAAACCCCCTCCGCACCCCCAAACAAGCCAAAACAAACAAAACAAATAAAGTAGTCGGGAGTCCAGGCTGGGAATCCAAACCCAGGACCAACGAGGCAGCTCTGGGTTTTGTGTATGGAGAAGGCCTTTCATTTGTTCCTGTGGGCACATCCTTCATTCATTCATGAATCCATTGTATGGATTAATGATTTCCCAGCAGGAAACCACTGTGTTCATAGTTGGGGGAATTCAAAGATGACAAAGACCAGGCCACTTCCGTAGGTAAAATCTGGTGGGGGAATTCGGACACGAATATAAATAACCCTAATACGAGGGAATATATTACAGGTGGCTAGCATAAACACTGTGGTTTGGGTGGTGAGGGTGGTGAGTTATACTTTTGGGTGCGGAAGAGAGAGCTTCCAGAGGGAGTGAGCATTTGAGCTTGAACTTGAAGGATGAATGGGAGGTCAAAAGGCAGGGAGGTAAGATCAGAAGTACACAAGGGTCTAGAGCAGGTGCTCTCAAACCAGAATGTGCATCAGAATCACCTTATGAGGAACTCATTGTCATGTCACTCCCACAGTTTCATTCGGTCTTCTTGTGGACTTGGAGTAAGGGGTTGTGGGGTTCGTGATTGGGGAGAAGTGGGCAGGGCCCTGCAGGCCAGGTAAGGCATTTGGATGGTATTCAGCATGCATTGGGAATCTATAGAATGCATCTTTGGGGGAGAAATGGAAAGCCTTGAGGCCATGGGAAAGGAAGGTCTTGGGTGACATTGTCAGGACCTTGGGCCTTTGTCCATAACGGCAATAAGATCTGAGTGGGAGAATGCCCCAAACTTGGCTTGACAGAACCACCTCACATCTCTGAAGGGACCTTCTCTTCCCAAATCCTCCCCTCTCTCTAGCATCCATTTATTCAACCCCTAAACATACCTAGAGAGTAGAAAAGACTAGATATGGCTTTTGGCTGAGGGGGAAGAAAATAGGGAGAAGAAACACTATGGAGAAAACGTTACATCTTGCTTCCAAGATGGTAGCCACTGGTCAGTTGCATATGGCTATTTGAAGCTAAATTAATGAATATTAAATACAACTTTGGATTTAGCTCCTCAGTTATATGCAGTAGACACATTCCAAGGACTCAACAGACACATGTGACCACTAGCTACCATCTTGGACAGGACAGATGTAGAATATTGCCACCATCACAGGATGTCCTACTGGACAGCACTGGCTTAAGTGATTGGCTGAGCAAGGTTCCATCATCTTGTTCAGGAGAGAGCCAGATGGCAGTCCGGTCTTCTGAACAACTCCCAGCTTGGCACTCTTCTTGCTCTATGATTTCCCTCTGCTCATCCATGGTAGGAATGGGTGTGAGAGTCTCCCTGCTTGGAGCTTACTTTGTTTGCAATGCAAAACCAGGAGGCTCACCCCACAACCCTGAGCCCTACCTGCCTGGCGAGTGTTCTCTTCTTTTTTTTTTTTTTTTTAAAGATTTTATTTATTTATTTGACAGAGAGATCACAAGCAGGCAGAGAGGCAGGCAGAGAGAGAGGAGGAAGCAGGCTCCCTGCTGAGCAGAGAGCCCGATGCGGGGCTCGATCCCAGGACTCCGAGATCATGACCCGAGCCGAAGGCAGCGGCTTAACCCACTGAGCCACCCAGGCGCCCCCGAGTGTTCTCTTCTGAACACAGTTGCTAAGGTCCCAGGTGCAGCACAGAGACCCGCAAACATGCTTTTCCTTGCCCAGCAAAGCTGAGACTAGTGTAAACCTTCAAAGGATACTTTTGCCCCTCCCCCATTGGTGTCACCTACAGGAATAATCCTGGAATTTTTGAACTTGGAGTCACTCTGGAGAGCAACCATTTTTTAACCTCTCATTTAATGGATAGAAAAACGAGCCTGTGAGAGGCCCCACAGCAACTTAATTGCCGAGCAGGGAGCTGAATGCTGGGCCCCCGCCTTTGATTCTAGTCTTTCAGCGTCTGTGCATTCAGAGGACTTAGTGATGTTGTATGGTTCATCTTGGCTGGACCATTTTCTGGCTAACCTGAAAATTTCCAGCTGTATTTTGGGGTCAGAATCTTTTTCTGTGTGTGCAAAATTTACCAACTGGAGGGAAAAAAATAAAAATCGCTTGAACCACTTCCTGATTTCCCACCCAAAGCTGCTCAGTATTGAGCGGAGGTCAGGGTGACAATAATATTGAGAATTTGCCAAAAATCCTTATATCCTTATAAAATAAAATGGAGAGGGGTTAGTGGATGTGTTTATAGCTTTTGACCTTCCGCCTCAAGGATTTTATACATTTCTCTTCATTCTGGAGTAAATTTCATGGCCAGTATTCCCTGCTCTCTCGACCTCTCCCACTCAGATTGTCCCGTGTCCTTGGGGGGCCTGCGTTTTCCATTGAGGCAATCCTGCAAATCTTTTTCTTTCTTTTTCTTTTTTTTTAAGATTTAACTTATTTATTTGTCAGAGAGAGAGAGAGAAAACACAAGCAGGGGGACAGCAGGCAGAGGCAGAGGGAGAAGCAGGCTCCCTGCTGAGCAAGGAGCCCGATGCAGGACTTGATCCCAGGACCCTGGGATCATGACTTGAGCTGAAGGTAGATGCCTAACCGACTGACCCCCCCCCCCCCAGATGTCCCAGTCCTACAAATCTTGGAAAGAGTTATACTGTGCCTTGAGGGGAAAGGGCTTTGGAGTGTTCATTTCCCAAGAGCTCTGCCAAAATTATGTGTGTGGTTTAGAGGAACTTCCCCTCCCCCATGAGATGATAGATGTATTCTGTATCTATGGGGTCCAGCACAACAGCCACTGGCCACTGGCCACACGTGGCTACTGAGTGCTTGAAATGTGGTTAGTGCACCTGACACTGAATGTTCACTTGCACGTAATTCTTTTTTGGTTTTAAAATTAATATTTAATTTATTAACGCCATATCCTTTACAGAAAAAGTTACATGCCCTTCTTCCCCTTATGTTTTTTAAATAACATTTTTAAAGATTTTATTTATTTTTATTTTGAAGATTTTATTTATTTATTTGACAGACAGATCACAAGTAGGCAGAGAGGCAGGCAGAGAGAGAGGGAGAAGCAGGCTCCCCACTGAGCAGAGAGCCCGATGTGGGGCTCGATCCCAGGACCCTGGGATCATGCCCTGAGCCGAAGGCAGAGGCTCCAACCCACTGAGCCACCCAGGTGCCCCTATTTTTATTTTGGAGAGAGAGTGTGTGTGAGCAGAGGATGAGCAGAGGGAGATAACCTCCAGCAGACTCTTCTTTGAGCACAGAAGCCGACATGGGGCTTGATCCCAGGACCCTGAGATCCATGCCCTGAGCCAAAAGCAAGAGCTGGTTGTCCAACCAACTGAGCCACCCAGGTGCCGCTCTCCTTGTGTTTTAATTCAGTGCATATACAGTATTATTGTGTTTGTGTGAGTCTAGGAAATTTCAGCTGTCACATCCAGGGGATTTTGTATCTTCTTTCCTTCCACTGACAACTGTAGTGAATTAAACAACGCCAAACAATGTAACCTCTATTTACAAATGTGATATACAGGAATTTTTTTTTTAAAGTGCTCTAATTGTTGATATACAAGCCTTCCCAACTATTTACATAGCACATAGAAATCTAAAAAAGTCAGACTTACAAATACGCTGGGCCTGAAGCCACTTCCTAATAGTGTACCTACATTGAATACAACTTCAGTGTCAAATGCACATATAAATCAGTTATTCAATGACACGTCTCAAACCAGAAAGGTGAATTCTTACTCTAACTGGCCAAATTGTTTAAAACCTTAAGAGAGTAGAATATAAATATTCCAAAGGCACGGACTCTTTCATTCAAATAGCAATGCTGTGGGTTTAATTATCTTAAATATGTCTGTTTTTTTAAATTATTTTTTAAAAGATTTTATTTATTTATTTGACGGAGATCACAAGTAGGCAGAGAGGCAGGCGGGGGGGGTGGGGTGGGGGAACCAGGCTCCCTGCTGAGCAGAGAGCCCGATGCGGGGCTCGATCCCAGGACCCTGAGATCATGACCTGAGTTGAAGGCAGAGGCTTTAACCCACTGAGCCACCCAGGAGCCCCTTAAATATATCTATTATTCTTTCTGGATTTTCTCAGAATTTAAAGGTGCTAACCCATTCAGGAAACTAGTTTGTCTCACACAATTCTAAGCTCAAATTCTAATGACATTTTTTGGGAGTTGAATTCTGTGATTGCCTGATGTCACATAATGGCCATGAGGGATGCTTGCTTTCTGGATTTGGGGTCAGTGGGGTCCATAGGATGCTCTAACCCTGTTTATTTGCTATGTTAAATATTTATGTAATTCTAGTTCATTTTGATTTCCCTGTACATCGCCACATGTGCTGAGTGCCTGGTCTATCGAGCAGTGTGGGACTGGGCAGAACAGGTTTCCATGGTCAAAAGGAAGAATTTGCCCAAAGAGATTTACTTTTAGTGCATATGTGTTTTGTGGGTTTTTTTTCCCTGATATGTCTGGTCTTTATTTCTGGGGTCTTAGTTCTACTTTTCCTATAGTTCGGGCAGTGTATAATAAGGCAACGTATTGCTTAGGCAGACCCTTCACATATGTTTTTGGTTATTAATGACATCTAGCTTTGTCCCTGCAACTGTCCAGGGACAACAGACATAGCATCCCAGAACTCCTGCCTGATTCCTCCCCAGCTATGCTGCTTCTAGAAAATGCCTTCCCCTTCTCCTTCCCTCCTTTCTAACTCCCCTCCCCTCCCCTCCCTTCCCTCCCTCCTTTCTTTCTTCCCTTCCTTCCTTTCTCCTTCCTTCTTTCTTTTCCATCTATCTTTGCTACTTGCCAGGAGGTCTCATGGTTCAAAATGTAGGTACAAAAGTGGGCCCCCACCCTACGAGCTTATGTTTCTCTGCACATCTTGGTCCCTTGTGAATGATTAAGGAGGGGGTCGGGGAGATGGGCAGTGGGAGGTAATTTAGACTGACTGGATTCTCTCCCCTAAAGTCAGCCCTGGACAGAATTCATGTTATTACTTATTACTCTTCACGAAGGCCCTCCTTGTTCCAAAAAGGTTGGGAGTGGTTACACCTGTGGTCACATCTAAGTTTGTCTTAGGGGACCTGCGTCTTATTTTTCTACCCACGTCTTCTCCTTTTTAGGATTGTTGGTTCTACGTACATCACTTGGAACTGCTCTCTCTGGAATTTCAGCCCCTCAAGACTCATTAATTTAATCAGATCACCTAATTGGCACTGCAGTGGTAATGAGTGATTTAAGGAAAAAAAGTGAAGCCAGTGGTTCTGGACTTTTTGCCTTTGTCAGAACTATCTGGGGACCTTGTTTAAAAGAAATGAGAAGCCCCCTCGTCCCCAAGAGCATTGGACTCCGCATGTGTGGGTTGGGGGGAGCAGGGACTCTGAATATGTTTTTTTTTTTTAAGATTTTATTTTTTTTATAAACATATAATATATTTTTATCCCCAGGGGTCCAGGTCTGTGAATCACCAGGTTTACACACTTCACAGCACTCACCATAGCACATACCCTCCCCAATGTCCATAACCCCACCCCCTTTTTCCAACCCCCCTCCCCCCATCATGAATATGTTTTTTTAACACTGTCCTGAGGGGTTTCTGCTGCAAGCTGCCTTGGACCACTTGAAGGTGTGGTGTGGAAATAAGGAATGGGACAGGCTCCGGCGGGCGTGGGGACTATCTCTGGTCCTGCCTGTTTTCCATGTGACTTTCAGGCAAGTTGCATTGTTACTGTGCGCTTCCTGTTTCTCGCCTTCATAATGGGGATAATTGGGCTCTCAGCCCTTTGTGTGTGTATGTAATAAACTCAGCACAGTGCTTGGCACATAGTAAGTGCTCAGTAAAACCTAGCTAAGATTATGTTTATGACTTTATTACTGTATGATAGCGTACTGATGACACATCATTGTAGTGAAACAGGAACAGGCTGGCATTTAAGAAGGACCAACAAATGTCAGTTTTATCACTAGAAATACATACTATATGCATATAGTATACATACTGTTATATTTCTAATTATATGATGTATTATATGTCTATGAACTCCTATGATTTATGTACAAATATATATTATACAGTATATAGATACACTACTGTATTCTAGAGTGTTCTGTTATAGCATAAATATTAAAATTGTAATAATGACCACGTGAGAAAGTTGCCAGTGGGCCTAGCATCTAGTAAGTGCTCACTAAATCAGTGAAGTTGCCTCCATTGTTTGTCATATTCGTTAGTAATAATAACGGAAAGAAAAGGAAAGCCACCAGCAGCCTTGAGGGTTTTACCCCCAAGCAGGGCATTTTCCCCTGAAGACAGAGTAGGCATGGTTCCAGCATTCCTGGGGGACCACCCCACACTGGTAGTGGGTCCTGTCTGCTTTGGACTGAGGGATGCCGCTGCCCTAAGGGATCTGGGGTAGGAAGAGAAAGAAGGGTGCCCTATCCCAGGCCTTCAGCCCTCAGCAGCGAATTTGCCTGCCGATGCAAATCGGCCGGTTACTTGAGACGTTAGCGAGTCAAATCATTCTCTCCCCCGTCAGCTGGCCCCGTGAGCGCAGCGCCAGGGATGTTATGACAATGGTCGCCCTGGCAACCGCGGGAAGGCGTCGGGCGTCTGGCTGGGCCCCGCAGCAGCCCAGGGAACGCAGAGCCTTGGCCGCAGAGCCAGGTTGGGGGGGGAGCGGTTCTGAACAAGCAGCACCCTCTGGAAAAGGGGTTGGGACTTCCTGGGAGAGGCCTCCAGCCCCTGCCAAACCCCGTTGAACCACCCAGAAAAATGTCCCGGGGACTGACTGTGTGCCAGACACGGCTCTGCACGCTGGAGGCCAAGCCTGTGGTGCTCTTTGGAGCTGGCATTCTGATAGGTGTGTGTGTGTGTGATGGTGCTGATGGGGGGCGTAACCATGGAAACCAATCAACAAGATCATTTGTGGGCTAAGGATAAGTGCTACAGAGGAAGAAAGCAGGGTGGTGTGATGGTGACACGGGGTGGGGGGGTGGCGGCGGTTGGGAAGGGGTGGCACCCGAACAGTAGGAAAGTGCCATTTGTGCCTGCAGCTGGAGGAGAGAGCTCTGGGCAGCGAGAAGAGCACAGAGGCGGGGACGCTGTGGGTTCGCGGCTTCAGCTGTCTGCTGCGAGCCGGTGCCTGTCTGCCAGAAGGCAGCGATAGTGGGGTGTTTGCTGACAGGCAGCCCTGAGGGGGGACAGGGTGCTGTGGAGTCTGGCTCTTCATCCGTGGGATTTTAAGGCCAGTTATGCTGCATTTCGGAGCCTCAGTTTCCTTATGTGTAAAATGGGAGGGAGCCGAGATGCTCCCCTAGACATGGCCATGTGGTTTACAGGAGAGACGATGTTCTTCCTTCCTTTCCTCTCATTCTTTCTTTCTTTCTTTTTTTTAAAAAATAGCACCTAAGGGGCACTTGGCTGGCTCAGTCCAAAGATCATGTGACTCTTGATCTTGGGGTCCTGAGTTCCAGCCCATAGTGGGTGTAGAGAGTACTTAAAACAAATTAAACAAAGCAAAGTAGCACCTAAACAGTGATGGCTTGGGGCTAAGCAAACCCAACCCCAGGGGTTTGCCCACGGGTCCCCGCGTTTATCTTGGTTTAGAGTCTAAGTGAAAAGTTCCCCATTTCACATTAGAGATTTCAGACATGATTATTTATAGCTCAGTCACATGTCTTGACTTTAAACATTTTTTTTGTTGTTGTTGTTTATGCTGCTAAATTTACCATCATGCTAATACGGAGTACGGTAATAAGACACTGAGGGTGCTCACATCCAGGAGGGTCTGAGAAATTTTTCCATCTGCGGTGGAAGGTGCCAGGCTGCCCCCTGGTGTAGAGTTGGAGAACTACATCCCTCTGTCCCCTCTCTCAAGACTTCTGGAATCCTTCCCACCCCAGGGGCCCAGAGTCCTTATTTTGCACCCAGGCAGGGCAAGGCGAGGGCAGGTGGTGGACTCAGCATGGCTGTGCTATTTCCGGGAGCCCCGTGTTTCTTCCCTTGAAGGTGGACCCTTTGGACATTTTGCGGTTCGGTTCTGCGTGGACTTGAATTGAGGGTGACCTAAAAATTAATTAGGACACCTGGCAGGGGTGAGGACATACAAAGACACATTCCAATTGTGCTTCTCAACCTTGACCTCTAGGCTGTTTGGGTCCTCTGCTTCTGCAGAGAGCTATCGCTAAGAGGGCACATGACTTGGTAATCGGACCCTGAGTTTAAATACTGACCTGGTGTTGCTTTAGTCCAGTGAGCTCGGGCAGGATTCCAATGGCCCTGAACCTCGGTTTCCCATCTGCAGCATGCCCATAACAAGCTAACACCGACTTCAGCATTGCTGTGGTGCTCTTAAAGGCAGTATCCTTGGAAGGTTATTTAGTGATGTAGGGGGATTCAGGTTCCTCGCTGAAATTGTCTGAGTGTGGAAGTCAGTGCCTATCCTGCCTTCTGGGGGGAGGAATCAGCTTTTTTGTTTTCCTGGTACTTTGTAGCCAGTGCTTTTGTAGATAGGATAAAGTGATTTAGTGGAAAACGAAGGGGCCCAAAATATCCAAACAAAATACAAGCCTCACTTTGAAGGTATTAGCTTCAGTGGACAGAAAAGCACTCAAATAGCTCTCCAGGTAACTAAATGCTCTTGGTTTCTGCACTCAGCTGGGGGAGCCCAGCCTTCACAGCCTTCAGAGCACATGTTTTCAGGCCACACTAGCAGAGCTGAAGAGCCCTGCCCTAGGACGTGTAATTGATTTCGTATCCCTCGCTCTTGAACCCCAAAACACACACATACATGCGCTTGGGACGCACACGTGTGTACATACACACAGAGTAAATGAATGAATGGCAGGCCTTGCTTCTCCTAGAATAAACATAGAACTCCCATCATTACCATCCTGTGATCATGGCAAGTTGTCTACAAGACCGTTCTCTTCATTTTGTATCCTTGGGGCCGGTGCTGAAGCCTGGCTGCCCTTCCATTCTGACTCCTCTCATCTGGCCTCTTGAGTCGTGTTGGCACATCAGTCTCGCCTGCCCCACTGGGAGCCCCTGCAGGCCTGGCTGGGGGCAGACAGCTCTTCGAATTCCCGGGGCCCTGGACAGGGTGTTGTCCCTCGGAGCCATGCAGTGAATGCTTGTGGCCCACGGGAGCCCACCGCCCTGAAGGGGGCTGCTCGCCCAGGTGCCACACTGGCTTCCAGAACTAGGTTTCTGCCCCGGTTTTATTGTCCAAGGATCCTGATGCTTAAGCTTGTCAGAGAAACAAACTGCTTTCATTCCATAATTTAGACTGTAGATGGGTGTTTCTCCCCTGCCTGTCTCTCAGTGTCATTGGAGTGCGAGTGTTTTTATGAATTCTTGGGGCTTCCCCAGATTCACTGAACCAGGCTTCCTAAGGGATGGGCCTGGAAAGTTGATTTTTGAACAGGCACCTCCAGATGATTTTTATGGTCAGGGAATGGGGGAAAGAGGAAGCTTATATGTAAAATTATCTGATACCTCGGAGAGCAGCTAAAGCTCTATGGCCCTCAGTCTCCTCATCTGTAAAATGGGCATATCTCTGGGGTTGCGAAGGTTAAATGAAATAATGTATATGAAATGTTTAGCAGAATACCTGGTATTTTATATATATATATATATATATATATATATATAGTATTAATATAATACTATATATATAAAATACTATATATATAATACTATATATATACTTACTATGTAAAATGTATACTAAGTATAACATGTAGTATATAAGTTATATATAGTTTAGTTATATATAATTGTCAAATGTATAATATAGGGTTATACAGAAAATTTTATATACAAACTTAATGAAATGGTTGACACTGTATGTACCATATATATACACCGAAGTATTGCTTAAGTGCCTTAAATACATGATTTCCTGTAATCTTCACATATGTGGTGTCTAATCGAACCATTCCCAGCTAGCATTGTTGCATGGATTAAAAATGAACTGCAGTGGGGGCACCTGGGTGGCTCAGTTGGTTAAGCAACTGCCTTCGGCTCGGGTCATGATCCCGGAGTCCTGGGATCAAGTCCCACATCAGGCTCCCAGCTCCATGGGGAGTCTGCTTCTCCCTCTGACCTTCCCTCCCATGCTCTCTCACTCTGTCTCTCTCAAATAAATAAAATCTTTAGAAAAAAAAAATGAACTGCAGTGAAACTCTAGAACTTATTTAATGAAGTGGCTGACATCGGCCATTGTCCCACATGTTTTTATTGTTAGTAAGTGTCTGATTTTCATGAGGTTTATAACTAGCTATCCTATAAGCGATTCAAGCTTAAGAAAAAATGATTAGATATACACGCCCAGAAATAAGCAAATACATCTCACCTACGATAGCCCGGAGATGGAATTTAACTTTTTCTGAACTTTGTTTTTTTTTTTAAGATTTTATTTATTTATTTGACAGAGAACGAGGGATCACAAGTACACAGAGGCAGGCAGAGAGAGGGGGGAAGCAGACTCCCTGGTGAGCAGAGAGCCCGATGCGGGACTTGATCCCAGGACCCTGGGATCATGACCTGAGCCGAAGGCAGAGGCTTAACCCACTGAGCCACCCAGGCGCCCCTTTTCTGAACTTTAAATGGGGCCAGTAATTGGACCTACATCATCATGTCCCTGTGCAGACTAAAGACATCGTAAGAAGTGTTTATTGCAGCACTTGGCTCCGGATGAACCCCTGTTGGCCAACAGCTGCAATTATCTGATGCCACCAATCCTGGGGACCCGGTGGGGGAAGCGGCTGATTCCCAGAGGAATGCATCCCATTTGGGAAGTATTGCTCGACTAATGCCTAGTCCAGCTTCACACTTGGGGCAGGTTTCTGGGTTTTTCCCTGCTCGGATTAGCTGTGCCCTTGTCCCAAGAAGTGACTCTTGTTCCTTTTTTGCCTTGAGGGGCCGCCCTGGTCCTGTAGCTTCCCTCCCGGCCTCTCTTCCCTACTCCATCTGCTTCCTGTACCCGTCTCTGTCTCCCTTGTTCCTAATGCATCGTAGTGGGGGTGCCCCTTGATCTTGGCCTCGGGCAGATGTAGGTCCATCTCGGGGTAATGCTGAAAACACCTCCCAGAATTCAAGCATTCCTTCCACAGCCAGGACACGGTGCTTGTGTTGGAAGAGGGCTCAGCCTGCCTTCTGCACAGACGGCATCTCCTGTGCTGTCTCAGCAGGCCTGTGAGGAAAGGCGGTATATGCCCATTTTACAGATGAGACAGTAGAGTCTCGGGGAGCAAACATGAATCACCAAAGCCTCGGAACTGGAGTTTAGAAACTCACTTCTCCCATAATACCTGGAAGCCTTTCCAAGATGAGTGAGGGGTCCACGCCCGACTTTGGATTTCCAGTTCAGTGGGAAGGACCCGTGAGCATCTCAGTGCAGCATCCTGGTAAAGGGAGAGAGGTTTGGGCTCCTGCCTTGACTCCCCAACTTCAATAGTTTTGTGGATCTGGGTTCGTGATTTAACCTCTTGCCACCTCAGTGTTGTCGTTCATAGAATGGGCTCAGAATGCCCTCCTCACAGCACCGCTGCATGGATTAAAACTGAGCAGACACATTCAAAGCACTTATCCCACTGGGTCAGGCTCACTCAAGCATTTAGTAAATGGTGGCTTCTCTCGTGGCTGTTCTTCCTGAAAAATGCTCTGTCATAGCCGACATAGATGCCCCCAGCAGACATCACAGAACCGCTCACATCATGGGCTTTTGACCCTGGAATCAAAGGCATCCCTCATGCAGAAGATTAAAAGCAATGAGTTAGATCTGTATGAACTAAAAGGGAAAGATGCTTGAGGCTTGCAACTGGGTGAAAAAAGTAAGATTCAATTTATGTGGGAAAAAAAAAAACCAACCCTACGCATCAACTACGTTGCAGAGTTTACACGCGCCCCCCCCCACCATATGCACACACAAGTATGGACGTGCAGAGAGGCATAGAAGGAGGTCAAGCTAGTCTCAGTGGTTACCTCCGTTATGTCCAGGGAGAAGAGGAGTGCACAGAGGGAACTTTGACCTTATCCAAAATGGTCTGGCTTTTTCCACAAGGAAAAGATACACATGTGCTTGTTAAATAATTAACATTAAATTAAATCTATCCTTTCTGCAATATTGTGGCCTTGGAATCAGGTTGGGTTTGCATCTTAGCTCTCTACTTAACTAGCTGTGAGAATGTGAACAAAAGGTTTAACTTCTCTGTGCCTAATTTTTCCATTCGTGAAATGTCAATCGTAACAGCGTCTAGCCCCTGGGGGTTTGTGGCTATATCGACATGAAGTGTTCAATAATGGTACCTTTATTTCTATTATTGTTCTTATTTTGTGGATGCTTCCAAATCTGGAAAGGGCTCCTCAACCCTTTAAGATATCCAGTGTCTTCATTATTAGCCCATGATAATTCAAGAAAAAACCGTGGTAAGTGTTATAACGGAGTTAAGTAAAAAATACAGTGCCAGGGGAGGTTTGATAAAGACTTGCTGGAGAAGGTGACGTTTGAGATGAACTTTGGAGAAAAAGTCAGATTTCTCGGAGTTGATGGGATGGTGTGTGGGTCAGCTGTGCGTCCCAGTAATGCTGCGTAACGACCAACCATAAAACCTTAGTTGCAGGGGCCCCTGGGTGGCTCAGTGGGTTGAGGCACTGCTTTCGGCTCAGGTCATGATCTCAGGGTCCTGGGATCGAGTCCCGCATCGGGCTCTCTGCTCCGCGGGGAGCCTGTTTCCTCCTCCTCTCTCTCTCTCTCTCTCTCTCTGCTTGCCTCTCTGTCCACTTGTGATCTCTCTCTGTCAAATAAATAAAATCTTTGAAAAAAAAAAGGAGGTTAATTTTAGAGAGAAAAATTCTATTTAAAAACAAAACAAAACAAAAAACCCTTAGTTGCAGACAACGTGAACATTGGTTGACCATGCGTCTGGGGATCGGTCGCCGATTCCCGGCTCTTCTGATCTTGGCTGGGCTCACTCACGGCCAGTAACCAGGTAGCAATAGGCTGTTGTCTGACGTGAGAAGGCTGGCTCTGTCTGGGATGTCGGGGAAGACCTGGCTTTGCTCTACATGGTCCTTCCTCCTTCAGTGGATTAACTGACTAGCCCGGACACATTCTCACGGACATGGCTGATCCAAGGCAGCAAGTAGAACCAGGCAAAGCCTTTTTCTATTGGCTGAGGCAAGACACTTCTGGTTGGAGGGTTGTGGGCATCGACTCTGCCTTGTTTGTGAGTGAATTCTTTTTTTTTTTTTTAAAGATTTTATTTGTTTGACAGGCAGATATCACAAGTAGGCAGAGAAGCCAGCAGAGAGAGGAGGAAGCAGGCTCCCACCAAGCAGAGAGCCCGACGCGGGGTTCGATCCCAGGACCCTGAGATCATTACCTGAGCTGAAGGCAGAGGTTTTAACCCACTGAGCCACCCAGGCGCCCCTTGTGAGTGAATTCTGAAGGCACAAAAGGGTATGGGGGCAGGAGGTGTAGAGGAATCAGGGCATCTTTACAGCCAACCACATATGGGTACGGAAAGCACTTTTAGATGGGGGAATCTGGGCAAAATCATAGAAGGGGCACATTTGAGGTGATGTGTTCAGGGCATCACACAGAAAAGAAAGAGGCAAGGGAGGAGAAATGGACTACAGCTGAGCCCTGAATAACGTCTGAGTCTGAATGATATCCTATAGAACAGCGTTTCCCCAACTCATAAGTTTGACACCACAACCGCGCTTTTTGCCATGTGTGTATATGTTCTTGAAACCGACTCAATTCTTCAAAACACACATGTATTTAAATACAAACCTTATGCGGGGCACCTGGGTGGCTCAGTGGGTTAAAGCCTCTGCCTTCGGCTCAGGCCGTGATCCCAAGGTCCTGGGATCCAGCCCCGCATAGGGCTCTCTGCTCAGCGGGAAGCCTGCTTCCCTTCCTCTCTCTGCCTGCCTCTCCGCCTACTTGTGATCTATCTGTCAAATAAATAAATAAAATCTTAAAAAAAAATACAAACCTTATGCAACTATTGTAATGGAAAACTAGTATCACTTGCCATGAATGGAAGGCAATCAAGAAAATTAACACAATAAAAACAGTAGTATCACAAGACACCTGGGTGGCTCAGTCGGTTAAGTGTCTGCCTTCTGCTCAGGTCAGGATCTCCGGGGTCCTGGGATGGGGTCTTGCATTGAGCTTCTTGCTCAGCAGGGAGCCTGCTTCTCCCTCTGCCTGCCCCTCCCCACTGCTTGTGCTCTCCCTCTTTCTGACAAATAATAAATAAAATCTTTAAAAAACAACAACAGGCAAACGATAAAACCCCCAGGGTCATTGCATCGCACTCACTATCGTTACCTGTCCAAGGCTATGAGTCTGTGTCCTGCTCTCTGTTATAGAGAGAGATCAGCACATGCTAGGTGTTAAAGACATAGCATCACTGGACAGAAACCGTCTCCTTGATATAACGCATTGTCACTCAGTGCCATACCTCCAGGGATCGGTGTGACCCATACTTGGGAGATCTGCCCTTCAAGAGTGGGGTGTTTTGTTTTTTTTTTTTTTTTTAATTTTTTTATTTTTTTCAGCATAACAGTATTCATTATTTTTGCACCACACCCAGTGCTCCATGCAATCCGTGCCCTCTACAATACCCACCACCTGGTGCCCCCAACCTCCCACCCCCCACCCCCTCAAAATTCCCAGATCGTTTTTCAGAGTCCATAGTCTCTCATGGTTCACCTCCCCTTCCAATTTCCCTCAACTCCCTTCTCCTCTCCATCTCCCCTTGTCCTCCATGCTATTTGTTATGCTCCACAAATAAGTGAAACCATATGATAATTGACTCTCTCTGCTTGACTTATTTCACTCAGCATAATCTCTTCCAGTCCCGTCCATGTTGCTACAAAACTTGGGGATTCATCCTTTCTTTCTTTTTTTTTTTTTTTTTTTTACAGCTTTATAAACATATATTTTTATCCCCAGGGGTACAGGTCTGCGAATCGCCAGGTTTACACACTTCACAACACTCACCATAGCACATACCCTCCCCGAAGAGTGGGGTGTTTGAGCAGGGTCATGGCATGGCTTCTTGGCCCCATCCAGCCTCAGTCCGGTTTTGCAGTCTTCTGTGATAATGAATGCTTAATCAAAAGTGGGAGAGACTGGGCACTTAGTTGGCTCAGTCAGTGGAGCATGTGACTCTTGATCTCGGGGTTGTGAGTTCAAGACCCACATTGGGTGGAGCATACTTAAATAAATTAAAACTTAAAAAAAAAAAAAAGGTTTGAGAGATAGGATGTCACTGGCTCTCTTTGACAGTGCTTGCTTTCTTCCTTCTTTCCTTCAAGAAACTACATTGTTTTTGTTGTTTTTTTATTTATGTCAAGAAACCACATTCTTGGGGCGCCTGGGTGGCTCAGTGGGTTAAAGTCTCTGCCTCCGGCTCGGGTCATGATCCCAGGGTCCTGGGATCGAGCCCCACATTGGGCTCTCTGCTCTACAGGGAGCCTGCTCTCTCCTCTCTCTCTCTCTGCCTGCCTCTCTGCCTACTTGTGATCTCTGTCTGTCAAATAAATAAATAAAATCTTTTTAAAAAAGCCACATTCTTATTTCTTTTACCATATTTGAAATCCAACACGGGCCTATATAGCATAAAATAATAAACAGAAAAACTTGATTTATTTAGATGAAAAGCTTGAGGAAGGTCAGTTAGCAGAAATCCCAAATTTATAGATATTGTTAATAAAATAAACATGTATTCCTTTTAAGCAATTTCTGTAAGTTGGTTCGATTTAAATCCTATGAATTTCAGAATCAGGATTTAAATAATGAGTCAGGAAGACAGTTTTTAGTTTAATTCAACTTAAAAGTATTTCTTTGCAGTGTAACTGTACATTTTAAACGTTGGAGAAAGGATACATTTGTTAAGGAATATATATTTTGACACAGATTAACTTTAATTTATCAGCTAAGACTTACACATTTCACGGTGTACTCTTCTATTTTTTTTTTTAAAGATTTTATTTATTTGACAGAGATCACAAGTAGGCAGAGAGGCAAGCAGAGAGAGAGGAGGAAGCAGGCTCCCCGCCGAGCAGAGAGCCCGACGCGGGGCTTGATCCTAAGACCCTGAGATCATGACCCGAGCCGAAGGCAGAGGCTTTAACCCACTGAGCCACCCAGGCGCCCCTTCTCTTCTATTTTTGCATTTACTAATAAGCCCTCGATTTAAATCAGTGCAAAAGGAAGTAAGTCCGCTGGGCACACTTACTGTGAGTAAGAGATGGCACGATCTCAGGGTCTGAGAGATTCATTTTGCTGTTAATTGCCACGGTTTCTTTTCTGCACGGTGAAGGAAGTTAAAATTCTGAGATCTCTTCTGTCCTCGAACTTACTGGAATTGATAGAGAGAGTGGTAACTGCTGGAGACAGGTTTCATAGCAAAATCTACCTTTTTTTTTTTGCTTTTAAATTCATAATGTACTTTATTTTTTCAAATTAAATTAAATTAATTTTTTTTCAGTGTTCCAAAATTCATTTTTTTATGCACCACATGAAAGTTTATATAGGATTCTGTCCTATGGATGGGCTGGAATTCATTCATACTTAATTTTTGGGTTAATGTACCTTTTTATTTTTTAAAATATTTTATTTATTTATTTGAGAGAGAGCCGGGGTGGGGAGGGCAGAATGAGAGCGAGAGAGAAGATCTCACGCTGGTTCCATGCTGAGCACAGAACAGAACCCCATGTGGCATGGATCTCACCACCCGGATATCACGACCTGAGCTGAAGCCAAGAGTCAGATACTTAACTAACTGCGTCCCTAGGCACCCCTTGGTTAACGTGCCTTTTTAAACCTTGTTTTCCAGAATTTATTTATTTATTTATTAGATTTTATTTATTTATTTGACAGACAGAGATCACAAGTAGGCAGAGAGGCAGGCAGAGAGAGAGAGAGAGAGGGAAGTAGGCTCCCCGCTGAGCAGAGAGCCCGATGTGGGGCTCGATCCCAGGACCCTGAGATCATGACCTGAGCTGAAGGCAGAGGCTTTAACCCAGGTGCTCCCAGAATTTATTTTTAAGTCATCTCTACATCCAACATGGGGCTCAAATCCACAACCCCGAGATCAAGAGCCATGTGCCCCACCGACTGAGACAGCCAGACGCCCCAACACACACAGAGTTTTAAAAATACAAATGTAATCACAGTATATGCTGTCTTTGCAGATTGCTTTTTCACGGAAGATGAAAATCTTGGAGATTTTCCCAACTCAATATGTATCAGTCTACCTTTTCCAGTTTTTAAAAATTATTGTGCTGCGGTAATGAGCCAGCCTTTATCCCATGTACACACACAAATAAGTCTTTTTTAGGGTGGTTTCCTAAAAGTGAGAATATTAAAATGTTGAGACAAAAATCGGATTGCCCGCCAGTGGCATTCTCAATTCTCAATGGTTTCTCTCATTCTTGCTGACACTGGATAGTCTCAGTGTTAAAGAAACGTTGCCAAGCCCATCTGAACATTTTCCCATTAATAAGCAGATTATATATATATATCTTGTATTTTCTAATTTTGTTGTAGAGAAGCAAATAGAAAAAAATCTCTATCAATAATCTTAATATTTATTAATAATCTTAATTATAATAATTCTTAATCTGAGTTATCTTCATCACCTATAATCTTACTCTCAGAAATAGCTATTGCTCATATTTTGTTATATACCCTCCCAAGGCTTTTTCTGTGCATCTGTACACATACAGTTTTATAAATTTTTAATGCATTATTTGTAAATTATATTATACATATTTTATACATTATTTTCAATGATATGCCATCATATAGATATATTTGTAATGTACTTACATAATCCCCTATTGCAGAAGGTTTGGGTGGTTCTCTGCTTTTTTGTGGCTAGTTTCGATTTAGAGCAAAGCTTTGTGAATATTCTTAATTATCTCTTTAGGATAAAACCCTACAGCAACATTGTCCTTAGAAATACATTGTAAGTGACAGATGTGTGCCAGATGTTGTTAGTTTTTACAGAACTAGTTTTCCTTTCTCGTGTCATGGCATCTCTGCATAGCATGAGTTCATGTCCATCTCATTCTAAAAGTATTTGTGGATTTGTGAATATTTGCATGCGAGTTCAGATTCACGGAGTACAAAAGGATTTCCGTGAAATGTTTCTCTGCTGTACTTTTCATCTCCGTGACTTATTTCTTTTACAACCGGAAGCTTGTACCTCTTTCACCCTGAAAACTACAGCCTTGGGAATAGGGTCAATACCTTTGTAATAACTTGATGTGGTGACAAATGTCATTGTGCTTCTCTGCTGCTGGTAGTGAGCCCTGCATCGAATATATAATCGTTGAATTCCCAGGTTGTACGCTTGACGCTAATATAATATAGTGTGTTCACGCTACTTCAAGTACAAATTAAAAAAAGTAAGAAACAAAAAATGTTTCTTCCACACCTCTTCCCCACGTCCCTCTGTCCCTTTCCTAGATTATTAGAAATCCTCCCAGAGAATGGCTGCATTTACAAAGATACATAAACGTAGACATTGACATTGCCCCCACGCCTGGAGAGTATTTCTGTGTAACAATGTATCTTGGACATGGTTCTGTACGGGTACATAGTGCGCTTCCTTATTTTGTTATAGCTGCCTAGCACTCCCTTGTGTAAAATTCCCTGGATAGATGAGACTCCTGTTGATGGACTCTCAAGGTGTTTTCAGTCTTTTGCCATTGCCAGGAGAACTGGAAGAAATATTCTTTTACAGTCATCTGGCCCACTGTGGCGTCTGTAGGTGAGTTCCTAGAAGCGGAGTCCTTGGGTCCAAGAATCTGTGTAGTGGACATGTACATGACTGTAGCCAAAAGTCTCCCCCCGAAAAAGTGGTACCTTTTGCCTGGCTCTCCTCCCTGCAGTTAAATCCATCTTTAGAACAGGCTTTGGATGGGGTTCGGGCAGGGAGGGGGCCGTAGGGAGGTTCCTGCTTCTCCTCCCGTGGCTATGCCTCTGAGACCCGCTCTCTGTCCTCATCTGTGTCTCCACAGAGCAAGCTGGTGAAGTACTTCAGCCGTCAGCTGTCCTGCAAAAAGAAGGTGGCCCTTCAGGAACGCAACGCTGAGCTGGACGGCTTCCCCCAGCTCCGCCACTGGTTCCGGATCGTCGACGTGCGCAAGGAAGTCTTGGAGGTGACCAGAGACGGCCCCCTGCCCCCTGCCCCTGATCGGACAGAAACCAGTGTGTTTTGGCCTGTGCCTGGCACATAGTAGGCCCTCAAAAAAAATGTGTTGGACGAAGGCATAGAGGATCTCTGATGCTGTCCAAGTGGGTTGTTAAGAGTGTGGTTCTACGCTCAGCCCCGTCTTCCTCCAGCTCTGCTACTCATTAGCTCAGTCACCTCGGCTGAGTCACGTTACCTTTTAGAATGGGTCTGTCCAGCAGAACTTCTGCGGTGATGCAGATATTTTGTATCTGTGCCCTCTGATGCATTGGCCTCCAATCCCAGGGAGCCCTTGAGTGCTTCGATTGTGATTAGTGCCTGGGGCTGATGGATGGAATTTTTACTTATATTTAATGTTAATGAATGTGGCTGGTGGCCACCATAGTGGGCACTATGGACTGAGGGTATTAGTTTTCTCATCTGTTTTTATTTTATTTTATTTTATCATTTTATTTTATTTTATTTTTTCAGTGTTCCAAGATTCATCGTTTATGCATCATACCCAGTGTCTAGGCAATACGTGCCCTCCTTAATACCCACCACCAGGCTCACCCAATCCCCCACTCCCCTCCCCTCCAAAACCCTCAGTTTGTTTCTCAGAGTCCGCAGTCTCTCATAGTTCGTCTCCCCCTCCAGTTTCCCCCAACTCACTTCTCTGCTCCATTTCCGCATGTCCTCTGTGTTACTGTTTATGCTCCACAAGTAAGTGAAACCATATGATAATTGACTCTCTTTGCTTGACTGATTTCCCTCAGCATAATCTCCTCTAGTCCCGTCCATATTGATACAAAAGTTGGGGATTCATCCTTTCTGATGGAGGGAGGCATAATACTCCATTGTATAGTTTTCTCATCTGTTAATGGGGGTAATGATCGCCTCCTCTTCTGAAGTGGCTAGAATGATAAAATGCAATGATCCATCCAAAATATTCCACGCAGTCTGGCACCTGATAGCATTCGGCAAATGTCAGCTTGTTCTTACTGTTGAAAGCTCTGGAAGTAACCAGAGTGGACCACATCCTTAAAATCTCAAGGGCAAAGAGATTTCCCTACCTTCTTGGATCCCAAGGCCTCACTGTTTCCAGGGACCAGTCCAGCCCTCATAAAAACCGGTCACTGAATATTTGGGGCCAGGAGCTGTCCTAAGGGCTTTATAGCCAGGATCTCAACCGTTGAGGCTGTTCAGACCCTCACAATCCCCTTTGGAGGTGGGGACAATAATCCCCCTTGTGCAGAGCAAGATTCTGACGCTCCAAGATGAAGCGACTTCCCCTGCTAGGGAGTGGATGGGGCTGACAGGAGAAGGCAGCTCAGAAGGACTCTGGGGCAGGTGGGAAGCTCTGCGCTTTCTCCTCCTTTTTCTGTTGCTGGGGACTTGCTGAGCTGGGTAGACAAGGGTGTGCTCCCCTTGCCTGTAGGACCAAGTACCATTTCTCACGGTGCACCCTTCTTCTGGCTTGAAGAGTCCTGGAAGATTGTCTTCCACCTTTTGTCTTTTTCAGCCCTTGACCTCTAATGTGAGCTCGCCTAGAACCCCCCAGATGCTGAGCTAGATGGGGGACCCACACGTTCCTCCGTCCCAGCCCCTGCACCGCACACATGTGCACTGGATGGTGTATGAATTCTATGTTCCTTTATTTCATTCCCAGGATGGAGTTTCCACGTGAATAGCCTTAAAATGAAAGGTCACATATAACTACGGACAGTTCATTTTATTTGCACCGGCCAGTCCCCTTTTTAGAGGCTTTGGGGACTGTTTATTTATCAAGTGTGGTGAATACAGAGACAAAATCTTCTCAGCTAGAGGTTGAAACCTGGCGGCCCCCAAGCTATTCCTTGAATCTGATGCACAGACATTTTTTTTGTCTGATACGGTATTTGCAAAAAAATTTTTGAGCCAATATTTAGAAGCTTAAAGAGTTTGCATTAAAAAAAAAACAAACCCAGATCTCTGCCTTCTCGAAAAAGCCAAATTTTTGAGCACACTGAGCTGAATTCCCATCCAGTGGCAGTCACCTGATTTCTGCTGCCCCTTCGGATCCTGCAGGCTCTGGCTAGTTGGTAGTTTTGCTCATTTACCTGGCCTGCAAGTGCCCCAGCTCTGGCTCTTACCTTAGTCTGTTAGAATCCTGAGTCCACCAACTAGGGAACGCTGAGGTTCCAGCTCTCTGCCTGCAGCTCCCGCCTGCGTCCACCAGAGGGCCCCTTTCCGAGAAGGAACCTGCAGTATGGCCAAGGCTCTCAAGTAACAGCCTGGGTTCAGATTTACTTGCTGTGCATCCCTGGGCAAGTGGTCTAACCTCTCTGAATTTTAGTGTCCTAATTACAGACCAATGATGATGATGAAAGTACTACTTTATGGGGGTCTTTGTGACATTAAAAGAAAGCCCCCCAAAAACACTTAAAACAGTGTACCATTCATTTCATTTTTGTTTATTATTATCACTTTATTGAACGGAAGTGAATCTGCTCTGTTAGTCCGGGTTTCTTTAGGCTTTGTCCATTTTTTATGTCGTTATTACTTCTGTGATTTTTTTTTTCTGTGACCCCAAATTTCAGGGAAATTTGAGTATTTGGAGAGTAAATGATAGAATTGAAATGCACAAGTGAATTCTGCAGCAAAGAGGAGAAATCTTTCAGGTTGTGAATGAGTCCCTCTAAATGTGATTTGTTTTGTACCTTCAGCTCCTGGACCATCACTTTTCTAAAAGTGGACTTTATTGAGCCATGTGTCCCTATTTGAGAAAAGCCCTAAATGAAATGACTCAAGTGTTGTTTTCTCCTGCTCCCTGCCCTAGTGAGTTGGAAAGGCACTGATCTGGCTTCATGGCCTTTGCCCTGCATCTGTTTTGAGGCGGAGAAAGAAGTTTTCCTCCTTCTGGCTGCCCGTTAAATGTCTGTATTGGGGGTTGGTGAGGGGGTGGGGGGGGCGGGGGGTAGGTATCAGATTTTGTTGTAATACACAGATGTGGTCACGAGAGGGCAGAAGTATCCCACAATATTGTCCTAGACTCTCCATCTTTAGGTGTCTAAAATTCTTATTTAAATAATGTGTGTAAAAACATCGAATGCCATTAACTGCTATAAATGAAGTCTCTCTATTATATATATATATATATTATATATGGATATAGATGCATAATATGCATAAATGCATAAAGATGCATAAATATCAAAGTCTGACAAATTTCATGGTGTCCTGGGACACACCATTTTGGGAAATGGGGGGCAGGGGGAGTGGTTGCTGCTGGTGGTGAAGGGACATTTGTAGCTGGCAATCCTACCATTTCTGTTCTCAGTCCATCTCTCCAGGTGTCCCTGTCCCCACCTCATGCTATACTCCAGTCTTGCCACTTTGTCTTAGAATGCACAGCCTTGCCCCGTTGGGCTCAGAAGAAAATCCAGGTTCATTTCCAGCACCGAGCTACCCATAAGGTTCCAACTTACCACCCCTTAGGGTTCCTAAACCCCCAATCTGGACGGGTGTGGCGGGGGAGAACAGCCATCAAGGGACTTGGCCTATCCAGTGTGCTCTGCTCTGAGATCACCCTGTATTGGGGGTAAGCTAAGCTGAGCAGAGGGCCATCCAAAGACAAGGGAATTGGAGACTGCCCATAAGGAATTCAGGGAGGACATATAATTAACTGCCACCATCTATGGAGTACTGGCTGTGTGCTAACGATAGGGGCTACTTTACAAAGTATGAACACTTAAGACTCCCATTGTACAGGTGAATAAAGTGAGGCTCCCAGAGAGGGTAAGTGACTTGCCCAAGGTAATGAGTGGCCAAGCGGAGATTCAAACCCAGGCCTGTTCCCCCTAGCTACCGCTAGGCGGCAGTGTGGAGGCTCAGCCCTCTCTCACCCCGCTCTGGGCCCCTGAGATATGTTCACCATCCTTCTTTCTCCCTGGCTCTAGGAGATCACCCCCGGCCAGCTGAGTCTGGAGGACCTCTTGGAGATGACAGATGAGCAGGTGTGTGAGACCGTGGAGAAATACGGAGCCAACCGAGAGGAGTGCGCTCGTCTCAATGCCTCCCTGACCTGCCTGCGGAATGTCCACATGTCAGGTGAGCATCAGCCCTGGGGACGGAGGCTCGTCCCCAACACGTCGTCCTTGGTTCCTCCAGATTTCTGCGCCTGAGCTGCAGGCCAGGATGAGACAGTCAGCTTTGGTTGGTAAATACCAAATTTACCAAATTCCCCAAAGAGGGGAATTCCGAAGCTGGAAGGGGTGAAGGCACCTCTTGGAAGCTCGTGCTCAAGGGAGTGCCGAGCTGGTAGGGCATTTGGTTCTGGATAATAATGGCCCAGATATGGAAATCCGGGTGTGCAGAGCTGATCAGGGTACTGGTACCTTAGACATTCTTAAGTGCCTTTGCATGTTGGGTCCACATCCAGCTAACTTCTTATTTTCTTTACATAAACAATAGACTCTCATTGTAAAATAAAGCAGAAAATAGATAAACAAAAAGAAAAGAACTATCCTAGGCTCTGCCCTCTAGGGAACCTACCGTTGTCATTTTTGGTAAAAAGTTTTGGTGTAAGTCTTCCAGACAGATGGGTATATGAGTCCTATTTTTAAACAATATAATTAGGATTATCCATGCACATTTTGAGACACCCCCCCCCCCCATTAAATAACCTCTGTGACTTGTTTTATCAGTTTGGGATCCAAATTGTTAAAAAAAATAAATTCAGCTGAATGAGTTGGAGATCAGTTATGAATCTGCCGGAATCCCTTCCAGCACGCAGAGAAGTCGTTTTTTATAGGCCAGAGGGTGAGGCACGGGAATTATTAGCAAAACAAAAGAGAGGGTTGTTTCCTGAGAGGTTAAAAGTTCTTAAGTTTGGGTTTGCTGTCTTGTGAGGGTGAAGACTCCTTTTGGAGATTGTTTTGTTTTGTTTTTCTTTTTCACATCATCTTTCTTTGCTCTTTCCCATTAATCGCTCAAACCCCCATTTGCCGCTATTAGCTCCTTTTGAGTCTCCCTGCTTCTCTCTAGCCTCGTGATTCCCCCACAAATTCTGGGGCCTTTGTAGCTGGAAGGGATCCGCTCTGCAAACAGGAGCTAAATCTGGTGCATCGGCATGGTTGTTTCGGTTTCCGCCACTGGGTGTCACTGTAGAACCTCAGTCTGGAACAGTGAGGCTGCTGCTTAGCCACAGAAGCCTTTGCTGGATTCAGCATGGAACATTCAACAGGTATTCCCTGCCTGCTGTGTGCCAGCAGGGCTGGGATGTAGCAGGGAATGAAAGAGAGAACATATTTGAAACAGGTCATTGGCCCGAGTCCCCCGTGCACGCCCTCTGGTAGTCCTTCTTGCTGGCACATTCTTACCAAAGCTACGGTCATCCTCAGAAGAAACCCTGGGTCAGAGGCTGTCGTCTCATTGAAGGATGTTGGCAGCATCCCTGGGCTCAGTGATCTGGTGTCGGTATCATCCTCTCTCCTCCCAATCCAAATGTCCCCAGATAGTCCGGTGAAGGTTACCAAGTAGCTTTCCAGAAAGTTTGTATCGATTTCTACCTCTCGCCTCTCCTCCACCCCTGCCCCATGTAATGCTCGGGAGTGAGCACTGAGGTTAGGTTCTTAATTGCTTTTCCGAGTTTATATCTTCCCATCAGAGTTTGGTGAAGTTCTTCTAAGTGGAGCTGGCCTCCCGCTCTGCCCGAAACAGGTGTTTCTGTCCACCCTCCCGAGGCTGAGCACTCACCCTTGTGACATCCTGGGCTGCCCCTGTGAGGGCCTCTAATCTGCTGGTTTTCAGTTTTGGGTTGAGATGTACAGAAATGAATCAGATTTACATGGTAACTCTGTACACACACACTCCTACGCACATGCACACCTGAAATGAGTCTCATGAAAGAAAGAATTGGCATCAAACTCATTCTTACTATACGTGGTATTTTGCTTTCTTTTCTATTTCATTCCGTATCATTTACCTGATGCTGGTAATAACCCATCACTTTCAGGTCACACCTCACTGGTTGTGAGCCGTGGTTTGAAAGACAGTGATCTCTTTGATCCTCGTGGGGGGAAAATTTTTTTCTCTCTACCCTTCTGGGTCCTTAGATGAGGCCACCACCAGATGAACAAGAGGAAACAGAGATTTGCTAACATGCATACCTCCTGTATATGTAGAAGAGCCTTGGGGAAACTGAGTAACTCTTCAGAGTAGCCCTAAGACATCATCTTAAATCACATCTCTAGCTAAAGTCAAAAGAGAGGGTTACACTCAGGGGGTAGGGGGGATGCCTTTATGGGAGGTGACCAGGAAAAGCATAATCAACAAGGGGAAGGTGGTTGTACAGAAATCTCTGCCTTCTCCACTGATAGAAGTTTCTAGAGATTTAAGAATCACCCTTCTGATACCGAGTTGGAGACACCCTTATCCATGGAGGTTTCCCTTATCAATGTCAATGTCTTTTACAAAAGTACGACTTCTACTCGGGTACCAGAGCTTCCCCTCTGTCTGCTGTTTCTTCAAAATAATCAGCCTAAAATAGCCCTTCTGCCAAAGGGATATATATTCTGGGGTGGCAAATTCCACTCCCCTTCATCCTCCTGCCTCTACCGACCCTTCCTAGGCAGCTCTGATCCCGTCTACAATGTCCTGCTCCATTTCCAGCCTTAGGGCCACAGAACTTTGACAACGGTGGCCAAGTCCTGCACGTTTGTCAAAATCCTATGGCTCTTGGTGCTGAGGTCAGCATGGGGAGCCACTCAACTCAGTGCCATGCATTACGTCGCACAACCCAAGATGTTGGAAGCAAAGAAGTTTGTATGACTGTTTATAAGGAAAGAGGCAGGGGGATAGCTGAGCACAGCCCCTCCGAACAGCAAAATCGGGGGACTTTTAAGCTGCCAGTGCGTGCATATACACAGAGGTGCTTGGCAAAGGACAGTTTGGTCTAGAATTGGGGCAGAAGCCATCCTAAGGTGTCAGAGGAGTCCAGCTCTTAGCTGGTTGAAGTCACAGGCCAGCCCGGGTCGGCTCGTCGGTGCTCTGCCTGCACTTAGTCCCATGTTTGTGTGCTCGAAGGGGTTTAAATCCTGCAAAAATGACCCAAGCATGGGCAGTAGGTCAATCTTGACTTCTGAAAAAGCACTGGGAGCTTTACTGAGGATTTATTGTCTCTGCTGTGGTCAGACTATGTCCTGGCTTGGGAGTGGTTGGTTTTTTTTACGTTCTTTTGTTCCTGAAAACCATTAACTGTCGAGGTCTATTTTTTTTTTCCCTGCAATTTTAATGCATCCCGGGGAGTTCTGCGAGAAATGTACTTGTGTGAATAGCGCCAGCCAGGCATCGCCCACAGACCGGCCGGGGTCCTCACGTGACTTCTCTGATGTTGAGAAAGCTGCATCTTGCTTCATTTTTCTGGGGACCCCTAACTCCGTCTTGTCTACTCACCCAGCTCCAAACTTCCCCGGAGTCATACTTTACTTCTGCTTTTCCTGTCTGCGGCGGGGCTGCTCACCACTTTTTTTTTTTGCTCATCGCATTTTAATTTAAATTTTAACCTTTTGGGAGGAGTGATTTTTTTTTTTTTTTTAAACATGGGTGTCTGTCTCCTCACTAGACCATAAGCTGCAAAAGGGCAAGGATCGGACCTCTTTCTGGTCATTGTTTTATTCCCAGGCCTGATATCAATATCTGATACACTGTAGGGACTTAGTAAACATTCCTGAATTAAAAGAATTTTTTTTAAGTTTTATTTTTTTAAAAGATTTTATTTATTTGACAGACGGAGATCACAAGTAGGCAGAGAGGCAGGCAGAGAGAGAGAGGGAAGCAGGCTCCCTGCTGAGCAGAGAGCCCGATGAGGTGCTCCATCCCAGGACCCTGGGATCATGACCTGAGCCGAAGACAGAGGCTTAACCCACTGAGCCACCCAGGTGCCCCTGGATTAAAAGAATTTTTTAAAAAAGACTTTATTTGAGAGAGAGAGAGCACACAAGCAGGGGAATCAGCAGAGGGAGAGGGAGAAGCAGACTCCCCCCGAGCAGGGAGCCCAATGCGGGGCTGGATCCCAGGAACCTGGGTTCATGACCCGAGCTGAAAGCAGATGCTTCACTGACTGAGCCACCCAGGCACCCCAATATTTCTGAATTAATGCACCTTTTTCCACATTTAGCCCGTGCAAATCACCAGGGGCTTAAAGTACGTGGTCCTTCTCATGGGTTGCAGAGAAAGCTCAGGATTTGGCTTCCGTTTAGAGCCCCAACTGTTCCCATTTCCCCTTCAAGCCTTAACTGTCGGCTAAGTCTGTTAGCTACATAGAATTTTCTGGATCAGGCATGCATTTCACATCTTGCTCTGGGCACCGCGGTCTAGAATTCCCTTTCTCTTTGTTTTCCCAGTGAATCCCTGTTTATCCTTAAGCCCAACCCCTGCCTCCAAGCCTCTGCACTTTGTTGAATGAATGAATGAACGAACAAATGAATGAATGCTCTGCCACCAACTGACCATGTCTTACAGTGGTTGTCAGTTTCCTGGCCTTCCTCTCCCATCTGACTGTGACCTCCTGTGGGGCAGGTGCAGTTACAAGCCTAGCTTCTGACTCAGGGTTCCCCTGTTGAGGGAAGATGCAAGCTGTTTCATGTACTTGCTACTGATCTCCACCAGGGGGAAGCAGTGAGCCATCCTTTTAAATCTTCCCTCAAATACAATCTTTGGTTCCTAGAAGCTTCTAACTGTCTTGGGAGCTGGATGATTCCATCATTTCCTGCCCTACACTTTAACCAAAAATGTTATCCCAAACTAGGGAACACAGTACTGTCTTTCCCATGAGACTGGTTCTTAAGCATCATCCCATATTTATTTGCCGTGGTAACCCCAGCTCTCACCGGGAGGGCTGGCCTCTTGTACAGTGATGATGTCAGATATTTTAAATTCTGGTGTGGAGCATCTGGTGGCTCAGTCGGTGAAGCATCTGCCTTCGGCTCAGGTCATGATCCCAGGGTCCAGGGGTCCAGTCCCATGTCCTGCTCCCTGCACAGCAGGGAGTCTGCTTCTCTCTCTACCCCTCCCCGCTGCTTGGGATCTCTCTCTCTCTCTCAAATAAATAAATGAAATCTTTACAAAAAATTCTGTTGCATACTGGTGACTCAAAGCATGTTTGTTAAACGACTGAAGGAATACAACTTGTGTGGAGAAACTCATGGAAGCAGACGGAGACAACCAAGCTTTATGCCTGGAGGAAATGTGTACTCTCCGCCTCTCTGTCTCCCTCTTAGAACATTGGGGCACCTTTATTTCAGACGTGTGACTCTAATCTTAGTGTTCTCCCTCGGTTTTGGGGATAGCCTTGTTTCCCAGTGTCCAAGAAGCCCCCAAGTTAGGAAGAAATGAACGCTTCTTCCATTCTCACAGCTTGTTAGATCAGCCTTAGCCCAAATCCAAAGAATCTTCAATTGTCCTTTCAACAAGTTCAGGGGACCCCAAAGCCATGATATCTTAACCTTTTCTTGTTATATCAGATGTGTCCTGAAACCAAAAAAATTCGTTTGTTCAACAAAATTTGTCAAATGCCTGCAATATGTCAGGTACCGGTCTGATCTCTGAAAATGCGTGCTCAGATGTCTGTCCTCCGGTCTCTCCATTCTAGCGGGGGTGGGGGAGACAGATGTTGTGTTATAATCATAGTAAACAAGTGCATTGTGAAGTATGTTAGAATAAGTGCAGTGGGGGGAAGAAAAAGAAAAGTGGAGCAGTCTCGGAGGGATGGCAGTGCCATCCCTGGGAATGGGGGGAGGTTGTCCTGCTAAATAGTGTGGTCAGGGCAGGCCTCCATCCTCTTCAGTTTTCCTTTCTGCTTTCCCCTCATTAAGCCTTCACTGTTTGCTAACGGTATGGAATCTGGTTAAACTCCGGTTCTGCCAAGTCCTGGGCCTACCACCTCTCAGCGATGTGATTTCCAGTATGGCATTTCGCGATTCTGAGCTTAGCTTCCTAAGCAGTGGGATGAAGATGATGATGATTTCTACCCATTGGTTGTTGGAAGGGTTACAGGAGATGGTACAGGCAAAGCACAGGGCCTGGCTTGGATTAGGTACATCATGAGTCTTATTGTTACTGTTACTGTCATGATCATCATTAGCACCATCCCTACCCCCATCGTGCACTCGCCATCACCACCCTTGCTGCTGAAGTTCTGTCACCATCACTACCACATCATCACCACCATCATCGTCACTATCATCATTATCACCACCATCCATACCATCACCATCACCATCAACACCATCACCACCACCATTGACACCATCAACACCAACATCATCACCACTATCATTGTCACTGTCATTATCATTATCATTATCAGCACCATTCATACCATCACCATCACCATCACTACCGTCCACACCATTGCCATCATTATCATTATCATCATCACTATCAGCATCACCACCACCGCCCACATCATCATCACCATCACCACCACCACCATCATCACCACCACCACCACGATCAACACCATCAACACCAATATCATCACCATCACCACCACCATCAACAACACCATCAACACCAACATCATCATCACCACCACCCTATACAACGTCACCACCACCATCATCATCCTCATCAACACCAACCTTACCATAACCACCAACATCACCACAATCATCACCATCACCAGGGTCCTCTAGCCTTTCTCTGCCCCCAACTCTTTTCCCTCTACCTTCTTGCCATCCTCTTTTCTTTTTCTCTCCAAAGGGCCCATGACCTTCAGTTTCTTAATCATGCTTCTCATTCTTTGTTTCTCTGATTTCCCTTCCCTCTAAGCCACTTTCTCCCTCAACATGACTTCGTCTTTAGAACCTATTCTCCCCCCTCTGTTTGACTTGACTGTTCTCTAGGGGTGGGCCACTTTTCCCCTGACCAAGAACATTATAGCCCGAGCATTTTTCCATGGCACCCATTTTCTCCATCATGGTCAGTGCAGAGCCAAGGTCCTAGGGTGAAATGGATTGTTGCAGAAGAGTATGTGCCTGCCATTTGCTCCCTATCACCCACTGTCCCTCCAGTCCCAGATTGGCGGCCTCAGGCCTGAAAACCACAGGCTCCCTCCTCGAACTTTCCTCCCTAGATCACAACTGCTTATCAGAGAAGACCCCAGGGGGACAAGACTTAGAAACCACAGTGCAGATGCTGTGCCTTTCCTTCTCTTCTGTTTCCTCTTTGTCCCTTCTCCTCTTGGGGTTTTGACTGTTTTCAGACCAATGTGGGCAGTCATTTGCATCTTCTGCTTCCCCAGAAAAAACCCAGGTCCCAGGTAATGGAAGACCTTGCTTTTCTCCTTCCTTTGCTTTCCTTCCTTCCTTTCTTGCGCATTTATTTAGCACTTATCATGCATTGGTATATATCAGGCACTGTGCTAGATTCCAGGGCCTGGGGACTTTCTCAGGGCTTCAGTGGGGAGCTGAGACCCAAAGCAGGAGGAGGAGTTCTCCTAATGACTGGGGTGGGGGTGGGTGGTGGGAGCATGCAGAAGTGCCTCATGCCAGGAGGTAGAGTGTAGCGTGGGAGGCTCAGATAGACCCGTGTGACTGTGAGTGCTGAGGAGGGCCGGCCTCTGCGGTGGACCTTGGCACGGAGCTGCCATCGAGGGGTGTGGAGTAGAAGATGCATGGGTCACTGTCCTGTTTGCAAGCAAGCCCTCTGGCTGCAGCGTGTGGGGGAGGGGTGGCTCACAGTGAGTTGCCAGGAGGCGCAGGAGGAGGCTTGGACAGGCACACGTTGCAGCACTGTGGAGCTCCAAGATCAAGAAAGAATTTTCCAGATGCCGTATGGGGCAACTTAGTAAGTTTCCTTAAGTAGCACAGGGACAGGGCCCGTGGGCAGAGAAAGTGGCCCCTTTGGCTGTATGAAGCTGGTGATTATGTGCTTTGTGCTCGAGGGGGAAGGGACGGGCCGGAGGTAGATCATAAATGTCTTCGAATTTCTACTCATGAAGCTACTTTCCCGGGATTTTTCTCGTGCTTATCATTGAGCTTGACATTAAGCCGTGTACAGGCAGTCAGGAGGCCGTTGAAGAATGTAGCAACCAGCACGTCTTTGATCCATATCGGAGCTCTGCAGGCTGTAGGCCAGCCTTCTGGGCTAAAGATGAACATTTTTCTGCTTCTGTCCCTCCTCCCAGGGCCAGAGAGGAGGCCAGGGTGCCATGAGCAGGCAGGTAGCTCCAGACCCCAGGGGCCTCTCAGGGGCTTCGGCCAGGCGCTCTCCAGCTCCTCCTGCATGGCCACGGGGAGACTGGCAGCCAGGAGGAAAGACAGGATGCAGAATGGTCCGGAAATAGCCTCGAAGCGCCCTCTCTCTCTCTCCTTCCCTGTTGGGGTATTCAACGCAGCCCACTAGAACCCTGCCTTCACCGCAGCCTTCCTTTGACTAGAACAAAGAGTAAGAGCGGTCTTGATTGCCCTATTGTTCCAGTTGCTTCTAACTTTGGGATGACTGGGTAGGGCGAGGGAGAGCAGGGCCCCTCCCAAAGCCTGCAGGGTCTGGTGTGTTCCAGCGCTGACGTCCTCTCTTCCCCTCTTGGTACACTCTCCAGCCCCGAGCTGTGGGTTCTCAGGAACCCCTTACACACACGGAGCGCCATGTTGGGTCTCTCCATGGCAAGCGATAGAAACTTAATGCAACCTTACAAATGCCTCATTCATTCACTCCGTGAGCACCGATCTTCCTGTCTTGGTCACCATGGGGGACAGGGACACAGTGAGAGCTGGACATGCTTTCAGCTCCCATGGACCTTGTATTCTAGACCCACACTGCCCAGTCGAGCAGCCTCTAGATTCATGTGATACCCATGAAAATGAAATAAGATAAAAAATTCACTTCATCCGTCTCACCAGCCGCCTTTCTAGTGGTCCATGGTTGCATGGGGCTAGTGGGTACCCTACGGGAGAAGCAGAGTTCTGGGACATCCCCATCACCGCAGAAGGTTCTATTAGATGGTGCTGCTCTAGACTAAGTTGAGAAAAATGATAAGAAAAATGACAAATGATGATCGGCTTTATGCGGAGAATTAAAATACGGTGACAGGAGGGTGACCGGGTGTCTCGCTTTGATGGGATGGTCGCGGTGGGGGTGTCATTCAGAGTTTACCAGTGAAGCAGACCCAGGAGGATGAATGTATTAAGAGATTAGGGCGGGGATCGCCTTATTGTTGGGGAGGGTGGGTGGGTGGGTGGGCCCGCCCATCGGGAAGGGCCAGCTGCCTTTGTTCTGCTCTTAATGCCTTTTGAAGGATTGAATCAGGCCCGTCCAGATTATTGAGGGTAATCCTCCTGATTTAAAGTCAGCTGATTAGGGACTTTAATCACATCCACAAAATACCTGTAAAGCAACCCACAGATTAATGTTGGATGGAGTACCTGGGGACTCCGGCTTAGCCACGTCAGACCATCCCAGTGGGCATCTCTGAGAAGGTGACATTTAAACTAAGCCTTGAATGACAAGAAGGTTTACCTGCCATGAAAAGAGCGGGGAGAGCGCCTTCTGAGAAGAGCAAATGGGTCATGCCAATCTCCAAAGCTTTCTGAAGAAGCAGAAAGAAGGCGCTCACCGCTGAACCATGGCGTGTGCTCTGGTGATTTTTTGCTGTGTGACAGCTGACTCAAAACTCAGTGGCTTAAAACCACCACTGCTTTGTTTTCTCTCATGATTGTCTGGGTGGCCTGGGCTCAGTGGGGTCGATCCTTCATACCATGCATTATGGCTTGACTGGGCTGGAACATTCAAGATGGCGCACGTACACGGACGGCAGTTGGCACTGGCTGTTGAGGGGAACTCAGTTCAGGCTGTCTGCTGGGGCACCCACATACTGCCTTTCTGTGTGGCTTGGGTTTCATATAGCAAGAATAAGCATTCTAAGAGGGAGAAAGGGGAAGCTGTCAGGTATCTCAGAAGCTAGTTCTGGAATAGGTACAGTGTTCCTTCTGCTGGTAACTATATCAGTGAGGGTCAGTTGGAGAGGAGAACCACCGTGAGTATAATGGGAAAATGAATTTATCCTAGGCGTACAGACCTTATACAACTGAAGGAAGAACTGGGGAAGCAGAAGTTCATAAGGGGAGACTGAGGACTCGGAGAAAGGTCTCTAACCTGCCCTGATGTGGGTAAGCCAGCCTGGGTTGTTGGAATCCTCTGGAAGCCAGCACATCCATCTGTTGCAGGGAAACCAAGAAGAGGGACTAGAGGAGACGCTCATGGAAGGTGGTTGTTTCTTTGGAGCTGTTGCTTCTGTGAGTTTGCAGGGACGTGTCTGGTGTTGGATTTGAGGTCGGTGTGGTCACCGAGGCCCACTGTCAGGATGAGAAGTGGGCCCCAGAGTGGGAATGACTATGGAGAAACCAGACCAACACCTCTACATCTGTCCCCTGTTGTCCCTCACCCGTGTCTTAGAGCCTCATAGATGCTGCTTCCTGCACATCCCAAATTTTGTACATTGGACAGCTCTAACCTGGGACTCTACAGAGACAGGATTTTGGAAACACAGGTGCCCGAATCTCGCCAGGCTGACAACATACTAGTATAGATCAGGGAGCGGGGGCAGCAGGATGGCAGGTCAGGGGAGCGGAGGCAGACCGGACCAGCTTCTCGGGGGCCTCAGGACCATGGCAAGAAGCTCGGGTTTCTTTGAAGCAGAGTAGGGGGCTGTTGGAGGGTTTTAAAGACGGGAATTGTCTTGATTTGATTTTGTTCGACTCCTAAGTCAAGGGTGAACAGAGCTGGTTTGGGGCAAGTTTCAATCCATTGGTCAATCTCCCTTCTTCATGCCTTAGTCCTGCCTCCCTTGGGCTTGGCCTCAACTCTCCCTGTTTAACTCCACCTTACTTTTCTCATCTGTAAAATGGTAGTATCTTCCTTTGGCGCTGTTGCCAGAAAAGAAATGAGTTAATCAATAAACGCTTAGCCTGATGTCTGACAAATTGCATGCCTAGGACATGGCTGGCTATGATTATCTTTATTATTATTTTTTTAAGTCAGTTCCCCACCCATCCTGCCCCTGGCCTTTGCCTTATAGCCGGGGAAGCAGAACCCCCGCTGAGAAACTCGTCCAGGGCTTCATCTGCCCTTCCCGATATAGCTGCTACTTCTACTTTCTTGTTGGCCACCTTTGGCCCCTCTCTTGAACCCTCCTGCCACTTCATGAGGTCAGCTCTGGCTTTTGTAGGAATCCCCCAGTGAGAACAAAGGGAACCTGGCTCCCAGCTGGCCTCTCTGATCTGAGCCACGGTCCTCCCTCTCTGAATTCCCTGCACCTGGGAGGTAACAGAGCAGAATTGGGCACAGAACTGAGACTGAACTTGAACTGTGTAGTTGGCAGGGGCTGCACTGTTTGATTATCGTGGGTTCTGTGTCCACTAAATCGGATGAGCAGAAATCAGACCCAAACTGACGGTTCCATTTGAGAATCAGACCCCAGCTCCTTCCCCCAGGCTCCCGGTTGGTCCATCTTCAGATGTCTTCATTAGCTTATCACACCAGCTACCCTGACCTAATTGCTTTTCTTGAAAAGCCTGCCCCAGGGCCTTTGCACAGGTCATCCTTTCTGCCTGGAATGTTGTCCGTGGCTGGTTCCTTGTCATTTCAGTCTCCGTTCAAATGCCACCTTCCCGGAGCATCTCACGTCCATCTCAGCCACTCATAATCCCATTACGCTGTTTATTTCCTTCATGGTTCCTACTTGTTTATTTATTGGTTTGTTTCTCTACTCCTTGCCAGAACAGTGGTTTTCAAAGCTGAATGTGCACCAGAATCCCCAGAAGGGCTCTCAGACTTTCTGTTTCAGCTGGTCTGGGGAAGTGCCCAGGCACCTGTATTTTTAAGAAGTTCCCGTTTCTGCTGCTGCCACGGGTCTGGGGACACCACTTTGAGAACTACTAGGATAGCACGGTTCCAGAGCCTGGCTCAGAACTGTCGAGTAGAAAGTAGTCGCGGAGCGATTAAGTGATTGATGGTGGCCCATGATCATAGTAAGAGTAGATAGCGCTTGGGTTCTTACTGAGAGCAATGATGTGCCGGTTAATTGACCAGCTGCACTGGCTCGTTTGATGCTTTCAACAACCTCATGAGGCTTAGATGCTTATTTTTTCTATTTACTGGTAAGAAAACAAGCCCAGAGAGGTTGCCTCCTTGGCCAGGGTCACACAGGAGTGTCAGAGCCAGGGCTGGAACCCCAGTTGTGGGTGGGGACGGCTTTCTCCTTAACCTTGGCGGGGGGAGTCCGTATATTTCCATTCGCTCAGCTGGAGTGCGCAGCCCTCTGTGGGGCTCACAGGGGTGGAGCAGCTGAAACCAGAAATAAGAGAAAAAGACATTTTTTAGAGCGTATATGTAAATACTAAATGATAAGTGCATTGCACATTCACAGAGCACGTTCAGTTTTAAGAAGCCTCCAGGCTGCAGATGATCCTGTTCGATCCTCACAGACGTATTGGTGGTGGGCAGACCGGGATGAGCACCCATTTCACAGGTGGGAAAACAGGCCAGCAGAAGGCCACTCCGACTTGCCGCAGAGCTGGAGTTGGAACAGCAATACCTGTTCCTGGCACTCGGCGGCGAGCCCCTTCTACTGTGGGGTATTTGGGAATGCTGATGGGGGGCACAAAGCCCCTCCAGGTCAAATCCCAGAGCTGCAGAGCTGGGACACTGCCCTGAGGTGGGTGTGGAGGGTCAGAAGTCCCCAGAGCCTCGCAGCACTGGGAGGGTCCCCCTTCTCCCAGCAAGGCTTTCTGCCCTATTCTTAGCACTGGTCCTGGGAGAGAGTGGATTTCTGATCCTTGGGTATGTGATTATATGTGAAAAGTGCAGTAAATGTAGGGAGGGTAGGGGGAGTGGAGAGGAGTGTTCTTAGGTGGTGGTATTATTTAGAACCAAATTTGTGCCCCCCACCCGCTCCGCCTGACCCCCCACCCCACACGCCCCACAAATGCCCCAGTACTCTGACATAGCATTACTGGAAACAAGGAGATAGTTCCAGTTCATTACAGTTAGGTTTTGCACTCAAGTGGCCTTTTGTGTTGTTTAATTATTTTCCAGAATACTGACAGAGTCTTGTATGACAAGCGCTCAAGCTACTGTCTGGGGAAGGGGGAAGAAAAGGCACTGGGTTTTTGTTTTGTTTTGTTTTTTAAGATTCTATGTATTTAATTTGAGAGAGAGACAGTGTGAAAGAGTGAGGCGGGGAAGCAGCAGAGGGAGGGAGAGAACCCTCATATAGACGTCCCGCTGAAAGAGGGGCCTGACACTGCGGGTTCCCAGGACCCTGAGATCACAATCTGAGCTGAAACCAAGAGTCAAATGCTTAACCGACTGAGCCCCACAGATGCCCCAAAATGGCACAGTTTTGACCAAATTTTCAGGTTACCTAGTTTTTATTTTTAATTTTTAAAAAAGATTATTTATTTATTTGACACAGAGAGAGAGAGAGAGATCACAAGTAGGCAGAGAGGCAGGCAGAGAGAGAGGGGGAAGTAGGCTCCCCTCTGAGCAGAGAGCCCGACGTGGAACTCGATCCCAGGACCCTGAGATCATGACCTGAGCCCAAGGCAGAGGCTTTAACCCACTGAGCCACCCAGGTGTCCCTTCAGGTTACCTAGTTTTTTAAAAACGGATACATAGAAGACAATTCTAGAAGGAGATACACTTGGATACTCAGCGTAGTTGTCTTGGATGGGGGGTGATTATTATTCCTCTTTTGCTTGTCTGCATTTTCTATCTTTCTGGGCAAGAAACAAGTAGTTGTGTAACTTCAAAGAAAAACAAAATCGAAGGGAAAAAACTCCTCCTCGAATCTGTCTCTCTTGCCATACGTTCCTCCTGGCTGCTGGTGCCTGGTGGGGCTCGATGTTCAGACCCTACAGACTTCGATGATTTCATCTACTTATTAAACCCCACTTCTTTTTCTTCTTCTTCTTCTTCTTCTTTCTTCTTTCTTCTTCTTCTTCCTCTTCCTCTTCCTCCTTCTCCTTCTTCCTCTTCCTCCTTCTCCTTCTTCTCCTTCTTCTTCTTCTAAAGATTTTATTTATTTATTTGAGAGAGAGAGAGAGAATGAGTGAGCGAGAGAGAGAGAGAGAGAAGAGAGAGCATGAGCTGGGGAGGGGCAGAGAAACAGACTCTGCACTGAGCAGAAAGCCTAATGAGGCACTTGATCCCAGGATTCTGGGATCATAACCTGAGCCAAAGGCAGACGCTTAACTGACTGAGCCACCCAGGCGCCCTGTTACACCCCCTGCTTGCATCTGTTCAAAAGAGAAAACCTCCTGCCTGCCTGTTTTGAAGTAAACCTTCCCATGGCTTAGCACTCCTAATGATGCTTTGAGCAAGACACAGCTTAAATGCCACCACTGCCAGGAAGCCTGCCTTGATTGCCCCTGCTCTCATCTTGGCAGTTATCTCGCAGTTGTTTTGATATAGAAACCTCCCAAATCAGATGATAGATTCCTAACATCGCAGGCGCCATCTCTTAGTGACAACAAAAATAATAACTTATTAAAAGCATACTGTGTATCGGGTATTATCCTAATTTTAAGAAAAACTTCACTTATACTTCAGAACTTCCCCCAGATAGGGGCACCTGGGTGGCTCAGTCAGTTGGGCATCTTACTCTTGGTTTTGGATCAGGTGGTGATCCCAGGGTCATGAGATCGAGCCCGGCGTCAGGTCCCATGCTTAGCAGGAGGTCTGCTTGGGATTCTCTTCTTCTCCCTCTGCCCCTCTCCCTGCCTGCACACGTGTGCACACTCTGTCTCTCTAAAATAAATAAATAAATATTTAAAAAAAAAAAAAGGGACTTCCCCAGGAGATAGGGACTCTTAGTCCCTATCAATTTTCAGTTTTCAGATGATAGAAAAAAGTCACGGGGCAGGGGGGATCCGAGTGACCCCAGGTCACATGGCCACCTGCCAGCAGCGGCCAGGACCTGAGCTCCACCGGCCACACATGCCACACAGCCACACTGCTTCTTTAGTTTTCTGTGACGTACTCATCACAGTGGCAAAAGTGTCATCGAATGAATTAACGAACAAATGAACTGTCATAATTTAATCATGGGAACTGTGCCCTTGGAGTGGAAGGTGGAAGCATTTTTACATTTGCTCTGGGAGAGAGAAGTGAGCAGAAGACAATTTCTGTCTCTATGTCAATGACGGGCTTACGGGGTAGAGAGATGAGCAGATAATGAGAGAATCCTCCCGAAGATGGCCAAATTCTGCCCTCTGTCAGCTTTTGTAAATAAAGCTTTATTGGAACACCGCCGTGTCCATTCGTTTACACATTGTCCATGGCTGTTTCCATCCTACAGGAGCGGCGCTGAGCAATATGGCAGGGTATGGCCGAGAAAACCTAAAATATTCACTCTCTGACTTTTTACAGAAAGAGTTTGGTCACCCTTGCTGCAAAAGACCAGGCGAGAGATGAGTGTCTCCTTAAACAAAGGCACTCGTGGTTGAAACCAGGTGAGATCTCAGGCTGATATAAAGAGGGAGGAGGGGAGTAGGTAAGCAGAGAGGTCCCAGGTGGAGAGGAGGGGTGTTGTCCCTGGTGATCTCAGTCCTAAGAGAGAATTACTATTTGCACGGCGTGTACAGGGAGCTGCTGACTTTTGACTCCTTACAATACTGTGTGCTTAAGGGAAGGAATAAAGGGCATGTCTAGAGAGGTTAAGTAACTTGCCCAGGGCACACAGCTAGGACATGATAGAGCCTGCCTGGCCTCAAACCCATGCCGGTCTCATCCAGAGGATTCACTTTCATCTCGCAGTGTCCTGTGTGCTGAGCTTTCTGGTCTTTCCCCGCCAGACTGTGGGTTCTCTGGGGGGGCGGGGACCACAGCCCATTATCTCTGGAGTTGCCGTGCAACTAGCATTTTGCGAAGCGACCCACTACCCCAATGGGGTTCTGAGCATGGGGCTGCCTCACGCTCCCGATCTCCCTCCTGACTTCACCCCTCACTTAAAAAAGGAAACTCCATATGGCCGCCCTTCCCCCAACCACCGGAGGACCTGTTGCCACCTCCAGCCTCCACGTCAGCCCTGTCCTTGGGCACAGAGCTCAGTTTAGTTCTATCATCTGATCATTTTCTTTCTTTAGCGCTTTTGTTTTGTCCCTTCTCTGTCTGGTACTTTGTGGAGGAGAAAGGAGGCGGACAGGCTTGGTAATCGGATACCAGGACGCCCTCAGTGACTGAGGCTGACATTGTTTTCCAAGCTCTCCCTTCTAGAGGCCTTCCGCCTTCATTGTCATGGAGGGTGGAGGGGTTGAGAGGCAGGGCTGGAGTTTTGCTTTATAAACCCTAGCAGTTCGCGTCCAGACGCCGGTGGGCTGCAAACCCCTGGATACTTTTTCTTCCCTGTGTTTATTGCCCTGGACGAACCTTGCCCCCCGGGGCCACTTTGTGCCGATGATTCCTGATGGCCGCCAGGAGGCGCTGTCTGATAATCTTCCTTCTGCTCAGCTTTTTCTAGCCACACAGCCTTGGAGCTTGGGGTTCCTGCCCACCTCCAGTTGGCTCAGACGGGGGTCTTGCCGCTGCTCACCTCCCTGCGAGGCTCATGTCATTGCCGCTCGCTCGCTGGTCTCCCTGCCAGGCTGCAAGACCAATTAAGAGAAGAAAACGCGCAACCTTGAAAAGCAGGCTCCAGATAGTAGCGGGCAGAGATGCAAAGGCAGCTCAGAGAGACGGTGGCTTCCTTTCTTCGGGAGACATCGTGAAAGAGCTTGGGGCCAGACTTGGGGTGACTCCTGTGGCAGGAGCCTTCCCAGAGCCTCTTGATAGAAAGGCTAAGAAGAGAAGCAGCCAGATTTAAAATGGGCATCTTCTCCTTTGCACGAGCCCGCCACGGGGGCACATACATAAGAGATACGGCTGTTGGCATGGGAGACCCCAGGCGGTAGGGAACCTGGTCCAGCCCCTTCTCCCATCAGAGCCTGTCTTTGAAACAGACATCAAAGTTCCTAACCATTTGGTGTCATCACGAGGAATAAGAGAGATGCTGTACGCTTTCGCCTCTGTCTGGGTCTGCTTCCCCCTGTGCGAGCAGGACCTTTCTTTAGTTCTTTTGGCTGGAATGAGTTGGAAATCCTACGACCCAAATGAATGGGCCGAGTCAAAGGTTTCTCTCCCTGTTCTCCTGTTCTGCTTCCAGCCTCCTTTGGGAAGGCAGGTTCCTCAGGAGCCGAATGGCCATGGGGCCCCAGAGCTGGTGCGGCCGAGGCTGTGTTGGGTGGGGGCAGCTGAGGGTCTTGCCAGTACTTGGTGGAGCCCCTGAATTGGATGGAGCTGGTGCTCCATGGATTGGGGGCTTTGCAACTTTTTTAGTATCTTGGAGCAGAAAAAAAAGGTAACAGTCACAGTCTTCCTTTAACATATTTGGAAGGTTGGAAAAGTTCCCATTGTCTTTTATAGAACCAGGGGACTATACTTATGCCCCCAAAGTGAGCAAGCTTCTAGACTCTGGGGCTTTTAGGCAGGGGATCTGTGGGTTTACATGTGGTTCTTTCTCACTGAGCACGGCCTCGAGGCTTGGGGGGTGGGGGAGCTGTGCTTAAGAATGTAATCATTGTCTGTTGATGACATTGGACCTCACCAGATCTCAGGCCCCCCGGAAGGAGATCTTGGCAATCATAGCATGGACAGGGCTGGGTCGGGGTTTTGTTGACGTTTGGGGATGGATAATTCTTCCTGGCGTGGGCTGTCCTATGCATGTGGCCGCACCCGTAGCCTCTAACCACCAGATGTCAGTAGCATCCCTCCAAACCCCACCCCGCCAATTCAGCTGTGAAATCAAACATGCCTCTAGACCTTGTCAAAGGTTCCCGGTTGAACACCACTGCCTTGATGATGTTCTGGCTCGGATGATGACAACTTAAGTATTTTGAGGCCAGACAAAAGCCAGGAGATTTTACGGACTGAGGGTCTGTAAACGCACAGAAAACCATAATTGAGTTGAGAGTTGGGCTTTAGCTTATCAAGCCCAGAGCAAGGTTTTCCCAGGGGCTCTTAGTCACAGTTACAGGAACCAGATGAAAGCTAGGAGTTTTGATGTGGCTCCTTCCCTCACACATGCACACACACACACACACACACACACACACACACAATCTCCCCATCTCATCCCGGGGACCTTGTTACAACTTGAGTTTTGCAGGTAAACAGCTCCCGATCATCTTTTTCCTTGAGGAAAGATTCTGTGAAAGGGGACAAGAGCAGACATTGTTCTGGGGTTGGGGGTGGGGGGAGGCCAGATGCCTGGACTAGCCCTGCCCTGACTTCTCCGGCTCTGGGAGTCTGGACTAGCCACATGGCCTGGCTGAGCCTGGTGTCCTGGTCTGTAAGATGCTCGGGGGCGGGAAAGATGGTCAATAAAATCCTTCCCCAGTGATTCCATCCATGTCTGACGTTTGACCTTCTCCTCTGGCAGGCAAAATGACGGCAGTCACCAGGTCCCCGTCCTCGTAGACAGCCCTCCAGCTCTCACGGTGCCTCTAGTTGGTATTACGGTTCATTATTATTGTATCGAGCTCCCATATCAACTGGTGGCATCTTCTCTGGATTCTTTGAACATAAGAAGCTACTCTGCACCTTTGCTCGTTTCTGTTTGCAGCAGAGGCTGTGGGCCGCCTCCTGCTTCCTAGTCTTGCTCAGATGCTGCAGGAAGCACTCAACCCATGATAGTAGTATGACTTTTTGTCACAGACAGGGAAGCATGGGGGGAAGGTGAGAGGGCCCAGGGGGAAGACCCGAATGTAGCCAAGCGAGTTCAGGGGCACTTTCTAGAGGAAGGGCCGGCTACGTTTGGTTCCAAGGGGATAGGCTGTGTTTGGACTTCCTTGCCTGCTTCTTGGGCTTTTGTTTTCTTGCCCCCCAAATGCTGACTCTCAAATCTGCTGGACGTGCTTTCTTTCAAATGATCATAGCTCAAAAATTCTCCCTGCTCCCCCCCCACAATATCTTTCTGGACTTTCTTTTTTTCTTTCAATATCTTCTTGGACCATTTTGTGTTGTAAAAGCTGTCTGTAGACTTTCAGTGCTGAAGCCCGTAACATACACATTCTGGGGGAAGGCATGCCTATCTCTTTTCTTTGTTTCTTTCTTCTTTTTTCTTTTGAAAGAAGGTAATATGCAGAGAAAATGCTAGAACGTTACCCAACTATATCCGCTTTCCTTTGGTCCTTGTACCAAAGACCAGAAGGCAAAAGAGGAATTTAAGTGGAATTCCTTATAACCCCTGACCCTGGGCTTTATTCAGTGGTGCCCTTCGGGTTCCTGGTTCAAGCCACTTCTACGACAAGACACTGAAATTTGGGCACACGGACATTACGACATCAGGCTGGGGCCAAATGTGTTGGGGTGGAGGAGAGCAGGGGTTTCTTTATGAAGGGAGGGCTTGGTGTCCGGTGGATTTTTCCAAATATTCATGGTGCTAGTGCATGTGGAAAAGAGGTTTTTACCCCTTCCCTGCCTTTGTGACGCTAGACCCGTTGTGTGCGGGGAGTGTCCAAGCGTGGCCTCCTTTTATGCTTATCAAGACTCTGTAAGGTTGGGGCTGCCCTGTTGTCATAAAAAGGGAGGAGGCGGTCTTCAGAGACGGGGGTGGATTTGCACGAGGAGGCACAGCTTAGACAAGTCATGAAGTCAGCCTAGCCCTTGGGGGTTTGGAGGGTGACCACTGCTTTACACCACACCCCGAGGCTCTGAAGGCGAGAAAGGAAGGGGATGGCACTTACTGAGAACCCAGGTGCTCTGCAGAAGTCACCCGAGGTCTGGTGACAGAAAGCCCGTGGACCTCTCCACATGGACGCGGCTTTGAGGGACATGAGCCATTGGGTGGTTGCGATTTGCTGGCCCATGTCCAGGTGATGCTGGTGGGGAGTCTGAGGCCCTATGAGGAGACGGTACCGGAGCCACTCAGCAGGTGGGCCTGGAGGGAGAGGTGAGGTCAGGGGTCAAGGCCTGCAGGAGAGTCCTGCCTTGGATTTTAGGCAGCTGCTGCCCTGGATCTCTAGTCACAAAACAAGCACCATCCCACTAAGTGCTGGCTTTGCTGTCACATGGTCCCGGTCTCAGACTCTGGGCTCCTGCACCTGACCTGCTTGGAACCTTGGGAAGTCTGTTGGCTCCTCCAGCCCTTGGTGTCCCCATCTGCATGATGGGGATGAGGCTGGGCATTTGGGTGAGGCTGCGGAGGAAGGACTGTGTGAGCGGGGACCACCCGATGGTTAGCAAGCCTGGAGAAGGAGTGGCAAAGCAGGCAGGGAATGAAGGTGAGCAGGGACAAAGGTCAGTGTGGACACCACTGGCCACCTGCTCTGTGGGTTCAATGGCTTCTGGGGACCCCAGAATGTCCCTGGCTCTCTCTGACCCACCAGCCTCCTCGCAGACTGGGGCTGTGGGCTCAGTGTCCCATGGGGAGAGGTGGGGGAAATAGCTCAGGGTAGAGGATCCTGGCGTTGGTCCTGAAACTTGCCTCAGATCCCTTGTGCTGCCTTCCTGGCTCACCAAAGGAAATCACATCACTCGAGCTCTCTGGTTTCTCCCTTTAAAAAAGAGAATCAAAATTCTTGTTTTCCTTTCCTGCTGGATCCTTGGTAAGGGCAGAACAGGGTGAGGTCCCACACGTGCTTTGGTAGCCGTCCAGTGCTGAGAGTTGGAGGGGCCACGACGGCTGGTTCTGTAGCCTCAGAGTCATCGGGGCAGACACAGAGTCTCTCTGGGTTGAAATAAAGTCCTTGAGCCTCTGGTTGCCAGGGAGCCGTCAAAGAGGTGGTGGCAGTCAACATACAGTGATATTTGAGTGTGCGGTTCAAGTATGTACTCAGCTTTAACCTGCGTTTATTAAACACCTACTGTATTCCCAGCCTCATGTGAGAGATCCCCCTGCTTTGTGGCCCTTGGCGAGTCTCTGATCTCTCTGTGACATCATTTCTGGCGTGGAAATTTGGTAGTCCTCTCTTCCTGCTTCTCAGCTTGCTGTGAGGATGAAATGAGATCAAATATGCAAGGCACAGTGGCTGGCACAGACTTACTGTGGCTGCTGGATAGCTGGTCCTTGTTCCTGTTATTATGGAGCTATATTATGGCTACTGTTCAGTGTCTTCAGCCGTCTGATCTTATTTAATGCTTCCGGCAGTCCTGCAAGGGTGACTTGCCTTCTCTTTCGATGCCATTTCATTTTTGCACGCTGTCTTCCGTGTGAATTAAGTGCCTGGTGTTCACGGCCCCAATTTATAGACGAAGAAAGAAATACAGCCACCAAAGCCATGTGCTGTGATCTCAGGGAGGCGGAGAAGAGGGGTCCCTCGCCTGCCTCTAGTGAGATGCCCCGGGTGGGTGTGATGCTTACCACCCAAGGAAAGACATAGCCAGTGTTGGTGGAGAGAGATTGTCAGCCCAAAAGTAGGAGGGAAGAGAAAGGAGCTATGAAAGGACCCCAACTTTCTTTCCAAGTGCATTTGTTGGGAAGGGAAAGAAAGAGTAAAACAGAACAAGTTCTGTCTGGGCAGATGTGATTTAACGTGGCCAGAGGCGTGTTGACAATAATACCAGGGAGTTTCTTGCTCTGGGGCAAATATTTGAAGTTTTCATGCTCCACCGGTTCCCCTAGAGACAGGAGGAAGTTGGATTTGGGGACATGTCACATCTCTTTTCTTTTACAGTCAAGAAATCTATTTATTTAATTAAATTTCCTTCAAGTTCAGTTTTTCCCTTGAGCTAATTTTCTCTTCTGTTTTTTTTCTTTCCTAAGTCATCGGTCAGGGCAGAATTTATCAATGGGAATGACAGTATTGGTCATAACAGAAAAACATGGTAATAAAACCCACATGACACCCATATCCTCTGTCATCTGAAGTCTGTGAAGTCAACTTTGTCTCTTCGGAGGACTCTGTCGTTAGCTCGTAGTTTATTTAGATCTTATTTTCATGGCCACCTCAAGGGTTTGAAGCTTTAGGACTCAGGGAATTCTGAGAAAATCTTTTTAATCATCCAGAAACTATTCAGGTTTTCCTTGGAGCTGGAAAACCCTCCTTCCTTCCCTCCTTCCATTCCTTCCCTCCTTCCCTTTTTCTGTCCTCTACCAGCCAGGCCCAGATCTCTTTGAAAGAGAGAATGACTTGCTAAGGATGAACCTATCTTCTTTATGCCACTTTGAGTTGTATTAAATAATCCAATTTATTAATTAAATAATCTAATCCATGGGTTGACAGACTGTGTCCTGCAGGCTGAATCTGGTCAGTTACCTGCTTTTTATTTTTTATTTTTTAATTTTTAAAAAAATTTATTTATTTATTTATTTGAAAGACAGAGATCACAAGCTGGCAGAGAAGCAGGCAGAGAGAGAGAGTGGAGGAAGCAGGCTGTCTGCCGAGCAGAGAGCCTGATGTGGGGCTCGATCCCAGGACCCTGGGATCACAACGTGAGCCGAAGGCAGAGGCTTTAACCCACTGAGCTACCCAGGCGCCCCAGTTACCTGCTTTATAAAATGAACTTTTATTGGGACGAAGCCATACCTACTCACTTATGTAGAGACTGAGGCTGCTTTTACTCTGTAAGGGCAGAGCTAAGTTGCAACAGAGGCCATTTGGCTCACAAGTTGAAATGATTGCTGTCTTGTCCTATACAGAGAACGTCTCCCAACCTCCATTCTAGTCCATGGCTGTGATCCGCTCTGGTGTTTCTGCTGCTGATGCTTGTAAACAAGGAGGCTCTTTGACTTACTCATTCATCACACATTTAGGAAACACTTTTCTTCATGCCAAGTTCCATGTTACGTACAAGGAGTATTACTTGTCTTTAAGGAATTATTGCAAAGCAGTAGGGCAGAGGACCGTCTTGACTGCAGTGGTGACTTAAAGGAGTAGTCAGGCAATGTTTCAGAGGTTGAGTACAGGAGAGAGCTGGGGAAGCCTTCATGGAGGAGGGGACATTTGAAATGGGTATAAAAATGGGAAGTTACCTGAAAGCTGGGGGGCCATGACCTCCCAGGTATAGGAATAGCCTGCAGTGAGGTATGTAGTTGTGATGAAACAAGACCAGCTCAGGAAGTGGAAGTCAACCTGGAGGAGGGTTTGGGGGATGAGGGAGGGAGGTGGGGTTAGCGACATAGAGGGGCCACGAGAGGAACACTCTATGAACAGGAGTGATGACTTCTTGTGTTGATTCCATGGTGATTAGCTTAGGGGCAGTCGATGGGATTCATTAGATGGGGGAGGGGTGCACCCCAAGGGCACTTCATCTGCAGGTAGCTTTGGAGCTGACCGATCCGGATTCAGGTTGGCTTTCCACTTTTATACCCATCTCAAATGTCTCAGAGGTCTCCCAAGGCCCTTCAGAATGACTTCTTTTTGGAGTTTTCTCCTTGCCTTCTGAGGCCAATGAAAATGTTAGCACTAGAATTATCCAAGGCACAGTTTCTGCTATCACAATGGAGTGCAGATGGCAGTGAGGAGACTGGCCAGGGGAAAAGGACCTGCAGTCTGGTGCATTCCATAGAATGTCTGGGCAAGTTCCAGAGGGACAGCAAGGTGGTCTGGATTCTGGATGCCCTTTGAGGGCTTGAGGTCAGGGCTGAGAGGTCCCAGAGCTGGCAAGATTGGAATTAGTTGACCTTGGATGCTGACTGTCCTTGTAACTCAGGACAGCTTGGCCATAAGGGTGGGTGCATGGTTTGTACATTTGCTTTGATAATGAGGTTTGGAGGAGATTTGTGCTTCCTCATCTGTGAAATGGGGATACTTGTAACATTCACTTCTTGGGGTTCTTTTAAGAATTCAGTGAATTGCCGTATATAAAGCAAATGCTTGGTATATAGTAAGCACTCAGTAATGTGGCTTGGTAATTAAATAACTGTCCAGGGAAGCATTTTCTAAATGATATTAGGGGTTTTACTTTAAAAAACAACAACAACACTCAAACAGATTTCTTTCCTGTAGGGCTTCTTGGTGTAATTAGTACTTTGCTGTGTGCTATGATTTTACTTATAACAGCATGATTCCACTTTTCCCCTGCACATATGTTGAGACAAGAGTCTTATGAAGCAGGCTTTGGGAAATGCTGTTTAAGGAAACTTTTGGTATTGGGGATACTTCCTGAGGATTTTCTCTGTGCCAGGCACTGTGCTAGGATCAGGGAACACAAGAGTGAACACAGACCTGGCCTCATGGACTTTGGTGATAGCTCCTAGAGTTAACATGAGAGTCCTGAGCTGCTCTGCTCCTCAGGGTTCAGGTCTGTTAAATGGGAACAGTATGAACACCAGCTGCATATTATCTCACTAGGAGGAGGTTGGAAAGATCATATGAGATTCTGGCTTGGGGAGGGGTTAATGAAACTGGGCTGTGGGAGGGTCATACGTAAGCATAACGCAGGAGCTAAGAGCGTAGACCCTGCATCCGTCGGCTGAGGTTAGAGAATGAATGAACTCTGCCACCTACCAGCTGTGGGACCTTGTGCAAGTACCTTAACCTCTCTGCATCTCTGTCTTTTCTTCTATGAAATGAGGAGAGTACTCCTAGTATCCTCATGAGGATTTAATGAATTATAAGGCACTGGTGTATACAAAAGGCTTTGTAAGTATTATGATAACATAAATAACAGCCAACGTTGACCCACAGCGACACAATCCACGGAATCTCTAATTTACTGCTCGCTATGAGTTTATGTGATAAATATTATTTATTTATTTATTTTTAAAAGATTTTATTTATTTGACAGAGACAGCGAGAGAGGGAACACATCAGGGGGAGTGGGAGAGGGAGAAGCAGGCTTCCTGCTGAGCAGAGAGCCCAATGAGGGACTCGATTCCAGGACCCTGATATCATGACCTGAGCCAAAGGCAGAGGCTTAACCCACTGGGCCACCCAGGTGCTCCTGTGATAAGTATTATTATCATCCCCATTTAACAGATGAGAAAACTGAGGCTTATAGTTAAGCCACGGCCAGGGGTACATAAATAAGAAACTAAGCCTTAAAGCTGGTTAACGGACTCCAATGTCTGGGATCTTAATTACGCCTTCCCCTTTCTCTCGTTCACAAATACAGAGCTTGATTCTCTTTCTTCCTTCTCTAGGCTTTGTAACGGCTTCTTGAAGTCACAAGTAGAGTTCAGGGCTCCTGAGAACAGATCTGTAAAAGAGAGAGCTACTTTCCCTAAAAAAATGGGAGCCCTGATACTTTAATCAGTTCCGTGTGTGTGTGTGTGTGTGTGTGTGTGTGTCTGTGTATTTTTAAAAAGATCTTGCCAGACGCTAATACCTGCTTCTGCTAATGTCAGGCAGTGATTCACAGAGGTCACCCTTTAGATTTTATGTGTCTCTCGCTTGTCATCTTCTGAATATTTTTTGAGAGTGGGGTGCTTGACCCCCTCCCTAGGAGGCAGTGTATTTTAAAAATGCTTTTGTTGTTGTTTGTTTGCCTATTAGAGTGTTTTTTTTTTCCCCTCCTTGTCTCTTAAAATCTCCCTTTTTCCTCCTTCCCGGTGCCTGGTAGCCTGACCCTACCTTGCTTATTTATGACAGGAAAGCAGGAGCAGACTAATGTCAGCCCCCCAGGGATGGGATGTTGCCACAGCTCTGGCTAAGGTTGCAGAGGAGAATTGCCGTGGCCTTCGCAGAGAGAAAATTTAAGTCCTTTAGCACCTGGAGGGGTTGTGCATCTTCTTTGCGAACACTGTGGTCTTTTCAGCAGGTGGCTGAGCACAGGTAGAGGGAGACTAGGTCAAGGGGGCAAGTGTTCTGAGCATAGGTTGGAAGGGAGCGGGGTGCATTCATTTTTTTAATCATTTATCCATTCTCCCTCCCTCAGCCACCCTTCTTTCTTTTGTCCTCTCCTTTGCTCCATCCACCCATCCATCCATATACCTAGTTACCCACCTATCCATCTGTATATCCATCCATCATCCACCCATCCATCCATCCATATATCCGTCCATTCACCTAGCCACCCACCCATCCATCCATCCATCCATCCACCCATCCACCCATCCCTCCATATATCCATCCATTCACCCATCTATCCATATATCCATCCATCATCCATCCATCTGTCCATCCATCCATCCATCCATCCATATATCCATCCATCCACCTATCCATCCACATATACACTCACTTATCCACTCATCCATCCAAACGTTCATCCATCCATCCATCCACACATCTCTCCATCCATCCATCCCTCCCCTCAATTCCCCAATCCACCCATCTACCCCTCTATTTACTCACCCACCCATCTTCCATCCACCCACTCATCTATATCTTTGCCCACCTCTGCATTCACCTGCTCATCCATTTGTCTCCCCTCATCTATTTTCTGGGCACAGAGTCGCTTCTATGCACCAGGTGCTCTGCTGAGTGCTGGAGATTTAGAAATTATGAATAAGGTCCCTGCACTTGAGGACCAAACTGTCTAATGAGGGAGGCCAACCGTTAAACAAAGAAATGAGATGATTTGGAAAACCTGATAAACACTTCGAAGAAAGTAGTGAGAGAGCCATGTTAGGTAGAGTGGTCGGAGAAGGTCTGTCTGAGGAAGTAACACTTGAACTGAGCTTTGAAGAATGTGAAGGGGAGAGGAAGTATCATGGAGAGTTCTCTAGACGGAGGGAATGGTTGCATGAAGGGGGGACGTGGTTCCTGCTTGAGGAACTAACTAGAATTCTTGTGGCTGGGGCTACTACCTCCATGCCCTATCCATGTACCCATCCATCTATGCATAACCATGCATCTATACATCCGTTTACCTATGCATGTATCCATCCTTGTACCCGGACATCCGTGCACCTGTCCATTCATCTTTGTGCACATCCATGCACCCATCCATCTGTCCATCTGTCCACCCACACACCCATCCATCTGTGCACAGATCCACTCACCCATGCACCCATTCACATAAGTATTTATGTACTCATCCCCCCATCTATGCATCTAACAGACATTCATTGACAACCTACTGTATGTCAGAAACATCTGTTTTCTCTTACTTGACCTCCTAGCAGCATAAACACCTGACCACTTTTTCCTTTTGGAAACTTTCCCTTCTCTCAGGTACCAAGAAAGCACGCGCTCCTGGTTTTACTCCTGCCTTATCTGGCCCCGCCTGCCAATTCATCTAGAAGATGAATTGACTTATCTTCTAGAACCCAGAATTGCTCTTCCACTACATTTTTTTTTTCTTCTTAGTAAAGGGTGGCACCATCTTTCTAGTTGTTTAAGTTGCAGATCTGGGAGTCATTCTGACTCCAGCCCTATCCCCTCTCCTCACATGCTGCGTGTCCCCAGGTCACGTTAATCTGTCTTTGAAAGGTATGTCAAATCTGCCTGCTTCTCGTGGCCAGGACTCCAGCCTTTCCTGGAAGCCCGCAGCAGCCTCTTGTCTGGTTTCCTTGCTTTCATAATGGCTCTGGTGTCTCCACCTGGAACCAGATTAACTTCCTAAAATCCTGAATCGAGTCATGTGATTTCCCTGCTTAAAACCCTCCACCTACCTGCCTACATCAATGGTCTCATCCCTTATTTTCTCTCTCACTCAAAAACCATTCAGTCACACTGATCTTATTTTTCAGTTCTTTGAATGCTTTTCTCCCCTCAGGGCCTTTGCATATGTTGTGCCCGCCATCTGTAGCATTCTGTCCTTTCTTTTTCCCTAACAGACTCCTACCGGACTTCTACTTTCTGGCTTACAAGTTTTTTCCTCTGGAGAGTCTTCCTGTCCCCCTAACTCAAAAGAGCACCCCTCTTTTTTCTCTTGGGATAGCATGTTTCTTTTCTTTGTAGCACGCATCCAAGTTTTTAGTTACATATATATTTGTATGCTTATTTGTTTAACGCTCTGTTCATAATGCTGTAGAATGCCCTGAGGCCAAAAACCATCTCTGCTTTGTTCACTATTGTGTCCCTATCACTTCTTCCAGAGACTCAGGTAATATTTATTAAAATAAAATGAAAATGTTCTCAGGAGCTTGTATCATATATGAATATTGTCTGTTCACGTGAAAATATACTAGATAATAGGAAGTTCTATAAAGATAATTCAGACAATAGCAGTATCTAACATGGATTAATTACTCTGTGTCAGCATGATCTAAGGTGCTTTCTACGTATAATCTCATTTAAACCCACAGCACTCACTATGAGGTAGGTTCTCTTACTATTCCCATTTTACTGATGAAAAAACTGAGGCATAGGAACCTGAGCTTGTTCTAGCTCTCACACACAGTTCATGGCCAGGCTGGGGTCTGGACCCAGATCTGTGTGATTCTTGAGTTCTTGTCCCTTCGTCTTAGCTCCATAGGGTTTTCACGTACAGAGGCTCAGTACAGGTTTCCAGACTGGAAAAAGGTAGTCTTGGCTGAGAACTTGAAAGATCTTTTGCTTTGCGGCAGGGAGGTAGACCAGATGACCCACACCTGGAACTCCAGCACTGGTGTTCCTTAGAAGGTCTGACGTTGTAGGTAGCGTCGTGATGTTTTTTCACATTTACTCTGACTGCTGTCAAGTTTTGTTGCAAATTTGAGAGCAGTCTACGGCTGACGGGCGTCTGGTTTGGCAGGGGCCGGAGCGTTGTGCTTCTCTGCCTTTCCCTTTGGATAGCCTTGGTTAGGAATGTGACCTTGCTCTCTGCCCGAAGCCTTTCCATTTCTTCCTATTCCTCCTGCCCCTGGGATCTGGAGCCAGAGCCTGGTTTTCAAATTGCAAGATAACGATTTGATTTAGTGATTTATCTGATTAGACTTAAATGTATTTATTACATGCTTAAACATATTCCAGGGAGCTCTGAAAACGAACCGCAGGACTGTCCTGGGCTGAATTTCCGGGACCCACTGGAGCAAGTTCAAGAAAAGCATAATCTACTTAGAGGGAAACAGATGCAGGCCCTAATCCAATCGGCATCTGTGTCAGGCAGCACATCCCCATGTCCTGCCCACAACCTCTGTGCCCCCAAACCTCTATCTGAAAGGGACATTTGCGCTCCCCTGAATTCACCCGCGCCAAGGACCCATATGGAGAGAAGACCTTACCTACCCTTTATTTATAGTTTTAAAGTTATCTTTATTTCCCTTTTTGATACTGAAATCACTTTTACTTGCAAAAGTTCTGGAAAAGAAACATGTAAAGAAAGAAAACCAAAATCACCTATCATAATCGTGTCCAGATTCACATTTTATGGTGGCTCCTTTCGATATTCGAAAATGCTTTCAAAATTACCCAAGTAACACAGGATTCCATTTTAATTGTGATAATTCTTGGGGTTTTTTAAGTGCATTTTAAACAAAATCGGAACAATATCAAATTTATAAATTCTCTTATATCCTTTTTCCTTCACCTTTTTTTTTTCTTTTTTTTTTTAGGAGAGGTCATGCCATTAATTAGCATTTGAAAACCTCACGTTTGTCTTATTTTTTTAGTAAAGATTTTATTTATTTATTTGATAGAGAGTGAGTGAGAGAGTGCACAAGAGAGGGAACACAAGCACGGGGAATGGGAGAGGGAGAAACAGGCTTCCCGCTGAGCAGGGAGCCTGATGTGGGGCTCGATCCCAGGACCCTGGGATCATGACCTGAGCCGAAGGCAGACGCTTAAGGACTGAGCCACCCAGGCACACTGAAAACCTCATGTTTAATAGCCGCACTCTGTTTCTTCCTGTGGATATGGCGAATTTGCATAACCATTGGTTTTTTGTTATGTTGTGCTTTCCGGTTATGTTCACCACCCTGAACATCTTTGTATTGTGGTGTCCTTATGTTATTTACTGTCATTCCACTTTCTAAAAAGATGGTCTAGGGGCGCCTGGGTGGCTCAGTGGGTTAAGCCGCTGCCTTCGGCTCAGGTCATGATCCCAGGTCCTGGGTTCGAGCCCCACATGGGGCTTTCTGCTCAGCAGGGAGCCTGCTTCCTCCTCTCTCTCTGCCTGCCTCTCTGCCTACTTGTGATTTCTCTTTGTCAAATAAATAAATAAAATCTTTAAAAAAAAAAAAGATGGTCTATTTTTTTAAAGTTCTATTTATTTATTTCTTTTTAGTAATCTCTGTACCCAATGTGGGGCTCGAACTCATGACCGTGAGATCAGGAGTTTCATGCTCTACTGGCTGAGCTTGCCGGGTGTCAAAGATGTCTATTTTTTTTTTTTTAAAGATTTTATTTATTTATTTGTCAGAAAGAGCAGCAGAGGGAAAGGGCTAAGTAGAGGGGGAGGGAGAAGCAGACTCCCTGCTGAGCAGAGGCCCGATGTGAGACTCAGCCCCAGGACCCCGGGATCATGACCTGAGCCTCATGGAGAAGATGCTTAACCCGCTGGGGCCCAAGATGGTCTATTTTTTAAGAGCTTCATTGAGATATAATCAGTATGTAATGAACTGCACCAAGTGTACAATTTAATGAGTTTTGACCTGTGATACACGAGGGAAACCATCATCATGAATCAAGATGAGAACGTACCTGCCAGCCCCAAACTGTCCTCATTGCAACCGTGGTCTAGAATGTTCTCAGCAGCTCTGGATCCCCTCGAGGTGCCTGTGACACGTGCTAGGGCAGGTCCTGCGCATAGAAGATGCCTTGGTGGATGTTTTCTCAACGCATGCAAGTTAAACCCCTGCGTGGTGTCGGTAGCTACTTGCCATGAATGCCTGCAGTGACAGGGAGCTCACTCCCAGACAAGTCAGCCCCCTTCCATGGCTGGCTTGCAGTGCACTGTCCGTCCTCGAGCAATCTCAGACTGGCCTCCTAGCACATCTTTCAGCCTCTGGTAATTCTGCTACCTCAACCCCTGACTCCACACGGCGTCTTTCTACGTCCCTTCCCTCCCATTCCCTGTCCCTCCTGATCGCTGCTCCTTTCCTGTTCATCTTTCCACTGGTCTGATGCGAAACAGTCTGACCACAGCGGTGAATGGGACTCACCGGGTCTCTGCCTTCATACAGCTCAGTTTGGTGGGGGAGATAGACATTCAGCCGCTAACTATGTCAATAATGATTTAACCCCAGCGTGAGCATTGAGAGCTTATAATGGGGATCTGGTCTTTCTTGGGGTGGGGGGTAGGAGGGATGCCATGGTCAGGGAGGACCTCCCTGGAAAGTGACTCTTAATGTGCCTTTTCCTTCTTGGAAAATAGTACTTTACATGCTTCTTTTCGGTTCCCTTCTCCAGACTAAACATTTTCAGTCCCTCAGGCCATTCTCAGTGGGCAGGACGTTCGGACCTCTCAGTCCACTGCCTGCTGTTTATCTTTGTGTCCTGTGACCGGAGGACACCGAGAGCCACCTCTGAGGACACGATCTGCCTAATCATGCAGCCAGTCCCTGCTCTGATGTTTCCTCTTCCAGCCACAGGACGTTTTCAGCAGGAGCAAAGCTGGCTCAGAACCGCAATGAAGCAGCAACACTCATGAGCGTTTGTCTGATGCCTCTCTTCCCTGTGCTAAGCATTTCCAGGCACTCGTTCCCCTTGTTTTCCCACTAATGATGCAGGAGCCAACCCTTCACGGCACGTGGGAGTGAAGACTCTGGTGTGAGTGGTTTTTGCATCGTAGCTCACTTAATTCTTATAGACCCCGTTATGTGGTGGGTATTTTTATGATTCCCACTTTAAAGATGGGGAAACTGAGGCAGACAGGTTCAGCAACTTGCCCCAGGCCACACAGCAAGGCTCAAACACTCACGGTCTGTGGTCAGAGCCGTTGAAGCACTCTACTGCTTCTGTTATGGTTCCTGGTTTCCAGGGGGAGGAAATTAAGGTTCTGTGGGGTAAAGAAGCTTCCCAGGGCCGAACGGTGGCACTGGGATTTGGCCCCAGCAATGTGACTCCAGTGGTCACCCTTAGTCCCTGTTCTGTTTGACCCCCTCCTTGAAGGAACATCTGGAGGAATGGACCGTAGCTGGGTGAGGTCCCAGCCTCTACAGGGGGGAAGGAGTCTTTCTTGATCCATCACCACAGTCCTTGGGGTCCACTCCGGGCATCATGGACAGCATCAGTGTTGGCACACGGACAAGGGAGTTTGGGAGAGAGTCATTAATGAGAACCCCGGCTCAGATCTGGAATGGGGCACCTTTAGAGATTAGTGAGCCTGCTGTGGAAAGGGAACTTTCTAGGAGCCGAAATGGGTTTGTATGATCCGGAGCTACTGTTGTGCCAACTTCTCTCCTTTTTCTCTATTTACTGAGTCATTAATTAGAGCTGTCTAATTTCCCACGCCGTTCGTGTTTGGGAATGTGAGGAGGGTGTCTGAGGGAGGGGGAAATCAGATCATTATCTCCCATGCCACGCTCAGAGTCTAATGAAGTTTTTCTAGAATGGTTTAGAAATTCAGAAGCAAACGGACAGCAAGTCTTAAGGGACTTTTCTTTGTCAGCAAACTTTCTTTTCCATAGGAAAAGAAACTTCCACGGAAAGACTCTGAAATTTCTGCCATGGCTTATCAAAATTGGCACATGTAGGAATTGAACTGGGGTGAACCTTTGGCCAAAGGACATTCTCCCCTGTGGCCCATCAGATGAAGGCAGTAGTATCCCTTTTGTTTATCCAGAGGCTTCTTTGTGCTGCCTTGTGTAATGGTTCAGAGCGCAGGTTACCATGATGATTAAGAAAAGACAAAACCAGTTCTCAGATGCCTGCCCCATGTTACTGTTCCTTCTCTGTAACAAATTATTCTGAACTTGGTGTGAAACCGTTGTACTGTGTGGTTGGATTTTGAGGAATAGGAACCGGGACAGGGTACAAGTGAGGTTGGCTTGTCTCCACTCCATGGAGTCTGGGGCTAGAAACATCTCAGAGCTGACCCCCCACTCGCATGTCTGCAGGTGGACTAAAAGCTCAGCTGGGTCCTCTGTGGAATTTCCACACGTGGCCTTTGCCACGTGGCTGGGTGCCCTTCCTCACGGCACACCACCAACGCAGTTTTGCACTTTCTAGAAGCCACGGTAAAAAAGGAAAAAGAAACATGTTAATGTTTTTTTTTCCAGCTCTGTTGACCTATACATTGGCCTGTGACACCGTGTAAGTTTAAGGTGTATGATGTGATGATTTAATTTGCAGATGTGTTGGGAGATGCGGACCACAGTAAGGCTAGTTAGTGCCTCCCTCACCTCACTTAGTCACCACTTGTCATCCTGTTGCTGTGGTGACAACATCACAGCTCCCCTCTCATAGCAACCGTCAAGAATATAATACGGCTTGTTAACTATAGTCACCACGCTGTCCGTTAGGTGTCTAAAAACTTAGTCACTTGTACCTGGAAGTTCGCATCCTTGACCAACCTCTCCGCATTGCCCCCACCCCCCGAGCCCCTGGCAACCACCATTCCACTCCCTCTTCCTAAGTCCGCTGCGTCTGGATTCCCCCCCACAGTGAGATCACACGGTATGTGGCTTTTGTCTTTCCCCGTGGGTCTTTCACTCAGCTTAATGCCCTCAAGGTTCATCCGTGTTGTGGCAAGTGACAGAATTTCCTTCTTTTTTGTGGCCGAATAATATTCCATCTCTCTATCAACCTATCACATTTTCTTTATCCATTAATTGATGAACACTTAGTTAACTGGGCTTTTGTGAATAATGCTAGAGTGGACACGGGGGTGCACGTATCTCTGAATTAGTCGTTTCTTCTCCTTTGGATAAATACTTAGAAATAGGAAGGCTGGCTCCTAGGGTAATTCTATTTTTAATTATTTGAGGGACTTCCATGCTGTTTTCCACAGTGGCTGCACCAATTTCCATTCCCACCAGTCATGCACGAGGGTCCCTTTCCTCCACATCTTGGTCAGTATTTGCTATCTCTTGCCTTTTTTTTTTTTTTTTTTTGTGTTTTTTTGTGTGTGTGTGTGTGTGTAATATCCATTCTAACAGCTGTGAGCTGATATCTTATTGTAGTTTTGATTTGCATTTCCCACACAATGAGGGATGTTGAACATCCTCCCCTATACTTGTTGGCCAGCTCTGTGGCTTCTTTTTTTTTTTTTTAAGATTTTATTTATTTATTTGACAGGCAGAGATCACAAGTAGGCAGAGAGGCAGGCAGAGAGAGAGGAAGGGAAGCAGGCTCCCTGCTGAGCAGAGAGCCCGATGTGGGGCTCGATCTCAGGACCCTGAGATCATGACCTGAGCTGAAGGCAGAGGCTTAACCCACTGAGCCACCCAGGCGCCCCAATACATTCGAATTTTGAGAGAGGTGACATTGATGTGTTTCATTTAACCCAGTACATGCAAAGTATAATTATTGCAATATGTCACCAAGATAAAAAAATTATTGAGACATTTTTTGTATTTTTATTTCATGCTAAGCCTTTGCCACATGGTGTGTATTTATGCTTATAGCCCATCTCAGTCCAACTGGCCACCTTTCAAATGTCCTGTGGCCGGCCGTGTGTGGCTGGTGTTTTCCTTATTGGACAAGGAACTCCTAGAGCTCTCACAGGTAGGTGGTTGATGAAAATGAACAAGAAACCCCTTACACTTGGGAATTTAACCTTCCAGACAGAATTCTGCCTGCTCCCGGGACCAGGCTCAGTGGTCTGACCCCCTGTGGGGACTTTCTCTTGGCTTCCTTAGCTGAAGAGGGAGACAAGGATAACTAGGTCCTTTCCCAAGCTCCAGGTGGGACTGAAAACCTTGGGGTGCTGCCCAGAAGATCCTCTGAGCTCCTGCAGAATCTCCAAAGCATCTCCTTTTCTGAGCAGGAAAACCTGAGAAGACCTCCACCAAATTAGGACCTGCACTCTCTGTAGCTACCAAACCCCTTAGCAAACAGGCCCTCCCTTACAGACCTCCTTCCCAGGCACCAGGCACCAAGTTAACTCCATCACAGACCCTATCTCACTGCTTTCTCCCAACGACGCTGTGATGGGGATACTTCTCAGACCCCCGTTTAACAGAGGGGAAACCGAGGGAGAGAGCAGTTAAAGTAATTTGCTAAAAACCGTCTTCGTGTAAAGCAGTGGTTTTCAAACTTGAGCGTGCTTCAGAATCCCCAGGAGAGCCTATAAGAAACATAAGTAGCCCCCATTTCATCCTCAGAATTCCTGACTCCGTAAGAAGGTCTGGGGCGGGGCCTGGGATTTTGCATTTTTGACAAGCTCCCAGATGATGCTGATGCTGCTGATCTGGGGGCTAGGGTTTGAGAAGCACCTCATTAAAGTTACACCTCCCTCCAAGTATTTCCCTCGCAGAAGAGCTGAAGGCACTAAAGATACTTACTCTGGAGCAGAAGTGGGTAGAGACACGGTCAACACCTCATTGTCACATAGGAGAAGGGCTGTCATGGGGCAGGGGGCCGTGCTGTGAGTGTAGAGGACACAGCAGGAGCAGAGGACCTCACCTGGAGTTGGGCTCCATGAAAGGAAGAATTTTCTTTCTTTCTTTCTTTCTTTTTTTTTTTAAATGGTGTGTAATGTGGGTCCCGGAGGAAAGAGGAGCTTTTCTGTGTTTGGCCAGTCAGGGTGGGGATGAGCTAGTGTGTTAAAAGCCCAGCGAGTTCTTCCCTGGAATGGAGTGCGGGGAGAAAGGAGAGAGGAGATGGGCAGGGGCCTCAGCTCGAGAGGCAATGAGAGACTTGCTCTGTTTTCTTAATAATCCTGACCAGTGAGAGGTAGCAGGGATTGGACCTCAGCTGTGTGCCCAGCCCTGGGCTAAGCCTCTTTTAATGAAAGGCTCACCAGATCCTCGCACCAGTCTCTGATGTCGGTACTGTTTGGATCCCCACCCATTTCAGAGTTGAGGTAACTGAGGTCTAGAGAGGTTGTATTACTTGCCCATGGTCACAGAGCGAATGAAGGTTTGATCTGGGATTTAATCCTGGGCTCTTAGGGGTGGAGACCATAAGCTAGTGGTTTTTCCAGACTGGGGTACACCCACCTTAAAATCATCTGGAAGGCTTGGTAAAGCAAGATGGCTGGGCCATCTCTGTGTTCTGCATTGATAGGTCTGGGCGGGGGGGCCCTAGGAGAGGGCCATCTGTGTAAGATAGATTCATTGTACTCCTCCCAGAGAGGCTTCCAGAACACCTTCTTCGGGCTGCACACAAGGGGAGTCAGGAGGGAGAAAACAGAGACTCTTTACTTTCCTAAAAGAGTTTACAACGTGGCAGAGAAAACAAGACATAAAGCAGGGAACGTTAACAACCCAAGAGATTATGAAATCTCAGCATAATTATCTGGGTGCTGTTGCAGGCAGAGCACAATTAATTACCTCCCAAATGGTGCCAACTGTAAATGTTGTAGGCGCTAAAAGAGGGAGCCATCACCCCTGATTGGAGGGGGCAAGGAAAGTTTGAATAAAGAGATCTTCGAGGCAGGCACCAGAGTGGATTTCAGGTGTTGTTATTCTGGTTTATTTATTTCCTTATTTATTATCTGTCTCTGCTTCCAGAATGGAAGCTCTTTGGGTATAGGATTGTAACCATCTTTTCCACCAATACATCCTTAGCCTCTCGCGTATTGCCTGGCATTTGTTAAAGAATTCAACATGTGCAGGGACTCCTAAGATGCATTTATCGATGAGGGTCCCTACACACAGAGAAAGATTTCCTTGATCAGATGCATTAAGTAGATTGAGTATAGTTTTCTTTCTTGCAGGACTTGTCAGAGCCTTTAATTTGAAAATTTCCTTGGAGAATCTCTTCAAAGTGGGGAGCTGATATACAGTGATATCGAAACTTATGAGCGCGTCAAATCTGTCTTCCCCATAGCACCTGCTGATGCACTGTGGAGCAGTATTATCTGGCGGAGTCCAGTTTGGGGAATGTTCTCCAGTGACAGTGGTTTCATTACGCATCTTCTCTCCCCGTCTCTCTTGCTTCTTCTACGCCCCACTCAGGCCCTCCCTCTGTGGTTTTTCAGGTGGTCAAGGGACATGCTGGTGGTTGGGTGGAGTTGGGAGGAGGGTTTCTAAAATACAGGGCAGCTGTGAATTTCCCAAGAGACCCAGGAAACATCTGCTTCATTTTCTCCTCACTTGGTTCCTGGAGCCGGCATGTGAGAATGATCCGCTGTCAGGTTTCATCAGGGCCTTGGAGCCTCCCTGTGGCACTGTGCGTTCCCCACCATGGAAAGGAAGTGTCACAGTTGCTCTGGCTGAGTCTGAGCGGGGCTTGAGCAGAACAGGTTCACGTGACCCCCACCCCCCTACCCCCCGTAATGGATCCTGACAGGGAGGAGGGTGTGCGGGGGGAAGGTGGGTGACAGGCGTGGGGGGGCAGTCTGCTCTTGGGACCCGGCTGGTGTCTTGAAGCCTCCAGAGGGATTAATCTGAGTTTCGATTCACGGAACGCTAGAGCCTGAGTATGATTTAGAAGGCGTGAGTTGCTGACACCGGCTATACAGTGTGAAGGAGCCTCGGAAACCGTAGCTGAGTGAACAAAGCCGGTCACAAAAGACCACATCGTGTATGATCCCATTTCTGGGGAAAGTCCAGAAGAGAGGCACCCACAGAGGTGGAAAGCAGATCGGTGGTTGCCAGTGGCTGTTGGGTATGACGCCTCCTTTGGAGTGATGGAAATGTTTTGGACCTGGAGAGAGGTGTTGCTTATGCAGTATTGTGAATGTACATACCACCGACGTGTATCCATGAAAACGGTAAATTTTATGTTATGTGAATTTCACCTCAATTTAAAAAAAAAGTTCTTCGTCTGACTGCTTCCATGTAGAGGGTGGGACATGGAACCCAACAGGGATTTGGGGATCTGGTCTGGACTAGAGTGGGGCATCTCACCCCAGGCTATAATTATAATGACCTGGGGAGACTTTAAAACTCTGGCTGCCTGAGCTCCAGCCCCAGAGCTGATGTAACTGGTCTTTGGTGGAGTCTGGGCAGCAGGAAGCAGGGACTAGAAAATGTGTCAGGTAAGCAGCAAAACCGGGGCTGGAACAAGCGTCTCCTGAATCCCACCCTCTCATCCCGTGTTCTTTCTTTATACCCGTGTCCCTCCGGAGTTCAACTGTCAGGAAATGCCAGACGTTTAAAAACAGTGCTCCTCATGTTTGAATGTGCACGTGCGTCCTGTACGGGGAACGGTCGCGTTCAGTAGGTTCAGGATGGGATATGTGAATCTGTACGTGTTACCAGCTCCTAAGCGATGCCTGTTGCTGTGGGCCCCAGAAGCACGCTTCACCGGGGTCTGAAGTGCAAAGAAATCAACACAGTTATCTTTTAAGCCCACCTAGCACAAGGCAGTCATCGAGTGTGAAGCTCTCTTGTATGCTCTCCGGTCATTCAAACTCATTTCATCCTGACACCAGTTCTATGAAATAAGTATTCTAATTGTCCCCATTTTGCAGATGAGAACACCGAGGCTCAGAGGCAGGAGTAACTTGCCCACACTTGTACAACTAGCCAGTGGCGGGGCTGGGAGTCTGAATTTTCAACCTCTACCCTTCTGTACCCCCAGAGGAGTGACTGGGGAGGGCCAGCCCTGCACAGCTTTCCCCAAGACGGTTCCTAGATGACCCTCTTTTATTCAGAGTCCACACTGAGCACAGCCTGGCTAATCCCCACAAAGGCACCTGTGGGTTAAGATTCAACAAGTAGGTCCCCTAAATCAAGAGCCCTGTGATTGGCTTTACTGGGGCTTCCCACCTGTTTCTGATGCGGTGACCTCCAGATGTCTCGGGGTGAGGTCAACCAGCTCATCCGGGTTTGCCTGGGATTTTCCTGGTTTTGGAGTAGAGAGTCACGAGTCCCTAGAGATCAACCCCCCCACCCAGTCCCCCAACCTCCAGTTTTTGGCTGAGATGACTGATCCCCAATGTAGAGTTCAGGGGTTCATTCCCAGCTTCGGAGGATGCTAGGCCGAGGCCAGCGGAGCCGGGTGTCTGAAGATCCCCCTTGACCATTCCCACCGTTCCTACTAAAGAGCTTTCACCTTTTCCAACTATGTGCCCTTGGACCTCCCTGGCCTTGGTCTGTGATGAGAAGGAGAGCAACGTAACATTTTTGGAAGCGTCTGTTGAAGGACACAGCTGAGTTCCCGGGAAGAACCCAGAAACAGTGAAAGACTTAAAAATATTGCTAACTATGTTGAAGGCCCTTCTGATTGACTGCAGGAAACACAGCACTTGTTATCTGAGGGCTGGTTCCTTGATGGGCTGGTGGGAAAGCTCTGTCTGGGGGAGGCAGCAATGACAGGAGCGGCGTCATGACGACAGGGCTGACGATGATGGTAACGATGACTTCGGCCACCATTTACTGAGCACTTACTGAGCGGTTGTAGGGTCTCCAGACGGACTGTCCGCGTGCCGGGGTCTGCAGAGTTTTCCTTGAAGGACCAGACAGGAAACATTTTAGGTTTTCAAGGCTGTATGGTCTCTGTCACGGCTTCTCCCCTCTGCCGTGGAAGGATGAAATCAGCCATAATCAATACATAAAGGAATGAATCTGACGATGTCCTAGAATCATCAGATCTACAACAACAGGTGCCCTGCCCTCAGGCCGCAGTTTGCCAATCGCTGGTGTGGTGGAAAGAGCACTGTCCCGGGGAGTCAAACCTAGGTTCCCGATAGGGCTCTGCCACTTCCTAGCATTGGGACCTTGTCCTCTGTGCGCCTCTGTGTTCATCTGTAAAATGGGGACAGGGATGCCCTGCCCACCCCCGCCGTCTCATAGCCTTGCTGTGGGGGTTAATGGTGTGTCCCGAGGGAATGCATCATAGCAGATGCTTACATATGAGCTCCCCAGCATGGGGCAGGGTCCACAGGAGGCCTCAGGCACCTCTTTCAGAAACCCTGGCAATAGGAGGATGATCTCTGTTGTCCAAACTCTCTCCCCAGCTTGGCCTGCAGACTCTACCTTTCCACTGACGTACGCTCTCAGCTCTGGGGAAGGACGCCTTGCTCCTTCCCCCAGGTGTTGCTTAATGAAGGGGAAGCTCGAGTCCTTCCCTCCCTGTTTTCATACCCAATAAATCACCCTGACAAGGGCTTGTTATTACTTAACTCCGTACATTGTTTCCGCAGTTGCTGGTAGGAGTGGGGAGGGGGCAGAGAAAGGCATCATTTTGCCTGGAATTGCTTCGGGAATGGAAATATTTTTTTTGTGTGTGAATTAATATTCATCAGCTAGATCAGGTAAACATCCAGTAATGACAATGCATGGGCAATTTATCAATTCTGGCTTCATAATGCAATTATCAGTCAAATGGCACTGAGACACTGTCATGAAGCCTGCCTAGAAAATCCCATTTGCTCCCAGATCGGGGGGTGTGAAGATCCATTTTTCACTTTTATATGAAGAATGATACCCTCTTATCAGCGCTGGGGCTGGGAGTCAAATGTTACTCCCTCCTGAGCCTCAGACCTGAATCCAGAGATGCAGCGGGCCTCCTGGGGTTTTCTGGGAAAGAGGGAGGGGAGAAAAGGGAAGGAGGGGTCCCAGCCGACACCCCACCTGCTGTTTGAGCTGCCGTTGTCAGAGATCATCCTATTCCCGCTGTGGTCCTAACACAAACCCGGGACACCGTTGCTCTTATTACTATTATGATTCTCATCCCCATTTGACAGGTGAGAAAACAGAGTCTTGGTGTGGAGAAGGTGCTTGTTGTGAGAGCAGGATAATGGCCCCCCGGGATGTCCACATCCTAATCCCCAGAACCTGCAGCTCTGGTAACTTACAAGGCAAAAGGCCCTTATGGGTGGGATTCAGTTCAGGATTTTCGGATGGAGAGATTGATTATCCTGGGTCATCTGGAGGGCCCCGTGTCATCCCAAGGGTCCCTGTAAGAGGGAGAGGAAGACAGGAGGGACAGGGTCAAGGAGCAGGATTGCAAGATGGATGCCATTGGTTTAGAAAGTAAAGAAAGGGCAGGGGGTGGGTGGTGAGCCAAGGAGGGCAGGGTCCTCAGGAAGCTGGAAAAGGTAATGAATGTGCGCTGTCTTGAGCCCCTGAGTTTGTCCTGATTTGTTCCAGCATCAGTGTACCCGTCCGAGGTGACCTGGCTGGCAAGCGGGTCTGCTCATCACCCCTTCTGCAAGTGTGTCTGACACCCCTTCTATTACCTTCTGTTACCCTTTCCTCCGGGGCAGTTTCCATGCGGGAAACTCAGATCGGGTACAATTCTCCTGCCCCAGGGCCCCTCAGGAGCCCCACACAGGTGCCTGATGGCCTTTTCTCAGCTAGAGGCACCTCCTGCTCCCCGGACTCCCCCTGGGCTCTCCTTACCCCTTCTGTACCCGGTTGGATCTGCTTTTCTCCAATCAGTGGCCAGTGGGGCTCGGCCTCCCCAGCTTGGCAGGGGACACACCCCCAGGCCTCTGTGACTCTTGGTGGGATTATGCTTTGGGAATCAGGAAGAGCAGGTGAGGAAACCGACAGGAACTCACACTCAGAGCTCCCTGTGCCCCCAGGGCCGGCACAGGTGAGGGCCCCTTAATAACACTAGAGCAGCCATCTTGGTTCCTAGTTCCTGTGACCCTCTGGTGGGGGGCCCAGCAGGCCCCTGGACCTTCCGTCCCGTCGGTATTCCTGCCTCTGCCTGAGGTGAGCTCTCAGTCCCCAGAGCTGTGTAGTTGCATGTGGGGCCTGGGGGCATGCATTGCCTGAGGGGCGGTGCCCTTGTTTACCCGCGCTTGGAAGATGGCCTCTGGATACTTTTCCTACGTCTCCAGGTAGAGCCAGCTGTGGGAGGTGGAGAAGTTTGGTGCCTCTTAGAGGCTCCCTAGGCTCTTAAAAATCATCACTACTTACTCCACCAAGAGCCAGGCTTCATGGCTTGCATCCATGTTGAAAACCACCCTCAGCCCCGGGTACTATTATAGGTTAGAAAACAGGCTCAGAAACATCAAGTGCTTTGTCCAAGGTCACACAGCATGGAGGTGGGCTTTGTTGAGCAGTAAACACTGATCTGCTTGACTCCTGATACCAACCAACCCTCTGAATTTTGCTTTTAGGACAAATGAGGCCAACGACGGCTCATCACCTCTGATTTTTTTTTTTTTTTCAATGTTTGTTTATTGCGGCAAAATACGCATTATGTCAAATTACCATCTCAGCCACATTTCAAGTGTACAGCATGACATTCCCGGTGTTGTGCACCCATCATAAAGTTTTTCCCAAAACTTTATTTTCACCCCAAATAGACACCCTGTACCCATGAGGCAATAACTTCCCATTCTTTCTATTCCCAACCACTGGCTAATCTATTCTGCTTTCTGTGTCGATGCATTTGCCTATTCTGGCTAATTCATCTGTCTTTTTGGTGACTGTCTTATTACGCTTACCGTATGTTTTCCAGGTTCCTCCGTGTCGAGGCCTGGGTCAGTGCTTTGTTCTTTCTTAGGGCTGGGTCACGGTGCATGGCATGGACACCGCGTGTTATTCAACCCGTCATCCATGGATGGAAACTTGGGTCCACTTTCTGGCTCCTGGGAAGAAAGCCACCAGGAACAACCGTGTCCTGCCTCACGCTGCCCACCGCACCTCGTGCTTCCGAAGCACTTTCTCCATTATACATAGTTCAGGCTTTTCATGAATCATGACTGGGGTGCAATTCACAGAACATAAAATTAACCGTTTAAAGTGAACGATTCAGAAGTATTTAAGACACTCGCAATGTCGTGCAGCTTCACCTCTATCTAGTTCCAGAACATTCTTATCACCCCAAATAAAACCCCACACCCATTAAGCAGCCATTCCCCATTTCCTCGCCCCTGGCCCCTGGGCAGCTACCAGTCCTCCTTCTGTCTCTGTAGATCTGCCCCTTCTGGACATTTCACGTCGGTGGAATCGTACAACATTTTCCTTTTGTGTGTGGCTTCTTTTGCTTAGCATGTTTCAGGCTCTGTCCATGTTGTGGTGCGGCAATGTTTCATCCCTTTTTATGGCTGAATCCTATTCCGTTGCACGGCTGGACCACATCTCTTGGATCCGTTCGTCCACTGACGGACCTTTGGGTGGTTCCGTCCTTTGGCGAATGGGAATGTGTTACTGTGAACATTTGCTTTCAAGTTTAGCTGTTCATACTTAGCGGTGACATTGCTACGTTATGTGGCAGTTCTGTGTTTCACTTTTTGAGGAGCCACAAACCAGTCTTTGTGTGATGATTTCTGTCACTCTTGCAGTTTTCCCTGTGAGAGCCCGGGCTGCTTGTTTTTTGTTTTTTTGGTTTTTTTTTTTGTTTTTTTAAGATTTTATTCATTTATTAGAGAGACAGTGAGCATGAGTAGGGGAGGGACAGAGGGAGAGGGAGAAGCAGGCTTCCGGCTGAGCAGGGAGCCCTATGTGGGACTCGATCCTAGGACTCCAGGATCATGATCTGAGCTGAAGGCAGATGCTTAATCGACTGAGCCACCCAGGTGCCCCTGGGGCTGTCTTGGTTCTGCGCTCTGTTGCGTTCCCAGACTCTGGTTCCGAACTTGACACACAGAATGCACTCAGCAAATGCTTGTCCAGTGAGTGAATGCGGTCAATAAAGTGACCGTAGGCTGACCTTCCTATGCGGGGGAATTCCGGGCACTTTGGAGGCTGAGCAGTAGGTCTGTGAGCCCTGAATGCCATCGGCTGTATTGGCAAGTGGCTTGGATTGGAGATCTGTGGAAGGGGTCAGGGTGACTTAAGGGGGTCAGGCTCCATTTTATACGGGAAGAAACCGAGGCTTGGAGTTAGGGCCACAAGCCTGGTGAGCCGCAGGGCTGGGATCTGAACCCAGGTCTGTTGGACTCTGAAGGGTGCTCTCTTTGCCCAACACAGTGTGTTCTTTTGGGTAAAGAGCTTCCCTCTCAGGAAGGCAACACAGGTCTAGAAATTTGCAGACAGCTTCTATCCCTTACACGTCTCATCAGAAATGAAGACGATGACAGCTCAGTCCTTAATGTGTGGTGCTGAGTCATTTCCTTGCATTATGCGATTGAGTGGTCATTCATCACCATACAGGGTAGATACCATTTGCCCCAATTTACAGACTAGTAAACTGAGGCTCACACAATCCCTTGCTCACAAAGACCTAACTAGCCAGAGACAGAACTTTCATTTGAACGTGGTCTTCTGACCCCGATTTCCATTCATCTTAAATGTGTGTTCTCCGGCCGGCAGGCTGGTGTGGCCTCTTTCTTGCATCGTGGAGGCTGGTATTTTTCTCCAGGTGACAGGAGGCATCTGGGAAGATTCTGGATCATTCTCAGAGAGTCTCCATGTCCTGGAAATCCAAAACTTGTCACACCTTCCCAGTTACTCCAGTCCGTTCCACTTGGTGCACGGATGTCTGTGTGAAAAGGTGGTGTCGCCAGGAGGCAAGGGGGGCGGTGTTGTTGGAAGGATGATACCCTGCACCAGTTGGGCCTCATCTATTTTCTTAAAAGCCCAAAGGTCTTAAAACCCTGTGCCCGTAGCCCCTGGAGTGAACAGGAGAGAAGCAAACAGTCCCAGTCTCTCAAGCACTTTCAACAGCAAGGGACGGGTTTCCAGCCACCGAAGAATGATGAGTCGGTGTCCCTTTGCAGTGCAAGTCAGGATGACATGTCTGGGGGGCATTTCTCTGCTAAAGCAAGGAAGCATGACACCAGCTTAGAATAAGGGATGCTCTTGTGGCAAATGAAGTCCAGGGAGGTAGGTAGAGCTGGAAATGGGTGCTTTGCCGCAGCCTGGGGACAGCTGTTCGCCGGTGGTGTTCTCTGATACCGAGGGTAGGCTGCCTCATTCTGTCCCCATCCAGCTGCCTCTGACAAGAGCCCCCTAGGAAAACATCACTGTCCCCAGCTCACAGTGAGGATGATAGAGGAGGAGAAGATTTCTGCCCCTTGATTAAAGTCGGTGTGCTCTCCCATCCCATTTAAAGTGACTCTCGGGTGCATGTGTCGTGTGTGTGTGTGTGTGTGTGCATGTGCCTGAAGCAACCCAACATTCCCCGTGGCGCCTTCGGTTCCAAGACACCCGGTTATTTTTAGGGATGACGCACCCGACATCAAAATAACTGGTTATTTTTACTATTGGGTGCATCAATCACATTATGACATCTCCCAGCTCTGGAGAAACAGCAGCCAACCCGCAGCGAAGGCACGGGAGAGATGCAGAGTGAGTCAGACGCCAGGGGACAAAGCCACGGGGCCAGGGGCCACGGGGCCACGAGGGGCAGCTGATCTGACTTAAGGGACCGGGGTTGCTAACCAAAGCTCCCTTGGTGGAGGGCTTGCTGTGTGCCCTGCCCAGTGCCCAGCACTCCGTATGTTGCGTCCCAAGGACTCGGTGCAGGTATCCTCTGAGATGGGGGCCCCGTTCTCTGTGTGGCAGGCGTGGCTACTGGGGCAGAGTTCAGCAGCCTGCCGAGGGGTTACCTGGAGCGTAACCAGCTGACTCTGGGACCCCCATTCTTCACCACTGCTTCTCCTTGTCTTACTGCGGGAACTCTGGTCCTTCCCCTTGGAAAACATCCACGTGCGTACAAGATGGTCTTCCCTCTGGACACCGAGCCATGTGGGTTTTCTCTTGGGGGCGGAGAGAAGGACAGAGAGGGACACGGAAAAGGCGTGTCTGGTTTATCTATAGGGAGCGGCCTAGCTAGGGGACAGAATGCCAACAGGTGCTTGGACACAGTTCGCATCTCCGGGCAGAGTGGTGGGATGGACTGCTGGCGCTTTGATCGGTGAGGCTCCCTTTCCTGCCTCCTCCACACCCATCGGTCACAGGTCCTGTCCACATGTCCCTTGAGTTGATGTGGGTCCCTCCGTGCCCACAACCGTGGCTGGTCTGGCCACCCTGGTCTCCGCTGGATTCCCTGCCAGTCTCCAGAAGGATCTTCCTGCTGTCAAGTCTGCCTTTCCTCCCCACCTTCCGCCAACAGTCTGTTTGATGGGAGACTGGACTAGATCCATGTTTCCCAAACTGTGTGCCATGGAATACGAGCTTTAAAAATACATTTGGGAAAGAGGCAAACTACTCCCATCCCCCCCATTGTCAGTCCAATTTCCCATCAAATGGATTTGTGGGTTTTTTTTTTGTTGTTGTTGTTGTTCAGTTTTCTTGGCCTCTCACTCACTCATTCAGTAGATATTTGAGGAGTTCTTATGTGCCAAGCTCAGTTCTAGGTGGAAGAACAGTAAACAAGATAAAATTCCTGCTTTTATGGAGCTTACATTCCAGTTGGGGGAGACAGACGGTAAATGAATACACCAGAAAATATCAGAGAATGACTCAGTGTTTTGAAGAAAATACAACTTTGATATAATAGGGAGTGAGTGGGAGGAGAGGGGAGGCTGCCCTGAGATGGTGACATGTAAGCTAATGATCTGCAGGATAGGGGGTAGTTCCTGAAGGATCTAGGGGAAGAGCTTTCCAAATAGGGACCAGCAGGTGCAAAGGTCCTGAGGTGAGTTGGTATATTAGAAGGAAAGAAGGAAGGCCAGTGTGGCAGGAGAAGAGAGGGTGGGGGAAGAGGTAGGGATGAGGAAGAAGCAATGTGGGCTGTGCCCTGATGAGGAAGTTTTGCAGGCACGCCAGGAAGGAATTTTAATTTCAAGAGTCATAGGGAGCCATTGAGGTTTACAGTAGAGGAGTGAGGGTCTGTTTTAGAACTGTACCAGATGAGTTGTTGTTGGAGAGTGGGTTGTAGTGGACCTGGAGGGGAGGCAGGGAGGACAGTCGGGAGGCATGAGGTAGTGAACCTTTGGACCAGACAATGGCAAGGGTGACAGAGAGAGTAGGATTTGGGATGTGTGTAGAGGGAGCATGAGGTCTACAAAGGGTCAGGGGGGACAGAGATGCATCAAGATCACTCCTAGGTTTCGACCCCAAGTGGCTGGGGAGTTGCGGGGGTGGTGGTGGCAGGGGTCCAGGGGTAACAATAGAAGGGCCCCCCAGGGCTCCACTTGAGGAGTGTGCCCCCAGATAACTCCCTCCCTTCCAAGACTCAGCTAAGACGCCATCTCCTCCCAGAAACCCTGTCTGAGCCACTAGATGCGCCACGTGTCTATGTGTAGACCAGACATTGCACACGCTGTATGACTTTGACCCCAGCGGGGATGGGCGCCTCGTCTGTCTGCCGCACAGCTGTGTCTCCAGGTACCTGATGCTTAGTAGTTCTCCGTGAAAGTGAGCAGAATTGATTACAGGAGGGGGTCACTGGAAGGGAGGGGCTTCCTCAAGAATATATTCCTGTTATAAAGACAGGATTGGAGGATAGGAGGAAGAGGGCATCCTACTGTTGAGAACAGAGGCGTATAGTAGGAAGAGTCCCCGACGTGTCTCAGATGACTCCGGTTCAAACACCACTTCCTCTTCTTTCTACTGCGTGACCTTGGCTAACCACTCTAGCTTCCGTGCCTCAGTTTCACCACAGTAAGGAGGGCATCGTGGTAGCTGCTGGGATAAATGAGGCCGCGTGAGTGAGACCATGTCCACAGTGCCTGGGAACCAGTACGTAGGTGATTGCATTAGAACCCGAGAGGCCTGAGCACGGCCTGGCTGTGACTGAATTCCCCCAGTAATGCCATCTGGGATTTCTCCAGCTTTGCAGACTGCGTTTACATCCTTAAGGATCAGATTTCTTTTTTGCCTTCCCTCTCGACCTTCTGTGAAGGAAGGAATTATAAGAGCTTGGAGACTAATTCCAGAATGAGATGTAAGAAGCTTTCTGACTTCAGGTTGGTTGAGACCTGAAAGGTCTTAAGCTCAAGGTCTGGATTGATGGTTTCCAGAGGAAAGTCCCTGGACCAGTAGCATTGGCACCATCTGGGGACTTGTTGGAGGTACAAAGTCTCAGACTCTACCCCAGACCAAAGGCATCAGAACCTCAGGGGTGGGCCCCACATTGAGTGTTTTAACAACCCTCCAGGAGATCTGGATGCATGCTCACGTTTGATCCACTGGCCTAGAGCTTCCAGCCTCCAATACGTCTTTCCCTTCAACGGGGGGAGATCAGAACGGTCAGACTGAGATCAGAGTTATCTTCTTGCCCTGCTCATTTGAAATGTGCTCTGTGGAGTGTTAGTTTCACCCACATGTGGTAGAACTCAGGTGATTTGGGTTCCATGATCAAATAAGTTTGCAAGATGCAAAGGTCATAGAGCACAATTCCTATTGTGAAGGACTTATCAGAGCCTTTAATATGCTAATAAGCTTTGTGAATCTCCAGTAGAGGGGTATAGCACACAGTCTTCCTCAAATGTACTTTTAGGACTCATATTCCGTGGCACGCAGTTTGGGAAACATGGATCTAGTCCAGTCTCCCATCAAGTGGACGGTCCTAGCTCTAAATTTATGATTATTCAGTCTTTCCTCCAAGGCGTCTACGTACAAGGAGTTGTTGACTTTATGAGGCCATCTATCTATAGCTATCTATCTATATACATATATATATATTTATAAATATAAAATGTATGTATATATGTATTTTTTTTTAAGGGACTGGTAGTAACTGTTAGCATTTGCCTTAAACTAAGCCAAATCTGCCTGCCTTTAATTTCCTCTTGTGGGTTTGAGCACTGAGCCCTGGAACCACCTAGCACGGGGCTAATTCCTCTTCTGCGGGACAGCCACAGAAAGACACCAGTTGATCTACCGTATATCTTCCTGAGACTCCTCTCCTATGGTGCCCATCCCACAGACACAGTCTGACTTTGGAAGCAAGTGAAGTGTAGGGAAATTGCTTCTTTCAAACGGCTCCTTGGCCGAGTGCGGTTTCACAGACGTGATTACAAAGCACCAACGGTATCCCTGAGCTGAGAGGTATTTTAAGACTCTTCCGTCGTAGTTCATCCCCATTCCATCTGGTTGAGACAGGTAATGGTCCCGCCTTTTACTAGGGATCTGGGGAGATCACAGCCTTTCTCGTTAGAAAGTCCAGAAGTTTGGCTTATCTTTTTTTTTTTTTTAAGATTTTATTTATTTATTTGACAGAGAGAGACACACCGAGAGAGGGAACACAAGCAGGGGGAGTAGGAGAGGGAGAAGCCGGCTTCCCGCTGAGCAGGGAGCCCGATGCGGGGCTCGATCCCAGGCTCCGAGATCATGACCTGAGCCAAAGGCAGATGCTCAATGCCTGAGCCACCTAGGCGCCCCAAGTTTGGCTTATCTTAAAGCTCCTCATGACTAACCGCGTGGTTGGCTCACCCTTCCATTCCTAAACTCCATTTGCATGTCACCTTGCCTAATGAACCTGTTGATCTGAGTGACTTTTTTTTTTTTAATCATTTGCCCATTTATTCCTTTATTCCAACATCTGTGTGTGCCCACCCCAGTCAAGCCTCTGTGCAGTGCTTCAGAGCCTAAGCCGAACAAGACCGATTTGGTGTGTGCGGATCTTACAGTCTCTAGGGAGAAGAACAATGATAACAGCAACAACAACAAAACCCCCATAAATAACACTTTTTGAGTTGGTGCTAAGTGGGAATGCAATGATGGATAATCAGAAGGGGGAAGAGACCAATTCAGGTAAGGCGGTTAGGGAAGGAAGCTTGAGAGCTGGTGGAATTGTAACCCATTGCTTTTGGTGTCTTTTCTTTTTAAATTTATTTTATTTATTATTATTATTTTAAAGATTTTACTTATTTATTTGACAGACAGAGATCACAAGTAGGCAGAGAGGTAGGCAGAGAGAGAGGAGGAAGCAGGCTCCCCGCTGAGCAGAGAGCCCGATGCGGGGCTCAATCCCAGGACCCTGGGATTATGACCTGAGCCAAAGGCAGACACAACCGACTGAGCCACTCAAAATCCCTGCTTTTGGTTCCTTAATTCTATTTGATCGTATCATTATAATCAGGCTTCGATTATAAGACCCCAGAGGGTGGGGACTAGTTTTTCATATTATGCTTAGTATAAAGATAGCCATTGTGGTTTTCACTTTCCTTCATATTATAGCTGTCCTTTGTATTCCATCAGTAAGCACTGGAGTAGTTTTTGAGTATCTCCTGGACATTTGGAATATCTGTTGTGAGATTCTGGGTCTCCTCTGGGGAATATTGATTTTTGTCTGTTTTGTGTTGATTTTCTTAAGCAATCAGTCTGTTCGGTTCAGCCGGCACGTTCTGTCTTGCCTTCTGGGGGTGGTGGTCCAGCGCCAGACCATTTCTCAAAGTTTTGGTGATGCTTCTCTGGGTTTGTTCTAAGCGCAGAGGGTGTCTCACACACAGAATTAGGGAGCTCTTTCCTCCCTCCACCTATTTCCTTTCGGGGAGCTCTTCCAAACTCTCCAGCTCCCAGGGACTCCTCTCTCCCAGTTCTTCTGGCCAAAACTTTTCGTCTCCTGTCCTGTTGTGAGATTCTGAATGACTTGACCCTGTCCTTGTGGTAAAACGGTGAGAGAAAAGAGAGAAAAGCCCCGTGGATTCTCCCTCCCGTGATTCACAAAACATTGGTCCCTATTCCCAGTTCTTCTCTCCAAAGGGATGGGTTTTCTCTTGGGAGCTTAGGTGTCTGTACTGTTTCTGTGTCATGTGAGTGCGGTTTTATGGCTCAGCTGACTTCGGGCAGGGCTGGGAGAGGGAAAAGAAAAAAAAAGAAAAAGATTACCTTTATGTTCTTTTTTTTTTTTAAGGATTTTATTTATTTATGCAGAGAGAGAGAGAGAGAGAGAGAGAACATGATGATCAGGGGGAGAGGCAGAGGGGAGGGAAAAGCAGACTCCCCTGCTGAGCCAGGAGCCCGATGTGGGGCTTGATCTCAGGATGCTGGGATCATGACCTGAACCTTAACCTTAACCATCTGAGCCACCCAGGCACTCCTTCTCTTTACATCCTTGTGCACGCGGAGCCTCATTTTTTGGTTCTTTGCATGGAAAGCGGGGCAGCTCTCGAAGGTTGGCTCTGCACACCCACCCAGCACGGTGTTCCTAGACTCCGCCCACTTTCCAAGCAGAGCTAGGAATTGCGGGGAAACTCACCATTACTGTATTATTGGTCGTTCTTCACCTTTTTACCTCCCTCCCCATTGCCCTGCTTTTCTTTATGTTCTTTGAACCCTCAGGCGGCTGCTTTTGTGTTTTTCCCAGAGTTTTTGGCTGTCACCAGTGAGGAAGATAGCCTGCCAGGATGGGCTACTCCATCAAGGCCAGACCAGAACTGGGATGGATATTTTCGAAATCTTGGCTCAGTGGATACTCAGAGTAATCCTGGGAGGTAGATGACGTTATCCCCATTGGACAGGGGAGAACACAGAGGCCGAGAGAGGCGAGGTCAGGATCTAAACCATCGTCATGCCAGCTGGTGTCTTGCCTAAAGCATTTGCATGGTGTTGAAGCTGCTTTCCTGGGTACCTTGCTCTCCCCCAACCCCCAGCTGGGGACCCTGGGGGTCAGGGGCCCCATCCCCCCTGCCCTTCATCTATAGGGTGGGGGAAATCTTTGCATCTCCCTCGCAGCACCATTGCAAAGACTGGGTTAGGAGATCTAAGCCTTGGGAGTAGTAACTGGCTCCCAGGAGTTAACTCTCCCCGAAGGTCATTATCACTCTTATTACTTGTTCTGTGCATAGTGAGCACGGAGCCCACAGCCACCAGCACACAGTAGCGCTCAGTCAATATTTATTGAATTATTTATTGAGTTCAGCCACTTGTGAAACCATTTTACGCTTAAAGGCAGTGGATTTTACTTTGTCATTTCTATGTCAGAAATAAGTTAGCATTTTTCTTGGCCATTACCCTTTTTGCTCCCCCAGCTGCTGACACTGCTCATGTAGGGGGTCCGCAGGGGGTCTGGGGGGCTAGTTCCCATTCCTGTGCTTTCCCTAATTTTCTGCCTCTTTATCTATCTATCTATCTATCTATCTATCTATTTATTTATTTATTTATGGTTAGTTGAACTTCACTTTCTTCTTCCTTATGCCCCTCCACCACAAGAGGGTTAAGGAGGAGCCCTGGGTCCATAGTTTGGTTCTTTTTTATAATCGCTATATAGCTTTAGACCGAGTAAAACTAGGACCCTCTGTACACCCTGCCCCCAAGTCTCATCTGTGCCCTGTGAATGATGTAGCTATACGAAGTAAAGTGAGATAGTATGGGAAAGGTGTCTGCGTGGCTCCTGGTGCATAGTAGGTCCTTAAAAATATGTTAGTTTCCTCATGAACCGTATTGACGATCATTTGAACGATAGCCAGAAGTTCCTGCTGCGATGGGAGAGTAGGCATTCCCGATCTGAGACAGGAGTTCTGGTCCAGATACAGCTGGCTGGAAGCTGAGACTTCCAGCACCTCCCCGTGCTCGCTCGCTCCGTAGCCAGTGCTCCACAAAGAAGCAGCTGGACTGCTCCAGCCTGCGCTTTGTCTGTCAGCATCAGACTGTCCCCCTGGGGTAGTTACTGGGGGTAGAAGGCTCTCACATTGAGCATCAACATTGCTAATATGCAGCCGAGCTTGTTTTCCTCTTGGTCTGTGATTTTTTATCAGTGTAGAAGGTTTAATTATTGTTTAGACCTGGGCAGGGGGACGTTTTTAGTTATGCATTTGTTGTTTATCCCTGGGCTCAGCAGCATCCGCTTTCAGAAATACCCTTTGGAAGCATGGCCAACACGGTGTTTGGGCTCCGGGGGCAGGCTGGGTGCAGGGGAAAGGTTAGGGGCTACGGGGATGCACCCACGTGTGTTGGCCGCTTCCAGATCAAGCCTGCAAACATTTATTGGTGCCAGGGTTGTGCCCAAGGCTGAGGTGGAAGGTGCCAGGACGTGGCCTCCAGAAGTTCACGGTTGACCTGCAGACATGGACAGATCTGCTGTTTAAGTGCAATGGGCTCAGCTTCTGAGGGGCGGTCAGCAGGGATGTGGAGAACGGATGGCGCCGTGCTCTGGGTACTCTCTCAAATCCCTGCCTTGGCCCGTAGGTCCTTGCCCACCTCTCCTTGCTCAGTTCCTGCCCACCCTGGCCCCACTAGCCCCTCGCATTTCCTCCAGTGGGTCTCCTCCTGACACACGTGCTGGTTCCAGCGGGGACACTTGCCCTGTTTCTTTGCCTGCTTCATCACCGCACACCCGCCAGACCCCAGCTCAAAGATTCCTCTTGGGAAACTTCTCCCCAGCCCTCAGCTCCTTCTTTTCTGTTCTAACTAAATGATGGAAGTGTGATTCTGCATTTAGTGTCTGCCTCTTCTTCTAGACCCATATAGGACATTGTATATCTCAGGGGGGAGATAAGGCGAGCCATGTATGTAATTTAACTTTTCTGGTTACTCTTTTAAAACACATGCAAAGATGGGCTCCTGGGTGGCTCACTTGCTTAAGCATCTGTTTTCAGCTTGGGTTATGATCTCAGGGTCCTGGGATTGAGCCGCGTGTCAGTTTCCTGCTCAGCAGGAGTCGGCTTTCCCTTTTCCCTCTCCCTCTGTGCTTGTACTCTCCCTCTCAAATACATAAAATCTTTTTTTTTTTTTAAAGATTTTATTTATTTATTTGTCAGAGAGAGAGAGGGAGAGAGAGCGAGCACAGGCAGACAGAATGGCAGGCAGAGGCAGAGGAAGAAGCAGGCTCCCTGATGAGCAAGGAGCCCGATGCGGGACTCGATCCCAGGATGCTGGGATCATGACCTGAGCCGAAGGCAGCTGCTTAACCAACTGAGCCACCCAGGCGTCCCTCAAATACATAAAATCTTAAAAAAATTTTAAAAACATACAAAGAAACAGGTGGCAGTAATTTTTTTTTATTGTGTTAAATGCACACAGCAGAAAATTGACCAGTTTAACTATGTTAAAAGTGGCTTGAAGTTCATTCACACCCACATAATCACCACCACTGTCCCTTCCTCGATCTCGTTTCAGTCATCTCCCTGAAACTTGACCCATGAAGCAACCCCAGCCCCTGCTAACCTCCCTTCTGCTTCTGGAGTTAACTACTGTGGATACCACATTGAAGGGGGAAATTTGAATACCATGTGTCCTTTTGGTTTCTGGCTTGTTTCAGGAAACAGCATGTTCAAGGTTTGTGAATGTCAGCATTCATCCAGGCAAAAGAATGTATCAATACGTCTTTCCCTTTATGGCTGAGTGCTGTTCTACCGCATGGCTTTAATACATTTTGTGGATCCTTTCATGCATCTTGGACACTTGGTTGTGTCTGTCTTTTAGGGACAGTGAGGAATGCTGCTGTGAACACAGGTGTACAGATACTTGTACCTCCAATATTTGTTTGACGCCCTGTTTTCTGTTCTTATGGGTCTGTACCTAGGACTGGAATTGCTGGATTGTGGGAGTAAGTCTGTGTTTAACCTTATGAGGAATGACATGAAATTTTATAATATATTTTACAGAACCCAGTATTTCCAAAAAGGGACCATTTCGATGTGTAATCAATATACAAATTACTATTTTTTAAAGATTTTGTTTATTTATTTGACAGACAGAGATCATGGGTAGGCAGAGAGGCAGGCAGAGAGAGAGGAGGAAGCAGGCTCCCCGCTGAGCAGAGAGTCCGATGCAGGACTTGATCCCAGGACCCTGGGATCATGACCTGAGCTGAAGGTAGAGGCTTTAACCCACTGAGCCACCCAGGCGGCCCCAATATACAATTTATTAATGAACAATTTTGTTTTACTTTCCTGCAGAGTCTTCATTTTAATGTGGTTTGTGGGGTGTGAGCTCTGGGTGGCTGGAGAAACCGTCCACCTTGTGGATCCAAGTGCCTTGTACGTAGTGGGTGTCTCATCTAAAGCTATCTAGGCATAGTTGCCGGCTGCTGGGAACAGAATTCCTGCTAACAGTAGCAGTGATAGTAACAGTGAAGGCAGGCTGACTGTTCATGAGGCACTTTATTTACGAATTCTCCAAACAACCTATAAAATGGGTACTTTTACCATTCAGTTGTAGGTGTACACATGGCAGCTCAGAGAGGTCAAGCAACATACCTCAGGTCACACAGCTAGGGAGTTGCGGAGCTGGGATTCAAACCCGGCTGGGTTCTGTTGTCCTGTGGCAAGGAGTTATCTCAGGAAGTGCTAATCCTAGACGTCTTGGAGAAGCCCCCTGGTGCCCAGGGAGGTGTCCGCCTTTGTTAACAGGGGTGAAGGATAATAAAAGTTTACCCAACACCCTTTATCTTGGAGGCATCTGCGTTTATCTCCGCCTCTGGGTCAAGACTGTGAGTATAACCTGAAAAAATTTTACCTCCTGCTGCACCAGGCTGCAAACCTTCACAAGCAGTGTCCCTGGAGAGGGCAGTTGGGTGAGAAAGTGAGGCACATGCTGGTCATACTCAATCCACGTGGCAAGGGAGGAAACAGGAAGTTTGGGAAAAGCTGCTCTCCAACCCAGTTGTCTGGAGATAAAAATAAGGTGCTTTGTAGCACCCAAGGTGATCTAATGCTGCTTTCGGCTTTCTTGAATTTGCCAACACAGGAGGTTAAAAAACTAATAGCGTGCCTGTCACTCAAAGGGAGGTGAGTTCTGGAATTAGAAGAGTCTCAGAGGTCATCTTTTCCAATGTGGGTTCTGCTGGTGTGGACTCTTCCCTGCTGTAGCCCTCAGAGCTGAGCTGAGCCGGATGGGCCTCCCCAGCTTCTACCTCCTTCTTCCTCCGAGGCCCACAGGTGGGGCAGCCCATTTGCCCATTTTTTGCAGAGAGCTGGAGCTGGGGGAGGGGGCCGGGGTCCAAGGCACGCTGTTTCTCAAAGGATGTAGAGCCAAAGGGAGACAGGCTCGAGATAAGGACATTCTTCTACCTGTTTCCTTGGGTCACCAGAGCTTTATTTCCCAAGACTTCATCTGCTCAGGACAACCCCAGGCATGCGTGGTATTTTGGCTAAGGTATGGCATTCCCCACCTCATTTCTTGCCTGAATTCAGGGTAGGTGGTACAACTGATAGCACTAATTGTGGCAGTTATAATTTATGAATCTTCAAGAATTGAATCATTCCCCCAATATGTATTGAAGCAACATATCGTTTAGGTACCATGATAAAAATATCTGTATTTATTAATTTTTTCCAGCTTTCTTGAGATATAATTGACAAATAGCATTGCATGGGTTTAAAGTGTACCACATGATGATGTGATATACACATATGTTGTAAAAAAAAAAAAAAATCTGTATTTATTGCCAGGCACTGTGCTTGGTGCCGAGCAAACACCGTGGTAAGAAAGCCTGGGTCCCTGCCCTCTCAGACCTTGTATTTTAGCGGGAAGACAGATGATAAAGAAACAGATAACTCCAGGGGCACCTGGGTGGCTCAGTGGGTTAAGCCTCTGCCTTCGGCTCAGGTCATGATCCCAGGGTCCTGGGATCGAGCCCCACATTGGGCTCTCTGCTCAGCAGGGAGCCTGCTTCCCCTCTCTCTCTGCCTGTCTCTCTGCCTACTTGTGATCTCTCTCTCTGTCAAATAAATAAATAAAATCTTAAAAAAAAAAAAAGCAACAGGTAAATCCAGTCAGTCTTCATCATTCTTGAATTCCATATCTGCAGTCTCTCGTACGGGCTAAAATGTATTTGAACCTCCCAAATCAATACTCGTGTGTACAGACTGGTGAAAAATTTGAGTCATCCGATGCTTACGTCCTCTGCTGAGGTCCAAAAAGGTGACGTTCTGCCTTCTCGTTTCAGCTCTCATAGTATGAACAAGAGTCCTTTTGGTGGTCTTGAATTCAGTGCCACGTTTTTCACAGTTTCTGTGGTTTTTTTTTGGTTGGTGATTTCACTGTTTGAGATGACCCCGAGCACAGGCTGAGGTGCCGTCTGAGCACAAGAAGGCTGCCACATGCCTTGTGGAGAAAAAGACATTGTTATATAAGGTTTGTTCTCTGGCTTTCCATCTCAAGTGGTAGCACTGCTGGCTGTGAATTTGCTGTTAATGAATTGGCTATCTATATTACACAAGGTGCCTTTAGACAAAAACCTACATAAAAATAGGATGACCTATGAATCCGTTGACAAAATGTGGCGGAGGCTTCTAGGACTCTAACCTCATTATTTCCACAAGGAACAAAGGTTCAGTGTTTGCAGCATCTTCATAGAACGTAATGGCTGCAAATAACAAGAATTGACTATATAACAAAATAATCGCACTGAGTGGGGGTGTGGGGAGGACAGAGAGGAGGAGGGTGGAGGTAGTGATTGACGCTGATGAGCGCTTGGCATTGTAAGAAGGGGGGCAGGGCTATGCCTGCAGCCGCCTGGATCCCAGGTATCTCCGAGGTTGGTCTGGCGCACTCTACAGTCTCCTCTGCTTGCCATCCACGTTGGGACGTTAGCTGGGACGTTGGGACGTTAGAGTTACCTTGTGATGAGGACAGTCAGTGTGGTTCAGAACCATGGTTCCAATGAGACCGTAGGATCCAAAGTCAGACCCTGTTACTACCAACAACGCAGATGTTGTAGATGATACCCTGAATATTGCCTCTACCCTCGAGCCCTGAAATCTGGACTCGTGTGAATTGGGGCTTCAACACTTAACAGGGCTTGCTGCTCACTGCTCTAGCAAACGCCCCAACCACAAGATTGTCTGGCATGCGTTTTATCGCAACATTCCCCATGCAGATTCTAACTGTGATATTAACCAGGAAGGTTGTTTTCAGTTGAAAAATGCCCAACAGATGGTCACAGTTGCTCTCTTCATTCTGGAGGCAGGAAGCAGCCCAGTCACAATTTTAATTGTTCTTGACAATGAAAACACTGAATATTGTCAAAGAGTATTTGCACGGTGGGGGCAAAACACCATGGGGTTCAGAGTGGGATAGACCTGGAGCTTTGCTGATGGGTGGACCTAGGGAGAGTCCCTGCTCTTCTCTGAGACTCAGTTTCTCCATCTGAAAGATGGGGGTGATAACAGGCCTCCCCTTGGGTGGCTGTGGGGATTAATTCAGATGTGCTGTATGCCATGTGGCCGTCGAGAGAATCATGCTTTGGGGTCAGACTACCAGAGTTTATATCTTGGCCTTGGGTGAGTGTTTCAACTTTTCCAAGCCCTCACCAAGCCCACAAGATTATTAAAGAGAATTAAATGCAAGAGGGCATGAGGATGAGAGGGAGCGTGGCCACAGCAAGCACTCGGTGAACTTTAACTATGGTTTTTATAAAAAGTGCTTTGTTACATGCTCCCTGGGATGGCAATCATCGTCATCAAAGTAAAATAACGAGCAGCCTAGCATGTGTAGATATCACAACCCTTGTACATTGCTGGTGGGAATGTGAATGGAATAGCTGCTGTGGGAAAGTTTGGTGGTTTCTCAGAAGGCCACAAAAAGGAATACGATTCTGATACACCCTACACCATGGATAAGCCTTGAACATATTGTGTTAAGTGAAAGAAGCCAGTTACACAAGGTCACATATTGTATGACTTCATTTATATGAAAAATCCAGAATAGGTAAACCCAGAGAGACAGAAGACAGATTAGCGGTTTGCCAGGGCTGGGAGAACAGGGGGCAGGGAGGAGGAGTGGCTGCTTCATGGGCATGGGATTGGGTTGGGCATGGGATTCTCTTTTGGGATGATGACAAATTTTTGGAATGGATAGAGGCAACATTGTGAATGTACCAAATGCCACTGAATTCTGCTCTTTAAAATGGTTAATGCAAAGTGTACCCGGTTTTAGGAAAAAAAGAACTTTGTTAGAACAGGAAAGCTCCCTCGAATTTCGTGACGGAAGGTTGATCTCCCTGGATCTTTGGTGGGTAATAAACTTGGAAATGCTGTAGAGAGCAGGGCCTGAGAGGCATTACTGGGTCAGAGCCCAAGTTCCCAGCCCCCTCCCTTCTCCTAGATGACCTGCACAGACTGGGGTCAGTGCCTTTGTTTGGTTCCGCTTGGGGACGCTGGGGTTGGGGAGAACAGGGCCCAGCGGGACCCACGGCTCGGCCAGATGCCAAGCTCATTAATGAGGTCTTAGATTAAGATTCTTGACAGCGTTGAATTGCTTTGGCAACTGTGTTTTTCATTTGTCCTTATTTGCTTCTTTTTGCAAGTACTGCTAGAAACTTGAAATTCTTCCCGGATTTCAGGTTTCACTCTTTCCGGGATTGTGCCCTAAAACAAGTGTCATCGTTAGTTGACTTTTGAGGGGTCAGACAGTACTGCTCCTGGTGCTGACCTGGCAGGACTGTGTAAAACGGTTCAGCCTTTTGAGGGCTTTTTGGATGGTTTTCTCATTTCTGGAGGGTGTCCTGGAAGGCCGTGAAGGTGAGGGATAGAGACCTGGACTGGAAATCCCACTCTGCCACTTGCTCGCTGTGGGATCTTGGGCAACTCAGTCTCTCAGATCATCTCCTACTTCCTCCACCGTGAAATGGAGACGAGAGCAGAATTTTCTTCCCCGGGGCTGATGAGGATAATGTGAAGTTATGCATACAAAATACTTAGAACACTATCTGACACATAGTTCTCAATAAATAGTAAGTCTCATTAGTGTGAATAATGGTTGTTATTGTTACTTTTTTTTTTCCTTTACCAATAACTCCGGCGAAACATTTTCAATCAACATCCAGAAGTTCTGTCTCTTGCCGCAGACTTAGGAAGATTAAAGTAAAAACTTTTCGGTTGTTCCGCCGATGACTTCAATCTAATCTCCGCAGCCCACATCTTAAAGTTGTATTTCTCTTAGGAAGTTGGAAGGATTCAAGGAACAGGTGCTTTGAAACAGTCATGAAAATTACAAGCAGTGGCGATGCTGAAATTGCAGACTTTCCCCTCTACCTCTGAAGGGCTCGAGCATCTCCACATTCTGCTGCTGGCTCTGAAATTCAGACGAGTTCGAAGTCACACGTTTGCCTGTTTATAAATTTTAATGGGAAGGGACAAAGAAGTTAGACACTTGCCTAGACTTTCTGACAGCATTTTCTCCCTCGAGAATGGCTTTTATTTCTCTTAGTCCCTTATCGGAGAATGTCAGAAGAAAAACCCTTACACCTTGAAATGTCTTTAATCAATTCTCAGACCTTTCATTTCTTAAAACCTATTCCCTTCTCCCCGCCCATTTCAAGACTTGAAATAAAATGATTTTCTAGAAACGGATGACAAGATAGCGAGAGCCACGATTAATAACCCCTAGAGCACCTTGGTGCCACACCTTCCCTATTTAAAATGAAAAATTACCTTTTTCCCTCCAACTTTATTAAAAAGAGGATCAAAAGAGAGAGGGGAAGAGTTGTTATAATACAGCCCATCAGTGAAAGCACTTCTGAAGCCTCGGCAGAGAGAAGCCTATCCCTGTCAATTGAGCAGCTGACAATTTGGGTAATGAAATGAGGCACTTGGCTTCTTCATTCCCAAACTTCTGATTTTGAAACGTAGGGGTGGAGAGGAAGAGTAATTGATGGAGAGGGCAATTTGGCAGGGGTAAAGCTGTGCTCGCTCTCTTTTCATCTTTCAGACTTAAAACAACTTTAGCGCAGGGATTCTTGGAGGCTATCTCGATGCTTCCTTGAACCTGGTGGGGGAAGGTGTGCATGTGCATGTGGGTGTGTGTGTGTTTGGAGGAACTTTCAGGCTTTGGCAGTTTCAGGCCGGCTCAATGGCAGGATGCCCTGTGACAAAGATGGAAGAGAAAGGTATAGGTTCATTACCCACTATGGGATGTTAGCCACATCCTGTCACTCATCCAGAGCTCATTTAGAATATGGTACAATAGCACTTACCTGACGGGGCAAGTAAGATCAGCACTGAATCCCGAGTCCAGCAGGTGCCCTCCAAATGCTTCCTTTTATATCATGACTCCCCAGTCTATAGTTAGTAAGCATCCTTGGCTCCTGGCTGAGGTCTGTCTGCATTTCCTTGGGTTGCTCTAGCAAAGCCACCCTAATGCAGGTGGTTTTAAGCAGCAGGAATGTATTTTCTCACGGTTCTGAGGGCTTCGCGTTTCAAACCAAGATATGGGCAGGGCCAAGCTCCGTCAGAAGGTTTGGGGGCCGAAGTTGTGCCAGACCCCTCTCCTAGCTCCTGGGGCTTTCTGGTGATCTCTGGCATTCCTTGGTTTGTAACTGCATCCCTTTAATCTCTGCCTCTGTGTTCACATGGTCTCTCCTTTGGGTTCTCTCTTTTCTTATAAGGACACCAGTCATTGCATTTAGGACGCCCTACCCCCCCATCCAGGGTTCCCTCATCTTAACTTGATCACATCTGCAAAGAACCTTTTAGCAAATAAGGTCCCATTCATGGGTCCCAAGGGTTAGGATTTCAGCTTTTTTTCTTTTTTTTTGGTTGGATAGAATGTAACTGCCATAAGGACTCATTCATTGGCTTTTGCTTCATGGGTTTGCTTTCTTATAGGGCAAGGTCAGGGATATAGTCACTGAATGCGCGTTGATTTACATGCTTATCTCATTTAATCCTCCCCAGTATCGTGTGAAATAGATGGTTTTATTCCCCATCTTACATGAACATTTATGCAACATTGGCTGCGGGCCAGAGATACGCTAACTGCTCTCCTTGCATTGTCTTATTTAATCTTCAGACCAGTCCTGGGGGAAAGCGCTGCTGTGATTCCTGTTTTATAGTTGAAGTGGCTGAGTCACAGCAAGGCAAGGTCAGAGCAAGTTAATTTCCAAGCATCACGTTGCAAAGTTCAGGTGTTCGGTGCATATAAAACGGCTGCTTCCTTGCTCGATGGTTGTTTAGAACCTGTTCTTGTTCTTTTGGTTCGGAAAGTGAGTCTCCCAAACCCGGAGCTGTCTCTCTTCCTTCTGCGGGAGCCAGGCAGTGGGTGATGTGCTCATTGCCTCCCCTCCCTGTCCTGTAGTTTAGGGCCATGGGATGGATATCTACTCCGTAGACTCAAGGATCTGACGGGAGAGGAGGCGGAGGTGACTCTTGGATAGACTCGGGAGGTTTTAGAATCCATGAACCATTTTCTCAGTCTAGAAAAATAACTTCTTCCTGAGGAGTGACCTCAGGATTCCTAGTGAGAGGAAGGGGCTGTGGGAGAGGTTCTGCTGTATCCCAGGCATCTCCCGCTTGATGTCCCTCAGGAACCTCAGACTCAGCCTGTGTGACCCTGAGCTCTCCACTGCCTTTGTAGTCAGTGTCCTTCTCCTGTGTCTCCTCTCACTGTGATCAGGGCTATGAGCCACTGTGTGACCCAGGCTGGAGATCAGGGTGTCAGCCTTGGCTTTGTGTCATGCTTAGAGATGGAGACTGCAACCCCAGCTGTCCTCTTCGCGACTGCGTGGTCTTGAACAAGCCATTTAATGTCTCTGTGCCTCAATTTCCTCATCTATAGAATAGAGTGATGTTTGCCTACTAGTATTACTATGTAGCTATATAATTTTTTTACATGTAAATTACACATCAGTGTCAGGAAATAGTAAGTTCTCAGTAAATGTTAGCTGTATTTTTCTCCTCTGCTTGTGCCCAGGCAATCCCCTTCTCTCCATCTTTGATGCCACAACCCTGCCCCAGGTCCTTATCATCTCCCATCCACATGCCTTCAGTGGCCTCAGGCCGGACTTGCTGCTACCTTTGACGTGTCCAGTCCTCTCTCCATGCTCTGGCCAGACACAGCTTTCCTCAACACTCACCTGATCGTGTCCCTCCCCTACACACAGTGGGTCCTGTTGAGCAATAAGAATGGTTGTCTACACACGAAAGGTGCTTATCATCACTTATTAGGGAAATGAAAATCAAAACTATAACCAGATACCATCTCACACCTGCCAGAATGGCTAAAGTCAACAACCACAAGAAACAACAGGTGTTGGCAAGGATGTGGAGAAAAAGCAACCCTCTTGCTCTGGTGGTGGGAATGCAAACTGGTACAGCCACTGTGGAAAACAGTATGGAGGTTCCTGAAAAGGTTAAAAAATAGAACGACGTTATGATCCAGCAATCACACTACTGGGTATTTATCCAAAGAGTACAAAAACACTAATTCAAAGAGATACATGCATCCTTGTGTTTATAGCAGCATTATTTACAACAGCCAAAATATGGAAGCAGCCCAAGTGTCCATCGACTGGTGAATGGATAAAGACAATGTGGCATATATGTATACAATGTAATATTACTCAGAAGTAAGAAAGAATGAAGTATTGCCAGTTGCAACAACATGATTGGAGCTAGAGAGTATAATGCTAAGTGAAATAAATCAGAGAAAGACAAATACCATATGATTTCATTCATGTGGAACTAAAGAAATGAAAAAAAATGAGCAATTGAAATGAGAGAGAGAGAGAGAGAGAAACCAAAACAAAACAAGCAACAGATTCTCAACTGCAGAGAACAAACCGATGGTTACCGGAGGGGAGGTGGTGGGGGGCGTGGGGGAGATAGGAGATGGGGATGGAGACGGGTGCTTGTGGGCATGAGTACCGGTTGATGTATGGAAGTGCTGAATCACTCTATTGTCCGCCTGAACCTAATATAACACTGTGTGTTAACGAAACTGGAATTAAAAAAAAAAAGATTGGTTGCCCACACAGCCTGTGCCCACTTCGATCACAAAGGGACAGGGCCAGCAGTCTGGGCTCCAGCAGACTTGTTGGCAAATGGACCGATTTTTAAGCCACACGATAAGGGAACACCAGCCCTCGCCCTATGTGACCAGTGGCTGGTATATAACAGTGATATCATGGGTAGAACCTTGGCCTCCAGCCCCATACCACTTCTCAGCCTTTGCCTACTGGGAGAGCCAGCCCTACCCTTGGCGTGAGCAAGAGTTTAGGGGCTCAAGTCTCATGAATGTGGTATTATGGCCAGACAGGAACTTGGCTGTGGTTGTTATGGTTGGGGGAAGTGCTGATCCCTCCGTTGGCATGACTGCAGGGTTGAGGTCTCAGCCTTTAGCTTATAGGTGCGTGATGAGCTACAGGAGACCACATCCCTTTGGGAAGGTTAGCCGCAGGGGATGGGTCCTGTTGACCTCTCCCTCTCAATATCTTCCTGCACCTAGGAGAGCAAGTCCCCAGATGGTTCTCCTTTGCCCTTCTTTCTGGCATGGGCTTGCATTTCTTCCTCCCTCCAGATAGCTGCAGCCACAACGACCTCCTTGTAATCCTCCATACTCACCCTGTTCGGTCATCTCCTGGCCTTGACTCTGCCGTCGGGTCTCCACCCATCTCCCTCCACTCTTGACTCCATTGCTTTCCTGGTGAGTTCTCCTTCAACCTCAAGTCGGGGCATTGGTGCCACCTCCTCCAGTATACCTTTCCCTACCCCTCTCCCAGGAGCTAGATTCCTGACCTCTGCTCTCACACGCCAGCGTATTCTTTGACATCAGATTCCCTGTTCCCTGTTGTGGGTACTGCCTTATTTACTTCCTCGAGGTGAAGCTCACAGAACAATGGCCATTTTAAAGACAACAGTTCCATGGCATTTAGTGCATTCACAATATGGTGCCACCACCGCCTCTGTTAAGTTCCCCCCAATTTTTATCACCCCCAAAGGAAACCTATACCCAGGAAACAGTTGCTTCCCATTCCCCCGCTCCTCTCCCCCAGCTTCTGGCAGCCACCGATCTGCTTTCTGTCTCTAGATTTCCCTATCCTGGACCCTTCATAAATGGGATCACACACAATGTGGCTTTTCATGTGTGGTTTCTGTCACTTAACATAATATGTTTGAGGTGTATCCCAGTTGTAGCACACCTCAGCACCTCGTTCTTTCTTATGGCAGAATGATATCCCATTGTAGAGACATGCCGCATTTGGTGTATCCGTCTGACAGATTAATGGACATTGGGGTGTTTCTACCTTTTGCCTGGTGTGCCCAGGGCTGCTGGGAACATTGACATCCAAGCATTTGAATTCACTTCCTTCGGGTCAATACAGGAGCGGAATTGTAGTGCGTGTTCATTTCATTGTCAGTCTCTGCACCAGACTAGGAGCATCTTGAGGACGGGGAGAGGCACACACCCAACCCCAGGGGCGGGCACAGTGAGTGCCAGGAGCAAATTGGATGAGTCCTGGGCATCCAGAATAGATGTCTTCGTCCTCCTCAGTCATCTGCCCATTAGTCTGCGTCATCCAGACTCCGTGCTGATGGCATGACTCATTTTATCTCACTCACTGCCATATTTGCTCTTGTCCCTTGTCATCTCCTTATCCTTATCCGACTGCAGTAGTCCCCCAGCATTTTCCCCCAGTACCAGTGCCCACTTTTTTCCCACCACTTTTTTCCCATGAGCACTACCACTCCTATATTATAGACAATATTTTTTATATGGCACCTAATGGATAATATATATGCCATTTATTTGTTCATTCCCCTTTTACTCTGTTTCCCCACTAAGAACATGTGCCCTGCGAGGATAGGGACCTTGGTCTTTATTTGTATTCATTGCTCTATCCTGATGCCTGGAACAGTGCCTGGTACATGAGAGGCATCGAAACATTTGTGAAATACTCAGATGGATGAAAGAATGCATTTCTTCCTCACTGTATCCCCCAAGGGAACCATGATCATTCTCATTTTACAGACCCCAAGACTGAGGCTCAGAGAAGTCAAGGAACTTACCTGAGGTCACAGATCTCTATCAAGGGTGAAATCAGGGTTGTAAGCCAGATCTCCCAGAGTCCCAATCCCATATTTTCTCCCAGTTCCCACGGGATAGGGGCAACAGCTATAATTATATATTGCTTTTTAATATAAATATATATATTTTATATAATTTTTTTTAAACTTTTTTTTTTTTTAATTTATTTGACAGAGAGAGATCACAAGTAGACGGGAGAGGCAGGCAGAGAGAGAGAGGGAGGGAAGCAGGCTTCTTGCTGAGCAGAGAGCCCGATGTGGGACTCGATCCCAGGACCCTGAGATCATGACCTGAGCCGAAGGCAGCAGCTTAACCCACTGAGCCACCCAGGCGCCCCTATTTTATATAATTTTTTATATAAATGTATAAACATATCTATAGCAACATATATATAATTATATTTGTTGCTACATATAATATATAATTATAGCAATAATCTATATTTGCTATCATATAATTATAGCAATAAATATATTTGCTATAATAATATTATAGCAAAAATACATTTCTATATGTATATATATATATATATATATATATATATATATATATAATTATAGCAATAATGCCTACAGTACTTTTCTGTGGCCTTAGGGTGCACGATATGATGAATGACTTAAAAAATAGGTTTAGTCCCTTAAACATGTCTTAGGTTCGTTTAACCATGAGTTTGTTGTATTCCCTGAGCAAATGCACCAATCCAAAGCTTGCTGGGAGATGGAGAAGCTGATCTGGGCCGGAATCTTTCCGCCCCCAGCTCGCAGAGCTCTTCAGCGCCCTGGGCCGTAGCTTCTGGGAAGTGCGCTGGGCGATGGCTGCACCAGCTACCGGTACACTTCTCAGCACGAGCGCACATTCTTTAAACAGGAGATAGTGCTTTGTCACCACGGTGTTGAGAGTCCCAATATGCACAGTCCGCTGCCGTGTGTCAGGTGCTGGGCTAAGTAAGCACATCACTGGGGCTATCTTAAGCATATCACTGGGGCTGTCACAATTCCCCTCATTCCGTTCCCCAGAGGCATGTCCCATTGTTGTCCCATTTCACAGGTGATAAAGCTGACTCAGAGAGGTCAGACAAGCGCCCAAGGCCACACAGCCAGTAAGTGGGTAGCCAAACAGACGGCCAAGTCATGAGACTCAAGAGCTCGCTCATAGTCACAGGGCTAATAGTATGTTTGCCTATATTTAGAGCTTTATATACCACCATAGTGATGGTGACTTTGGTAGAATGTTCTGGCAAAGGCTGGGAGAAGGGAAAAGGGAGACCCGTGTCAGAAATGAGCCCTCGTTCCAGTTTCTGTTCCCATTTGACTCATCCATGAAGGCCTGGGGACCTCAGAAGAGTCCCAGGCCTCTGTCTCAGCTGCCCCTGGGGCCCCAGCTGTGGAGGTGGCCCAGGCCCTGGGTGTAAACCCCAGCTGCCTGTCCCCCTCTCTGGCGTGACCTTGGGCACATCTTCATTTCTGTGCTTCTATGTCCTTACCTACAAAGTAGAGACCAAAATGGCCCTTTGCACACAGAGTCATAAAAATAAGAGAAGATGCAAAGCAATCTGAATGTAACAAATGAAGAAAGCAGATCACAAGTCATTCAATAAGATCTTATGGCATTTCTTGAAAAAAGATGCACAGAAAACCATCTGGCAGGCTCCACAGCCAAACATTAACAGGGATGGTGGTTATAGGCTGTGGACCAACATTGCCTTTTTCCTTATCCGAGTTTTCTAATTTTTCCATAATGAATATATAATAGCCAAATGAGTAGTTTTAATTAAAAATGGGGCAGTGAGTCAGTGTTCATGAAAGCACTTTGTAAACTGTCAGATGTTCTATAAATTAGCTCTTGTTATGGTCCTTATAGTAATTATTATGGTTATTGCTAGCCGGCCGTGAGCTGGAATTCGTTTCTGCCCCTTGTCGCTTCCTTGTCCCTTGATGGGAGGACCCTCGACAGCCTTCTGCCAGGTCCTGCTTTGTCATGCAGCGATCCCCACTGACTTCCCTCCGTCTTTGCGGCCACCACCCACATGGGGCCAAGCATCATCTCGTGCCAGGAGCCCTGCAGAACCTTCCATGGACTCTGCTTGTCCACGCAAGATCTTTGAGAAAGGAACTTCATATCAAAACTCCCATTGGCTTCCCACTGACCTTGGAATTAAAACTATACTGCGTTTGGCCCGTGGTCCTGGTGGCCTGTCCTTCGGCCTCTCCTTGAGCCATTCACCCCATTGTCACCACACTTTGGGCACACTGCCTCCGAGGAGCCACCCCTAAAAGGGACCTAAGAAAGTGCCTACCCTAACTTAGATGGGTTTGGAGCCTGTCCACTTGGTGTTATTTGACCCTTATGTGTTTTTTTTTTAAGATTTTATTTTATTTATTTGATAGAGAAAGAGATCCCAAGCAGGCAGAGCAGCAGGCAGAGAGAGAGGGGGAAAGCAGGCTCCCTGCTGAGCGGAGAGCCCAATGTGGGGCTCGATCCCAGGACCCTGAGATCATGACCTGAGCCGAAGGCAGAGGCTTAACCCACTGAGCCACCCAGGCGCCCCAACCCTTACGCTTTTATATCTCTTTGTATCTCTTAGCACGGAGTCTGTGTATGTAGACCACGTTGGTATTTGCCATTCCAGCATGGTAAAGGAGTGAAGATGTTCATGTACAATTGAGTTTTTAAATTTTTATTTTAATTTTTTTGGTTTAACTTATACCGGGGCTGAAAACCCCAGCTTGCATTCAGACAGGGGGGATTTTTAAAAAACGATTTTATTTATTTATTTGACTCACAGAGAGAGAGAGAGCACACGTAGGCAGAGCGGCAGGCAGAGGGAGAGGGAGAGGGCGAGGCAGGCTCTCTGCCGAGCAAGGAGCCTGACATGGGGCTCGATCCCAGGATCCTGGGATCATGACCTGAGCTAAAGGCAGCCACTTAACTGACTGATCCACTCGGGTGCCCCGACAGTGGGGATTTAAAAAAAAAAAAAAAGATTTAATTTTTTATTTGAGAGAGAGAGAGAGAGAGAGCACAGGGTGGGAGGCAGAAGGAGCAGCGGACTCCCCGCTGAGCAGGGAGTCCTGACTGAGCTTCCATTTTTTTCCCTAATAAACTGTTGCAAGACTTTAAAAAAAAAAAAAAAAAGAAAGAGCCCCTGAGTGCCTGGGTGGCTCAGTCATTAAGAGTTTGCCTTCTGCTCAGGTCATGATCCCAGGGTCCTGGGATCGAGCCCCCATATCGAGCCTCTGCTCGGTGTGAAGCCTGCTTGTGTTCCCTCTCTTGCTGTCTCTCTGTCAAATAAATTAAAAAAATCTTAAAAAAAAAAAAAAAAGAACCCCTTCCTGTCTGTATGTCTTTTTCCTCGTCTTCTGCCTCCCTCGCCCCACACCTGTCATGCTCTGTCCTTGGCTCTTAGTGATCCAGTCCCTTTCTTGTCCTCGATGCCAGCTTCGATGTCATTTCCTTAGGAGGCTGTGCACTCTACTTAAAGTCGGCCCTGCCCTCAATGCTTTTATTTCCAATTTTTTCCAGCTGAAACTTTTATGGAGCTAATCGCAGACTGACATGCCGTCCTAAGAAATAATACAGAGTGATCCTGTTAACCGTCTGTTCAGGCTGTTTTAACAAATACCAAAGACTGGGGGGCTCGGACAACAGGCGTGCTCTGAGGCGCATGAGGCATAAAGGGCACACACAGTGGTGTCTGTGGGGTGTGATGTGCAGACGCTGTAAGGAGAGTCCCTGTAACGCGCCTATATCGCAAGGTGCCTATGGTGTAACTTACCAGGCTTGTCTCCCGGCTTATCTGCTGTCTCTCTGCTCCTTGTTCCAACTCAGGAGGCAACCTTTCCAAACAAGACTGGACCATCCAGTGGCCCACCACGGAAACCGGGAAGGAGAACAATCCCGTGTGCCCCCCGGAGCCCACCCCGTGGATCCGCACCCACCTCTCCCAGAGCCCCAGGGTCCAGACCAAGTGCGTCCAGCACTACTGTCACGCCAGCCCCTCGCCCGGGGCCCCCGTGTACACCCACGTGGACAGGCTCACCGTGGACGCCTACCCGGGTCTGTGCCCGCCACCGCCGCTGGAGTCAGGCCACCGTTCCCTGCCCCCGTCTCCCCGGCAGCGGCACGCGGTGCGCACGCCGCCGCGCACGCCCAACATCGTCACCACCGTGACCCCGCCCGGCACACCGCCCACGAGGAGGAAGAACAAGCTGAAGCCCCCGGGGACCCCGCCGCCCTCCTCGCGGAAGCTGATCCACTTGATTCCGGGTTTCACGGCCCTGCATCGAAGCAAGTCCCACGAGTTCCAGCTGGGTCACCGGGTGGAGGAGGCCCACACGCCCAAGTAAGTGTGTTTGGTGGGGGCCCGGGAGGCCGCGGAGCCCTGGGGGCTGCCAGGGGCGGCTTCATGGCCCCCGGACTACCCCGCTCTAGGGGAACCTCGAAAGCGCTTGTGCTTTTCTTTCTCCGGTTGAACAAAAGGTGGCTTTTCACCGACAGCCCATGAAAAAAATGAATAGCACGTTCCGGAAATGACCCTTTTAAAGCTAGGGAATGTTCTAGAAATGACCCTTTTAAGCAAGGGATTCTCTAAAGCAAAAGTCAGTAAACCATCCCCGTGGGGCCAAATCTGCACTTGTGGCAACGCAGTCGGGTTCATCCCTGAGTGCATTGTCTGTGGCTGCTTTCCTGCCGCCCGGATGAGTTGGGTATGACCTGCAAAACTGGAAATGTTTGCCGTCAGGCCTTGGATGGGGAAAGCTGGCCAGCTCCGGCAGGCTCTTCGCCAGCACTGCCCCTGGACAGGAGGTGTGAGCTGCATACCTAACCTTACATTTTCTAGTATTGCGTTAAAGAGAGTGAAAAGAAACAAGTGATCTTTTGATAATAGGTGTCATTTAATGGAATGTGGCAAAATATTACCATTGCAACATAGAATTGATATAAAATATTAACACTGAAATAGTTTGCATTTTTTTCCCTATGCAGTCTTCAGAACCCAGTGTGTATATTAGACCTCCGGCTCCTATCAGTTGACTCCCTGCATTTTAAGTGTGCAGTGGCCCCCGGGGGGTGGGGGCAAGGGGCTGTTGTATGAGCAGCACGTGTGGATCCTTCTAGTGCTTATCATGAAGATGCATGTCCAGGTCTGCTCGGGGTTGGGGGCGGGTCAGAGAGTGGAGAACTAGACTATTAGAGCAAAGGACTTCATACAGAAGCTTATGGTGAGCCTGTAGGCGTCCGGGGGGAACATCATCAAAGTGGGGTGCAGTGTGTGCCTGGCTCTGGTTTGGGGGGATCTTGCTGCTGGCAGAGGGTGACACAGTTTTCTGTAGCTACATACTAGCCGGCGGAAGGGACCCTCGGAGGCTGACAGTGCCCAGGTCCCTTCATTCTTTTGAGGTTCTCGGTGTTTAAAAAATGGAAGAAATGCTAAACAGGCTTCCCAAAGTGGGTAGCATGTTTTAAATATCTACACTTGAACAAAATTGCCATTAAGGCATGGAACATGAAATGATGATTTAGGGGCGCCTGGGTGGCTCAGTTAGTTAAGCGTCTGCTTTTGGCTCATGTCATCATCCCAGAGTCCTGGGATCAAGCCTCGCATCGGGCTCCCTGCTTGGAGGAGAGTCTGCTTCTTTCTCTGCCTTTTCCCTTGGCTTTCGTGCTCTCTCTGTCTCTCTCTCTCTCTCAAATAAATAAATAAAATCTTTTTAAAAATGATAATTTATAATCTTACTAGGAAACACCATAAGGAGTCTGAGTTTGGCACATGTTATGTGTCAGAGCCCTGGAACCCTGCTCTGGGATCCTTGCCTCTAGGATGTGGGGGAGCAGTGGGGAGAGTTCCATTGCATTTCCAGCATGTGAAGGCCCATGTGGGGGGCTGAGGCCAGCCAGAGACAGAGTGTCTGGCCCATGCTTCTGTAGGAAACAAAGGGCAGAGGCCCTGGCTGAACCTGACCTTCACCTTGGCTTCCTGCGACATTGCAAAGGCTCTCAAGGATTTTCAGACCCCCATCCCCCTAGCTGTACTCATTCACCTTTGACTTGGGCATTTATCCAGAGCTGGCTCTCTGTCCCGGGCAAGTGTGCAGAGGGACTCGGGGCCTGCCCCAATCTCAGACCTTCTCCCTGCCTCCTGTCTCAAGCAAACAGAGCCCATGTGACTGTCATCTGTTACTTTTGCAACACAGTCCTAGGACCATCTAGGACTAACACCTGACCCCTTCTGTTGCCCTCAATCACCCCCTTGGGGGGTTCAGAGGAACACCTGCCTGCAAGGGTCTTCATTGTTCGAGCCAGTGTCTTATGAGCTCTCATCACCATGTGCAAGGGGATCCCAGACACTGATTATAAATTACAACCCATGAAACACATAAGAGATATGTATATCTTACATATACATGTGTATATGTAAGTGGTTGGTTCTTGGCTATAGGCTTGTCAGTGGGGGTATAACGGGAAACAAAGACATAGCCTTGGTCTCGTGAAGTCTGACATTAATCACATAACCACACATAAATATTATAAGATTGTGTCAGTAATTACAAACAGCATGAGAGGTTCTAACGATGCTGTGCAGGGTACCATCAGAGCTCCTGACCAGACCGAGCTGATTGAGTTTGAAATGGCAGGGAGGTAAGTGGGGGAACTAGGGAGACTCTGGTCACGGAGAGTTCCCAGAAGTGGTTTAGACTGAAGGCTAAGGAGGGGTTAAGAGGGTGAACGGGTGGAGGTGGAGGGCGTGGGAAGTACTCCAGCCAAAAGGTAGAAGGGGGCACCATACATTTGAGGAATCGACAGAAGGCGACAGTAGGCCTCGGTGGCTAAGGGACCAAGGCAGGTGTTGCAGGAGGAGACTCAAGAGTTAGCCAGGAGGAAGCACTCTTTGCAGTAGCCCCAGAGTGGAATCAGCCCAAGTGTCTGCCAGTGGATAAAGGGCTAAACACACTGTGTGCTCTCTCTCCAGTGGAATATTATTCAGCTGTCAAAAGGAAAGAAATTCTGACACGAGCTTCAGTGTGGATGAATCTCAAAACTGGTATACCAAGTAGAAGAATCCAGTCACAAAGAGATCCAGTCACATATGAAGGCGCTTATATGAGGTACCTGGATTGACAGCAACAGCAACAGCAAAGAGGCAGAAAAGCTAGGGGTTGGCAACCTTTTTCTGTAGAGGGCCAGATAATGAAAGTTTCAGGTCTGGCAGGCCATGCGGCCTGCACCTCTCCCAGCAGAGCGGAAGCAGCTATAGACAACAGGTAACTGATTGGACATGGCGATGTACCAATAAAACTTTATTTGTAAAAAAAAAAAAAAAAAAAATCAGGGCCTGGCTGAGTTTGGTGCCCCAGGCTGTCGTTCGCTGGGTCAGAAGCTGTGCTGTAGAGAGTCATTCTCCCTTTAAGGCCCTGGGAAAGTCTTCGAGGTGGAAGGCACAATCACATAGGATGGCCACTCACGGTCTGACGCGGTGGTTTCTTCCAACTGCGCATCTCCCTCACCTGTCTTGTGCTGACCCACAGCGGGCTGTGGGATGTGAAAAAAGGCTCTATGGACACATGATCTTTTCTCTGTGAGGAAGGGGTGAAGTGAGAGAGGCTGACCTTTGGGGCTTTCTTCAGCTTTATTGACATATAATATTATATACATTTAAGGAGTGCAAGGTGACGATTTAACACAAAGAGGTATTCCAAAATGATGACCACAATAAGGCTAGCTAATACTTCTATCACCTCACATAATTTTTGGGGGGTGAGCATATTTAAGATTTGTTCCCTCAGTAACTTTCAAGTACATAATACAATGTTGTTCACTATAGTCACTAGCTGTGCACTAGATCCCCAGAACTTATTCATCTTATAACTAGAAGTTTTCATCCTTTGGCCAACATCTCCCCATTTCCCTCAGTCCCAACCCCTAGCAACTCCCTTCTACTCCCTGTTTCTACATTGGATGTTTTTAGATTCCACATATAAGTGAGATCAAGCTGTATCTGTGTTTCTGTGTCTGACTGATTTCACTCAGCATAATGCCTCTCAGGGTCTATCCATGTTGTTGCAAATGGCAAGCTTTCCTTCCTTTTTATGACTGAATAATATTCCACTGTGTGTGTACGTGTGTGTGTGTGTACACCTTTCCTCTATCCATTCATCTGTCAACAGACACTTAGGTTGTTTCCATGTGTTGGCTACTATGAATAATGCTGCAATGACCAAGGGGGTACAGATGTCTCTTCAAGATGGCAGTTTCATCTCCTCTGGATATATACCTAGAAGTAGAATGGCTGGATCATAGGGTAGTTCTGTTTTACTTTTTTTGAGGAACCATCCATCGTGGTTTTCCATAGTGGTTGTACCAATTTACATTCCCACCAGGGGTGCGTGAGGGTTCCTTTTTTCCACATCCCTACCAGAGCTCATCGTGTCTTGCCTTTTTGATAATAGCCATTCTAGTGGGAGTGAGGTGATGTCTCATCGCGGTTTTGATTTGCATGACCCTGATGATAGTGATGTTGAGCAGCTTTTCATGGATCTGTTGGCCATTTTTGTGTCTTCGGAAAAAATGTCTCTTCAGGTTCCCTGCCCATTTAAAAATCAGATGATAATGATTATTTTTTGCTATTGAGTTGTAAGAGTTTCTTATATAACTTGGAAATTTGCTGTTGAGTTGTAAGAGTTTGTTATATAAGAGTTTCTTATATAACTTGATAATGACTTATCAGATTTGCAAATATTTTCTCCCATTCCATAGGTTGCTTTTTCATTTTTTGATTTTTTTTTTTTCCTGTGCAGAAGCTTCTTAGTTTGGTATCGTTCCATCTCTTGATTTTTGCTTTTGTTGCTTCTACTTTTGGTATCTGTGGGAGGCCACCGCACGGTTGGAGTCGAGGACCAAACCAGGCCCTGACTTGTGTCTTCTTCAAAGTCCGGACACCTTGACAAGGTTAAGGACGGGAAAGTTGAGTACACTGAGAAAAGGGTCTGTGCTATGTGTCGTGCGCTCGCCTACATGACTTCCCACACACTCCCCCTACAGAAGGGAACAATGTGGTCAGGGTCATGAATTCTTAGTCGGTCCTTGTTGTTCTGTACCTCCCATAAACCACTCCCTGGCTGATTGTCTTGCTAATGGCTTTAGCGGAAACTACCTGACCTCACGAGGTTTGCTTGTAGTTAATGTAAACTTGTTATAGAAACTTGGGTCATCTGACTAGGTACTGATGTATTACTCCTCCTATTCTAGTCTGCCTTATAAATGATTGTAAGATGTGGAATAAATTTGGCACTGTTGGACATCCTCCTCATTGTCCCTCCTGCCCCCATCTCTTTGTCTCTTAATTTCTTTTCACCATCCTCTTAGCCCTCACGTTTTCCTGGTCGATTTGTCACGCTGGCCGTGACAGGTATCATATACAAAGAAGTCACCAAGGAGCTTTTAGCCTATGGTTTCTTCTCAGAGTTATGGTTTCAGGACTCACATTTAAGTCTTTAATCCATCTGAGTTAATTTTTGTGAATGGTATAAGGTCGGGATCCAGTTCCATTCTTTTGCATGTGAATATTCAGTTTTCCCAATGCCATTTATTGAAGATTGAAGACATTCTTTCCTCAATGAGTGTTCTTGGCTCCCTTGTCAAATATCAGTTGACCATATATACTTGGGTTTATTTCTGGGCCTTTGATTCTGTTCCATCGGCCTATATCTCTATTTTTATGCCAGTACCACACTTTAAATCTGAGCCTTTCCCCAGATCCCTGAAGGATTTACTTTGTCTGAATAGGGTTGAATCACCTACTTTTTCAAGGCCTTCCAAATTGACTCATCTGCCATCAGCTGTTTTAGGAATTTTCTATCAGGATTCAGGCCAAGTTCAGCTCTGCCCATCAGGGTTCTTCTGTCCAGTGTAGCGAGTTCTCCACTTCCCTGAAGAAGGTACTTCTCCTGCCTCACCTCACAAGATGCTGAGATTCATGGCATGGAAGCAGCAGAGGGGTCAGATAGAGATGCGATGTGACCGGTTGGCCTTGGACCCAGCCATTAGATCCACAGGGATATTCGGGTACCGAGCCTTTGGGAATTAAAAAAAAAAAATTCAAGACAGAGACAATGGCACTTTGGACTGTGTGGGCAGGGGGAGCAAGGGCAGAGATTAAATTGAATCAGGGAGCTTAAGGAAGGGTTTTCAGAGAGACATCAGTTGAGTTGAATTCCAATAAGTAGACTGACAACCGCCAGCATGTGCCTTGGTCTGAGGTAGTCCTGGTTCTACAAGGGAGTAGCTTTGTGACCTTGGATTTAACCCATCTTAGTTTTCTCATCTGTGAGCCAGAGAGATTGGAATTCATGTGTGCTCTTGAATCCGTGGTCATGACTCATTTGTGGATGGTGGCACCATTTTAATGGGCTGCGATCAGCCCATTAAGGAAATGAAATAGAATAGCCTAGGCTTGCTATTGGAATGTATTTCATGTAATGAGTCTATTAGTGTTGTTTTCTGAAACACACACATATTTGTGTGTGTGTGTGTGTGTGTGTGTGTGTGTGTGTGTGTGTGTATATATGTGTATATATACACATAAGTATTTTTTTCCTTCGTCTGGGGGCTCTTTCTACTCTGGACAGCTTTGATGCCAGAATAAGCCCCATCAGGGGTTAGGTGAGAAGGTTCAAGAAGCCAGCCCTTCATCCTGAATTACTCAACTCATTCTGGTTTCCTTGTTCTGTTTCATGTCTGGGTTCTTCTCACCATCGACCCTGTACCCTTGCTGAGCATGGTTCTTTGTTGACAACTTGGCTGTCATAAGTCTACCTTGATTTCCCCATAATGGATAAAGCAGAATTTAAGAAGTCACGGGTCTTTCTGAACAGATCTGAGTCTGTCTTTCTTTCTTTCTTTCTTTCTTTCTTTCTTTCTTTCTTTCTTTCTTTCTTTTTTTTAAGATTTTATTTATTTGACAGACAGATCACAAGTAGGCAGAGAGGCAGGCAGAGAGAGAGGAAGGGAAGCAGGCTCCCTGCTGAGCAGAGACCCCCCCCCCCCCCCCCGATGCGGGGCTCGATCCAAGGACCCTGGGATCATGACCTGATCCGAAGGCAGAGGCTTTAACCCACTGAGCCACCCAGGTGCCCAAGATCTGAGTCTTCCAAGACTGTTGATTCTTTGTGAGTTTCCAGGCCCTAACACCCTGGGAAGTTTGGGGTTGGAGGAAGACCAGGTTTTAGACACTTTACCCTTGGCATACCCATGGTGATGTGTGTCAGATGGTCTGTTTGGGTTCCAAGCTGGTCCCCAATAGTATACCATGGGCATTTCTAGAAAAAAGCATGGCAAGAAAAGAAAATATTAGCCATAGCACATCTCTCACCTCCATTGGGAGCCTTGGTATGCTAGAAAATACCAGAACTGCTATGATTGCTCTTAGTCAAAACCATTTTTCCTGCCTAGTGTTCATTCTCAAAATGCTATTTTCTTTCTTCTTTTCCTTTCCTTTTTTTTTTTTTTTTGCATTTGGGTTAAGAGTGTGGTTTTACTTACATGACATTTTTAAAACACACATGTACACCCACATACATACATGCAGGGAATCTTCCCTCTCCACCCCCCCGAAAAGTAATACGTGATTATTGTAGAAATTGAGACAACACAAGAAATTGATGAAGAAAGTGGAAAGTATATGCTGGTCCTTTGTTTTCTATGTATTTATGTGTATAGAATCTATATATACATAATATAAACACACAGTGGGTTTTTTTTTTTATTTATTTATTTGTCAGAGAGAGAGGGAGAGTGAGCGAGCACAGGCAGACAGAATGGCAGCAGAGGCAGAGGGAGAAGCAGGTTCCCTGACGAGCAAGGAGTCCGATGCGGGACTCGATCCCAGGACGCTGGGATCATGACTCGAGCCGAAGGCAGCTGCTTAACCAACTGAGCCACCCTGGCGTCCCCACAGTGTTTTTTCAACGGGGCTAAAATCATCCCCAGCAGAGCAAAAATCAGTTCTCGGTAGAGGAAGGCAAAAACAAAAACAAACAAAACAAAACAAAAAAACCCCACCTGATATTACAATAGCTTATGACCCTCCAGAGAGCCACTTACATAAATAGAGATATGGTATATTTGTGGTATTAAAGTTTTACTGGGGCTTAGGGATGACAAGTAGAACAAAAATCCAAAATGTTTCCTTAAAGGTTTATACTGAAAAAAAAAATTGAAAAACACTGACATAGCTCTATGAATCTAATCTTATAGATACAGTTAGACTGAAACATTAGGGGTTATCAAGAGTCTCCCTGGTGTTCTTATCAGTCTTCCTCCCTCAGGCTCTGTGGCCACACTTGTATGAATCAGTTGGCACCGATTCCTTATGGTCAGCCGTTTGGAAAATGAAGTCCGCGCCATCTCAGGGATTCTGGTCACCTTAACTTCAGTCCACGGATCCCATGGCCACAGTGTTGGAAAAAGGAAACATCTAACAATTTTTTAAAAGATTTTTATTTATTTATTTGACAGAGATCACAAGTACACAGAGAGGCAGGCAGAGAGAGGAAGGGAAGCAGGCTCCCTGCTGAGCAGAGAGCCCGATGCGGGACTCGATCCCAGGACCCCAAGATCATGACCTGAGCCGAAGGCAGCGGCTTAACCCACTGAGCCACCCAGGCGCCCTTGCAAATCTTTTTTAATGGTGATTTTCTTTTTTTTTTTTTTTAAAGATTTTATTTATTTATTTGACAGACAGAGATCACAAGTAGGCAGAGAGGCAGGCAGAGAGAGAGGAGGAAGCAGGCTCCCCGCTGAGCAGAGAGCCCGATGCGGGGCTCGATCCCAGGACCCTGGGATCATGACCTGAGCCGAAAGCAGAGGCTTTAACCCACTGAGCCACCCAGGCGCCCCTTAATGGTGATTTTCAATTATAATTTTGTTTTCATTACAGAAGCCATATCTTTATTTTGAAAATACAGGCATACAAGGTCTAAGTCCCCCTTCCCCTTGCCATAGAGAGAGGCTAGAACCGCAGGAAGCCTTTGCTGGGAATCCTTGCATCAACACACATAGTGTGTCTGTATGTGCATATATAATAGATTTAGTTTACTATCTTCATAATCAGAACCACACTCTATACATTTACTCATGCGACTTGTCTTTGTCAGTCCTGCATAAATAGGAATATTCCTTTTATGACCTTCTCGCACTTAATCCCTTTTAGAAATTCTTCTGTTCTCCCCTAATCACAGCTGGAAGTGCCTCTGGGCGTGCCTCTGCTCTCAGGCTTCCCTGTGGTTTCTGTACAATTGTACCCCTGCTGTCCTGGGAGAGCTTGGGAAAATTCTCAGGTGGCTGGCGAGGAAAGCAGCCAGGCAGGCTGAGATCCACACTCATCCTCATTCTGGTTCCTGCAAATTCAGAATCTGTCCGTGGTCTGGGCTATATCACTTGTAGCTAGTTTGAACACGCTTTGCTCAAAAGGTTAATTATGCACGTAAGATTTCAGGAGGGATCTTTTTGTTTGTCTTAGAGAACTAATTGTGTCCAAGCCCTCAGACTCCCTGACACATACCTATAGATCATTGGGCTGATGATTTCGGCAAACTCTAATGGATGTCTAAGGGCCCTAGTGGAGAGATTAGTTTGAATATGATAGTATATTCGTTAAAAAGGAAGGCTTCTGCCATGCTCACTCAAGGGGTCCTTTTAGGTCTAATTAAGCATTCAGACACACACTCGAATTGATTTAGGTCACACTTGGCATTGGAATGACCTTGGAGGATGCGGGATAGCCTCAGGTGTCTTTTCTGTGGACCCTCAAGGGGCTACTCTTCCTCGCCCTCACCTCCAAGTGGCATTTTGAGAGCAAGGTGGAAAGAACGTTAAGGAGGTGTGGGAGTCATCCTGACTTAGGGAGCAGTCGCTCTTGGAACAGCTCCATCCACGTAGCTCCTACGGACACTACAGGGGACACGCGTAGTTCTAACAGTCATGCTGCTCAGGGGACCCCAAGGCTGTGGATCCCTCCTCAGATACTTCAAGTTCATGGTGAGAATTCCCAGTCCATATGTAATGTGCCATCCGGGGCAATTCTACCGCAAGCAGTGAGGTCTACTAAAATAGTTGACATTTCCCCTTTAGGGGTATTCCGAGGATCAGTCCTAGAGAGTCAGGCCAAGGTCAAATTGCCATTCTCAGAAGACGAAAAGGAGGTGTTCCCTCTTAAAAATCTTGTAAGGTGGATTTGTCACCAAATCACACTGAGTTTCTTATTTTGAATCAGTGAGGTCTTTTAATAAGATCTTTTGCAATTCATATATTATATCACATGTCTATTATATATCATGTAATTTACAAATATTTCCAGTTAAATCTGTGCTTATCAATTTTTTTAAGTATTGTTACTTCTTTGCATAAGAGGGTTTCCTCCCCAGCCCCATCTTCCTGGCCAGCACTGACCTGGTGCCCCCTCTTCCAGGCCCACTTCCAGGAGAAGTTTTACTTATCCAACACCTGCCTCTGTCTTGTGTTCTATATACTTTCTTGGAGGATCTCCAGAGGGACTGAGCCCCACGGGGTCCGCCCCATGATGGCAGAGCCTCACCCCTACACCCATCTCTCATAGCACATCCTTTATGGGCTTTCCTCCCTTTCCTGCCTCACCTTTCCACTTTATACTTCCTGGGATCACCTTCCAAATATACTGCTTGCACCCCCAAAATTTCCCTTAGTGTCTGATTTTGGGGGAACCCAAACTAAGACAGGTGATCATTAATACAGTTGCATTAAGCTCAATACACAGCACATTTCCGCTAAATGAAAATGTTTGTTGATTGAATGATAGCTCTAGTAATATGCGTGATGGCCATCGCCTACTTTGCATGGTTTATTTTATTTAATCCCATTTCGCAAGTGAGGATATAGACTTTAAGAGGGATCATGCTTTGGAGCACCTGGGTGGCTCAGTGGGTTAAACCTCTGCCTTCGGCTCGGGTCATGATCTCAGGGTCCTGGGATCGACCCCCACATCGGGCTCTCTGCTCAGCAGGGAGCCTGCTTCCTCCTCTCTCTCTGCCTCCCTCTCTGCCTGCTTGTGATCTCTCTTTCTGTGTCAAAGAAATAAAATCTTAAAAAAAAAAAAAAAAAAAAAGAGGGATCATGCTTTGTCCAGCCTCCTTCAGACTAAGTACTAGAGTTGCAGCCCATTCTTACCCAAAGTCTGCAGGGACCCTGGAGGATGGGGTGGGTAAGGCCATGGACTCTGGAGCCAGATGGCCGGGGTCTGCGTCCTGACTTCACCACTTCCCAGTTGTGTAGCTTTGTTCAGATTCCAGTTGTCCAGTGCAAACAAAAAATGGGAGATCGTGTAGTAAATCATGTTATCCTGACCCCTTAGTTTCCTTTGATGTGGAGGTATCCCTAGGACACTCTCTGTTTTATATACCATCTCTCAATTTTGAGTTGTCTGATCTTTCTTTACGATTAGACTCAGGTTATACAATTTTAGCAGAGCAGTGATCAGAGAAGGAAATGCAGGTTGATTTGGCCAGTTACTGGTATTGCTAATTGTGATCATTTGGAGGAGGTGATGTCTGCCCATTTTACCCACTGAGGTTATTAGTATGTACCTAATGGGGAGATACTTGGAAACCATGTAAATATTTTGTTGCTGCTCAAAATTCCACCACTGACGTTAACATCCATTCATGCCTGAATCGAGTATTATTGTGATGGTTTCCAAACGGTCACTTCTAATTCCATCATCTCTTCTGTATTTGCCAGTCAGCTTTCTACTGAAAGGAAAAAAAAAAAAACTTCCCTTTCTTCCTTCTTTGTTTATATCCATGTGGTCTCATGGATTCAGTAAGTTGTAGTCCTTTACTGTCACTAGTTATTCTGATGCTCATTTGTCTTCCATGTGGCCAGCAGAAGCCCCTTCAAGCTGGGTCCTGCCTCCTTTAGACATGTTCTTATCTTACTTTGAGGATGGCCTTATTTTCTGTCACAAGAAGATGAAGACTCTAGCTGAAGGCAGGTGTTCTCTCTTTTTTCATGCGTAAGATGCTATTGGTAAAAAGCTTAGCTCTGTGCATGGTGCAGAGTAAGTGTTGGTTCTTATCAGTAGCATTGCTTTTATGATGATGTGCTGGCCCCTGACAGAAACTCAGACCTCCGGATCTTTTTCTAGTAGCAGTGGGCAGGCAGGTTCTGCCAGAACACAGCCGGCTGCCACAAAGGCATGTAGTATCTCTTCTTCCCTGGTTCCCAGACCCTTACCTCACAGTGATACAGTCCTCACGGGTTGTCCCCTGAGGGGTGTAAATGTCTGAGAAATTATAAAGTTTATAGAAAAAGGCAGTGACTAATAGAAGGGACCTTTAGGTCCCATGACTCAGAATGAATGCATACAAATGTTTTTTCCTATTTGCTTTGCTTCTTTTGTCCCCAACCACAACGAGAACAACAATTCACAGGTGAGGTTGAGGATCCCCCTGAAAACCCACCCCCATTTCTGCTACTTCTTCCCAGAGGCAGCAGCAAACCCACTTCAGAGCATGTCCTTCCTGTGTATGGGTAGGTATTGTTTTGTGGGCTCTACGCTTTTCTCATCACTGGTATGTAACTATGGATATAACATTGTTACTTGCTTTTCTTCACTCAGCATTTTTGGAAGCTCTCCGTGGTGATACACACACAGCTTCTAGTCATTTACTTTCACCAGCTGTATGATATTCTGTTGTATGGACGTGCCGTTGTGTACTGATTCCCCCATTGATGAACATCTCAGTTGTTTCCACACCTTTCCTGCCGTAACTGGAATTGCAGTAGAAGCTCCTGTACATATTTCCTTGTGCGCAGGTACAAGAGTTTCTCTAAGAGGCATCCTTCAGAGTGGAATGGCAGGGCCAATGTATTTATTTAATACGTGAAAGTTGTATTTGGGGGGAAGGAGGATCTCTTTGAGATGGCACCTCTTTCAAGGATCAGAGGAAGGCCCAGGCACTAGGACTGGGGATAGGACAGACATTTTGGTCCCAGTGGATTTTTCCGGAGTCTGTGAGATTAGATGCTCTTAGAAGGCTGGTGTTGCCAGCCTTTTTGCTTTTGGCCATCACGTAAGGATTCAGAGCCACAGGGGGAAAGTGACGTCCTTCTCTCCTCACTACTTTCTTTTTATCCTAGATGGATGACAAGACCAGGGAATAGCTGCCCAGAGGGCCTCCAGGCACAGTGGCTGAGGTACAGCCTGCTCGGAGACCATTTTTACTAAATATCATTGTCTTTCTTTTCCTTCTTTATCACTTCCATTTTTGTCATCTGGCTGGAATGTGCCAGGTTCTATTAAAAATAGATCCCAAATATGGCAGTCTAACCACGTGCCCAAGCTCCTTCTTGGGACTCTTCCCCGATCCTGTGCCCTGGTCAGGGCTGGGGGCTTATGTCCGCTCCCAGCTCCCGGATGCGGGCTTCCCATGGCTCACCTTGCCGATCTCCGGCGGCCTTCTACAGTTGTTTCCATCTGTCTTATTCCCTAGAATGTCTTTGCCACACCTCTTAGCACTGTGAGGGTCCTGCTAGTCTTTCTCAGTACTAGTTTCTTTTTTTTTTTTTTTTTTAAGATATTATTTATGTATTTGACAGAGAGAGACACAGCGAGAGATAGAACACAAGCAGGGGGAGTGGGATGAGGAGAAGCAGGCTTCCTGTGGAGCAGGGAGCCCGATGCGGGGCTCCATCCCAGAACCCCGATTTCATGACCTGAGCTGAAGGCAGATGCTTAATGACTGAGCCACCCACGCAGCCCTTAGGTCTGTCTTCCAATTCATGAATTCTCTCTTTAGCTGTTATAGTCTTGCTCCCTCTTAAGTTTTTAAATTTTGATGACTTTTGTTTCATTTTTATTATTTTTATTTTTTAAAGATTTTTAAAAAGCCTTTATTTATTAGAGAGCATGAGCAGGGGAGAGGAGAGGGGTAGAGGGAAAGGGAGAAGCAGGCTCCCTGCTGAGCAGAGAGCCCGATGTGGGGCTTGACCCCAGGTCCCCGGGATCATGACCTGAGCTGAAGGCAGACACTTAAGGACTGAGCCCCCCAGGCGCCCCTCAGTACTAGTTTCTTTTTCTTTTTCTTTTTAATCAGAGAGAGAGCGAGCGAGCACAGGCAGACAGAGTGGCAGGCAGAGGCAGAGGGAGAAGCAGGCTCCCCGCCGAGCAAGGAGCCCGATGTGGGACTTGATCCCAGGACGCTTGGGATCATGACCTGAGCCAAAGGCAGCCGCTTAACCAACTGAGCCACCCAGGCGTCCCTCAGTACTAGTTTCTTAATGAGAATTCAACAGGAATTTTGTGTGCATTTGTTGAATGAATGAGTATTGATAATAATATCAGTATGTGGGGTTCCTGAGTGGCACAGTCGGTTGAGGGTCCAACCCTTGGTTTTGGCTCATGATCTCCGGGTGCGTGGGATCGAGTCCCGCATTGGGCTCCATGCTCGGTGAGGCGCTTGCTTGAGGATTTTCCCTCTCTCTCCCCTCCTGCCCTTCCCCTACTCACACACCGATATTCTTTCTGTAAAATAAATAAATACATCTTTAAAAAAATAATCATAATTTCAGCATCGGTGATTTTTTGAGTGCCCATGAAGCCTCAGGCATTTTCTTGTTTAATCTTCACAGCACCCCATTTGAGGTGGTCATTATCATTAACCCAATATTATAGATGGAGAAACTGAGGCTCAGAGAGGGTGAACAAATTGCTTAGGGTCATGAGAACCAGAGTTTGGACCAAGCCCTGACTCCAGATCCCTTAACTGCTGCACGCTACTGCTTCCTGGACAGTGCTGACTTGGCCCAAGAGAGACTTGGGTTCGAATCCCTGGTGAGGACAGCCCCGGAGAAGGCACGGCTTGCTACCTTGTTGCATCTGTGCGTTTGTGGTATAATCTGTTAGGGGCATTCCCGGACTCCAAGCCCTGCAGGCAAGATGACTTTAAGAGGCACGTGGGACAACCAGAAACCTTTCTAATTATGTCAGCATTTACGTCTTAATGCAAAAAAAGTGTGGCTGACACATCAGATTCAGGAGTCATTAGAAGTTGTTGCTTCACATGAGACTAGCAGATCATCATTTTAAAGAACCAGTAAGTGAATAAGGTGGTCCTTCGATACGGCAGAGTTTCAGAAAGCGGTTCCGACCATGAAAACAGTTTGGGAAGTACCACCTCAAAGTTATCTTCCTACCACAAAAGGCCAGATTTAACTTTCAAAAGTGGGTGAAACACACACGTCCACCGAGGTAGGAAGAAGAATTGTAGATGGAAAAGTTGGGATAACAAGGAGGTGTTGAGTTTCCCCTGTGGTTCTCCACTATGTTAATTTCCAGGCCTCCCTCGGAGCTGCAGAGCCTGGGTTTTGGAGGGGGAAGAGCCCTCCTACTGTGGAATGAGCTTGTTAGAAATCTCCCCTTTGGGGAAATATATCCACACCCCTTATTAGTTTTAAAAACTCTCAGGGTGAGACGAGGATGTGATGGAACATGAACCCAGCAAGTATTTGCCGGGCTCCTACTGTGGACCAGGCACTGGGGTAAGAATAGGGATGTATAGAGAGGAATGTGGAGGCAGATTCCCCTGGTCAGCGTTGGAAGTGGGAGAATAGAGGCAGATGTAACGTTTACACGTTTGATCACTTTGCATGTTTGAACAAGGGGGCATTTATTTTCCCTGAGCAGAAGGGAACAAAGCCAAGGCATGCAGAAGTGAGTGACATTTTAATGGGACCTCGTGGGGATGTATTTGAGTTGGCTGGGCGCACGGAAAGGGGAGACATTTCAGTACCCATTCTGACCTGGTTCAGCTATGATTAAATGGCCCAAGGGAGGGTTGGCATATCTGATAAGTCCAGGGCTGGCCATTCCCCGTCCAGTTGCAAGGGCGGGCATTTTTCGCAGACCCTGGTATGAGTTCAGAATCCTTCTCAACACAACATTCTGGGCACGTTGCTATCTGTCCATCCAAAGTGGAATATTTAATGGATATCTGATTTCCCATCTTTTCCCAGGGCCCTTTATTCTATAGGTTAGGGCAAATGGTTCTTCTCTTGATGGGGAGGGGACTTAAAATGTGAAACAAAGCTAGAGGTTAAGAAAGAACCAGAGGGAGAGTGTCATCCTTAAGCTGGTAAACATATTTCTTTTTTTTAGCTACTATTCAGGGCACCCCGTGGTTTTATGGTGCTGCAGTTATCTCCTAGATGCATGTTCCCCAAATCATCTGGAAGCATCATCCTACAGACCTGTTGTTTATGCAAACCACAGAATGCTTCACTGCGAGTGAAACACTACGGTTTGCATGGCACTGGTATCTCAAATGCGGAATTATAGTGATCGTTATTACCCTGATAAAAGGAAAAGTGTGCGAATTAGTAGATTCGGGTTTGAGGTGCCCAGTCATAAGCTCCCGTCTTGCATCCAGGACGCTGCGGGGTTTCCCAAGAGATTTCCTTCATCAAGCAGAATTGATGGTTTCTTTTTATCTATCCTTGCGGTAATCTTGTTGAGTTTTTTGCTTCTCCTGCTCCCCTCCCTTTGCTCTGTTCTGGCAGGCGCCAGCCTTCCGGGAGGGAATGTCACTTGTTGCTAAATTAAATGCCCCAAATCTACTTGCTCCAGAGGGTAGTGCCATTTCTGGAAAGAGAAGACACTGCTCTCTATCTTGATATTTGACCCCATCGATGGAATTGGACATGTAGCCTTTTAGTGTGATAAATGGGGAGACATACAAATTCCTTCCAAGGCCACCTTCTCTACTATGTGTTGGCTCCTCGAGGGGAACCTGTGCACATCTGCCTGGCACTTTGATTTAAGATAATGGGGTGGGTATGTCTAGGGGGTATGATACCAGAATCATGTGGAGTGTTTGCACGCAGGCAGGCAGTGAGACCTTTGAAAGCCAAGGCAGAGGTTGGAGCAAGGCTGAGGACAGCTGAGACCACAGAAATGCATCCAGAACCTGGAGGCCATGATGGAGAAGCTATTCAGGGCCAAGTGTGCGGCCTCAACATGCCAGTTGGAAGGCCAGCCATGAAAGAGTCATGACTACCCTGTTAAGTAGGGCTCTTCTTTGTTCCTTATTGGGTAAGGGGCCAGCCCTTGGTCCACGCCAGAGTGAAATCTTGCCCCACCTGTAACTCTGTACCGCTCTAAGCCAGATGGAAGGCTTTTTTTTTTTTTTTAATTTTATTTTTTATAAACATATAATATATTTTTATCCCCAGGGGTACAGGTCTGTGAATCACCAGGTTTACACACTTCACAGCACTCACCATAGCACATACCCTCCCCAATGTCCATAACCCCACCCCCCCCTCCCAACCCCCCTCCCCCCATCAACCCTCAGTTGGTTTTGTGAGATTAAGAGTCACTTATGGTTTGTCTCCCTCCCAATCCCATCTTGTTTCATTTACTCTTCTTCTACCCCCAGATGGAAGGCTTTGATGAATGAGTTTTATTTCATTCATTCGTTCCTTCATTCATAGTTCATACATTTTTGCCTACATGGTGCCAAGTCCTACAAGGATTCCCTGGTGAGCGAATGACCCCAGCTTTCCAGGAGGTTACTATGGAGCAGAAAAGAGCGATTAGTTAGCAGACTAAAATAGTAATGTGTGTTGAGCGGGGTGCCGAGGACCAGAAGCAACGGTAGGATCTAGAGTTTGGGTCCCCACTTGGAATAATAGTCCACGCCCCACCTGTTAGTGAACCTTTCCTCACTCCTCCCTCGTGTCGCTCTGGGAACCGTTCCCTAGGAGAGACTTTGGGACCTTTTTTTCTTTGGATGGGACTAATGCTTGGGCCTTCCCCTTTCCTCTGTTCCTGCAAAGACCGTTGCAGTGTGGTCCCCCAATCAGGGCATCTGTGGCGTGGGATGAGGGTTAGTTGTTTTCTTATTAGTGGGGTCCTTGGGCTCTCTAGCACCGCAGCAAACCCTCATTCCTTTGCTTATCCTTTCATTCCGCCAGCTTATTTTCCAAGGCTTCTGGTGGGTCCGAGATCGGGGGTGCCCGTGTTGTAAAAATCCCAGCCTTCCTCTCACGGAGCTCAGGGTTTCGAGGAGACTGGAAGGATCCATTTATGTGTTATTTATTTCTTTTTAAGTTTTTAATCAAATTCCAGTTAGTTAACACATAATGTGCTATTAGTTTTGGGTGCACAGCGTAGTGATTTATCGGCACTGTGCCCTCCTTAATCCCCGTGATCTATTTCACCCATCCCCCCACCTGCCTCCCTCTGGTAACCATCACTTTGTTCTCTATAGCTAAGAGTCTGTTTCTTGATTTGCCTCTATCTCTCTTTCTCCCCTATGCTTGTTTATTCTGTTTCTTAAATCCTACATATGAGGGAAATCATATGGCATTTTTCTTTCTCTGACTGATGTATTTGGCATGCTTTATATTCTCGAGATCCATCCATATGGTTGTAAATGGCAAGATTTCATTCTTTTTGATGGCTGAGTAATATTCTGTGTACCCACATACCACATCTTTTTTATCCATTCATTGGATGATGGATACGGAGTGGCTTCCATAATTTGGCCATTGTAAATAATGCTTTTAAGCATCAGGGTGTCTGTATCCCTTTGAATTAGTATTTTGTATTCTTTGGGTAAACACCCAGTAGTACAATGGCTGGATTGTAGGGTAATTCTAGTTTTAACTTTTTCAGGAACCTCCATACTGTTTTCCACAGTGGCTACACCAGCTTACATTCCCACCATCAGTGCAAGAGGGTTCCCCTTTCTCCACATTCTCGCCAACACCTGTTGTTTCTTGTGTTACTGAGTTTAGCCACCCTGGAAGGGGGGGAGGTGATAGCTCATTGTGGATTTGATTGGCATTTCCTTGAAGGTAAAGGATGTTGAGCATCTTTTCATGTGTCTGTCTGTCTTTTTTGGAAAAAATGTCTACTCACGTCTTCCGCCTGTTGGATTATTCATTTTATGGAGGTGTTGAGTTTCATTAAGTTCTTTGTATTTTGGATGCTAACCCTTTATCAGATGTGTCATTTGCAAATATCTTCTCCTATTCTGAAGGCTGCCCTTTAGTTTTGTTGATTGTTTCCTTGGCTGTGCAGAAGCATTTTACATTAATGCATTTCCAATAGTTTATTTTTGCTTTTGTTTCGCTTGCCTCAGGAGACAGATCTAGAAAGAAGTTGCTATGGCCGATGTCAAAGAAGTTACTGCCTGGGTTCTCCTCTAGGATTCTTATGGTTTCAAGTCTCACATTTGGGTCTTTAATCCATTTTGAGTTTATTTCCGTGTATGGTGTAAGGAAATGGTCCAGTTTCATTCTTCTGCATGTGGCTGTGTGGTTTTCCCAACACCGTTTGCGGAAGAGGCTGTCTTTCCGCGTTGGACATTCTTTCCTGCTTTGCCAAAGATTAGTTGACCACACAGTTGTGGGTTCATTTCTGGGTTTTCCATTCTGTTCCATTGATCTCTGTGTCTGTTTCTATGCCAGTGCTGTATTGTTTTGATCACTACAGCTTTGTAATAAAACTTGAAGTTGGGAATTGTGATGCTTCCAGCTTTGCTTTTCTTTTTCAAGATTACTGTGGCTATTCAAGGTCTTTTGTGGTTCCATACAAATTTTAGGATTGTTTGTTCTAGCTCTGTGAGAAATACTGGTGGTATTTTGATAGGGATTGCATTAAGTATATAGATCACTTTGAGTAGTATAGACATTTTATTTTATTATTTTTTGTTTTAAATTCAATTTAGTTAACATGTAGTATATTATTAATCTTAGTGGTAGCATTTAATGATTCATCAGTTGCATATAATGCTCAGTGCTCATTACTTCAAATGGCCTCCTTAATGCCCATCACCCAATTACCCCTCCCCCCTTATCCCCCTCCCCTCCAGCAACCCTGAGTTTGTTCCCTAGAGTCTAGAGTCTGTTTGCTATCCTCTGTGTTTCATCTTATTTTATTTTTCCTTCCCTTTATGTTCATCTGTTTTGTTTCTTAACTTCCACATGTGAGTGAGATCATATGGTACTTTTCTTTCTCTGACTGACTTACTTCACTCAGCATAATACCCTCTAGTTCCATCCATGTTGTTGCTAATGGCGAGATTTTTGTTCTTTTTGAGGGCTGAGTAATATTCCCTTGTAGATCTATACCTCATCTTCTTTATCTGTTCATCTGTTGGTGGACATCTGGGCTCCTTCCATGTTTTGGCTATTGTGGACATTGCTGCTATGAACATTGGGGTGCACATGCCCCTTCAAATTACTATTTTTGTATCCTTTGGATAAATGCCTAGTAGTTTGATTGCTGGGTGGTAGGGTAGTTCTATTTTTAACTTTTTGAGGGAACTCCTTACTGTTTTCCAGAGTGGCTGCACCAATAGACATTTTAACAATATTTCCTCTTCCAATCCCAGAACGTGGAATGTCTTTCCATTTCTTTGTGTCCTCTTTACTTTCTTTCATCAGTGTTTTGTAGTTTTCAGGGCACGGGGTTTCACCTCTTGGGTTAGGTTTATTCCTAGGTATCTTATTGTTTTTGCTGCAATTGCAAATGGGACTGAGTCCTTCATTTCTCTTTCTGTTGCTTCATTGTTGATTTATAGAAATGTACAGAAACAGATTTCTGTACACTGGTTTGGTATCCTGTGATGTTACTGAAATCATTGATCAGTTCTAACAGTTTTTTGGTGGAGTCTCTTGGGTTTTCTATATAGAAATCCTGTATCCTGTCATCTGCAAACAGTGGAAGTTTGACTTCTTCCTTACTGATTTGGTTGCCTTTTAGCTTTGTTGTTGTTTGGCTGCTGTGGCTAGGATGGAAGCATCACTATAATTCAGTGCAGACAGGTCTAGGGGAGAGGAAATAATGCGAGGGCTGAAGGAACCCGACTGAAGAGCTTGAGGGAGCCAGAGGCAGCTTCCTGGAGGAACCATCATCTCAGATGGAGGTTGGAAACTTTCTCTGTAAGAGCTCAAGTAGTAAACACATTAGGCTCTGCAGCCCTATGGTCTCTTACCTCCACCCATCTCTGCAATAGTAAAGCGAAAGCAGCCATAGGTGGTTTGCCAGTGGGTGGACATGGTGGTGTTTCAATAAAACTTTATTTACAAAAACAACTAGTGGGCCACATTTGGCCTTCAGGCTGTAGTTGGCCCACCCCTGACCTAAGATGAGATTGAGTGGGAGTTGGCTATGTGAAGAAAGGGAAAGTATCCAGGTAGGACAATAGCAGGTGAAAAGGCCTGGGGGCCAGGGCCAGTTGGGGAACTGAAAATTGGGGGGCTGGGCTTTGTGTGTGTGCCTGTGTGTGCGTGTGTGCATCTGGCATGGTGTGGGTGGGAGGAGAGGGTTAAGCAAGTGCTCTTGGGCAGTTTGGAGTTTATCCTGGAGGCAGGCAGTAGGGAGCCTCTGGAAAAGACTCTCAACATGGAGGGGCATGACTTCTGTGCATCATTTTCAGAGAGGTTGGTTTTGGCCTCGAGGCGTCAGTCCAATTGCTCTGAGCCCTTTTCTTCCTGTTTCCCATGAATTAATTCTTTGAGGTATGCAGCAAACCTTCCAGGACACAGGAGAGCGTGGCCCTGGTGACATAGGTGAGCAGAAGTCAATGGGAGGCTGTGCCATCTTATTCTGGTGGCCGGTGGCAGAGAAGGGAGCCCCTGACCCCCTTTTAGTGCTGTTCACTTCCCCACGTGCGTCATCTCCAATGGCCTCCTGGCCTCTGGCTCCTGATGGGCCTGGTTGGGACTCTGTAATTTGAAATGAACGTGGCTGGGGGCTGTCCGGTTGTTAGCAATGAGCTCTCCACCCCCTCCTCCTGCTCCCCTTAGGCTGGAGGTATTTATTAACTTGAATTAATAGAGGAAGAATAAAAATATTAACAACTCTCTAGGCCTCCAGCTGGGGCCCCCTCTGCCATGGCTAGGCTTTCTGGAAGCTACCAGGAGGGCTGGCAAGGTTCATTTTCTAGAGTGGTGCTTGATGGTTTTCAGGAGACAGTCACTGGGTCCTTCCTTCCAGCCTGGCCGTACGTTAGGATCATGAAGTGTACATGAGGGAGGTGGCCTTTCTGCATCTCTCAGCTGAATCGGTCACAGGTTTAGTTAGCAGGTACTTTGACTTTCGTCACTGAGTGGGGGTGGGAGGCATCTGGGCTGGAGGTCAAGCTGTGGGGGGTGTCCTCTTGTGGGACCTGAGGTTGGCACCGGCTTGGATTTCACTCTTGAAGAGGATGAGACTTAAAACATTTTGCTTTCAGGGAGGTTGAGGAGGAATGTCTAAAAGACATGTTTTTCACTCTTGGAAGGTACAGATGCATTTTCTTACATCCTTTGTGTCACAGAAACACTGCGTGCAAGAACCTGAGGGTTTCTCGGTCTTCAGAAAGCATTTTCAGCAACCCTGCCCTGTGGGGAAGTTAGGTGGGCTTTGACCTTGTCCTGACAGGTCAGTGCAGAGGGGCTCAGGGACCCACGGTTAGTTATACCTGGTTTCCCTCAGTGGAGCTGACCCTGCACTCCTTTCTGTCTCTGTCTACCCACTTCTATCATCGTACTGTAGTGCATTAATAATAATAATAATAGAGCTAACATCAATTGTATCCTTACCTTTTCATGGGCACTGGGCTTTACGTGTAGTATCAGCTTATACCATTCTATGACATAGCTGTTATAACTGTTTATCTTACATAGTAAAGGAGGCTGAGACATAGGGAGATCATATAACTCACCTAGGGTCACACCTTCTCTCTCAGGGATTGGCAAACAACCAATCAGGGCCCGTCTGGACTTTTACCTGTGTTTGTAAATAAAGTTTTATTGGAACACAATCACATTCATCCATCGAGATACTGTCTACAGTTGTTTTCATGCTGACGAGTTGCAACTGAAACTGTATACCCTGGAGAGCCTAATTTGGCCCTTTCAGAAAATGTTTGCAGACATGGTACAGATCTGACTCAGAGGCTGAACTCATGACCATACACATATGGTAGGCTGTGTCTACAGTTGCTATGCCTGTGCCTGTCATTTGTTCATCCAGCAGATTTTAAGTCTCTATTGTTTTCCTGACTCCCAGCCTGTGAGTTCTTTCAAGTAGACCCTGTGTTACTCATTCTTTGACTTCTCTACTTAACACAGCATTGGGTACATAGTTAAATTCTCAATGAATGTTTTTTGGATGGTTGGATACATGGATGCATGGACAGATGGATGGATACATGGATAGATGGATGGATGGATACATGGATGGATACATGGGTGGATGGGTGGATGGATGGATAGATGGATGGATAGATGGGTAGATGGATGGATGGATAGATGGGTGGATGGGTGGATGGATGGATGGTTGGATGGATGACTTTCCCAGCCCCCTGCATCATTGGTGGTCATTCCTTCTGACTCGTGGTGCAGTGCTATCCATATTACACAGTGAATATGAGAGAAGCTGCACAGGATGGCCCTTTTGCAGCTATGCCCCTTTAAGACAGGAGTGGAAGTGAGAGACATTGGGCTTGCTGAAGACACCTGCCTCATCATTTCCAGCCCTGGTCCTGCAGGCAGAGGGATGTGGAAATATCTGGCCAGTGTCAGAGGAAGCATTTTTTATTCTTCTTTTTGACAAACCTCTTAGAGTTGTCCTTGCCTGGAATTCAATTTTTAAACATGACTAATACACCATTGTATTCAAGCAGTGCTTATCGACTCACATGCAAGCCTAGTCCCAAGTGTGAATTTATGGGGACCTTTTCCTAGAGCTTGTTAGAGATGTTAGAGATGTTAGAGATGTGCTCTAACACATCTGTGCAAGAAGGGTGCTCTTATGCTGAGCCAGCTGGGAACGAAGTCCACAGAGGGTCAAAGCAGCATCACCCTTTTGAAAGGGGCCAGACTCTGCGATGTGCGTAGAAGTGTTTTATCAAATGCCAACGCTACAGAAAAGGAACTCCTGGCAGGGTACACTGTTCTAAGCAAGGGATATAATTCATGGGGCGTTTACAACCTCATGTCAAGGACGCTCCGGACTGCATTTCACAAAAGGAAACCAGTATTTTTGGAGCCCAGGTTCCTGATAGGCCAGCATCCCTTAAACCTTGTAACATTTTCCCCATTTCCCAGATGAGGAATTGATGGCATTTACAGAGCTCCGGGGAGAAGCAGTCTCTGCCCTTGAACTCTGGACTATCCGGAGCCAACGTTAAGGGTTTTGTGCCTTTCCCCACATTTGCGGTGACCCCCTGGCCTGGCTTGGCCCTGACCGTGGGCACCATAGGAGACTTCGGCCTCTGGTTGCTGCTTCCTTACCTGATGATGCCTACAGCTCACCCCATCATTGCAAGTTCCGCAGCATTGCAAGAGATGGGAGCCTGATGCTGTCAGGGGCAGGAGGCTCGGGCTGCAGGACCGTCGTCCTCCCTCAGAGAGTTTCATGGCCCTGGGGACGCACACGGGTTGCTCATCAGGCACCGTGTCTCCAATTTTTCTCAGTTGTCCATTTAGATTTCCAAGAATGCTCCTGAAGTGTGGGGTGTCTAGGGGCTCTGTGGGAGCCAGAGGGGCCTCTCAGAAGTTAATGTTCCATTCCGGGTTATAATGGACAGCAGCTGGGATGTCTGCCTGGGCCAATTTGCTGTGAGCGGCTGGGCAAATTTGGCCTCCAGTGGAGAATTGGGAAGTTCATTTAACCGTGGTGACGAGCGCAGGTGTAACAAAATGACAAAACTTGCTGGAAATGTTCAAAGTTGCTGGTGTCCCGCAGTTGGTCATTTTTCTCCTGTGACACCCCCTTGCCTTTTCTCCTTCTCTGCCCCTACTCCGGTGAAAGGGTCACATACATGCTCCCCAGTGTTTTTTCCCTCCCCTTTAGCCTCTTGATTTACAGCTTCTAAAATTGTATTAATTTTATTAATTGTATTAATTTCTGTATCAATAAAAACACAGGTTTTGAGTTAAATGAGTTTTGATCAATGGGTATCTCCAGGTACCCACCCTCCCAGTCAATATCTAGAACACTTCCTGGCACTTTGGAAAGCTCCGCCCATGCCTCTCCTCTCCAGTCCTCTCCCCCGCCTTGAAGGAAACCACCGTTCTCGCCTTTATTGTATAGTTTAGGTCTTCATATAAAAAACTTCGTATAGTTTAGAACTTCATATAAAAGGAATCATGTATGGGGCGCCTGGGTGGCTCAGTGGGTTAAGCCGCTGCCTTCGGCTCAGGTCATGATCTCAGGGTCCTGGGATCGAGTCCCACGTCGGGCTCTTTGCTCAGCAGGGAGCCTGCTTCCCTCTCTCTCTCTCTCTCTCTGCCTGCCTCTTCATCTACTTGTGATCTCTCTCTGTCAAATAAATAAATAAAATCTTTAAAAAAAAAAAAGGAATCATGTATGATGTATGCTTTTGTGTCTGGCTTCTTTCGCTCAGTATAATCCTTTTGAAATTAATCCATATTGTATATATCAGTTCATTCCTTTGTATTACTTTATTACTCTATATTAATAGTATTTTGGGGCTTCTAGGGGGCTCAGTCGGTTCAGTGTCTGCCTTCGGCTTGGGTCGCGATCTCAGGGTCCTGGGATTGAGCCCACTGTCAGGCTCCGTGCTCAGCAGGGTGTCTGCTTCTCCCGCTCCCTCTGCTTCTCCCCCGACTCATGCTCTCTCAAATACATGAATAAAATCTTAAACAAAAAATATTTCATTGTATGAATACATCATGGTTTATTAAGCCCCCCTCCCTGTGTTAGTTTCCTAGGGCCACTGAAACAAAGTTCCACAGCTAGGTGGCTTAAAAATAACAGACATTTATTATTTCACAGTTCTGGAGGCTGGAGGTACAAAATTAAGGTGCCAGATGGAGCTGGCTTCCTTTGAAGGATCTAGAGAAGAATCCTTCCTTGCCTTTTCCAGCTTCTGGGGGTTCCCAGCAACCACTGGTGGCTTGTTTTTGTTTTTGTTTTGTTTTTTTTTGACTTATAGCTACATCATTCCAATCTCTGCCTCTGTCTACCAATGCCTCTTCTCTCTGTATGTTCTCCCTTCTTCTTATAAGGATGCCAGTCCTGGGCGCCTGGGTGGCTCAGTGGGTTAAGCCTCTGCCTTCAGCTCGGGTCATGATCTTAGGAACCTGGAATGGAGCCCCACATCGGGCTCTCTGAACAGCAGGGAGCCTGCTTCCCCCCCTCTCTCTGCCTGCCTCTCTGCCTATTTGTGATCTCTCTCTCTGTTACATAAAGAAATAAAAAAATCTTGGGGCGCCTGGGTGGCTCAGTGGGTTAAAGCCTCTGCCTTCGGCTCGGGTTGTGATCCCGGGGTCCTAGGATCGAGCCCCGCATCGGGCTCTCTGCTCGGCGGGGAGCCTGCTTCCTCCTCTCTCTCCACCTGCTTCTCTGCCTACTTGTGATCTCCGTCTGTCAAATAAATAAATAAAATCTTTAAAAAAAATCTTAAAAAAAAAAAAAGGATGCCAGTCCTTACCTTTCATGTCCGCCCTCATCCAGTATGATCTTCCCCGAACTTGGTTATATCTGTAAAGACCCTGTTTGCAACTAAGGTCGCATTCCCAGGTCCTGGAGGTTAGGACGTTGGGATATCTTTTGAGGACACAGGACAGCTCACTGCACACATACTGATGGACATTTGGAGCGTCTCCATTCTGGGAGTATTGAGAAGGAATCCATTATGATTATTCTACATGGGCTTTTTTGTTTTTCTTTTTTGGTCAACACACGTTTCCATTTGTCTTGGGTACATACCCTCCAGTAGAATTCCTAGGTCATAGTGTATGTATTTGCTTCCCTTTCGAAGAAACTGGCGAACTGTTTTCCAGAGTGCTTGTAGGGTTTGCAACCCCACAAGGGAAGTGAGTGGCTCTACATCTTTGGTTCTCAGCATGGGGCAGTTTTGTCTCTTGGGCTACATTTGGCAGTGTCTGGAGACGTTTTTTGGTTGTCTTAACTTGGGAGGAGAGTGCCATTAGCATCTAGCCCCTGGGGTAGAGACCAAGGAGGCTGATAGCCAGCCTACCCTGCACGGAACAACCCCACCTTCACCCTCCTGGAAAGAATTATCCGACCTGAAGTAGCAATAGAGAATGGTATCTCATTGTGTTTTAATTTGCATTAATTAATTCATTCATTTGCATTTCCCTGATGACTGAAGACGGTGAATGTCTTTTTGTGGATTTACTGGCCATCTCTCTCTCTCTCTCGAATTATTTGTTCAAATCTTTGCCTGCTGTTAAATTGGGTTGCTTATCTTTCCATTACTTTGTTGTAGGTCCTTTGTCAGGACAAGTATTGTGCCTACTTCCTTTATCACTCTCTTAAGGTTGTCTTTCAAAGAGCCAAAGTTTTCCATTTTAATGGAATTCCATTTTTCACATTTTTTTTTCCTTTTATGCTTAGTGCTTTTCTATCCTAAGAAATCTTTGCAAATCCCAAAGACACCAAGATATTCTCCTGTTTGCTTCTAGAAGCTTCATAATTTTAGCATTTACGACATGGTATATTACTCGTATCACATTAGTTTTTGCATATGGTGTGAGGTAAGGGTCGAGGTTCATTCTTCTCCATACAAACATCTAGTGGTTCCCACCCCGTTTGTTGAAAAGAGCAACCACTGCCCACTGAGTTACCTGGTACCTTTGTTGGATCTAAACTGGCCATATATATGAGTCTATTTCAGGACTCTCTATTCTGGCCTGTTCTTACGCCAGCAGCACACTGTCTCAATCACTGTCGTCTCCCTGATCTCTTCTCTCCTTGTCCCCCTCCTTCTGTTTCTTCCTCTCTCAATTCCCTTCTTCTGCTGGACAGTTGGGAGAGAAAAACTAGGTGAATTTCTTCTTCTTTCCTGCCTCTTTGCAGTCTATGTCCCTTGTCATCTTCTGTGTGTGTGTGTGTGTGTGTGTGTATGAAAATGGATTAAGCCAGGAGTTATAACATTAAGTGATTTTACCCAGCATCCCTGTTCTTATTAACCAGTTTTCTAATTTTTTCAGTCATCGCCTCAATTCTCACTGTCCCAAGAACATCCTATCTAACCAGATTGGCCAAGTCTGATTCCTCCCCTTGTCTTTGACTCCATCGACTTCTTGAAATCTCTCCGCCCGCCACCCCCGAGTCTTCCTGGAATCAATAATAAAAGGTCATGTTTCTTCTTTCCTAATGAGTGACTCATCAGGCCAGGGCTGCACACTCACAGCCATCTCTGTAAGGGATCGAAAATGTTTCTTGTCTCTGTTGATTCTCCCATTTATTCTTGGCATGTTCTTGTGCATCTGGGATGATGCCATTGGTGATGTCCCGGCAGTGCAGACCCCCTGCTTGTTTGATGTGGATCATGGAGCATCTAGCAGCCCAAAACTGCGTAGAGGGGAGGTAGGGGGCCAAGACTATTTTTTGCTAATGACCCAGAGAGATGATGCTGGTTGGGTCACTAGCAGCAGCAGAACCACAAAAAGTCTACGACTCTTTGGGATGAATGCAAAGGTTATATCGTTCACTGCATCACAATTTAGGAAAAGTCCAGTTTTGGTATAAGCACCAGATAAACGAGAACCTGTACCGATTCCTCAGTATCTGAGAGGCATTGCCACGTATGTCCAGGTTTAGTTTAAAAGATACACCTTAAATCCTAGCCCCCAAATGTGTTATATTTTAAAGAATAAACTGAAATAAATAGTAAGAGCAGGACTTAAAGACAGCTTGAGTCTAAAATACTTAGATAAAAAAATTTTAGAATTTCAGGGATCTTTAAATGATTAGCTTACTTAAAGCATATGCTAGAAGTTCAAGTCCAGAAATATGTAATAAGCATTCTTTTGTACAACTAGGAAATGAGAAAGCAGTTTCTTTTCCTTACAGGCACTTCTGGGGAATAGGAATGCACTCTCTTTCTGGATCTTACACCCTCAGAGTGTGGGAGACCCAAACCCACCCCATCCCCCTGCTTCTTCTTCCATAGACTGGGGAGGAAGGGACAGTGAGAGTCGGGATGTGGGGCTGACTCTGCTCCCTCTTTGTTACCCATGTGGGAAGGAGTCTGGTGCCAACTCTGGCTCATGGGCAGCTCTCTTTAGAGAGTAGATTCATTTACGTCTTTTATTTTTAGCTTTGGGCCTTTACCATAATTCTTTTTTTTTTTTTTTTTTTAGGAGACATCTGATATCACATGGTTACTGTGAATAGCATCATTCTGACTGTATAACCTTCTAGGCTTACCTACAAGTACACAAATATGCTACCTTCCATATCTTGCCTACGTTCTTATAGAGCCCTTCATGTATCCTAAACATTTCTCCTGAATTTCTCCTTTGACTAGAATTTTCGTTTCTTCAGATTGGCCCATAGTATCGTGTTGAGTGAGACCCATGGTTCTTGAGTGGTTCCTCTTTTAGTTGGAGATTTCTATTATTTCCAGAGCTTCTGTGTTAAGGATAACACCGCTGTGAGTATCTTGGGTCATCTAACTCCTCGTTTTCGCTGATTTCTTTCCTTTGGAGAAATTGTCCCGGAAGTGGGAAGTAGGGTTGAATTTACAAACTTCTTAACTCTCTGTCAGAGCTTAAATTAGTGACCTCTGCCCCCCCCACCCCAGACACACACTACTTGTGGTCTAATGGTTGAATGGGACCGACATGCCTATAGGGTCCTATAGGGTCCCACTGCTCAACACTCCTATGTGTCACCTGCCCTACCTTCCCCATCTTTTCCTCCCAGTTCTATCTCATGCCACTCTCCTTTCCCACCTGTCTCAGGGACTTTGCCCATGCCCTTCCCTCTGTCTGGATGCTTCTTCTCTGTTCCTTACCCCTCTTTCGTCAATTCCTATATATTCCTCAGATCTCAGATCTGGGCTGAAAGGTCATTTTCTTCAAGAAATTTTTCCTTACCTCACCACCTCCAAACGTCAGACTCCTTTGTCAAGAACCGTTCTTTTCCATGAGAGCATTGATCATGGTGTGTGCTTAGACTTCCATTTGTGTAATAAGGGCTCAGAGGTTCGAATCCCTTGTTGGGACTCATGGTGGTGCTCATCAATGCATGGCCACTGAGTGTCTGGCACGGAGGCATTTAGAGTTTGTTGAATGAATAAATCCATCTGATACGGCCAAGTGAGGAGGATGCCAGTCAGGATGTTGGGGCTTTTAGCAATCTGTCCTCTGTCTCTTCTCACTTTGAAGGACTCCTCTTTGGGGATGGAAACAAATCAGGGATCCAAATCCAGGGATTCTGGAGCCTATGAATGGGCTTCAGGGGTCTGTGAATACCCTGTTATTGGATACAGGAATGTGGTGTAAACAGGTACGCTCAAGAGGGGGAGGCAAGATGGGGCCATGACCTTCATCAGATTTAGGAAAGGGTAATGAACCCTAAAATGTTAAGAACAGCCAGCCTGGATGATTGCGGGGTCTTCAGGACACTCGATACCTAGCTCTCCTTCCCCCGCTCTCTGCATGTGCTCTGAATCACTTGAGAAGTAGAATTTAAATAATGATGCAGAGGGGATCAAAATATACCCCTTTGCTACTCAGAGCTATTGGAAAATGTGACTTCCATCCGTGGACGATCCATCTTCTGAGTACGAACCACCCCCTCGCCCCCCAACATTGATCAGACCCACCCAGTCCCTGGCAGCACCTGATCAGGGATGGCCCCCCTCAGCAGGGGTGAAGCCAGTGCTTGTAGATACAAGCTCAGACCTGGAGGGGCAGATGGGATTCTGCACTTTCTGCAGGTGGTTTGTTGCCAGTCTGAAGAACATAGAAGGACAGAGGGCACATGTGCAAGTTCTTCCGCCAGACTCGTGTCACTGAGTCACCCTCTCTCCTCAGAAGGAGTGATTGAGGCTGCAGAGGGACCCCAAAGGGGTTGCTGGTGGAGCTCCTTGCACAAGGGAGGAAACAGTGAGGGTGGAGGGAGACACACCCATTCCCCCAGGCTCCTCCTGACATTTCTCGTATTCTGACCCTGCCTGTTCATATAATCATACAAGGCCAGAGCTAGAAGGGACCTTAGGAACATCTTATCTCACCTCCTGGCTTGTTTAGATGTTACCTAAACAATTTACTGTGCAATTGATTCTTGTATGTTTTGCAGAGCTTACAAACTCCAGTACTTAGTGAGATCCATCAGGAAGTGCACATGGAGGAGGGGGCTCTGCTGTCAGATGATGAATGGCAAGTGACATTCTGTTTTGGACTCAGGAATCACTATAGGGCATGGTGGAGAGTGGGGCCAACAGGCCAGCCCATGGCGCACCTACAGAGGGTAGCCACTCCTCATCTCCACCTCACTGTTGCCATGTAGGAGGCAGGTCCTGAATTATTTTAACTTATCCCAAGAAGCCAGAAGTAAGGAATTTCTTTTTTTTTTTTAAGATTTTATTTATTTTTTTTGACAGAGATCACAAGTGGGCAGAGAGGCAGGCAGAGAGAGAGAGGGGGAAGCAGGCTCCCTGCTGAGAAGAAAGCCTGATGCGGGGCTCGATCCCAGGACTCTGGGATCATGACCTGAGCTGAAGACAGAGGCTTTAACCCACTGAGCCACCCAGGCACCCCCAGAAGTAGGGAGTTTTTATTGTGACATTTCTTTATTGAAAAAATGCCGCCACCACATCTATAAGTAAGCCTCATGAGAGCCAGCCATAATTCATCTGTCATCCAGATGCTACTCTCCAGGTCACCTCTTTGCATACTAAATCCAACCCCCTGCGAACCCATTTCACGTTCTTTCCTTGAAGTCCACCCAAATAGGAAGCCTGCTGGGGTCCATTGCTGGGTGATTTGCCAGCAGGTTAGAAGTCCTCTCTCTTAGGGAGATGGTGGTCACACCGTGTCATTGCCTTGGACCTTGTCAGGGTCTCCATATTCAAATTATATATGACAGAGGGAACAGAGCAGAGGCCAGCACACAGCTGAAAGGCCGTGCTCAGCCAAAGCCACTGTGGGCATAGGTATTCAAACCCCATGCAGAAGAGGCTAAAAATAGCCTCCAGTGGATGGGTGGCTGTCTTGTTTTAAACACCTCCACTTCCTTGACAACTGTCGCCTCATTAATCTTCGCAACGGGGAGCCTGGCTTGGAGGGCAAAGCTGGACTTTGAATTTCACACACTTAATTCTGGCTGGGCATGTGTGACCCTCAGTTTCCCCATCTGCATCTGTCCATGAGCCACCCACCCACTGACCTCGTGGGCTAGCCAACAGGGTAACCTGGGGCCAGGATTTCAAAATCAAGGTGGAGGTTTGCCAGGTAGCAGTCTGACAAGAGGTTTCTCTCAAGTAACAAGAATAAAACCCTACAGGCCACATTAATTTAAAGTTTGGTTTCGCTGAGCACTTTTTTTTTTTCTTCCACAGACAATGAATAATCAGATTTTAGTAAAATACTCCCAGAGAAAGTGCCCTTCTCATGGACCTCTGTGCATTTCTAGTGACCTTAGAAGAGCCTCTTTATACTTAATTCATAATCTAGTTACAAAAGATTCTTAGCAGCTCCTCTAGCCAACACTCTGTTCATCCAGAGGGAGTTACAACATTAATTAAAAGTCATAAAAGTAAATTTGTTTGAAAACGCACTATACTTGTACTCTCTTTGCAGTAGACAGGATTCTTTTGGTTGCAAGTGATAAAGTCTCAAGCTGGCTTTTCCCCCAAAAATGTATTTGTGACGTTGAAGTTCAGAGGGATCTCCAGCTTCAAGTATAGTTGGATCAAGGTGCTTAAACAGTTTGAAAGGACTCCATCTAGATTCTTTCCTCTGCTTCCTGTGGCTGGCTGCTTCCCCCAACTGCATGTCTCAAGTAGTTCCAGATTTCCAGCCTCAGTGGTAAAAGCAAAGTTCTCGAAGGTTCCTGCAAAGTTCTGGGATTGGCCCTCCTTAAATCAAATGTTTCATGTCCATCTCTGAAACCACTGTTGTGTCCCGGAAGGTGGAATAAGCTGGTTGGCACAGGTATGCACACGCCTGTCTGCTCTACACAAACCAGGTGGGTAGAGACCCAGGAAGGAGTGGGTCCTCAAAAGCAAATTGTGCATTTGTGGGAACCAAAGGAGATGGATGGTAGGCAGACTAGACCAGTGTATCTCATCTACATTTTAAAAAATAATTAAAACCTCAGCCCCTGGTCAGCCTAAATTATACAGGACTTTCTTGAAGGTATAGTTAAGAGTGTGCAGCTGGGATGTGAGAGGAGGTTGTCCAAATTACCACCTTTCCATGGCTCCATCTTTATTTGAAAGATCATCCAAAGCAGGACGGGAAAGTAGACAGTGACTTTGGTGAACTTGAGGAGTCTGACAATGGGCTTGTCTTGCCAGACTCTTCAGCTCTGAAATCCCACCCGTAAGGCTAGACTTGAGAGTGTCAGTGTGTCACTTGATGGCAGTATGGACTCCAGAAGTCAGACCATGAGGATCGGAAGGTGGGAAAGAGAGATGCTAGGTGATATCCCAGAGCGAGTGAGGGAGGGAAGAACACACTAGGGGATTTGGAGAGAGTCAGAAAATCTCATTACAGAAGAGCTTGTATTTGTATAGATTTTCTCCTGGGCACTTTCATACCCATTATCTCTCTTGAGTTGTGCCACAACCCATGTGGTTGGCAGGTCAGAAATCCTTATATTCATTTGTTGCATAAAGAAACCAAGACCTACTGAGGTTAATTGACTGGATCACCATCAGAGAGCTAATTACTAAGAAGTCTGGGAATAGAGCTGGGGAGGTTCTAGACCAGTGCCACTCAGTAGACTCATTATGCAGACCACATAGGCAACTGAAAAAAACTTCAGTAGCCACATTAAAAAAAGTAAAAGGAAACAGGTGAAATTGATTTTAATAATTCATTTCATTGTACCCATCGAATCCAAAACATTATTTCAACTCATAATCAATATAAAAACTTGACGTATTTTACATTTTTTTTCAGTGTGAAGTCTTCAAAACCTAGTGTGTGTTGTATACCTACAGCACATCTCAATTCAGGTTAGCCACATTTTAGGTGTGCAGTAAACCACATGTGGCCAGTGGCTGCCATATTGAATGGTAGAATCTGAACTTAGCTAGATGGAATGGGTGGAAGCCATACCTTGGAACCATCTTCTCTGGATTCAAATCCATTAATTCAGTTCAGGAACTACTTGTGGAATATATATTATGTGCCAGATGCTAGGTTATGATGACAAATGAGAAAGACTTGATCTCCACCTTCCTGGAATTTGTTTTGTGGGAAGCTCCCACAGAACAAATTCAAAATGAAATACAAAAAATATTTAAAATTGTCCAAAATGCTAAGAAAGAAACACAGAGGGTACTGGGATTGAGAATGATGGCAGGGGGTATCAGGAAGTTCCTCTGTGCAACTAAAGCTGAGATCAGAAGGATCATAGAAGTGACCCTACAGAGTTGGGAGGGGAGCAGATGGAAGAGGGTGTTTTAGTGGGAGAAAAGACATATGCGAAGGTCCTGAGGCAAGAAAGCCCCTACATGTTCCAGGAACTGAGTGAAATCCAGTATGGCCAAAGCTATCTGGGGAATGGCTTGGAGGAGACTCATTTGCTTTGATATCCAAAGTGCCTGACACTTGGTAGGTTGTCAATGAATGTTTGTTGGTTGGATGGGTTGGATGGATGGATGGATGGATGGATGGATGTTGGGATGTTTGGATGGTTGGGTAGGTGGATGGGTGAGTGGTTGGATGGACAGATGGATAAATGGACGGAAAGGTACATTCCTTATATGTTGTATACAGCTACTTTGGTGCTGACATGGCAGAGCTGAGTAGTTGGAACAGAGATTCTATAGCCTGCAAGTAAAAAATATTTACATCTGGCCCTTTCCTGAAAAAAGTGTGTTGACTTCTTATTTATAAAACGGGGACAACACTGAGATTAACTTCTTTTAACAGTTGTGGGGATTAAATCAGAGGAGGCTGTCCCTTGTCTGTCCCAGACACTAATCTCCGTATACACTCAAAAGAGCTGAATTTTCTCCCCTAATTCCCTCAAATCCTCCTCTGGGCTCCTGGTCCAATGCTCCCGTGGACCTTTCCTGTTCCTAGGCAGCTGAAATCGAAGATTGAGTTTCCTCTTTGGATTCCCCCATCCCTGTTCTCCTGCATGTTACATAGAATTTGCGGGGTGGGGGGGCGGCGGGGCAGTGATCTTTGCATGTTGGCACGTGGGCTGACTTAGGAGCTTCATTAATGTTAATTACGGCTGCGCTTCATTTCAAAGGAGCCCAGATTCTCACTGCTCTCCATGGAGAGAAACTTAGACCATGCCCCTTAATGAGAAGTTTGTGCCTCTCTCGCCACCGTGAAATTGGGAGCGTGAGCATGAATTTAGATGAGAATTTATGTATCCAGGGCCAACACAAGAGGCAAGAGTTCCCCCCAAATACCTGCTCACTACTAGGTGAGTTTTGTCCTGGGCACGGGGCGAAAGTATGAGTGCTGGGTGGAGTTTCTAGATTCCCAGGATGAGAGCTAGAAGCGGGGATTCACGAGGGCGATGGTGAGTGCCCTTCCCATAGCTCTTTCTCTGCCTCAACGCTGTTGACATTTGACAGCAACGTAATTCTGATGTGGTGGGTGATTCAAATCCCCAGGGTGCGTACGGCTAGCTGTGTGACCTTGGGCAGGTCACTTAACCTCTCGGAACCTAATTCCTGCCTCAAAGGTTGTTGTAGAGATGAATGGGATGATTTCTTTCTCTCCTGGCTGCCCTTCTCCCGTCTTCTTCCTCCTTCTCTTCTTCCTCCCTTGACCCCAGACTCTGAGAATCTTTCTCCCTCTTAGATGATCGCTAGGGGCTGATGGGCACGGGCCACCCTCCTAAGTTTCTCCCTGCTCCCTCTCTCGCTTTTCTTGATGAGATTCAGCATAGGAGGTCACATGTCAGGGTGAAGAAAAAGTTGCATTTGATTCCTTAAAGTTCCCTTCAAAGAATGGCGCGGTCTTATAATTTGCAGCTGCATAAAAGAGTTCCACCTGGGGCTCCAAAAAGAATAATAGATCAGTGAGAGTCGAACCTTAAATCCACCCATCCTCCTGCAAGGGTGACAGGCATTTGAATGAATATTTAACGATCCCAGCTTTGATAATGAAGAGCTGCTTCTTCTCCTGGTCCTGTCCCCAAATCAGGAAAGAAAATTCCTCTTCTTCATTCTGACCCCTTCGATGAATGCAAAAAGGATAAAGTCAAAGATTGGGGAATCATTTGCCCTCCCCAGCTCCCAAACATCACAAGTAACGCTGTGCTGAACTCATTTAATTCCAACTCCGAAGCAGTGGGTTGCCGGCATCCGGGGGGCTGAAGAACTTGAAATTGAGTCAGCCTCCGGGAGTAATTTGTGTTTTCGCCTCGTTCCCTGGAGAGCAGCCCCATCTCGCCTCACTCTAGAAGCCCCATCTCCAGGACCTGCTCATCAAGGCTTGCAGAGGATGGGAAGGAGGAGGAAGGAGGAAGGCTAGAACGGTGGAGGCTGGACAGACTTTCCTCTTCATGTCCTGTCCTTTTCTGCCCTCCTGCCCCTGTCTCTTACTTCCCCTATTTTAAATGGTAAAGGCAATTAATGGTAAAGGCTGGTATAACAGATAAAAGTTACACAAAAGTGCACAGCACTCTAGTTACTAATCAATAAAATTCTGCCTCTCCCCACCCCCGCAGTCTCTAACTGCTTTGAACCCTTCGCTCTGCATATCAAACTCTGTTACTCAGGGTTCTCTAGAGAAACAGACCCACAGAATGTGTGTGTGTGTGTGTGTATCTCCCGATCTCTACCCCTGCAGCTCTATTATCTCTTTGTCTGCCTGAGAGATCTTAGGGAATTGACTCATGCAGTTGTCAGGACTGGTGAGTCCCAAACCTGCAGGACAAGCCACAGGCAGGCCCTCTTGGCTTGGAGTTAATGCTGCAATCTTGAGTCCGGACGCAGAATTCCCTCCCATGTGCCACGTGAAGCCCTTTAACGCTATTGTATCACTTACTCTAGAGAGTAGAGACTAAACTCATTGCCCTGTTTTACAGGTGGAAGGAAGGAAGCCCAGGTGGGAGATGGAGAGAGTGTTCCTGCTGCAGGGCAGGGAGGAGTCTCTGACTCCAGCCGGTGGTGTTTCTGAGGGTCTGCACTGCCTAACCCCCGTGGTGTTTATGGTTGTGGTCTCTGTGGCTCCTCCCACCTCTCCCCTCCCCGCCCCTACTCTGGGACTCTGTTCCCAGACTTCATCCTTTCTTAGGAAGAGTTGTCATCACCTCCCAAGGCCTGTGCCCTGGAGGGGAGTTTGGGAGTGTCTTGTTAGTGGAGATGAGGGTTTTTTTCCCCTTTTGCTTCTGGGAAGGTAAGGAAGGCTGTGCCTCTTAGTCTCATACCCCATCCACCACCCCTTGCTGAAGAGAATGAGGAGCGAGAGTCCGGTTACTGCTGACATGGGGATAAGACACGCGCGAGCCCTTCGGCAGCCTTCTTCCAGGCCTGGGGAGGCTGGCGTGGGTGACTCACACCTGGGTCTTGGGGGCCTCACACCCCAGCAAGCCCACATGTATGCATGTATGAGACCTTCATGGAAAGGGAGATGGGCTGTGAGCTCAGCTATGCCTCCTTCATCCATGCAGGGCAGGCTGTGGGAGGAGCAGAGGAAAGGTATGGACCAGTCGTCAGTCTTGCCCATCCCCATGAGCCAACTCCTGCTGGCACACAGCTGGCCACGGGGGGTTCCTCAGGCTGTCTCTCTAACCACAGGATTGCCCACTGTTTTGTATATTATGGGAGGTAGCAAAGGGCATCTCCCCCTGCCAGACTTTAAGGTCATGACAGATCCAACATCTGTCTTGACTCCATCCACACTTCATGTGGCTCTTCCCGCTGGCATCCCCATTGGCTGACTGTGACTACCTCCCAATCATGATCTTCGTCCTCCAAGCCGTTCGCCAGAGAGCTCTAGCCACACTGGTCCAGTGAGTTCCCAGAGCATGCAAACACTTCCTGCCTCAGGGCTTTTGCACATGCCTTCCCTTTCCCTGGAACACATTTCCCATCTCTACCTCTATTGTTTTCATGGCTAACTCCTTCTAATCCTTCCGATTTTAGCTTCAGCTGCTCAGAGAGGCCTTCCTGACCACCTTGTCATCCTCAATCTCAGTGCCCTATGTGTTTCCTTCGTAACACTTGGGACACTTTGAAATCATCTTAGGTATTTTGATTATAAGCCCATCAGCCAACACATGTCCCTGCTCTTGTAGTACATAGGAGCAACAATAGCCCATAAACAGGTTAATTACCACAGAATTTTACAAACCCTAAAATTGTGGTAAGGGATAGGAAGGCAAATAAAGGGCCCAATGAGGGATAAGGCCAGGAGGATCTGGCTTAGGCTGGACAGTTGAAGAAATTATCTCCGATTGAGTGACTTTTTTTTTTTTAAGATTTTATTTATTTATTTGACAGAGAGAGATCACAAGTAGGCCGAGAGTCAGGCAGAGAGAGAGGGGGGAAGCAGGCTCCCTGCTGAGCAGAGAACCTGATGTGGGACTCAATCTCAGGACCCTGAGATCATGACCTGAGCCGAAGGCAGAGGCTTAACCCACTGAGCCATCCAGGTCCCCTGATTGAGTGACATTTAAGACAAGCTCTCAAGGACATGTAGGCATTGGCTAAGTGCAGAGTGGAGTGACATGGCCCTACCCAGGGAGGGGACAGTATGTGCAAAGGTCCTGAGGCAGGAACAGTGTTACTACATTGGTGTGGATAAAGCATGGTGAATGAGGAGACGTGTGACATGGTGCTAGGGAGGTAGTTTGGGGACAGCTTGCATCTGCTAAAAAACGATCAGGGTCATGGTACTCCCCATTTTTTCTCACCCCTAGTATGCATTAGGTCCTGAGCTAAAGGCTCTGTATATGTCCTTGCATTCTTACAACTGTGGGTCTGACTGTTCTCAGGGTTTCACTGAAGAAACTGAGTCACCAGAGGTGAAAGTAACGTGCCCCAAACCCCACCTTCCAACCAGCAGGGGCAGATCACATTTGAAACCAGGACTCCAAAGCTTTTAAACTTGCTGCTGTCTACACTGCATTCCCGTCTCAGGTTCCTCTGCCCCAGTGTCCAGGGCCAGCTGGGGTACAGGGAGGTGTGAGCACCCCGGGCTCCCCCTCACCATCCCCGGCCCCTGGCCTTCATACCTCGCCTTCTTCGTAATGCGCTTGAATGCTCCACGATTTCCATTCCCCCAAATGCCTGGAAACATTCCCACTTCCTTGTTAAATAAAAGATGAGAGGCGGATAATGAAATCCAGATGCCCCCAAGGCCTTTGATGTCACCTGCCAATTTTTCTTTTGGTCATTTTTTTTCTTTAAACAAAACAGCAGCAGTGGTTTGATGGTTCGGAGCAAGAGGCCATATTCAAATGGCATCATTATCTGTCGGGCCTCGTTATGTTTTATTCACTTGTTTCTCTCCTTGGATTCGGGGCTTGGAGTGAATATTCCACCGGCTTGTACATGGTTTTTCTCAGAGCTCTCGGATGCCAATTTCCTATCCAGATCCGCCCCCTTGAGAGGTGGGCGCAAACCCACCCTGTAACCTTTTTTTCCCTTAGGACAAAGATCTAGACTCTTCACAATCAAGTGTGTTTAGAATCTGTCTCTCATATAGGCCTGCGGTTCTCAATCTGGGTGACTTTGCTCCCCAGGGGTCACAGGGCAATGCCTGGAGTCAGTCTTGGTTATCACGATGGGGAACGGGAATGCTCCTGGCGTCTCACAGGCACAGACCAGAGATGCTGCTTGATAACCTACAATGCACAGGACCGCCCCTCACAATGAACTATCCGGCCCCAAATGCCAACAGTGCCGAGTCCAAAAGACCATCCGTTAGATTGTGATTCCTGGGGGATGCTGTCTCCTCTCCAGCTGGATCTCCAGCCCGCTGCCTGGACTCCGCAGAAACTCAGTAAATGTTGGTTGAGTGAATGATCTATTTAGCTGCTCTCAGCCAGGAGTTTGGGGAGAGCTGCTTCTCCATCTGCGTGTCCCATCCTTCCACCGTTCTCTCCAGCAACCCTCAACCACGTGTGGTTACTTTTTTTTTTTTTTTTTGACAGACAGATCACAAGTAGGCAGAGAGGCAGGCAGAGAGAGACAGGAGGAGGAGGCAGGCTCCCTGCTGAGCAGAGAGCCCGATGTGGGACTCGATCCCAGGACCCTGAGATCATGACCTGAGCCGAAGGCAGAGGCTTTAACCACTGAGCCACCCAGGCACCCCACGTGTCGTTCCTTTACTTGTTCCTTTCTCCATGCTCTTTATTGTCCTTTCCCCCCTTTTCCCATTTACTCTTTAACACTCAAGTCAGGTGTCTCCTCCAGGAAACCCTCCTTGACTCCCCCGGGTGTGTCGGTGTCCCTCCTCCGAATCCATCACGCTTTCCGCCCACCCAGTCGTAGTGCTTATCACCGTGTGAAATCCACCCAGCTGTGGATATAGGCGCATAACACCTTCCCTCTCGAGTGGCCCATCTGTATCATCACCTGGCCCCTCCTGACCCCACTTCCTGTCCCTGCTGACTGCCATCCCCCGACACTCCCTCAGAGTTCTCTCTCAGGGAAGAAGAAATCACATGGAGGTTAAGGACTGACATTTTAGGAGTCAGAAGCTGTGTTCATCTCCTCGGGCTGCTGTAACAAGGGACCACAGAACGCATGCTTTCGATAACAAAAGTGTATTCTGTTCGGGAGGCCAGAAGTCCAAAGTCAAGATGGCTTCGAGGTTACTTCCTTCTGGAGGCTCTGCGTGAGAATCCATCACACTCCTCTCTTAGCTTCTGGTGGTTGCTGGCAACCCTTCATATTCGTAGGCTTGTAAATGCGTCTCTCAAGTCTTCGCTTCCATCTTCCCCGGCTATCTCCTGTGTGTATCTCACAGCTTCTTCTTTAAAGACACGAGTCAGTCCTTGGATCTGGGTCCCACCCTACATCCAGGATGATCTCACCTTGATGTCCTTCATCACATCTGCAGAAATCTTATTTCCAAACAAGGTCTTCTTCTGTGGGTTGGGACCTAGACGTATCTTTCTGGGGGATAGAGTTCAACTCACTCCAGATGCTTGAGGTCAACCCAACTTGCTACCAGCTACCCTGATGACCTTAGACAAGACACTTGACCCCTTGGGGTCCTTACTGGGTCCCTGAAGTCGATAAGACAAAAAGAGCCCATGGCCCAACGATCCTTGGGTAAGATTCCTTGAGAAGCAGCCCCTCAGATCAAATATAGGACCCAGTGCATTTATTAGGAAGTGGGAAGCTCTTGGGATCAACATGTGGGGAAGAAAAGATTGGAAGCCAGATGGGTGGGGGAGCAGACCAGTGGTCCGTCCAAAGAGGTCTACATGCTGGGACTTGTGGATACATGACTGTACGTGGTAAAAGTTAAGAATGTGATTAAGTTAAGAATCGTGTACAGGCAAGGTGATAAGAACATGGGTTCTTGCAACAGGAAGCCGAGGCCGGCGGGGGATGGGGGGGTTGAGGTGGGGGGAGGATCGGAAGTGTGACAACAGAAGCAGACGCTGGAATCTGAAGGTGGAGGGAGGGCTTCCTAAGCCAGGAAACGTGGGCAGCCACCAGGAGCCAGAAGAGGCAACTTGACTTTTCCCCCAGAGCCTCTGCTGACAACTCGACGTTAGATCTGTAGGACCTGCTGACCTTCCGACTTCCGGGACTGGACGATAGCCCGTCTAGGTGGTGTAACACCATTCAGCTTGTGGTCGTTGTTCCAGCAGCCCTGGGAGCCCCAGGTAGTCGGGAAGGGGGCGCTGGTGGCTAGGAGAGGACAGGAGTCTTAGCGGAGACCTGGGTGGCCCTACAGGGAGGTGGTTGCCAGAGTGACCGCCTGGGAGCACCCCGTCTTAAGGTGGGGCCCCACCCCTGAAGGAAGTTCAAGTGTTAACGCCACTGCCCATTCGCGGAGCAGGAGGAGGGGACATCCCAGCCCCCATGTCCCTTTCCCAAGAGGATCCCACGCAATGAGGTGCAAAGAGCCTGGCATTGGAATCGGGGGGCTGATTTGAGTTTGTAGGTATTACTCTCTGATTTAACACCCACCAGTGGCTTTGCGGGGGGCTGGGGGCTGGGTTTGATTGAAGCCCTAAATCCCTGTTTCCTAAGGGATTTTTTGGTTTGTATTTTGTTTCTTGGTTTTATTTCGTTTCGCCAAACCGTAGGACCACCAGAAGTACTAGCAAAAGTAGTGGCCAGGTCGGCTTTGAAAATTCCAGCTACCGTCTCTTCCTATAGATCATCGATCGCACGGCCTGGGTGGGCTCGCCATCAGCCCTCCCCAGATGGCCACGCCTTGATGCTGGGTTTCGGGTCAGAATCCAGGGCGCCTGGGTGGCTCAGTTGTTGAGCATCTGCCTTCAGCTCAGGTCCACGATCCCTGGAATCCAGCCCCAAGTCCGGCTTCTTGCTCAGCAGGGAGTCTGCTTCTCCCTCTCCCACTCCCCCTGCTTGTGTTCCCTCTCTCATTGTCTCTCTGTGTCAGATAAATCTTTAAAAAAAAAAGAAAAAGTAAAGAGAGAATCCCCATTGGAATAGATGGTTACAGTGGGACCAGTCCAGGGGACTCTGCCGTCCTCACCTCTTATCATTCATTCATTCATATTACTCCTTTTTGTATATGATGCAACTGAGGCTCAGAGAGGCCAAGGCACTGGCTCAGGGTCACAGAGCTAGAAGGTGGTGCTGCTCAGCTTTGAACCCTGGCCATCCAAGATGACAAGTAACCTTCCTTAACCCCCTCTTTTAAATTTTATTCTGTTTTTTAAAAGCCTTATTGAACCAAAATTCTCCTGCCATACCGTTCACCTGTTTAAAATGTATGATTCAGGGGTTTTTAGCATTGTCACAGAGTTGTACAACATTATCGCCATCCGATTCTAGGACATTTTTGTCACCCTAAAGGGGAACTTTGTCCCCACGAGCAGTCCCTCCTTTCTTGCACTGACAACTTGCTGCTATCTCCCCACTCCTGTCCCCGACAACCAGTAAAATCCTTTCTGTGTCTTTAGCTTTGCCTGTTCTGATCATTTCATAGAAATTGAATCCTGTACTATGTGACCCTTTGTATCTGGCTTCTTTCACTCAAAATCACGTTTTCAAAGTTCATCCATGTCGGTATGCCATTCCTTTTCACGGCTGAGTAGTATTCCTTTGTATGGCCAGACCACGTTTTGGTTCTCCACGCATCAGCTGCTGGACGTTCGGCTGTTTCTACTTTTCTGCTGTTTGAGTAGGGCCGCTATGAGCATGGACGCTCAGGTTTCTGTGTGGACATATGTTTTCCCACACATTTTAACCCTCTTACTGATTACAGTCTCTATTTCATATCTATAGCCACGAGGTTGACCAGGCTGCTTTTTAAAGTAGCAATCATATGTGTTTATGTGTTAATTTGCATACTCTAAAGTTCACCTGTTTTAAGTACAATGCGATGCATTTTAGTCAATTTACAGAGTATGTAACCTTCAGCATACCCCAGTTTTAGAACATGTCTGTCACCCCCCAAAAGACCTCTTGAGCCCATTTGCCATGAATCCCCGCTTCTGTCCCAGCCCCACACAACTGCTGATGTGCTTTCCTGTCTCTACATATACAACTGGAACCCTTGTAAATCTGTTTTCCAAGCAGAATGACTAATACTGGGAGAGAAGAGTCTATCCTTTCTAAATGTCTATCCCTTATCGGCACGTTGACAAGTGCAGTCACCGCTTTGAGTCTCGCCTCCTTATCTGTGGGGTTGATCGTCACAGGCGATTTTATGGGATTGGAGGTTGTCATTGGTGAATGCACTTGAAACAGTCAGCTAAGTGTTCTGCACAGGGTGGGCACTCAGTGACTTTTAGACCCTACGGTCACTTCCCACTTTGTCCTACAAGCTCTGTGAGGCGGGTGTCATCACCCCATTTTACGGATGAGCACACTGAGGCTCAGAGCAGTGGGAGAAGGTGCTGGGAAGGAATTCCAGATAGGTGGATTCCCGAGCCTGGGCCCTCCCACCTCACCAGCAGGCCAGATTTCCCAGCAAGAATTCCCATGGAGCAGGGCAACCCCTGGCCCCGACCTTGCCTGGCGGGTTTTAAGTGCTTTATTATGGCCCAATCTGTCAGGAACCAATTAGGGCTGAGAGCACTTAGCTGCAAATGTGGTTTCTGGGTACTGATGGTAATGAAGCAGTTGGAAACAGTCACCCAGCAGCAAAAGGCACGCACGGCTGTTTGCCACAAGCCACGTCCCACGCTTCAGGCCCGAGCTATAGGATCTGAAGTTCTCAGGATAAAGACTGGGTTAGAGACCTCTACTTGGTATCTCCAGGGCCCCATCAGAGCACCTGATGCTGTGCATAGAGGAGCTAGAAAGTGGAGTCCCCGAGCCGCAACATCTTGTGTCCCGTATCCCTGATTCTTTTTTTTTTTTAAGACTTTATTTATTTATTTGATAGAGAGAGATCACAAGTAGGCGGAGAGGTTGGCAGGGGAGGGGCGGGGAAGCAGGCTCCTGCTGAGCAGAGAGCCTGATGTGGGGCTGGATCCCAGGACCCTGAGATCATGACCTGAGCCAAAGGCAGAGGCTTAACCCACTGAGCCATCCAGACACCGCCCTCACCCCCGTCCTTGGTTCTTGATACATAAGTGGACCTTTCAAGTAACCAGAAGAGCATTGGAAGAAATGGACGAGGCCGACATTTTTCAGTGCAGGGGAGAAATAGCACATATGTCTCCTCCTCGGAGAATGTCCTTTGCCTGACTAGTCTCTGCTCTCCCCACTGGTCTTAGCTTCTCAGGGAACCTTCCAGGCTTTCTTCACTAGGCTTCATGGCTCTGGTCCCCCCTTGAAGTACCCAGGACTGCCTTTCTGTAGCACTTTCCAGAGTTGGAATTAAACATCCCTGAATGAACTCCAAGCTGCTTGGGGTAGTGCCCGGCTGGTCCAGGTCATATTCTCAGCATTTAGCCTGGGGCAGGGCACTGAGGAGGCCCTTAATAGGCAATATTTGTGAGACTCACCACTAAATAAAAGGCCAGACACATGATCCCTCCTGACTGTGCCCTCCTCTCTAATCTTAGACTAAGTGAGTAGACTTGCCTTCTAACTAAAATCATCTCATCTTGAGATTCGTTTCCATTGGATCTTGAGCTTGGTGGAAGGTAGAGGTCAGCAAATATTTTCAGTGAAGGGCCAGATAGTCCTTTCGGCTTTGCAAGTCCCTGCTGCAACTAATTCAATGCTTACCATGTGAGAGCAGTCCTAGACAGTGTGAGTGGACGTGTCTATGTTCCGATAGAACTTTATTTATAAAACCAAGTGGGGGGGTACATTTGGTGCGAGGGCTATGGTTTGCTGAGTTCAGGTGTAGAGGACTGTAGTTCAAAAATGGGAACATCTGACATTGTAAAGCCTGGGAGAGGCGGGGTGATCTCTCTGCTCCTCTGTTTACGCCCTGTCCCTTGGCAGGTCAACCTCCCCGGCTCTGTTCACACAGCAGGCGCCCAGTGTGGCAGCCTCATCCCCAAGCTCACACGTCCTCCCAGGGCAGCGTCTGTAGCTAACCGACTGGACGCACTGGGTCCCTGTTCCAAAATCTCAAGAGAGAGAATCTGATCGGCCCATCCTAGGTCAGGAGTCCCCCCTCACCGAGTCACCTGTTGCTGAGGGGGGTGGGCCCGTGTCATGCAAACCTCGCTCTGGGTGGTGGAAATCTTCAGACCGGCACCACATGGGCTGTGGGCATCTTGAAAGATGTCTGCTGAAAGAAGGTGCTGGGGTCTTCCTCCTGGCGATTAGGGAGAGTGTCAGTGGGGAGTGGGTTGAGTAGTATCTCCCCACAATGATGTCCCCTGGAACCTCGGAATGTGACCACATTTGGAATAAGAGTCTTTGCAGAAGGAATCAAATTATGATGAGGTCATTCTGGATTCGGGTGAGCTCTAAATCTGCAGACTGGTGTCCTTAGAAAATGAGAGGGGCCCCTAGACACAGAGACACACAGAGGAGGCCCTGCGAAGACGGAGACAGAAACGAGCGGGAGTGAGCAATTTCATGCCGAGCAATGCCAAGGATCGCCTGGAGCCCTCGGAAGATGACGGAAGCCAGGAGGGACTCTTTGGAAGGAACGTGCGTGGCTCTGCCAACACCTTGATTTTCAACTTCCAGCCTCCAGAGACGTGAGAAAATAAATTTCTGTTGTTTTAAGCCACCTGGTTTGTGGGAGTTGGTTACAGCAGCCTGAGGAGACGAAGGCAGGTTAATACTCTCTAGGGGCACCTGGGTGGCTCAGGGCGTTAAAGCCTCTGCCTTCATCTCAGGTCATGATCCCGGGGTCCCGGGATCGAGCCCCACCTCGGGCTCTCTGCTCAGCAGGGAGCCTGCTTCCCCCTCTCTCTCTGCCTGCCTCTCTGCCTACTTGTGATCTCTGTCTGTCAAATAAATAAAATCTTAAAAAAAAAAAAAAGCTCTCACCACATGCCTTGCTCAGAACCGCCAGTGGCCAACATGGCCAATACACCAGAAGCTCTGAGAGCTTTCCTTGGTCATCTCATGTGGTCTTCACAATGGCCCCGTGAGATAGAGACCTCATCCTTCCCATCCTACAGATGAAGAAACCGAAGTCTAGAGACACTGAGTTGTCTTGTTTCACTAAATACAGGGATTTGGACCCAGGGGTATGATTCAGAAACCCATGCTTTTTGGCACTCTTGCTTCTTGGCCGTCCCGGTCCTCAGTCCGGTGCTCTCCGGGGATTCTTTCTCTCGCCTGTGGTCTGGTTGCTGGCAATGGCTGCACCACCCAGTTGCTGAAGAGGTACAGAATTCAGATCTGGGATCAACGGCAGTTGGATTCCTTCGGTTTTACCCATGACCCGTTTCCCCTTCCTCGCAGGAAACACGCTGTGCCCTGTGCCCACTCTGCGGGAGGTGGTGGTGGCTGGCATACGGTTTTAGTAGCTACAGCTCTTTGGAAAGCGGAGTTTCCATGATTGTAAACGATGGATGCGCAAGATCTTCCCAGGGGCACATGCAGCTCAGAAACCATTCACCTCGAAGCTCCGAGTATGAATTTCCTCCATCCGAGAATAGGAAATATCTTCCTCGAAATCCAGATAATCCTGGAGATTACTGGTCTTCTCTTGGAACCCCATAAGACGCACGATCAAATCGTGCCCCAAACAAGATTCAGCTTTTACCCAGAAATTGCCCAAATGCCTTCTGTTTACGTGACTACATCCCGACTATACAATGGGCTGCTTTGTCCTTTTCGCCGTGGTTTCTTTGCCAAGTAAAGAGACTCGCCGATTTCAGCCTGTTTTATTTACACCACATGGAGTGGAGGTAATTTCGGTGCTGGCAGTCTAGGCCCCTGTGCGGTGGGGAGGACACACAGGCCCAGCAGAGTGGGTCTGGGAGAGACTGATCTTTATGGGGTCTGTTTGCCTTCATTTCCTTTGGCCTCTAATCCTGCTCTCTGGGAAGATTGCTAGGTAGCTGTGTGTGTTTGATAAATTCAGCCAAGCCTGGGACACACGAGTGGTTTTCCAGTGGGAGGTGGAATTACCTTTTAAGAACTTGCAGGTGCAATTTCTTTGCTGTTTTTGTTGTGGCCAGCGATTAGTGTCATGAGGCGTAGGCACATTTCCTCCCCTTCAGCCCCTGGACTTTATGTGGAACAGCAAAACCGGCCTCCCTCGGAGGTGGTCTAGCCCCAGGGACAAGGCAAGGCACAGGAGGAGCCGGGGGAACAACACGCAAGGTGTTCACTTTGGGGTTGGGCACGTGCCTCGGGGTAGGTGGCACCTTAATTCTGTGCTAGAGGCATCTACTCACCTCCGCTGGGTCCCGGCTCTGCCCAGCACAGTGCAGGCACTTCCCAAGTGTTTGTTGAATGGACCAATTAAACCCCTGTGCCACGGCTGAGAAAACAAGAATAAAGGAGGTTAAGGAACTTGCCCGGGATTTGGCACATGGCAGATCTTGACTTTGGAATTTGACCCAAGCCTGACTTCCAGAGCCATCTGTCTCTCTTTCCCTGACCTCAACCCGATCCTGGCTTTCTTCTGTTCCCCTTCATTTCTGGGTTGGCTTTTCGTAGGGGGTTGACGAGTGGGAGTCTGGAGAGGATGAGAAGGAAACAAGTCTGTTGCTAGAAGATGGTCCTTCCTCACTGTTTCTCCCCTGAGTTCCCCTCCTCCCCCTCCGGCCCCCAGAGAGCCGGCTGGCTTCCCCTCCAGTCAAGTGTCCAGCTGCGAACAGAGAAAAATGGCCCCAAACATGTGCTAATGCAACTCTGAAAGTCCCCATTTTGAGCTGAACATCCCATTCGTGAGAGAGGAGCTTTTAAAAGGCCCACGGTGTGCCGGCCACCCCTTCACTGAATTTTTATCGTTTCGCAAGTGGCTGAAGCCTCCGACTTGTTCTCTGGGAAAATTCCAGTTCAGTGGGAGCAGGGTTAAAAATGATCCTTAATGAGGAAATTAGTTCTGCCAAGTCTGGGGAATCTGGGAGACAAGGAGTCCTGGTTTGACACCATCTGTAGGCTCTGGAAGTTGTTTTTGAAAACTTTGATGTGGTTTTGGGAAAACAAGCCGGCCTAATTTGCCTGCTCACCCCAGAGACCTTTTTTTTTTTTTTTTTAATTCTTACCTTTTTCATTTGATGGGTTTACTTGATATCTGGCTATTGCATCTGTTTTGAAATTCTCTAAATTACTCTTCCCTTCACTCATTCAAATATGCACGTCGCTCTGGAGATAGGAGTGGAGGAGACAGATGTGATCCCCACCCTTATAGAGCAGTTCTGATGAGGGAGGTGACTGAGCCCCACACCTGTGCAATAGTGAGTGGTGGGAGCTACTTGACATTGGGAGGTTCTGTCACAGGGAATCAAACAAGGGAGTGTTTGGCCAGTGACATCAGGAAAGGCTTCCTGAGGGGAGAGATAATTGCGCTGCTCTCTGAAGGTAGAGAAGAAGTTAACTAGGAGTAGACAGAGACAATACCATGTGCAAAGGCCCTGGGGTATGCAGGAAGCATGTTGCATTTGGGTGAGTGAAGGCTGGCAGAGGAGAGACCAAGTGTGAGAAGCCAGATACCATGGAGACTTTGGAGACTGTGTTACCTTCCTCTGGCTGCTGTACGAAATTACCCCAAACCGGGTGGCTTCAAACAATAGAAATTCATTCTCCATAGATCTGGAAGGCAGAAATCTTATTAAGGTGTCATCAAAACCATGGTCCCTCCAAAGACTCTCAGGCAATATCCTTTCTTGTGTCTCTCAGCCTTGGGTGTCCCTTTCCACATGTCCCTGGCCTGTGGCTGCTTCACCCCAATATGTCCTCCCTGTTCACACAGCCTTCCCCTCTGCGTCATCTTCTCTTCTGTGTCAAAGCTCCCTCTGCCTTTCTCTTACAAGAACACTTGTCATTAGATTTAGGATAATTTCGTCTAAAGATCCTTAACATAATTACATCTACAAAGACCCCCTTTTTTTTCCCCCAAATGGGGCAACATTCACAGGTCCCAGCGGATATGTATGTGGAGGGGGTGTTTGGATAACCTTCCACTGACGACAGAGGCCGTGGTGAAGAATTAGGTATTTATCTTGGGAGCCTTCGGAAGGCTCTGAGGCGTTTTAAGCAGGCTTATATCTGGTGTGATCAGAGCCAAAACTTCAAAAAAGTTTTCTTAGTGCACGGAGAGAGGATCGGTGGGCCGTCAGGTGTAGCGAAGAGGGGTTTTCCCCGGATCACCTGGTGAGAGGTGATGGTGGCAGGTCCAGGAGCGGTGGAGGGAGGGACGTTGAGGAGTGGATGGAAAAAACTGGAAGTTTGATTTTATCAGCTTGAACTATTTCTTTGGTGTCACCCTGCACGATGGCCCCGATGTGGAGAACTCTACAAAGACCTGGCAAGGGGACATTTCTGCTGTTTCAATGAGCCATTCTCCCTTATCTGAGAGATGCCGACATTTGCTCCCACGTTGACGAATCCCTCATTATGTGACTTTCTTGTGAATAAATGTTTTCTTCAGAGCAGTTAATAGCATTCTCATCTAGTTAAGTGCACACAGTGGCAGGAAGCCAATTAAAGCACGGGCAGGCTTTATATATCTCCATATATCCCCATGGCATCCATGCAGGATCATTATTTTTCAGTGGCTTATTTATTTATTTATTTTTTATAACAACCAGGACAGTCCTGCGCAGGAAAAAATAAACAAGAAAGGCAATTTGGTGCTTGTGGCTTGCACTTAATTTGCATTTCATGAAGGACCTCACTCTGTTCTGATACTCAGGTCACATCAGGACTGAGAAGGCAAACGGGGAGGAGGACAGTGACAGTCATGGTCACATGGTCTGTGTGGGAGGTGGGCAGACAGAGCAAGGCTGTGTCAGGATGGTCCAGCCCATGGGCTCCGGGGTGTGGCATCTCATGGTCCATTCCTACCTGCAGCAGCCCGTGGCTGAATGACTTTGGGTAGGTCATTAATCACCCTGTGCCCCACCTGTAAAATAGGAGAAGAATATCAACTTTACTGGGCTCTTGAGACAATTGGGTGGGATGATGCCTCAGCAGTCCTCAGTAAGAAGGGGTGATCATTATCACTGACATTTTACACAGAAGCTGTCATGTGGATTTGTGCACGGGGATTTGCTGAATGCCGAGAGCACGCAGTGCACCCTTAGGAGTTGGGCTGTAGACACAACACAGCCTGCAAAGTCCCTGTGCTCACGTAGCTTGGTGAGGGAGCTAGAGAGTAGGTGCGTAAACCAATAAATGTGCCTGATGTCAGGTGATGATAAGTGCCGTAAGGAAAATGAGAACCAAGGTAGGGAGGCAGAAAACATTGGGCAGAAGCCTGATGCTTTAGATGAGGTGGTTGGCGTGGCCTCTCTGATGAGGGCACACTGGGGCACAGAACTGGAGGAAATAATGGAACAAGCCATATGGATTTCTGTAGAAAGAGTATTTTGGGCTAAGGGAACAGTAGGTGCAAAGGCCCTGAGGTAGCCAGTAAAGAGTGTGACGGCCCCCATCAGGAGACGGGCGGGAGATCAGTATGCAAGAAGTAACATAATGTCAGGTGGTGGTGGGATAAACAAAGAGAAAAATAAGGCGAGTGAGGGGACAGAGAATAACATGGGAGGCCACTGGAGGCTTTGCAGTGGATGGTCAAGGTACGTCTCCCGGAGGATCTTGATATCAGGACTATGTACATTCTAGACTGCCAGCTTTTGGGAGGGGCTCAGCAGCGTCCTCTTTGCTCTTTGGTGTTGAGAGTGACTGTGATCTCAGCTTGGGGGGGCAGCCTGGTGGGGGGCTGCTCTTAGTGGGTTCCTGTCCCAAAGTCCCCACCAGGCTCCAGTCTGTGAAGCGGGTCTGGAGCTCCGAATCCAGGTGCATGTAGCCACTCACAGCCAAGCCGTGGACGAAAGCTAGGAGAGGTTGACAGATGCAGTGATTAAAACAAATGACCCAGGAGGTCATTACAGCCAGGGCCGCTCAGGAGCTGGACTGAGGCTTAGAGGAAGAGACAGAGGGAGTATATTAGTTTCCTCAGGCCGCCTGAGCAGGAACTGTGGCCAGGGTGGCTTAAACAAGAGAAATTGGTAGTCCCACAGTTCTAGAGGCAAGAAACCCCACATCAAGGTGTTGGAAGGTTGGTTCCTCCCGAGGGCTGTGAGGGAATCTGTTCCATGCCTCTTGCCTAGCTTCTCATGGTTCACTGGCCATGTTTGGTGTTTCTCAGCCTGTGGAAACGTCACCCCATCTCTGCCTCATCTCCATGTGGCATTCTCCCCGTGTCGCCTCCCCTCATTTCCCTCTGTGCGTCTGTGTTCAAATTTCCCTTTTTCGTCAGAGACACAAGCCCCACAGGAATAGGAGCCTACCCTATTCTAGCATGAGTGCGTCCAAATTTAACTAATTACATTCGCCATGACTCTCTTTCCAAATAAGGTCAGATTCTGAGATACTGTGGGTTAAGACTTCAACATTATTTTAGAGGGACACAATTCAACCCATAACAGGGAAACTTAAAAAAGTCTTTTTGTTGAGATCTAATGTGTATGCACAGAAATGCACACTAGTAAGTGTATAACTGCCTGAATTCCCATCAGATGAATGTACCCATGTAACCAGTCTCCAGATCCAGAATCCCCAGAAGTCCTCCGAAGGGGGGCTTCTGTTTTTCATTGTGTACTTTTCTACACTGTTTTAACATTTTAAAACTGTGTGGACTTACTTTTACAATAAAGCCAAACTGAGCTTAAAAATAAAGAGCTTTAGCTGATGGCCGATCAAGGAGAAAGAGTTGATACGGATTCATTCCTCCATCCCCTGGAGAGTTCTCCAGTTGTTCTCCATGCTGCGAGCTTTGCAGTGGAGCTGCCCAACCAGTGTCCTGCAGCATGGTTCGAGTCACCTCCAAGTATCGATCAGCTCAGGCTCCTGGCTGCCTGCCAGGGCCCGCTGGTGTATGCCCTGGGTCACTTTCTGTGTCAGGAAGGGGAAAAAGTTGAGGAGTCCAGCTTGACACGTACCATCTCAGGAAACCCTTCCAGCCACCCAGGGAAGCAGGAACTCCAGTTAGTCCCATTAGACAGGTGTGAAGACTGAGGCTCTGCGAGGTGACTTTCAGGTCTGGTGCCTTAGGGGTTGTCTTGACTTCTGGTTGTGGCGAGGGGAGGTCACGGACCTCTTTGGATGTCTGGAATCACTCATTAGTTGACACTTATGAGTCCTAGGGAGGATTGGAGTGAGAAGGGTCCTACTGGGGAATGGCATTACCTAACCCCACTTAGTCCCTTTATAAGAGAGATTAAATGACCCGGCTAGAATCTCATAGCTGGTTGACTGCAGAGTTGGGTTCTGATTCCTATTCCAACTCTTGGGTCCACACCCCACATGACTTCATGATACTGCCTCCAACAGCATTAGGACGTAAGCCCTACCTTCTTATGGGAGAGAAATCCAGGGTGCAGAGAGGCAAATTCCAGGCTTGTCTGAGTCCAGATCCACATTTTTCATGGCGTCCACCATGAAACTTAGCTGTAAGGATGGCTCAGGTTATTTATTCTAGGATGATTATTCCCATGATCACTTCCGAAAGTCTGTACACATTGTGCATCTGAGAAATCCGCTCTCTTTTGGGGTTCACCGTCCACTGGTTTTCTTATGATGCAGATAATGTGTTGATCATGGGTACAATGGGATCCCAAAGAAACCCAAGCTGGGGCCCGGCAAGCCGCCCGGGATGGCAGGTGGCAGGTGGCACAGTGCTGTACTCCACCGGCCTGGGTTTTACAGCTCCTTTGTTAATGGCCATAAACTTGGCGTTCACTTCTGGTACTTGGGGAGCCCTGACCCTCTAATTAAATTGGATCTGAGCAGGTGGAAAGCACTCAGCCACAGAAGACATTTAACAGCTGCAGAGGAAGTAGAAGGGAGTCAGATTCTGCCGGCTGTGCTAGCTCTTGGCGCTCACTCGCACGGGTTCGGCCCCCTTTCCCTGAGGGCTGGCACCTTGTCCCTACTACGAGGCTTGTGGCTCTCCCTTTGGTCTTCTTAAAGAGAAGCACTTCTCTCTCCAAGTCTCTCTCTCTCTGTTTCTCCTGAGGACTCTCCCCCATCCATTTCAGCTCTCCATTATCAGAAGGTGGGTGTTCCACTTGTTGACACATCTTTTTTATTGTGATAAAATGTATACAGTGGGGACATTGCCATGATAACTATTTTAGGTGGACAGCTCCGTGGCATTAAGTACATTCACGTTGCTGCGCAGCCCTCACTCCCGTCCATCTTCAGGATGGCTTCATCTTCACCAACGGAGACTCTATAATCGTGAAACACTAACTCCCCAGCCTCTCTCCCTGCAGCCCCCCGGCAGCCACCGTTCAACCTTATATTCTTCATTCTTTAAGTCCCTCCTGCAAATGGCCTCCTACAAGATTTGTCCTTTTGTGACTTTCTGATTTCCGCTGACATAATAGCTTTAAGGTTCATCCTTGTTGGTTCAGGTGCCAGAATTCCCTTCCTTTTTAAGGCCAAGTAATATTCCATCATATGGATAAATCACGTGTGGTCAGTGTATCAGTTTCTGCCTCTCCTCCATGCATTTTTAAGTCTCTCCCTTCAGACAAAGTTCAAGGGCCAAGTGATGACACTTCAGCCAGGGTAGCTCAAGGAACGTGGAATTGGGGAAAGTCATTTATATGAAAGGAAGAACAGAGTAGTTTAGCCCAAAGGCATAGGAGTCAGAGATGGTCTAATTGAAGCCCGAGTCTACTGCTCATGGGACAGCTGACTTGAACAGATGGCTCTCCTCTCTAAGCCTCAGGTGTCACTTGTCAATGGGAATGGTAGTAGGACCCGCTTTCCAGAGTAGGGAGGGTTCCATGAGGTCATACCCAGAATGCATCCAGCTGGGGTCTCACAGGAGATAAGCACCCTGGGAATATCCCTGTGGGTGGAGGTTTTTATCTACCTAGGAGCTACGAACCCACTGCTTATGCTAGGCCTTGGGATTTACACAGGCACGTATGGTCTATTGTGATTGCTGCTTCTCGAGTCCCAGTCCTTGAGGTGCAGACGTCCTTAGAAGCGGCCACTCAACTTCAGTGACCTGAGCAGAGATGCGGTTGGGAGAGGAAGTCTAGTTTTTGAACACTGAGCTTCCTCCTCTGGGTCAGGAATGTTCTAGAAAGTTGAGTCCATTCTTTGGGCTTTCATTTGTCCATTCATTGCCCGTAGGTGGTTCATTTTATGTTGATTCTTACTCTATAGCATCTCCTATATTCTCTTTTGATTAACAAAGGCTGACAGGCACTGGGCATTTATATACTTCTGTGTGTTCCCCTTTATCTGTATTTATTTGTTCTGTGTAAGTTCTTGGGTCAGGGGTTGGGGGGGGAATCTGTCTTGGCTCCTCAACTAGATTGTTAGCAGCTTGAGGGCAAGTGCCTTGATGTATACTACTCCGTGTCCCTGAACGTGTATTCAGCCCTATCGTTCAGTAAATATTTGTTCAAAGAGCGAATGTCAGGCTGGATACTACCTCAGTCTCCTTGTCTGTAAAATGGGCACAACAGCAATCACACCTCCCTCACAGGCTGGTTGGGAGTATTAACTAGGAGTACACATTACGTGGTTTGAAGGACGGCACCTGGCAAACAGGAAGCCCCAAGTAAAATGTTATTTTATAGAGATTACAGTGCTGTTTGCAGTAGAATACGGGGCTTTGCGGACTGGCGAACCGTGGAACACTTACGAAGCATTCCTTAAGTGCCCAGCACATGCTGTTTACACATATCCCCTCCGTTTCATCCTCAGCCTTGGAGACAGGCACTATTTCCAGCCCCATTATAGAGACGAGGAAGTGGAGGTTCGGGGGCACTGGAGTGACTCACGCAAGCACATAGCTTAGCAAGCTTGGGAGCGCGGGAGCCCCTCGCTTTCCCCTTTCCTTTCCTACTGCTTCCAGTCCCCCTCCACTGCGCATGCCATTCACCTCCACCTCCCATACCCCCCCCCCCGACATTCTCCCTTGTGGCCACCCCTGCAGTAGGTGGGCTGTGTGGAGGTAGTTTCTGCCCACCCAGGGTCTGGAACCAGCAGCTGTCTGCAGGGCTTTCTGATGGGGGTCGTCTCCATTGGCCAGACCAATCCGAAGGAGCCCCCGAGTGCAGCCTGGGATATAGCACCTGATGTCTCTTCTCCTGGAATTACTTGGGACCCTCGACTTGGGGGTCTCTCCCCCTGGGAATGGGCCCTTTGCATGGCAGAGGCAGCATTGAGCCCTCATGGGCTTGATCAGAATCAACTCGTTTGCCCGCTCTCCCCTTTCTCCACATCCTCACAATCCCTTGTACCCTCAGAGGCAGAGGGAGAAGCAGGCTCCCTTTGGAGCAAGGAGCCCGATGTGGGACTCGATCCTGGGACGCTGGAATCATGACCTGAGCCGAAGGCAGCTACTTAACCGACTGAGCCACCCAGGCATCCCATTTTTCAAAAGACTAGAGTCACCCTCGTGGGGGTGAAGGGCTATCTCATTGTGGTTTTCATTTGCTATTACTATCGATGTTGAACGTCTTTTCATGTGCTTGTTGGCCACTGTTTGTCTTCTTTGGAGAAATGTCTATTCAAGTGTTTTGTACTTTTCTTCTTTCCATTGAGTCATTTGTCTGTGTCTTCCATACCCTTCTTTGATTCACGTTCATCATCTCTCCTTCCCCAGAGCCCCACCAGTCTGGTTGTCCCAGGGGCACCTGCAGAGGGGGGTGAGCACAGACTATGGGTGGAATGCCATCTCTGTGGGCCCTTGGACAAGAAGCTTCCCCAGTGGGGACACCTGGCTTTCTACCTCCCATACCAGGCTCTGAGGATTGGAGGTCACGAGGGGAACATGTTCATCCTGGCTTCTGGCATGGGGAGGCCCCCAGGCGGTGGTAAATAAGTCTTCTTAGTAGCCTGATTTTGACTCCTGCTTCTCAATTTCATTTGTGGCTCATGGCTTGGCCCGTGGCCCATCCTACCTTCTGAGATGCTTGGGAGCCTGCAAGAGATCTGGTATGGACATTGGAGAGTGAGGGGGACAGCCACCCAGCATAGGGATTCTGTACCCTAGCAAACGGGACAGGAGGGGGCCTCTTGAAACACCTTGATGGGATGGCTCTGTTTGCACCCAGCATGGCCTTGGGTAGGCAGCTGTCTGTCTCTGTCAGCCTGCAAAGCCGCTCTGATGCATAATTCATCTTGATGCTGAAGTCACACGGTAGGCAGCAGCCCCCGAAGGGCAGGTGACTTTGCATATGCAGGAGAAAGAGGGGAGCCTCTTCTTCGCCTCCCTGGCCCTGGCCGGTGGCTCCAGGTGAGGACTAGTGACTCAGTGGCCACGGCTGGAGTCTTTCTTTGCCACAGTAAGTCTCCGGGCTGTGTCCCTTCCCAACAACTTAAAGATTGCATTTGACAATTGCTCCTCTGGTCCGCCAGGGGAGACGCCAATTGCCCTTGATCCCAGGGTCCCCCCCCCCCTCAGTTGAACAAAGTGTCCAAAAGTGCAGCAATTTTCTTTCTACTTTAAAAAGCCACTCGCGCAGCTTCCCATTTTCCCTCCCTTCCCCTCAAAACTACAACCCTGATTCTTTTGAAAGTCACCTTTGTAGCATCGCCAGGCCATGTCGGATCCCTCCCGGAAGCCCTGATCCTCCTTTCAAGAGAGGGAGGGTTTGCAGATTTTCCTCCATATCAGAATCGGTTTGCCGGTGGTTGGAAAACACTGCGTGGCATTTTGAGATGCGGTTTCCTTGGAGATGGAAACATCTGCCTGCAGATCTGGGAACCTGCGTGACCACGGCCAGATCTTGTACCTGGTGGGATCTGGGAAACAGATCTCTAGTTGTGGAACAGAAGCCATCAGCCCTGTTTTTCTTTTTCTAAGCCAGCAAAGTGCCGCAGAATGAGACCCCTTTGATGCGATAATGTGAGAACGAGAATGGAATTTTTTTTTTTTATTTTGAGATCACTGCCATTTAATTAACCTGTGTGCTGGCAGGAATTAGTTCAAGATGTTTAAATAAGTAACATGCAGCCAAATTCCCTTTATACGTGTTTGTGTCAGAGGCTAAGATAATAGTTGAATTGTTCATTTTCCAGGTCAATGGAGACAGATAAACAAACTGCTATGACCCTCCCCTCTTGGAATCTGCAGTCTAGACCAGGGGTCAGAAACTATGGCCTGTGGGCCAAATGTGGCCCCTTGTCTGTTTTTGTAAATAAAGTTTTATTGGAACACAGCCTTCCTTCTTACTTTCCTTTCCTCCCTCCTTCCTTCTCTCCATTCATTTTTCTCTCCCATCTTACTTTTCTTCCTCCTTCTTTTTTCCTTCCTTCCAAGTTACACACAATTACACTCATGGTAGGCATGTAAAAAAAAAAAATTTTTTTTTCTTTTTTCTTTTTTTTTTTTGTAAAAAATTCACACACAGAGTCAAATGTGGAAGTTTCCCCAGCCCCCTTCCTCCCACTGTTTTTCTCAGTGGAAACCCTTCCAGTTCTTTTTTTTTTTTTTTTTTGTGGCCTTTATCAAACAAAAAAAGAGGTAGAACTGAAATAAAACAAAAGCACTTATTTGGGGTCTAGGATTGCAATTTGCGGAGCAAAGGTTTGGGTAGCAACCCAATTTGTGTCCCAGTAGGGAGCACAAGTCAGGGGTTTTTAAAGGCAGAAAGGAACTTTTCTATTCGTTGTTGACAAATAATTTTGATTGGTGTTGGTGGCAGAAAACTAATTTTGGCTGAACTAATTGGTTGCTAAGGCTTTCACTAAGCAAAGTCTCTTACTATAGTAAGTTGCAATGCTTGTGTGTGTTCTTGGACTACATGCCGTTTGGCCCAGTTCAGAAGTTCATGGTGCTACCTGGGGAGAATGTGCATAATGCTTCGTTTTAAAACCCCTTGACGTGAATGACTCCATTTTATTTCACCTTCCACACCTTAAATACATTATATGACTATATAGGAAGTACATTCAAACATTTCATAAATGCATTTATACATATTTATATATTTCTGTTTGTATCAATGAGCTCATACTCTATGTGTTGCTTGGCAGATAGTTTTCTTCTAGTGTCTTCTAGTCAGTGTGTCTTCAGGTTTAACAGATCTGCTTGTGGAGAGCAGGAGTTGGCAACCCATGGCCCTGGAGCCCAGTCTGGCCCACCCCTTGTTTTTGTAAATAAAGTTTTATTGGGACAGGGCCACACCCACATGTTTATGGATTGCCTAGAATGGCTTTGTGCTTGGATGGCAGAACTGGGTAGTTGTGATGGAGACTGTATGGACCACGAGTCCCACAATATTGACTCTCTGGCGTCGAGAGTCAATATTGTGCTCTTTACAGAAGTTTATTGACCCCAGCCTAGAGTCACCTCATTCTTTTTAATGACATCATAGTATTCCAAAGTATGGCTCCATCATGTTCTATGAAATCCCTCCCTTATGAAGATGTCTCTGGCCTTGCTCTGTCTACATACTCCAGTGGGGGGCCTGCTAAGTGGGACTGTCTCGGGGAGCCCGGGCTTATCATAAATACTCTGGACTTTTCTGATTCAGAGTGGCGTGGAGCTTGGGTTTCCAGTGCTTGGTACAGTAATGGACTTCATGGCATATGTGGTTGTGTCCCTGTGGCTGTCCCAGAGAATGTTCTTTACTGCTTCATTACCTCTTTTCTTCTGAAATGCTCTAACCCTGGTCTGGCCCCAACTTTCAGCTTTGACGTCATCGAGTCTGTAGAGAGCCTGAGCAGATGCTAGCAATGGGAGTGGTATTTTGTTCTGGAATATCAGCCTGTGCCAGACCCATAGGCAAGTGTCATCGATGTAGACTTACAGAACTGGGGAGGTGTTTCTAGAGAGCTTGTTAAAACACCAAGGTCAGGGCCCCACCTGACATCAAAGGTTTTGAGAAACTCTAGAGCTGAAGGTTCTTAGCCTGACTTAGAGAAAAATTAAGCTGTAAACTTTTTTTAAGAGAGAAGTGCCGCTTTTGTGGTCTCAAAGATGCATTAAGGGTCTTTGGTTGCAAACAACTAGAAGCCATCTGTGGTTGGCTTAAGCAGAGAATGAACTTCTATGGAAGATTCTAAAGTAACCCTTAGGATAGACAGGAAAGCTCTGAAGGGAGCAGGACCCAGAGCATCCTGGAGGCTCTAAGTAGCAGGAAGGGCTTGATGGGGTTTCGAGGGGAGCCACCAGTAGACTAACTGAGCTTCGAAGATTTTCCCCATCATTGTCATGCCAATCACGATTCATGTCCCCAGGGAGATTCCTGCTGGTCTGACTTGGCATCTCGGGACTTGCAGAGGGTAGTGGTCTGTCCCCTGGTGTAAGACCCACAAGAAGACTGTGCCCAGAGGAAAGAGAATTCCTTCGGGGTGGGGGTGGGGGGCAGGGTAAATGCTTGATGGTCACAGTCCACTGCAAAGAAGCATTATAGGTCATTGGCTGAGATCTTTAAATACATGAGCCTTCGGGGCAGGAATAAGTACTCTTTTTTGGGAACTGTCAAGTTGCAGTCCCCAAAAGGCCCATCCTCTATATTATTTCCTCCTCAAATGAACAAATTTTGTATCCTAACAAGTCACTCTTGGATGCTAAATGTGAAAGCAGGTCGAAGGCCTTGGTTTGAAGAAGAAAATTCTTCGCACTCATATGGAAAACAGTTTCAGACTCGCTTGTTGGGAGTCTCTGTAGGACAGTCACGGATGACTTATTGGAAACCCTGCACTGCTGGGATCACGCTGGCTGAGGTTTTGCCGCGCTCTCTGCTCAGTTCCTGCTGACTCATTTGCCCTCCACCGAAGCAAGGGGCAGACAGAGGGTCTGGGGAGGTGATCCCACCATATAAATAAGGAGACCGGAAGCCTCATAGATTCTGACCTGCCCAAGGTCGCGCTTTAAGTCTGGAGGAAAGGGAGCCACGTGGCAGAATCATCGCAGTGTGGATGAATGAGCTTTTAAGGATGGTCTGCTCTCAGCCCTCATTTTACAAGTAAGGATGCTGAGATCATGCCAGGTTCGGCGGCCAGTCTGGAGCGCCCAGCTAGCCCCCGGAATGGTGAATCCTTCCCGAGCCATCAGCAGCTGGGGGTTGCGGTTGTCTGTCTCCCAGGCTGTGATGGCAAATCCTTCAGTGGGGCTCTCATGGAACTACCAGGCTGACAGATCGGCCCTCTTCACGCATGTCCATAAAGATTCACTCTCAGTGCATTTCCTTCAGGGTAAAGGTGGCTTCTTTGAAGTACTCCATAGGCAGCAAAGTACTCAGTTTCCCTGAATAAATATTTCTAGCCAACTCCAGCTCACCGAGAGAAGGCCCTTTGCTGGCTCAACCCTTGAGCAGATGATCAGCCATTCTGCCTTTGCTTAGGATGCTGACCCAGGATGATTTTATACGGAGTTGTCTTGGGTATTGAGAATTCAGATGACAGCATGCTTCCTTGCCACAGTGTCCTGAGCAAGTTCAGGTCCTAGGGAGGCGGCAGGATGTTTTAGGTCTCCCAAGTATTGGGGTCAGACTGAACCAAGTTCAAATGTTTGTTCCTTGCCTTTTATAAAAGGCTGTGCGATCTTGAATAAGTTGCTTCGCCTTTCTGACTCTTGTTTCTTTACCTGGAGATGATTTTCCTCATCTTAAAAAAATAGAACGGGCTAATGCTCATAAAATGCCTAATACGTGCCCAGGCACATAGTAAGGACTCAATGAGCGGCAGCTGTCACAGTTAGAGCCAAGATACCTGGAGCAGAAAGGGACAGAGACCGCTCAGCAAATCCCTGCTTCACATGGGAAGGGAAACCAGCCCCAAAGCCCACAGCGACTTGTTAATAATGCCAGAGCCAGGTCAGGAACTCAGCCTCCTGCTTTCCCCACCCCGTCATCTTATCAACCCAACACATGGCCTCCCTCGGGGTCACCCAGTAGGGTGGATGTCCTGGGTGGAGGGGAGAAGTGTGGTGACTCACCCTTCCTGGCCCCTCCCCTCTCAGTCTCCTTTAGGGGTTCTGATTTTAGGGGATGTTTATGAGTCAAATGACTCCCTGCCTATGGGGAGGCCAAGCAAAGTGGGAGGAAGCCAGCGCCGATCATCACTTAATGGGCTGATGGAGGCAGCCCATGTCCCACTGGCCCCAGGGAGACAGCGAGAGCAGACCTCTGTGCCAGTTTATCTTGGAAATCGTCTTTTCTTCAGGCAAGGGGAGGGGGAAGGAAGCCTAAAAGAAAACATCCAGCCACAGGCCTGTGAAATCTCTGCCCAAAATCAGTCATCCTTTTTAATAATGAGGGCTGTCAGAGCCCTGGTTCAGCCGGAAATGATGGCCTGTGTAAATATTTGGTCTGTAACTGATTTATGGGTTGGGGAACAAAAAAATAAGATTAGTCGCTAATCACAGGGATGCAGGAAGATCAACGGGCCTAGAAGGCAGAAGTGAGGTTGGCTGTCTGGGTGAGCTCAGAGGGGGCGGGCGGGTGGGGACACTGGGCCGGGCTGTGTGGTGGTATTCACGTGGAGAGGGGGCCGTGCGCTTCCGGATTATTCCACAATAAGGGGCCGAGGCGGCCTGGTCCATGTGCAGGTCAAGAACTGAGTGAGGGCAGCTTCGTGGCAAGATGCCCAATTTGCAGGCACAAGATCGTCTCTTCCCAGCGAACCCTGAAATCACCAACATCCACAACCGCGAGCGTGCACAGGCACCTCTATAAAAAGGGAATGCACGCAATCAGCTCTTACAGCGGAATTAATGGAGACATTAAGAGCAGGCTTTGAAGTCCGTTCAATCTGTGTTCACACCCCAGGCCTTTATTGAGTTGTGACCTGGGTCCATTAACTGTTGAGAACCCCAGTTACCTTAACTGCAAAGCAGGGGTTATAATTGTCACTAGCTCAAATGAGACGGCAGGTCCCAAGCGCGGCACCTGCTCCCAGCATCTGGGCCAGGCAGATCTCAGCGCCGAGGCCTGCTGTCCTGGGAGTGCTGAATTCACGGTCCTGGGTGGGCCAATACAGGTGCTTGCCTCTCCTGCAGATCAACCCCCGCCTTGGCCAGCGGAGGCGGCACGCGCCTCCTATTAGAAAGGATTGTATAGGGTGGGGTGCGGCCCGGGCCCCTCCCCGTACAGCATGGAGGCCAAGTAGATGCCCTGGAGCCCGCCGGTGTTCCCATGATGGTGCACTGGAAACACACAGACTTCCATTGTGCTCCCTATATGCCAGGCCCGGTGCTGGGCTCTGGGGATCCACAGAGAACAGGTCACACAGGACCCCTCCATGGGTGGGAGAGGCCCACACTCAGCAGATCGTCAGAACCATAAGTGTGTACTCCAGAATGGGGCCGGAGCTTTGGAGAAACGTGTACATGCTATGGCGGGACCCAGCTTACCCCCGGAGCAGGCAGGAGGGGGAAGGAAGGACCCTATGTGGCAGGGGTAGCAGCTCTTGGGATGAACTAGATGATGGGGACGGGGAGGCTGTATGGTTTGGGGGGTTTGCTTTACGCTTCCTACTTCTAGGTAAGTCCAGACTTTTAGAACAGGGGCTGGCCGGCCACGGCCGGAGGAGCGAATTCAGCCCCCTGCCTGTTTCTGTCGATGGTTTTATGGAACTTGCCACATCCATTCATGCACACGTTGTCTCGGGCTGATCTTGGCTGCGCGCGGGGCTGAGTAGTTGGCGACAGAGAACGTACGACTCACGGAGGTCTTTCACTGGAAAAATTTACCAACCTCTGCGCTGGAACATTTTTCCTGTCCTCGCTCATTCCTGTTTCTTCTCTCATACTCACTCTGGATCTGAAGTGGTGTCTTATGGGACAAGAGAGGAAGAGATAGATAGTATATAGAGAAACGCAATATATAGTGTATGTATTTTATATATATACATATTTTATGTATGTGTGTATATATATATGGGACACTTGGATCTTTTCCCAATCAAGTCTTAGTAGAAGGTCTATTTGTTATTGAGAGCTGATCTGTCACTGAGCCATGTTTCATCTTATAAAGAATACTGTGTATCTATTCTTTTTTTTTTTTTTTTTTTTTTTTATTTGACAGACAGAGATCACAAGTAGGCCGAGAGGCAGGCAGAGAGAGAGGAAAGGAAGCAGGCTCCCTGCTGGGCAGAAAGCCGGATGTGGGGCTCCATCCCAGGACCCTGGGATCATGACCTGAGCCGAAGGCAGAGGCTTTAATCCACTGAGCCACCCAGGTGCCCCCTGTGTATCTATTCTTAAGATATTTTGCATGATTTTCAAGTACATACATTTCTATATAATATATATATTTAACCACACACTGTAGTACATATATAAATGTATGCACATATATACTATGCATACATACACGATACATAAATATATGCATATAATATGCATAAATACATAATATATACATAAATAGATAATATACTATCAAATAATATAAAATAGTATATGAATATGTTTGTACACATAAATAATAAATATAATAAATACTATATTGTATATTGTACTTGAATATATATTATATATAAATTTACATATATATGTATATATGTATATATAATATATATAATTATATATAAATTTACATATGTAATACTATACTGTAATATAGTATATTATATACACTACATGTTATATACTATAAATACATAAGGCTATATATAATACATGTAATATATATATTGAAACATATATATATGTATGTTTAATTTCTAGGAATCTATAAATGAGCACATTTTTGTATTTGTCAACTAAATCTGAGATACTAGTTACCAGGTGACTGATAGAAGCCATGTGGGAAGCAAAATCCATCTCAAATTTGATCTTCAATTTAAAACTTACTGAAAAATAATGAAACATCACTAAAATATTAAATAATGATTGACCACTTTATTCCATGTCTGTACCTCTGTTTTTTAGAGGAGGGTTTTTTTGTTTGTTTTGTTTTAATAAAATAAAGAGAAAAAAACTCCGGCCCCAAATACTGCATGTCCTTTTACAATGATGTTTTATTATTATCAAAGAATACTCCTGGTTCTCAGTTCTGATGGTTACTAAGTTCAAAGCCTGAAAGTAACAAAGTGCTTACTCCCCAAATCCACAGCCTCCTCACCAGCCTGCCAACTGCCCCTTCCAGAAAATGTTTCTATACAAGGGAGAGTATCCAGCTAAGACTGGGCAACTACGTGGCACACAGATTTAGGAGAGAGACCTCCTCATTTCACCCCACCACACTGTTGGCTGCCAGGTCCTAGCAGAGCTGTGTCCTTCCTTTTCCTCCCCGTCCGATGTCCAGAACAAGTCCATGCCACCGCCTTCATTTTTGTCTGGGTGATGGCCACAGCCGCTTCTTCAGAATCCCAGAATCCCATTCTTACCTGCACCACAGTCAACTCTCTACACATTGGCAGAGTGGTCTTTCAAGAATAGAATTGGGTTGGGGCTCCTGGGTGGCTCAGTGGGTTAAAGCCTCTGCCTTCGGCTCAGGTCATGATCCCAGGGTCCTGGGATTGAGCCCCGCATCGGGCTTTCTGCTCAGCAGGCAGCCTGCTTCCTCCCCTCTCTCTGCCTGCCTCTCTGCCTATTTGTGATCTCTGTCTGTCAAATAAATAAAATCTTAAAAGAAAAAAAGAATAGAATTGGGTTTTGTCATCTTCCTTCTTAAAACCTGTTGGCAGGCGCTCATTCCTCTCCAAGAAAACCCCAGCTCCCTACAGGGGCAAGGACTTGGTTGATCACAGTGAGCAGTCCCGCCCCTAATCCCACATTCCCTCTCTTCTCAATCACTGTGAGTTTGACCTGCCTTGGCCTTGGACTCCCCAGCACTGCCTTTGCCTCGCTGCCTGGTCCCCTCTCCTTCCAGATCTTTGCAAATCTGGCTTCTTTTAACATTCAGTTCTCAGCCTAAATGCCATGTCCCCAGGAAGGCCTTACCACCCACTCACAACAGCATCACCTGATTTTTAATTATCCACGAAGCACCTCCTATTCCCCAGTATTTCCTTATTTCTCTATCCATTTTTCTGTTTCTTCCACTGGGATACCAGCCCAGGCAGAACATGGTTCTTGTCTATCTCCTTCCCTGCTCAAGTCCAAGCAACTTGTTGTCTTAGAGATAGTTATTGGGTTAGTTTTTGGAATTAAGCCAATTTTTATTTTGTTGTATTTTTCTTGTCTTAGGGAGACACAGGGAGGGGAAAGGGGTGCTTTGAACAAGCATTCCTTGCCAAGCGTTTTCTCTGGATGACTTTGAAAATCCTGTTGTAACTTTTCTTCTTCCAGAAAGACTTCATGCCTGCCTGGCCTGGTCATCACTGCTTCCCAGGGACGGGCAGCCTCCTGTCCTGGTCGGTGTGGTCTGCAGACCTTCATGTGTTTCCCCTGAGGCAAGAGGTGTAGGGTGAAGAGGAATTCTTTGGTCCGCCTCATGGATACTTTTCCCTTTTCTCTTATTTTGAGCCCAACTTTCACATCATCTTTGCCCATAAAGAGCCTCTGTCTATCTAGAGGAAGAAACTATGTTGGCAAGGGACCAGTGCAGGAAAGACGATGACATAGCAGGCGCCAGATGTCCTCTCAGGCACTCAGAGTACATCAGTTCATTGCATCTTCGTACGATCTGGGGAAATAGAGAAATGATTATGCTTTTTTACAGGCGAAGTCATTGAGGTTCAGAGAGGTTGAGTGACTTCATAAAGGTCACACAGCTAGTAAGGAGGAGAGATCTAGTTTCTGTGTTACTATTATATATTTTTCCAATTGTAGAAAAATACCTATAGCACGAAATTTACCATTTTAACCATGTTAAAGCGTACAATTCAGTGGCATCAAGTACATTCATAGGCTTATGCAACTGTCACCACTCTTCAATTCTAGAGTGTTTTCATCACCCCAGATGGGAATCCCAGACCCATTAAACAGTCACTTCTTAGTCCCCTTCTTGTGCCCAGACCTGGCCAACCACTGATCTGCTTTCTGTCTCTGTGGATTTGTCTTTACTGGATATTTCATTTAAATGGGATCATAGGGGCGCCTGGGTGGCTCAGTGGGTTAAGCCGCTGCCTTCGGCTCAGGTCATGATCTCAGAGTCCTGGGATCGAGCCCCGCATCGGGCTCTCTGCTTGGCAGGGAGCCTGCTTCCTCCTCTCTCTCTGCCTGCCTCTCTGCCTACTTGTGATCTCTGTCTGTCAAATAAATAAATAAAAATCTTTTAAAAAAATAAATAAATGGGATCATAATGTGTGGTGTGTGTGTGTGTGTGTGTGTGTGTTCCACTTAGCTAACATTTTTGGGGTCTTTCCACATTGTAGCGTGAATCAGTGCTTCAAATCCTGAATCACAGTCCATTGTATGGACAGACCACAATTTGTCCATTCATTTGTTGTCGGACATCTGGGTGGTTTTCACCGTTTGGCTCTCGTGAATACTGCTGCCATAAGTGTGGCATACAGCTTTTGTTTGTTTCAGATCTTCCGGGTATATGTGTCTAGGAGTGGAATTGCTGGGTCATATGCTGATGTTTCCACAGTGGCTGCACCACTTTATAATCCCACCAGAGATGTGGAAGATTCTGGTTACATCACATCCTCATCGACCCTTGTTCTGTTTTTGACTTCTTGATCACGTCCGTCCTAGTGGGTATGAAGTGGTAGCTCACTGTGGTTTTGATTTGCCTTTGCTAATGACCAATAATACAGAGCAAATTTCATGTGCTTCTTGGCCAACTGTGTATCTTCTTTGGAGAAATGTCTATTCCAGTCCTTGGCTCGCTTATATTTCTATATTTTAGTATTTTTAAAAAATATTTTTTTAAAAATTTATTTGAGAGAGAGTCAGAAGGAGAGAGCATGAGCAGGGGGAGTGAATGTCGAGGGTGGGGAAGCAGACACCTCACTGAGCAGGGAGCCCAAAGCGAGGTTCTATCCCAGGACTTGGGATCATGACCTGAGCTGAAGGCAGGTGCTCAACCAAATGAGCCACCCAGTCGCCCCTATTGTAGTATTGTTTTAAGAAACTTTTTGTCAGGTGTAACTTTCATTTAGAAGTGAAGTGCACAATTTCTCGATATGGTTTGATGACTCTATATATCGCGATACCCACATCATCACCACCCAATCAAGACTGGAGACATGTCCAGCCCCCATGGGGGGCTGGTCAATAACCTACCCAAGGAAAACCACTCTTCTGGCCTCTCTAGCATAGCTTAATTTTTCCTGTTCTTGAACTTTATGTGAATAGAATCATAATGGAGCCATACAGTATAAGTGATTTTGTGACTGGTTTCCTTTGCCCAACACCATATCATTGAGATTCGGCGGTGTTACGGTCTAGCCAGAGTTTTCTCTTTTTTGTTCCCACGCAATAATCCATTGTATGAACATACTCTGCTTTCTTTATCCTTTCTGTTATTGATGGACATTGAGACTAATCCCAGGGTCAGGCCATATGAATAACGTTGCTATGAACATCCTTGCATGGGTTGTTTTGTGGACGTGGGCGCACTCCTTGTGGTTGGGTGCATACCCAGGGGTGAAATTTTTGAGTCGGAGGCTATGTTCCCTTCAGTAGATATTGCCAGATAACTTTTCAAAATGGTCATACAGGTTTGTAATGTCACCAGAATTTGGGGCGAATTCTGGTTTCTCTCTCTTCTTGCCAGCATTTGGTATTCTTAACTCTATCTTCAGCCATTCTGGTGGGACCTGTACTGGAATTTACGTAACATGTTTTTTGATCAGCGTCTCTTCTTCTCCCCCCTCTTTTCTTCTTTCTTCTCTTTCTCCTTCTTTGTTGTCTTCTTTTCCTTCTTCGCCTATTTCATATAAAACTGTATACGAGGAAATCATTGCTCTGAGATCATGGAGTTGATATGCAAGTTTATTTTTCAAGTTTTAACTGTTAAAAGGCAGAAATTTCACCCGTGTCTCCTCTGAAAGCATTGCATATCGTCCACACTGGGGGAAGTGCAATTACAATGTTTGAGTCACTCATGCTTCCTTTTTGCCAGTGTTTGGGTGGATTAAATACTGTGCTTGGGGTGTATTAGAGCCAGAAGTAAGGATTGTAGCCCGTGGTCAAGGAGCAAAGCAGATTCTGCCAAACATCCTCCTGGTGTTAGACTTATCAGCCCTTTGCTTTTCCAAACCTTCTCCTTCCCTGGGCTTTGTGCGCATCCCCTGTCGTCGTCCCTGCCCCTCCCCCCCAGAACATGGTGCTATTCTTTGGTTTTAAAAAGGGTCTTGCCTGGAGGCCTCATTTTGGATAATCAGATCATGTCAACTGGGAAGGATTTCAGTGGCCCCATTTGGCTCACACAACCCCGTGCACGGCCAGTGGGCATATTTTCCTATTTGGGGGAATGGTTGCTGGGCGAGTGCTTTGCTGCATAAACTGGTATTGGAGAAAGTATGCTGTGCCTGTCCTCCAGCCTTGCTTGCTAGGAGCCTGTCTGCCCCCAGCTCTGTCATTTCCTCCCAATTGGCTGGGCCAGATGCTCCAGACACCGTTAATGAGATGGCTGAAGTTTATGGCCGGGTGAAGGCATTTGAGTTCAAGGGGACACAACCCCACGCGCGAGGAAGCTGGGGGTAAAGAGGCCACGGGAGCTGGCGGCCCTGCTTGACTCAACACCCAGCAAGCTTTTGGAATAGAAAGTGGTGCAAGGACTAATCATCAGCTTGGGACCCCTGCGGCGATCTTTGCAAGCAAGGCTCTGAGGGACAGGTGGCAAATGGGCATTGATCAAAAGCCTTCGGAGTGCAGAGCTGTTTGTCTGCCAGACCAAGACTGGGGGGTGGCCAGGGGCTGGCAAAAGAAATCAGGTGTATCTCTGCCCTCAAGGAGCCCAAGGCTGGAATTAACTGAGAAGAGGCTGCCAGCCAGCCCTCCTGACTTGCAGATGGAAACTGGGCCTTTAGGATTCTCCCAAGACAGAAGATGGCAGGTTCTTTTTGCTTGAGGGGGAGGATGTGGACTTGGTTGGGAGTCTATAGACCTATAGCTTCTGGTCTTGGTTCTGCAACTGTGCGCTGCCTGCTTTCTGTTAGTGGCTGGGATACAGGCCTGTCCCATGTGTGGTGGGCACGAGCCACAGGAGAGCTGGACATTCACTCAGCAACCACATAAGTAAAAGCAGAATTCCAACTGGGATGCATTTTGTGAAGGAAAAGCAGATAGTGCAGGGAGGGCATGTAACCTGGAGATCTGACTGGGTCTGAGGATTGAAGACTGTGCCTCTATGGAACCAATGCCTAAAGGAGGTCTCCACTAATAGTCAGGATGGGGAACAGTGTTCCTGGCAGAAGGAATGCATGTGCAAAGGTCCTGAGGTAGATGTGAATCCGGAATGGTCCAAAATCAGAAAGATGACCAGAGTGGCTAGAGTCAGAGGGTGACAAAGTGATGATAATACAAGAAGTTTTCCAGAAAGTGATCCTTGAGGGTCCCTTGAAGCTTTTGAAAGGAAACCTTCCAGAGTTTTTAAGCAGGGAGTGACATGATGCAGTATATGCTTTTTAAAACTCACCTTGGTGCCTGGATGGAGAATAGATTATAAAGAATCAAAAGTGGGATAGGTTTATTCAACCATAAAAAGGAGTGAAGCTGGGGCGCCTGGGTGGCTCAGTGGGTTAAGCCTCTGCCTTTGGCTCAGGTCATGACTTTGGCTCAGGTCATGATCCCAGGGTCCTTTGATCAAGCCCTGCATCGGGCTCTCTGCTCAGCCAGGAGCCTGCTTCCTCCTCCCTCTCTGCCTGCCTGTCTGCCTACTTGTGATCTCTGTCTGTGAAATAAATAAATAAAATCTTATCCCAAAAAAAGGAGTGAAGTTTTGATACATTTTTACCACGTGGATGAACCTCAGAAACTTTAGGGTCAGCGAAAGAAGCCAGACGCGGAAGTTCGCATATTATATAATTCCATTTCTATGAAATATTCAGGATAGACGGATCTACAGCGACAGAAGACAGGTTGGTAGTTGCCAGGGACTGGAGGGAAGGGCACGGAGAGGAATTGCTTAGCGGGTACAGGGTTTTATTTTGGGATGATGAAATATTTTGGAACTAGCTAGAGATGGTGTTTGTGTAATATCATGAATATATTTCAGGCCACTGAATTTTTCACTTTAGTGTGGCTAATACATATGATGTGAAGTTTACCTCAATATAAATAAAAAGTACAGAAAATAAAAAATATTAAGAAGCAAAAAAAAAAAAAGAAAAAGAAAAAAGTGGGATTGGGGGTCTGATTCAGGCACAGTGATGGTGGTGACAGCTGAAATGAGGGTGGAAAGTGGCTTGGACCAGAGCTGGAAGGCTGGAGATGGAGAGTAATGAACCAATTATAGAAGTAAGCGTTCTCAGGACCCTTTTAGTTTAGATATAGTGTCTGCAAATTAGGCTTCAGAAAGGTCAGAAGAACTTTGCTAGATTCCAACCCTAGAATGAATAATCCTTTGCTGTACTTGGTGAAACAGCGTGCATTTTCCCTAAGCACAGATGAATGGCCCCTAAGCCGGGTGTCTTCCTGCCATGGACGTGCAGCCTTGGCTGAGCCCAGCTCTGGTGCTGCCCTCAGCACAGCCCCAGAGCCGAGTCAGGGACCTCTGACTTGCCCGCCTGTGCGGACAGCAGCATGGTCCATCCGGGGCTCATACGGCCTCCAAAGGATGGAGCTGCCTTTGCCGATGCTTTGTGCCCCCTTAGTTGGCTGCTTTCCCCAGAATTGGCCCCGATTCCAGGGAAGACATTTATGTAATAGATTTCTAATATCCTGCGATCATGGAAAGATGTTCTTTTTAATTACACCTGCAGGATATACTACAAAATAGGCACTGAATCTTACACAGTCACAGTCATTTGTGTCTGTTTTCTCCTCTGAGCATGCTGGGTAATGAGGGCAGATGGCAAAGGTGAATCCCGCATTCTGCCCATGAAGGCTTCCTCGGTGGGCAGGAAGTGATGTATGATGTCCTGTCACCTACTCTGATCAAATAGCCATTCACCCCCGAATTTCTTTCTCCCACTCTCTTTTCCTCTGCTCTTTCTATCCTCCCATCCTCTTTTCCTTCTTTACCTCTCCATCCATCCACCCAACTTCTATCCTTCAACCTTTTCATCCATCTTTCTATCCATCCTCGGATCCCTTTTCTTTATCCATTCATCCGTTTATCCATCCTTTGTCTATTTTCTCATCCATTCATCCATCCTTCCTCCCTTCTACCTTACCTACCTTCCTTCTTCCCTACCCTTCTTCCCTCCTTCCTTCTTTCCATCCATCCGCTTATCCATCTATCCATCATTCCATCCATCCATCTGTCCATCAAGCTTTTTACCCATGCATCTGTCCAACTCACATTTATTTATATATACCCTTTCTCTGCTTCATCTGTGGTCTTGAGTTCGTAAAGCAAATTGACGGTCCACCGTCACTGAGATACTGTTAAACTTGTGCTGAGTTGGACTTGGTTCTCCTTATACATGGGATCTGGCCTTGTCCTTTGATGGCCCAGTGCCTCAAGGCTGCCGTCAGTGTTTTGGAAATAATGATGGTATCTCTTGCCAGAGGGTATGACTGTATCCTATTCGTCTGCCAAGGATAGTGGTGGGTTGAGAGCTGCTGAAGGTTTCAGGTGAAAAACATGGCTCCGCTTCAACTTTTGGCTTCTTCCAGGTTAATTCCATGCTATACAGACACCGAGTTTAACCTGCTCATAGTGATGTTAATAACGGGTCACCCGAACCCTCGTTCAGTCCCCTGGCCCTGTGCCAAGCACGTGATCTCATAGATCTGCCATGGCATCCTTCTTACATGGGTGCTGTTATTTTCCCCATCTTCCGGGTGAGGAAACTGAGGCACAACGAGAAGAGATCACTTTGCTGAGGTCCCAATCAGGACCTGAGCGCCGCCCCCCCCCCCCCCGGTCCCCAGAGTTGGCGAGTCTAACTCCAAAATTATCCTGCCTCGGTGTAGATGCCTCTTTGAATCTCCACCACGGGAGACTTGTGGAATGAAATGCCACTCCCTTGTTTCCCTCTCCTCTGCAGCCGTGGGCAGGGAGAGCCAGCTAACGCACGCGGCTCTAATGGGAAGTGCCTTCCTGGGCCTTGCTACAGACCCCTAGGGATATAATAAGCAGGGCTGCCAGCCGAAGCCCTGGGAGGGAGAGACTCTGCAGGTGCACTTGGATTCCTTAAAGCTGATGAGCAGCAGGCCTCCTGAGGAGGGTGACTTTTAGGCTGCGTGTGTGGGAGGCCTCCAGTCTTTAATTAAGGCACCTTCCTGGGCTCTCCATCTAGAAGGGACAAAGTTTGCAAGGAGGGTTCGCTCTGGCCGCAAGGTGGCGCCCAACTCCGGGCCAGACGCGAATGGGGCGGTGGGGGGAGGCGGGAGGGGGGGTGCAGAGTGGTTAATTTGGGATCCTCTTCTAAATCACACTCTCTTAAACTGATCACCCAAGCAGGGGGAGGGGGAAAAGTGTTTCCAGAGCAGCTCCAACGGTTCATTCCATTTAGCTGGTGCCAAGCCAGGGGTTGAGAGAGTCAACAACGAAAACCATGGGGTTCCTGCCCTCAAGGAATTAGAGTGCAGCGGGATTACGTGCCAGTCATGACCCAGACTGGTCGTTTAATAAGCTTTTAATGAGCACCTACTGTGTGCCAAGTTCTGTGCTAATTGCCCAGGACAGGGAAATGAACAGTACTGAATCATTGCCCTCAAAGACCCATAGTTCACTTGGGAGACAAAAACTAAAAGAACAAATTTGGGAAAATAGGGAAGTACGGCCCCAGGGATACACTCAGAATGTTGTAGACAAATTGAAGAATACCCAATTCAGGCGGGGAGGGAAGGGAGTATCAGGGAAGCCTTGCTGGAGATGGGGACACCAGACCGGAGTCAGAGAAGACAGATTAAGCTGGCAGGGAAGGGGAGGCTTTTCCGGGCTGTGGAGATAGCAGGAGCAAAGGGTTGCAAGTGAGAAACCGCACAGAGCCCTGGCTGGAGCTCAGGGAAGGGGGGATGGAGCAGCCCCAGTAGGCCAGTTCAGTGTGGGGAGCGGACACTGGTGCCATGTTAATGAGATTGGGTCTTCAGGCTCTCTTTCTGTGTGCACTTATGGATACACTCCCTTCTCTTCTTCTTCTGTCTCTTTCAGAGCCAAGAAGAAAAGCAAACCTTTGAACCTCAAGATTCACAGCAGCGTGGGCAGCTGCGAGAATATTCCTTCTCAGCAACGCTCCCCGCTCCTGTCGGAGCGCTCCCTCCGCTCCTTCTTTGTGGGACATGCACCTTTCCTGCCCTCCACCCCTCCTGTCCACACCGAGGCCAACTTCTCTGCAAGTAAGTCACCCACCGGGGCCGCTGCACCTTCTCATCGGCCAGGTGCACGCTCCCTGTTCTCTCTTGAGAAATGCTCATGAAATGCTTTGAACAAGGCTCATTCGCCTCCCACCTGCGCCACTCCCGCCCCTTGGGATGGTTTTGAAGGGAAGGGGCATCATTAGCCCCGGGAGGTTGGCAGGCTGTTGTCATTGGTCCCGCATCCCTACTCTTTTTTGCCTGCAGGTGTGTAAGGATGACAGAGGGAAGCAGGCAGGCAGGGCATGAAAGGCAACATCAGCTTTTTCTCTCTGCTTCTCAGCTGCCCGGTCCTAGGATTTTTCTTGGGCCGCTGTGGATCAGCATCTATGATTAAATTTTGTAATTCCCACCCCCCTCAACTCAGGTCAACACGGATCACCTTTCATTTCAAAGATGTATGTGGGTTCAAACTGGGCTGAGCGTGGCCTGGGGTGTTTTACATTCTGCTCCCACGAATTTCTGCTGGAGACAAAGTGGTTATTACTTGGAGCGGAAATGGAACTTTCTGGTGATCAAGGGCTGAGGTTTCAGAAGGCGTTTCATCTTCTCTGCCCAGAGGCCCCTTTTGCTGAACAGGCACAGATGTGGTCAGAGGGGAGCCCCTGAAGAAAGCCCAACCAGTCCTGCAGCTCAGACACCAGCTCTTACGGACTGGGAATTCATGAGGAGGGGCGTGCTGCTGGAACAGGACGGAAATAACTCAGGGCCCCAACACAGCCCCTGGGGTGATGATGCCGCTGTTCTGATTAATGATAAGCAATGTTTACTGAACACCTGGTCATGCCTTCACCCACACACACAACCTCTTTTGGTTTTTACGACAAGCCATTGTGCGGATGAGTGAGTCCCATTGTATAGATGAGCAAACAGAGGCTCAGGGACATCAAAGAACTTGGCAAACTCACGCAGCTGTTGAGTCCTTGAGCCAGGGTTTGAAGGTGGTTCCCCCTGACTCCGGAAATGGGTATGCTTCACCATCACACATGATTTGAGCCGAGATCCCTCAACTTTCATCGGGGTGCCTTTCTCTGGAGGTAGGGTTCTATTCTGTTATTTACATGGGGCTTTTTGAACTTTTTTCGGGAGGCTGTGGACCCTTGGAGAATTTCATGAAATCTGTTATTTCTCTCTCTGGGAAAATGCACACAAAACCTCCAATCCGGTGTCCAGTGTCCAGACCGTTGGGCTCAGAGCTATCGTAGCCCCCCGGATGGTTGGCCTGGGCGGAATGGTGAAGTTGGTCCACACAAGTGCAGTGTGTGTCCCCCGTAGGAGTCTGCTGAGGGCCCAGAACCAGAAGAGACCCGTGTGGACGTCACTTAGGAGAAATTCCAGAGCCTGGCTGGTCTCACTGCCCAGGGGGCACAGGCCCTGGATTAAGCAAACGAAAATAGCATTCCTGACACATAGCAGCACCGGAAGGCCAACTTATTAATTTTTATTAATTCCATTAATTAATTAATTAATTAATTTGTCGAGAGAAATCACTGTCTGAGAGACCAGAACTCCTCAGTGGGGGTGGGCCTGTGTGGCAGTGTGAGGGTGTCCTGGGAGCCTAGATAAGGACCAGCGGGGTGATGATGTAGCAAATGTGTCATAGCAGCAGGCGAGACAGGATGTCACGGCCCGGGAGGGTGATGCTGGGGGCCAGTCCCAGTTCTGTGTCCTTTGGAGCAGTGTGCCTGACCCCGAGCAAGTACAGAGCCCTTCTGAGCCTCAGTTTGTTCATCTGTAAAATGGGCTCACAGTAGACACCCTCCATAGGTGGTTATGAGGATTAGATCGGCTCCTGTGTGTCAAGTCACCTGCACAAGGCCTGGTGCATAGTAGCTGCTTTATACACGGTGGCTGTCGTGGTGATGTTAATCAGCTCCTTTTCCCCAGCAGTATTTGCATCCTCTGACTTTCTGATTAATTTGAGGGCTGTGGGTGAATGCCTTTCAGTTAACTACCCCCCACCCCACCATGATTCCCCATGGCCCTAAGAGTACTTGGAATTTACCTTGGCAGGAGCCCGGGTGGCTGCCTCCAGCAGCCATCTGTCTCTGGGTATCATCATCCCTGGGGGCTGGCCCACAGCTCTGCCCTTTAGCTCTGTCCAGGATAAAAACATCTTCAGCTTGCTTAAAAAAACCACCAATGTGCACATTTTGGCCCTTCCTCTCCTGCCAGAAAGTTTTATGAGGATTCACCATGGCTCCCAACTTTTCCTGCCTGCCCTTGTCTCCACGGGACAGGAGAGGCTTCTCCTCTTGCTTGTGGCCAGGAGCAAAGTCCTTAATGAAATCAGTCCTTAACACTAAGAGGCCAGAGAAGCACCATTGCCTCTTTGGACTGTCCTGGTCCTCGGAGGCAGAGAGGTCGCCCTCTGGTCTACCATAAGGAAGGAAAGTCAACATTTGGGTCTCAGTAGGAGGACGAGGGTGTCCCCAAATGTTAGCTGGAATCCCATGGACCAGTCCCTTTTCCGTTGATCCTAACAAATGACAGAAACAGGGGGCAGCCCTGAGAATAGGTTCCAGGTTAGGAAATGAGAAGCTTTCTGTTAGAATCTCCGTGATGCCACCAATTGCTTGTGTGACCTCTGTCCCTGCCTCGTCACAGTTAAAGCTTGCCACAAACGTAGAGGCAGGCTTTCTAATTCCCATTCCATAGATAAGGAAACGGAGACTCAAAAGGGGGAATGATCTTGCCCACATGGTACATTTTGAATCCCAATCCAACTCTAGCCTGCATCCCTGTTCTTTGGTGAAGCAAATTCCTTTCTCTGGGTCTCAGTTTCCCCAACTACATAACAAAAGACTCCACAAGGGTCCGGTCTGGAGCTTAGGAACTCAGTGATTCTAAGGCTAAGCCAGTGACCTTTACCTGGGCAAATCTTTTGACCACTTAGAGTGCGGGTTTGAGGACTCTGGGCTGGGATGGTTGGGAGGATACAGGGGTCAGTCTCTGGTCCCCTCTTGCTTGTAATAGTCCTGTTCTCCCCCTATTCTGAGCTTTGGAAGAGACCTTTCTGCCTTTGGGTCCCAGTGCCAGCCTTCCTCCCTCTAACCCAGCGGAGGGAGCCCCTGATGCGTGTCCCTGCGAGGCAGAGGCTGTCAACCCCTTTGTCACCGTCAGTTCTGGCCGTGGCTGATGTGAAGAGTGGTGATCTGCCATCTCGTTACCCCTGCTGGGGATGCCTGCTGGGGATGCCTGGGGACAGCATTAGACAGATCTGGCTGTAGAGTGGTCAAGGCTCACACACTCAGGGTGCCCAGCCTCCTCCGAAGGGCCACGAGAAGGACTTCACCTCCTTGGGCTTTCTCTATGTCCCTGGTCTGGGAGTGATGAGCAGGGCAAAGGAGAGGAGAGTCAGGAGCCCCACCTTACAGAGGAACCTTCTCGAAGGCTAACCACGGACAAAACACAATTTGTTAAACCCTTCTGCTCCACGTGGAAGGTGGTGACTCAGGAGGGAACCTACCTCCCAAAGAAGTAGAGAACAATGGACTGAGCTCCCCATGCTCGCTGCATTTATTCTCTGTTTCGCTGGGGCATGCCACGTGGCCCAGATGGTGTCTGATAGGATGCCCTCTACCCATGGACCAATTTGGGTCCGACCAGCTGTGTGCTGGTGGCTCCATGTAGGGTATCAGGCGGCCACTGTATTTCCCAGTAAAGAGTCTTCTTCGGAATGAAAAACATACTGTCTAGATGGGAAGGAGTGATGACTCCTCATCATTCATTAGTGGCTGGTGGAGGTGATTTGGGGAATATGGCAACTGAGCGGTTGCTGACATATCGTTGGGCACTCACTGAACCCCCTGTGTCTGTTTCAACCTGACGAGCGTGTAGTGAAGGCAAAATGAGGAATGGGTGTAAGTTTCCCAGCGCAGGGGCTGGTGCTTAGAGCACTAAGTCTCAATAAAGAGTAGGTTTGGCAACTCTTCTGCTTGTCCTATGGTAGGATCGCTTGTAACGATGATTGCAAATGACGATAATAATGGCAATTGGCATTTATTGTGGGTTGACAAGGTTGCAGGCGCCGTTCATTCAGACAAAGCAATTTACTTGTATTATATAAGCTTCCCGGTTTTCCATCAGGTAGTTTTTTATCTCTTTTTATCCCCATTTTGCCAGTGAGGAAACTGAGGCTGGGAGGGTTTGGGTAGCTGGCCCGAGATCACAAGGGCAGGTAGGAAACAGTTTGCGCTCGTCCTGAATCCCCCGTTCTGTAATGCTGGGGGATGCAGCTGCCACACTGTCTTGGCTGAGACCTCTCTGCTCAAGTAGGGACCTTAACGTGTTCCAGTTTCCCTCCTCACACCCTGGCCTCATTGGGGGATTGTGTTGTGGGGGTCAGCCTTGCTCCAAGGATGCCTCCTGTTTATCGGCATGCTGTGCTCAGTCAGAAAGCAGCCCCCACACGGGCTGGCAAATTGTCACCTTGCCAGACTCTGGTTGTTGATATGCAGGGGATCCATTGTCCCAGGTGGTAGCTGTGCTGGGGTGGGGTGGAGGGTGGGGGGCGGCTAGGCAGCTGCAGAGAGCAGACAGAAGAATAAGTTGCAGACAGTTTCTGCAATTCATTTTTCCTGGACATCTTTGGTAGAAGATGAGGAATGACAGGCTACTTTTTACCACCTGCAGTGTTCTGGGTGTTTGTTTTTTTTTTTTATTAGCTGTCTCTGGGGGTCTAGGACTTCAGGGCTGTAGCTAGCAAAGGGACCAGATGACTGATGATTCCCAGACGGCCCCTTCTTGGTCCTAATGGCCCCAGCCGGAGTTTTATACAGGGCCCCAGACTTAGAAAATATTGTCCTTCGCGGGGTGCCTTGAAAGATGGCATGCCCTCTCCTTGCCCTGTCTCACCGTGCGCTCTCCTCATCTCCTCGCTGAGCATTTCCCGGTGCTTTTTCTTGGACCCAAGGCAACAAAGAGTTGACCCTCCATTGAGGGCCCGGCCCCGTGTGCCTCGAGGCTGAGTCAGAAGGCTGATTTGTTGAGGGAGACAGCAGGTAACAGTAAAGACTAATGAAGCTGAACTGTATAGTCCCAAGAAACCAGCCATCGGGATGGGGGTGATTATATAATGGGGTTTAATGAGGCTCGAGGCCAAGGTTCATTACCCCCAGGAAGAGGACGAGGAGGAGTGCATGTCTTGACAGAAGTTGGCTGCTTGAACACTGTTCTCGTCTCAGAATTTTGGGATTTTGAGAAGTCTGTGTCTGACCTGACTCAGTGGCGGCAGTTTCAAGGGGGAACCCATAGGCTGCATCAGAGTGTCCCCCAAAGAATGTTTCTTCCCCCATAATGAACAGATAAAAATGCTGTTTCTCCTCCTCTTCCCCTGCCCCCTGCCCCTGGCAGATACAGGAAGCATTCTTGTAGCCTGGAATCTTTGCTGCATTTCAGGAACTCTGATACCAGCAGGCAGGTCCTTAACACATACCGGCTCCTTGGCAGGCAGGTGCTGGTCAAGGCACTTCTAGGCATTAAAATGTATATACCTAGAAACAAAATCCAAAAAGGTTCATGGTGAGCACTAGTCCTTTGTACCATCCCTCTGTCAATCCTGTTTTTATTTTATTTTTTTAAGATTTTATTTATTAGAGAGAGAGAGAGAGAACAAGCAAGGGGAGCTGCAGAGGGAGAGGGAGAAGCAGGCTCTCCACTGAGCAAGGAGCCTGATGCGGGGCTTGATCCCGGGACCCCAGGATCCTGACCTGAGCCGAGGGCAGATGCTTATCCAGTGGAGCCACCCAGGCGCCCCTCGGTCCTGCTTTTTAACAACTCCTTCTGTGTCTTGTTCTTTTGAGAGTCACTTCTACTGTTTAAGCTTCTCAAAGTGTGTCCCGGGCCAACAGCGTCTGTATCACCAGAGAGCTTGTTAGAAATGCAAACTCTTGCTTAACCCCTCGCAGACCTACTGAATCAGAAACTCTGGGGAGGGAGTAACAGTCTGAATTTTCACCAAACCTCCAGGGGATTCTGCGCACTAACATTTGGGAATCACTCGGTTATACAACAACCTTTTTTTTTTTTTTTAAGTTCCATTTTGAAATAATTCCAAACTTACAGAAAAGTTGCAAGAACACCACAAAGGATTCCTGTACCTCCCCCTTTACTGGGATTCATCCATTTTTTTAACATTTGCTTGTGTTTGCTTCCTCTGTAACCCCCCACCTCATGTTCCGTCTCATTTTTGTGAACCATTTGGGGCTGTGGGTCGTCTGTACTCTTACATAACCACACAGAGGCACCGGGTTCAGTAACCTTGCCGTTGACTCAAGACTTTCATCGAACCATACTCCTATTTCAGCAATTGTCTCAATAGCATCTTTCACAACAATTCATCCTCCCGGCACGGGAGCCCATCCAGGATCACATATTGTATTATGTGCCTGCGTCGGGCTTGAAGAGAGCTCCTCAGCCTTTCTTTGTTGCTTGTGACTCTGACGTCTTTGAAGAGTGGGGACCAACTTCTTCACGGAGTGTTCCTGGATTTGGGTTTGTATGTGGTTCTCTGTGTTAGACCCAGGCTCGGCGGTTTTCACATGACGTCTGCTTCCTCTGGGGTATGTTCTTCTTGGTGGTTCCCCTCTTTGTGGACCCGGTGTTTGCATTTTTTCCAAAGAAGTCAGAGATCGTGACTTTTTTTTTTTTTCTTAAGATTTTATTTATTTATTTGAGAGAGAGAGACCACAGCTGGGAGTGGGGGTGGGAGGGAGCAGGAAAGGTAGCCTCCCCGCTGAGCAGGGAGCCTGGCACAGGGCCTGATCCCGGGACCCCGAGAACACGACCTGAGCCGAAGGCAGATGCTTAACCCACTGAGCCACCCAGGAGCCCTGAGATCATGACGTTAGGAGAAATCTCCCAATTTTAAAATGTCAGCACCCAGTGAAAAATCTTTTAACCCCGTTTGAGATGCTATTAAAAAAAATCCCATAGGTTGGTGGGTTATATTCCGTCTTGGGGCTCCCAATTTTTAAATTCTGTTCTAAAATCATAGAGATCAGAACTGATAGGGGACTCAGAAGTCACTGAGTCCAAGCTCTTATTTTACAGAAGGAGAAACTGAGGCCAGACAGTAGAAGGAATTTGCCCAGGGTTTCAGAACTGGGGTTTGAACCTGGATCTCCTGATGCCCAACTAGTAGTTTTCTCCCTCATGCCAAGATAATTGCAAAATTATAGGCTCTGCGGCTACTGAACGTGCTCCAGAGGAAGGAAACCGGGACTTTCTTTAAAAGGTGACACCTTGGGGCGCCTGGGTGGCTCAGTGGGTTAAAGCCTGTGCCTTCAGCTCAGGTCATGATCTCAGGGTCCTGGGATCGAGCCCCGCACCGGGCTCTCTGCTCAGCGGGGAGCCTGCTCCCCTCCACCTGCCTGCTACTCTGCCTACTTGTGATCTCTGTCTGTCAAATAAATAAATAAAATCTTTTAAAAAGTGACACCTTTTGTGTATGGATGGCAGTTAATGTGTGTGTGTGTGTGTGTGTGTGTTGCACGCATGTGGTTATGAAAGTTCTAGGCAAGACAACTTCTGGGTTATCATCAGCCCTTTCTTCTCTGTAATTTTACACTTCTTGTCCTAGCACAAACTGCTTGGGCTTAGCGTGCAGTAGACAACCTCAGACCTTTTGTTATGATTGCTCCCACCAGGAATTGTGGCAGCAAAAATTGGACAGTAAGTGGTTGGCATTAGCAGTCAGGGGGTCCTTTATATCTTTTGGAGTGAGTCCTGGTCCTCAGTCAGGTACGCGGTGTTGGCCTGGGCAGTCCCATTGCCTGTCATCAGGACGTATGTCTGACTGTACCTTTGTCCCAGTAACATCCTCCCCCCTCATCCCTGCTGAGTACTTCAACCGATTTCATAGCAACAAGAGAAGAAGTAGCGAGTAATGTTGTTATAGAACTATGCGGTGTTCAAGTGCCGTTCCTATTCCTTGCCTGGGCTCCTGCATCCCGATTCTGTAGATGAAGAAGCGCATATTCCAAGAGGGGAAATCCACACATGGCTTCAGGTTACATAACACATCAGAGACTAGAAGAGACTAGTCGAGCCAAGGCTAGAAGCCATGGTACCCTCAGACTTCAGGTTGCGCGTGCTCTCTGTACATAATTTGGCCTGACCGCATTTCCGTGAGACAAAAGGCCGGGGTCTGGTGTGCTTGTTTTAATCAAATTTGTTTCCATCCCCAATAAAACTAATTCATCTCTGGTGGCCCCCTCTTATACATCTATCCAACTGACCAAGTCTGTATTTTATCCAATGTGATTTGTGGCCCTACCTTTCCATGATGCCCCATTTCCAAGTCTTGTCTGGCTGACCTTCTAAATCATGGTTGACAGACTTTCTGTAAAGGCCCAGGTAGGAAATACTTTCAGATCTGCAGGCCGTATGATCTCGAAGACGACTACTCAGTTTTGCCCTGAAGCATGAAACAGCCATAGATCGTCTTCCAATAAAGTGGATGTGTTCCAATAAAACTTTATTTACAAAATCTGGCAAGGGGCCAGATTTGCCTCATGGGTTATAGATTGTGAGTTCTGTTCTTCCAGTTTTTTTCCATCTCCTTCTCTATCACCACACCCTGGTCCAGACTACTCAGTAGTCTCCAAGTGGATCTTTCCATATCCAGTCCACCAAAGTGATCATGCCCCCAAACCCAGGTTAAGATTCTACCATGATCTTAAGTGAACTGCATTCTCTTCTGTTTTGCACTCATGGGTGACTGGACACCCTGTCATTGCTGTCCCTTTGTCTCAATCACCACTACCTTGAGAAAGCATTTCCTAACTTCCCAAGTTACGTCAGTTACGTCTTCTCTCACCTCTTGCTCTTTCCTTCTGAAACATTTATCACAATCCACAGCTATTTCTTTAATGTCCTGTTCTCCCCAGTATCACTTCCACGAGAGCTGTGACCACATTGCTATCGCTTGTAACTGTCTCCATTGTGCTGTGCATGGAGCTGGCCCACATAAATATTTTTGAATGGACATTTTTGAGCATTCGCTGAGCAGCCAGTGCTGGGGGCCTTCAGCTGCTCAGGTTTTAGAGGACAAAGGAGAAAGGACTCTGTCATCCTCCAGAACTACAAAGCTGACTGAATTTGGCATCATCGAGGCAGGAACTGAAGTCCTTGGACTTTGATGCAGTCTTTGGGATATTATGGATGGTCTTCTGCCTTAACTGACCAAAGAAATGGGCATTCAAAGCAAAACTGCCAAAAACCATTTTGTTGATTGGAAACAGACAGGTCTTTATCCCTGATAGTGGTAGTAGTACTAATATAGAGCTTGACACTTACAAGTGACAAACAATAAAAGTTGAGCTTTTGTTTGTTTGTTTGTTTGTTTGTTTTAGTAGGAAGGTCATTTATTGGCACATGTAACTGAAAAGCCCAGGGGTTGTTTAGGCTTCAGGTATGGCTGGATCAACGGACTCAGTTCATGTCCAGTCTTGATCTCTCTGTATTTTTAAATTTGGCTCTTCTCCAGGGTGGTTTCACTTTTTGGCTACGTGTGGTGGTCAGATGACCTCAGAAGTCCCTTCCCTGCTCTGGTCCAGAGCAGGAAGAATGAGATTGTTTAGGTCTGAGTTTCACTGATTCAACCAGCATGACCATGTGCTCACCTCTAAACCAATCAGTAGGGTCAAACAGGTGGGAGGTTAACATATTGGCTTAATCTTGGGCTGTGATCTTTACTTTTGGGCTTAGAAATTGTGGGTTTTGTCTAAGAATGGAAAATGAATGCCAGGGAAGCTGATAACCAGTGTCCATTATAGTAGTAATGAATAACGGAGGTCCCTATCCTAGGGGTTTTGAGGAACATCCTCCTGGTCAAATTAATTCATTACCCAAATTGGTGGGGACACATCTCCACATTGTACAGAAAACCCTTTCAGTTCTCCAAGCATCTCCGTTGGACTGTGTTTCTCTGTGATCCCTGACAAGGAGTATTTTTATTATCCCTCTGACATTCCTTGGGAGTCTCTAGAGAGCACACAGCCTACCTGAGAAGGTTAAGCCATGGCACCAGGGAGAGCCTCAGTGCCATTCCCAAGACAAACAGCATCCCACTATTGGCCAGACACCAAGCTGAGAGTCGGTCGAGCTTGGGTTTAAATCTTATCTCTGCCATTTATTACCTAACATCTGTGAGCTTCAGTTTCCCTATCTTTAAAATAGGCATACTCCGCCTTTCTTGTGGAATGGTTACCAAGCTGAAATGAGAGAATGTTGAGCGCTGCACCTAGTAGAGAAAGCACTACCTAAGTGTCGTGGTCATCGAAACTACTGTATGGTATTTGGGTTTTGGTCAGTTTTGATCCTCACTGGTTTCTGCTGGACATCACCCCATCTGCCACCATATCTGAATGGAGTCATCAATATTGATTGAATTCCTGATATGTTAAGTGTCTTAGTCCATTAGGGCCGCCATAACAGAGTACCACAGACTGGGTGGCTGATAAACAAGACATTTATTTCTCATAGTTCTAAAAGCTGGTAAGTCCAAGATCGAGGTGCCAGCATGGTCATGTTCTGGTGGGGGCCCTCTCCCGGCCAGTGTTTTCTTACTGTATCCTCACATGGTGGAAGGGGGCCAGGAAGCCATCTGAGTCCTCTCTTATATGCACCCAATTCCATCCATGAGAGTCCATCCTCATAACCTAAGTCTACCTCCCAAAGACTCCACTTCCTAAGACCATTGCATTGGGGGTTAGGATTTCAACATATGAATTTTGGAGGGCCACAGACATTCAGACCGTAGCACTGAGTGTCATCAAGGCATCAAATGAATGTCTGGTACCGTCCCCGACCTCAGAGAACTTGCAGTCTGCTTGGACACAGAGTTGGGAGATGGGGGTTCTCCTCCCAGAGCTGTTACCCCTGGCAAGGTGGCCCTTGTTAGATCGCTGAACATTTCTGAGCCCCTGTTTCTTTATCTGGAAAATGGGTGCGTCAGTGATTCCCTGCCCATCTCACAGGAATGTTGATTGTTGGGAAGTCTGTGACCACCCTCTGAAAACTATAAAATTGTTCAGATGGACAAAATACCATTATCCCTGCCCAGTAAGAAGCAATACAGACAGACAAGCGGTGCAGATGTTCGGCTGTTATGCATTTGTGAATGCTGTTTAATCCGATTGGCTGGGCTTGTGTTCTGATTGGTTGAGCCTATCTCCTGATTGGCTGGGCCTGTGTTCTGATTGGTCAGATCTGTATTCTAATTGGTCAGTGCCCATCCCATAACCATTGTTAAATATTCTCAGACACCCTTAAACACAAATGCCTCCTTCACTAAACACAAGACAATCCTCAAGCCTCAGTTTCCTGGTATGTAAAGTGAGTATAGCCATATTGTCCTCCGCAGGGTGGTTTTGAAGACTATAGGAGATAAAGTGTGATTGGATTGAGGTCAGCTTCCCTGCTCCCTAAAGGTGATGTCTGTCCCTCTTGTTCGCTTCTGCGTCCTCAAGGCGTGGCTCATCGTGGATACTGAAAAGTAGACTTTGAACAAATAAATAAAGCCCAATGCCTCCTGCTAGGGGCCTGGTCATTCCTCAGTAAATGAGGATTGAGCACATAGTGGGTAAAGGATCCACTTGGCATGGGGCAATAGGGAGGGGTGAGGACTGTGGAAAAACACAGAGCACCCACCCTTTCTAAAGACAGTGGCCACCACTCACTTCCAGCCAACTGTTGCTCTATGGGAAGGGGACGAAGTGTCACCAGATGATCCAGATTTCCCCAGAGAAACCGGACATAGGTTTCTGTGGGCAGTTTCAGTTTTTAATGCATTGGCAACAGAGGAAATGCTTTAAAAATTCTATCCTAGTTTAAGCAACATTGGTATGGGGGAGCCACCAACTAGGGACCATACCTGCCACCCCTGGGCATGGCCTTTGCTACTTCTCATCTCAGGAACTTTTCAAAGTGGCGGGGTCAGCCCTTCTCATCCTCCGGATGGTGCTCCTGGGGTCCTCTCCTGACCTCCCCCGTCACTCCCATGCCACACATCCTCCTTGCTACACGTTTGCTCCTAGCAGGCAGCTGTGAAAACTCTGATGCTGGGCATTTTACTTATTTGTTTCTCCTTTTGAATGGGGAGAGTCCTTTTTCTCCAAATAACAGCATCAGCATGAAAATATGTGAAATACACATGAAAAAAAAAGAGAAGCAGAGTTGTTCTGGGTTGTATGCGGAAGGGGGCCTGGTGTTCTGTCCCCATCCCTTCCTCCTGTCCCCTGACAGTGGGGATCCTGGGACCCTTCTTTGAAACTCAGTTTGTAAACTGCTACTCTAGGTATTTCTGTAAGTGTAATGAATGAATGGGAAACACAGAGCCCTTAGAAGGGAGAGTATTTTCTAAAAGCCCTGATTCCTGACTGGGTTCAGTCATCCCAAGGCTGACATGTCTTTGACCAGTTAGAGACCCTTCCCAACCTCAGTATGCATCTAGCACCTGCGGGTGTCGAAGGGTACATCCTCATCATAACAACCCTGGGAGGAGGCAGCATCTGATTTTCTTACTTTGAAAAAGAGAAGAACATGGTCAAGGGAAGTTACCTGGCTGTCACAGCATCACCAAGAGAGAGGAAGGGCCGGGGTGACATATGTTTCTCTTAAGATCCAGGGCTTTTGTCCTCTTTCCTATGCTATAGAGTCTGGTCTAGAGTCTTGGAGGGAGCTTTGGAATTAGAAGGTCACCTGCAGAACATTCCTGTGAAACCTTTCGTGAGCCAGAATGGTGTGAAGCAAAGAAGTAATGAGCATTTTGCAAAAGTGAAAATCCTCCTTGGATTTCTTTCTCGTGACAAATACAGGTCCTAAGGCAGGTCTTTTGTGAAAGCAAAGTAGCATAAAATGAACTTCCAGAGAGCAGGAAAACCTGTATCCGGGAAGTACAACTTTCCCGACAATGCCACTCTTGAGTTGATGACTTCAAGACTCATCCCTCCCTCTGTCCATCCGACCAGATCTATTTGGGAGTGCCTGCCCCCTGTGTGGGTACCAGGCCTATGGGGATGGCAAGGCATTCAAGATCTCCATCCTCACGGAGCATCCAGATGGCGACGGGAGACAGATACAACAGAGCCAGTTATGGTGGTCGTGAGTGGATGCCTGGATGCTCTAGAGAATTAAAACCGGAAGCAATGACTGTAGGGGAGCAGAGATACCCAACCTAGCCTGTCACACAGAGACTTGGAGGGTTAGCCAGATGACATGCAGGGGGGATGGTGACACGCAGGGGGTACGTGTATTTAAGAAAGAAGGAACCCCTGTGCTGAACGCATTGGACGGGTTACAGGTGCACAAGTCTGTGAATGGAGCAGGGGAGAGAGGGAGGGGTAAGCAGGAGCCACATTTGGGGTGATAGTTTGGTATCTGGGATTTAATCTCAGTGCCGGGGGAAACTTCAAGCCTCAAGATCAGGTACTGTTTCTGCATTTCCCTTCAGTGGCGAGTTCTGTTACCTGAGAGGCGTGTCGGTCACAGGTTGACATGAGTTCCTGTCCCAGGTGGGTCGAGGTCCTCACCCCCAGTCACCGCAGCATGTGACCTTATTTGGGACTGGGGTGCTGCAGATGTAATTAACGAAGTTAAGAAGAAGTCATGAGGGAGTAGCACGGACCCCTAATCCAATAGGACTGGAGTCCTTATAAGGACGGGGACATTTGGACGTAGAGACAGAAATGCACAAGGAGAATGCCGCGTGACCACGGAGGCAGAGATCAGAGGGATGCAGTTGCAAGCCCAGGAGCCCCGAGGACTGACGGCCAGCCCCAGATGCTAGAAGGGGCAAGGTTCGAGTCCACGGAGTCTCCAAGAGAGCCTGGACCCACCGACACGCTGATGCCAGGCTTCCAGCCTCTGAAAGGGCGAGGCCTTTCTCCTGCTTCAAGCCACCCCGACAGTGGCCCTCTGAGGGCAGTCCGAGGAAACTAACAAGTGTCTGTAAGGGGCACATCTTCAGCCCCAAAGTGTGCGGCTGCCATGCTGATGAGTCAGTCTCCCGGTGACTGCGTAATCAGTCTGGGAGTAAACGGGGTGCTTTTTGTGAAAACGCCGTGAGCTCTTCTCAGCTGTGAAATTGCTCATCAGCCAGTGCGTTCGAGTGATCACCTCGCAGATGGCCTCCCGGTGACCATGAAGAGTTAAGTGCTGCTTCCCAAAATGTCCTCCTGGCTCCCCAGACGGCTGTTTGCCTCCGAAGAGAATCTCGACAGGCAGCCCATGGGGGCTCTCCGTGGAGGAGGGGTGGGGGCCCGGCAGACACAGCTTTCACCACCTACCCTCAGGCACACGGGTCTCTACTGCCTGCAACACGGTGGCAGTGGGCTCTTTGGATGAAACCATTTTCCCAGCCATGACAGCTTCACTGGAACCCTCTTTGCTTACTATTGTCACCCCGCTTTCCGATTTAATAGTAAATTAGGCATGGTAGTTCTTAGCTCAGAAAGGCCACCCGTCAGTTGGCATATGATGGAATGAGTGTTGAATGGAGTCGAGACCCCCAGGAGGAGCCAGGTTCTGCCATCCCTTACTGTGTAATGCTGGCTGGGTTAGTTAACCTCTCCAAGACTCTGTTTCCCCATCTGCCTCCCCCAGAGCCGTAAGATCATCATTCAATTTAAAAACAGTTGGCAAAAGCCTTCTAAACTGGAGAGTGCTGTCCCACTGGGGGAAGCGGAGTGAGAAGGTCCTGAGGGCAGGCTGGCAGAGGTTCGAGGGAAGCCCCCCCACCCCTCTGCTTGGGGTTTGTGGTGGGAAACAGCCCTTGATCTTACGGTAGTAACTTATGAATGGCTGTGGCAATGGGGCTCTGGGTGTTGCTTTGGGTGTTCTTCTCATTGGTTATTCCCTTCCTGCAAAATATTTTTTGAAAAATATATCACTGGGGAGCCGGAGTGGCTCAAGTCAGTTAAGCGTCTGACTCTTGATTCCGACTCATGTTGTGATCTCAGGGTGTTGGGATCGAGCCTCATGCCTGGGGTCTGTGCTCAGCGGGGAGTCTGTTTGAGATTTTCTCTCTCTCCCTCTGCCCCTCCCTACCTGTGCTCCCTCTCTCTCCCTCTCTCTAAAATAAATACATAAAATCTTAATTTAAAAAGTATCGCAAATAGAAAACAGTGTATTTGCACACATAGATGTGCAGCTACATGTATGTTTGTAATCTGTTGATACTTAAAGAATAATAAAATTCAAAGGCAATTAAAAAAAATGGCAAACTGTGGCCTGTGAGCCAGCTGCCTGTTTTTGTTAATAAAGTTTTATTTGAACGAGGGCCGGCATGAGGGAGTGGCGAGCGAGGCCAGGTCGTGTGAGTGCAGGGTGGAATCCCGTCCTTCTATACATGTTTGATATTTTGTTCATGGATGTTTCTTTTGCATTCATTTAAAAACCATTGCACTAGAAAATTTTTACTTTAATCCCTGAATGTTTGGGCCACTCCCTTAAATTTTGTGCCCAAAGTTCGTGCCTCACTTGCCCCTCCCCCTCGTCCCGGCCCCGATAAAAATCCTCAGAAATTAGACCCAAACTTGAGAAAGAGAATATCACAAGTTTCTGTAAACACTTTAAGTGCATCTCCTAATTGCATTTCTCTTCCTCTCCCCCCCACCCCGCCCCAGAGATGATGCTTGCTGTCTGGACAGGTTGCTGTCCGGAACCTGTTTTATCATGCCTGACTTTCCCTTGTGGGGCACCTCATGTACACGTGTCCGCAAACATCTATCATTTAGTTTGGCATGTTTTCGAACTTCATAAAAATGGGATCGCACTGCACGTAGTCTGCCTTTTTTTTTTTTTTTAAAGATTTTATTTATTTATATCACAGAGAGAGATCACAAGTAGGCAGAGAGGCAGGCAGAGAGAGAGATAGAGGAGGAAGCAGGTTCTCTGCTGAGCAGAGAGCCCGATGCGGGGCTCGATCCCAGGACCCTGAGATCATGACCTGAGCTGAAGGCAGAGGCTTAACCCACTGAGCCACCCAGGCGCCCCCGTAGTCTGCCTTTTTAATCGGATATCCTGATTCTGAGATTCATTCGAGTCTACGGGAATAATTGTAGTTCATTCATTTTTATGATGCCTCATAGTCTTTCGCCAACTCTGTGATGCCTCCACCCCCCCCACCCGGATTAGCATCTCCAAAATCAGGCTGTGCTTTGCAGTCTATGACACCTCCTTGCTGTCGTCTGTCTGTCTAGGTCGGGCTGCACTGGTCACTGCTTGCCAGTCCCGGGGAACACAGATGTGGCTCTTGAGTGTGTCGTCACTTGTGAGGCATGGTGCATTATTGATCCTACATGAGTTGAAGTTAATTGGAGTTTGAAAGGTTTCAAAAATATCATGCTTTCCCTTGGCCTTTAAACAAAAAACTCTCCATGCATCTTCTCTGTGCAGAAAGGCACGGGCTTAGAGCAGTGTGATATATGGTCAAATATGTCTAAATCAATCTAAGAGAGATTAGAAAATAACACTCAATTTAAAAATTAAACTATAAAAAAGGCACAGTGTCTTGATTCACTGGCAGCCGCTCCCTTTCTTAGTGGCTCATAAATTAATGACCTTACACTCAGTGGCATCTTAAAAGTCAATGAAATATGGTAATAATCTGTTGTATGAACAGGACCACAACGAATGTATGCTTTCCTCTGTTGATGGACATTTGGATTCTCTCCCAGTTTCTCACTTCAAAGTATTCTTGGACATTCTCCCAGTGTACTTGAGCATCTAGAAGTTTCCCAAACTTCTCTGGTGGTGCCAGTTATTTGGGGAGCGTTTGTTAAAAAGTACTGATTTGGGGTGCCTGGGTGGCTCCGTGGGTTAAGCCTCTGCCTTCGGCTCAGGTAATGATCCCAGGGTCCTGGGATCGAGTCCCGTATCGGGCTCTGCCCAGCAGGGAGTCTGCTCCCCCCTGCACTCTCTCTCCTGCCTGCCTCTCTGACTACTTGTGATCTCTCTCTCTGTCAAATAAATAAAATCTTTTTTTTTTTAAAAAGTACTGATTTGTGGGTCTCATATTGAGTCTCCCGTGTCTCTCCAGGAGAAGCCTGGAATTAGCTCCCGACAGTGCCACATGTCCCCCTGGGGACAAAATCAGCCCTGGCTGAGAACCACAGGATCAGAGGATGTATAACCAGTGGTCCAAAGGGTTGTCACATCAGTTCATGTGCTCACCAGTAATGCACAGGTGGTCCCATTGCTCCATATTTTCGCCAGCTTCCCTGTGGCCAGACCGTTGAACTATTTTGCCCACCTGGTGACCTGAAGGTGATTCCCTGCTTAGGTTCAGTAACTGTTTGCCTGATGGCTGATGAGGTTGTAATCTTGTCACAACCTTGGTCTCTCGTGTTTCATCCTCAGTGAAATGTCTCTGTCTTTTGCCTGTTTTTTTTTTTTTTCCTTTCCTTCCTGTCAAGTTGTCTCTCTTTTTCTTATGGATATTTAGGAACTGGAAAACTCTTCTGGATTCTAAATCTTCGTTATCCGTGTGGCAAATATCTCCTTCTGATGTGTGGCGTGTCTTCTCACTTTCCTTATTGTCTCTTTTGATGAATAGAAGTTTTTAGCATTAATGTAGTCAAATCGATCATTTCTCCCCCTCTATGGTTTTTTTGCTTTTAAAAGATCTTATTTAATCCATTTTTTTCTGCCCTGAGGTTATAAACATATTGTCCTAGATATTCCTCTGAAAGGTGTGAAGCCTTGCCTTTCAGATTTAAGTCCTTAATCCACCTGGAATTGACTTTGGCTATGGAATAAGGCAGGGTCTTATTTTCTTTTCGCCCTAAATGGATAACCAGTTTCCCAGCACCGTTTATCAAATAGCCTTCCATTGTCCCCACTGATCTGCTGTGCCAGCTGGTCATTGATTAGGTAGTCTGTGTTCACTCACAACCGCTCCTTTGTTTCTTTTCCTGTTCCACTGGTTGTCACTCATTTTTGTCCTTTGCTTTTTCCTTTTTTATAGGTATCTGGATCATTTTTCAAATTTTGCATTGATTTAAAAAAAATATAGTTCTCTCTTTAAATCCACTGCAGTATCCCAGAACAGAAGAAGGATGTTAATGAAAAGACTAGTGAAATCCGAATGAAGTCTGGTGTTGACTTGATGGTAATATACCAAGTTCTTGGCTTTGACAGATGGTGCTGGATGCCAGCATGAGTGGGAGCTGGGTGCAAGGTAGATGGGAACTCTCCAGACTCTCATTGCGGCTTTTCTGTCAGTCGAAAAGTATGCCAAAATAAATCTCAATGTAAAAAGATTTTCCTTCCTCCCTCCCTCCCTCCTTCCTTCCTTCTGAGTAGGCTCCACGACCAGTGTGGAGCCCAGTGCAAGGCTTGAACTCATGAACCTGAGATCAAGACCTGAGCTGAGATCAAGAGTCAGATGTTCTGGGGGACCTGGGTGGCTCAGTGGGTTAAAGCCTCTGCCTTCAGCTCAGGTCATGATCTCAGGGTCCCGGGATCGAGCCCCACATCGGGCTCTCTGCTCAGCGGGGAGCCTGCATCCCCCTCTCTCTCTGCCAGCCTCTCTGCCTACTTGTGATCTCTGTCTGTCAAATAAATAAAATCTTAAAAAAAAAAAAGAGTCAGATGCTTAACTGACTGAGCCACCCTGGTGCCCCTAATTTCTCTCATTTCTTAAAAGAATTCTTTTTTGCCTTTTCTGTAATTAACGCCTTAAATTCTTAAATTCACACTTACTTTTACGTTGTTTATTTAGCGCCTCTGGAGTTTAAACCATTTATCTTTTATTTCTGTGGCCCACCATCTTTTACATCTTAGCCTCATTGCCTGGCGATTTGTAAAAAACTCTCCTCTCTTTTATCTCACGGTTCAAGGCAAAAATTCTTAGTGTCTCCTATGTATTGGAATGCTAACTCAATTTTCAAGTTTTTTTAGGTTATTCATCTCCCCTCATTTGCTCTCAGCTTTAATCTCCTCATAATCATCTACCCTCCATTATTTATGATACATTGTAATTTGTGGGGCTGTAATATACAGCGGAGGGGATAGAGTTCATAGTAGTGGAGTAACTCTGTATGGTGACAGATGCTAACTAGACTTATCACGGGGATCATTTCCTAATATGTCTGGTGGCTCAGTGGGTTAAAGCCTCTGCTTTCGCCTCGGGTCATGTTCCCAGGGTCCTGGGATCGAGCCCCACATCGGACTCTCTGTTCAGCAGGGAGCCTGCTTCCTCCTCTCTCTCTGCCTGCCTCTCTGCTGACTTGTGATCTCTATCTGTCAAATAAATAAATAAAATATTTTTTAAAAATATCAAATCTCTCTGATGTACACCTGAAACTCATAGGCTATTATAAGTCAGTTATACTTTAAAAAAAGGTATATAATTCTTCCCTCCCCTGGTTCTTTATGATACATTTTAAAATTTTTGGTTATGTTTATAACAGCAGGAAAGCTTGGCCACAGACACTAAGGAGCAAACCCTATGAATGGGGGAGACAAGAGGCTCGCTTCCTTCCACTGTTGAGTTTTAGCCACAGATCTGCTAAAGGAGGAGCCCCCCATGCCTGAGACGGCTGCAGGATAGCCTTCTGCAGGTTGCGGTTCTCTGTGCACAGATGATGTCTGGTTTGCTGGAGTGGCCACCGCCATGATGCCTTGGGCCGGCACGTATCTGGTGTCACCTCCTGAAAAATCCGTGGCCTGGGGTGTCTGGGTGTCCTCTGTTGCATGGGCTTAAGCTCAGTCCTCTGCTTCAGGATGGCTGGAGGGTTTGCTTCCGGATCCCACCCAAGTTTTCCGGCAAGATGGATAGGATTAGGGGCGCCTGGGTGGCTCAGTGGGTTAAAGCCTCTGCCTTCCGCTCAGGTCCATATCCCAGGGTCCTGGGATCGAGCCCCGCATCAGGCTCTCTGCTCAGCGAGGAGCCTGCTTCCCCCACTCTCTCTGCCTGCCTCTCTGCCTACTTGTGATCTCTCTGTCAAATAAATAAATAAATAAATAAATCTTTAAAAAGAAAAAAGATGGATAGGATTGATCTCCACGCTTACAAATACCATCTACCCAGATGTACCCCTGGGGGAATCACAGATTTCTCAGGGCAGGCTGATCATTTCTGGGGTGACAGGTGCCAGGCCCAGCTGGTCTAAGGGGACGCATCCCTGACCTCCTGCCTTCCCTATGACCGGTTCCTAGGGTGACCAATGTTTGACTTGCTGTTAACAGTAGCTTGCAGGAGAGGTAACTCCCCTATGACTTTATCCCAGGAGCATCTCCCTGGAGCCCCCTCTCTGCCTGGAGTAAGATCTCGCCTCCTTTTAATCGCGGCCTGGCAAGTCTCTGCAGTCAGTGTTGGCCTGTGCCTGGTTTGTCGACTGAGGAGCAGCTGCTGTATCCAGGGGCTTTCGGGCTCTCCGGGGAACCTGAGCCGTGTGAGGCCCTATAGAGCTCTGTCTTGAGCATCCTGCCTTTCTCCTTCCATCAGAATAAATTAATGTTTTATGAGGACTTTAATGATTTCCTTTTTGACTTTGGAATTTTGTTTAATGAGGGATAATAACAGCTCGCATTTTGTACAGTGCTTTTGGCTTAAAAGTACTTTTTTGTGTATTATATCATCTGATAAATCATGATAATTATCCCCATCCTACCCCCAAGTAACTTGATTCATCTTATTTGTGAGTACATAGAAAACACTGGAGTTTCATTTGGTTTCCGGGTGTTAATGAACACTTAGTATGCTTAGAAAAGGAGCTGGCCGAAGATTATCTGGATTTATTATCACAATATTTAGCATATTAGAATATAGATGAAGAAAAATAATCAGGCATGAGAAATGTAGATAAAAGTCAGGAATTTTTTTTTTCCTGATGGAGACTAACAGACCTAGATTAATTATAATCACCAAGAAGAATCGCCAAGTTGTTTTTTGATCATAAAATAAGAGGCTAAAATATTTTTCAAACACAGATATAGTGATAAGAGGTCACGCCCTCACCCAGGCTTATAGTTTTAACGTGGCGTCTCCTTGGCAGCTCCAGACCTGGCTTTTCTTGTATTCAGTCAACAAACATGTATTGAGAATTTTGCTCTACTCTTAGTCTGGGTCAGCCTGGGAAGCATTCTTACTTTTCATGGAGTCCGTTGGCCTGGGCTGTAAATCTCCAGGTCTTTGGGGGAATTGATACCAACAGGAGCCAGTACTGTTGTCATTTATCATGGGACTCCTGCTTTTTATAGAAGACATAGTCTTGACCTTCACTTTGTCCAGTGAAATTTTCACTTGCCTGCGGTTTCCCAAATTGCTTCTCTCCATCCACATTCCCACTGCTGGGTCAGAGCCATGACTGCCACAGCCGCAGCCTCTCCCTGCTTGCCTTCTTCCAAGTCATTCTGCACACTGCCACCCAGGGGATCTGTGCAAAAGGGAGGATCAGATCAGCTCCTCCCTGCTTATAAGCCTTCCATGACTCCCCAGAGACAGAACTCCTCAATGTGGCCACTAGGCTCTGTGTGCTCTGGGTTTCATTTTGCAATCCCAACCCACCAACTCCTTCCTCCAAACACACACACGCCCTCCCTGTCTTTCTCTTCCCCTCCCTTACCTCCTCTCTCTTCCAGCTACACTGGTCTCTTTCAGCCCCTCATACCACCATATTCTCTCCTACCCCAGGACTTTTGTACATGCTCTTCTCTCAGCCTGGAATGCAAATGAGCACACCTAACACGTGTCACCCATCAGCCTGAAGTATGGTAGATTGTTTTCCATAAGGGGAGACTGAGACACGTTACTCACGGGGGTACATTAGGCAGATGGAACACCACTGCCTTAGAACTTTGGGGGTTTCCTTGGTTCTTCCACTGTGCATTTGGAGGAACCCCAAACGACTTGATTTCCATGGGACCTCCTTGGCCTACCCATGATCACTCCTGTGATCCCCTTCTGTGTGAGCCCGGGGAGCTGAAGGTAAAGTGAGTGGCTGCTGCGGACAGTCCATTTGGTAGGGGACTCACTGATGTAACTTACCTTGGAAAAGGTTGACCAAGAAAGTAGAGTTTATGGAGGATACGTGTAGCTCTTCTTGATATGCCAAAATGTGCCTCTTTGAAGATGCCTGGGCTGCGTCGTTCTGACTTCCCATAGAATGACCTTCACTGACTTACATTTTGGTTCCTATATGTCTTCATCTTTAACTGAGGGACAATGCAGAGAGAGATCCAAGGGGGTATTGTTGAGGACGCTGATTGCTGTAGTAACTGTCAAGGACCTGGAGGGGAAATTTAGTTCTCATGTCAGGAACAGGAAGAGTCGTGATTCTCACCTGCCTTTGTTTTGTTTTGTTTTTTTTATATTATGGAGCCAGCGGCTGGGTCAGGTGACCCATCATGTCTTCCTCTTTGCTCTGGCCACCAGGAAGTTCAAGACCAAATCTTTGATCAGCTTCTTAACAGTCGCCAGTGTAGGGGTTTAGGTCTGTTCTCCTTCTTAGTTTCACATTGATTTCCTACTCCTATTTCTTTCTGGCTCAGCTTTTTTTATTAGCTTGTTCAGAAGACTTTCTTTCCCCTCTAATTAGTGTAATCCTTTTAATCCTTTCCAGAATAAAGGAAGACATAAATACACGTGCAGATGTTAGGTTTCATCACACGATTCCACTACCATTCAGCCCTGAGGGCACATGGGGCATCTGCCATGTGCCAGGCACATGACCAAATTTACAGGATGGAATTCAAAGAAAGGGAGAAGGAGGCACAATGTGGTAGCTTGCCCAGCATTGCAGGCTGGTAATTGGCAGAGTCTAGTTTGAAGGTCAACTCTGTTCTTTAAAACTGGTGCTTTGAATCACTACCCTGAACTTCCTGCATTGTAATTATCTGGCTACTTGTCTTTCTCTGAGACGTGACCGGGAATTCCAGGAGGGCAGTGTTCCTGGCTTGCCTTTGTATTTCTGGAATTTGCCGCCATGTTGGAGATGCAATAGGGGCTCCATAAATATTTGTGGAAGGGGTATCAGCTTGGGCTGGGTTTGGGAGGAACAATTTTCTCTTATTCCAAAAAGCAGAGTAAAGAGCATTTCCAAACAATTCAAGATTCTGAACATTTTATTTAATCAAAGCTTCTCAGCAGATAACGTCCTGGACATTCTCTGTAATGGTAAGAAAGCCTTTCTATCCAGTGCAAGTTAGACATGGGGTTACCTTTGTTCTAAGGCCGGGGAAGGTAGTAACATGAGTTTAATCCTGTTTGACCTTTTCTGTTGGGGACAGGGAGAAAAGAATCTTGATAACTAAATTGTACAACCCTCAAATTGCGCAAATAGGCTCATTCCGAAGGAGAGGCTAGTTGAATAAAGTAACTTTTGTTGTCTTATCAAAGAGGCTCTCTGCAAGAGAATCTTTCTTTTGCTTTGCAGATGTTTTGGGAGCAGAGGCTGTGAAGGCTGATTGTAAATCTCAACAGTGTTGGCTCTCAGAGCTCTTGAATTACACATGTAAAATTAGATGCAGGAAATGATGATTTAATCTTGAGCAAATCACATCCCAAATCCTGGATTCCCAGAGGACTGGGTTCTTTGTCCCTCCCCCACCCCATTGTTAAAAATAGAAGTGCAGAAAGGTATGGGGGCACGCCTCAGGTTGTTTTTGGAGTCCTGGGTGGGAACGATCTTAGACTCTCCTGTCCAGCTGGGCTTGAGTCTAGCAATGGGCACCATCTTACTTGCGAGGCCAAAGCTGTTATATAACTTTCATGTGCTGAATGAGATCATCATCCCTCAGTTCCCTAAACTGACAGAATAGGATGCAGATATGTCCCCAAGATGTGCATGGAATGTCTCTGGTCCCTTTATCCTTCTCCCTTTGCACACTTGCATTGCAGAGGCTAAAGCACAGAGGTGATGGGGATAGGAGGTAGAGGCTGATGAGTGGGGAGAAGGTCTACATTATGATTCTTCATACGTGGCTTTGGAATTTTAGAAGACAGCTTTTTCTGTATTTTGACCTACCTTTAGACTCGTGAGAAGATGCAAAAGTGGTGAGGAGTTCCATGGATCCTTCACCCAGCTTCTCCCAGTGACATCATCTTACATAACCATAGCACATCACCCAAATCAGGGAGATGACACTGGCCGGTTACAATGAACCAAGTGACAAGAGGTCTGCATTTTTTATGTGCAGGCAGTAACTGGATTCTTGCTCGTGCCAACCTCTTTACCAACTGATATAATTTAAATCCCTTTAAGAACACTTTCAGGTGGGTACTGTCTTCATCCCCATTTTAGAGATGGGGAGACTGAGGCAAAGAGAGGATCAGTAATCTGCCTGGGGGCATGCAGCTAGGAGGTGGTGCAGGCGTGAGACAAACCTAGGATCTGACTCTAGAGCTCACACTCTGAACTTCTTTGCTGTCTCCTGATTCAGTGATATAATTCCTTGGAAGTTAAGGACTTGGATCACGCCCCCTTCTAATCTTGCTACAGTGATTTGCGGATGGTAGGGGCTCATGATGCATTTAGGTTTGGTTTTGAGGGTACGTAGGTAGGGACGATGCAGACAAGACTGGCTCCTCTTGCTTTCCCAGAACTTGCTGGTGAGTGTAAGTCAGAAGAACTAGGAAGGAAAGAGTCTGGAAAAAACAAACAAACAAACAAACAAGAAGAATGGGAAATACCTACACATTGTCATGGCCCACAGAGATGTGCCTTGACCTGAAACCAGCATCATAAGTCATGGAGGCAAAGAATGGGTCCGCCTTTCTGGCCTTTGCTGCCCATAATGGAGATGGGTCCCCCATAATGTACCTAATTTATCGCTATTGGGACACAGATATCTGCTCACCAGGAGCTCTGGAGTGTGTAAGCTTCAGCAGTCGTTAATCTGCAAACTCTTCATGCTGGGTCTACTTCCATCATTTCTTCATTTTTCCTTTCTTTGTGTTCCTTCAGTCAGCCGTAACACAAATATGTGGCCCCCAGCTAAATATCAACGAGCAGCAGATGACATGAACTTACACAAAAATGTACCTGGGGTTAGTGAATGAGGGTGGGGCAGGAACCAAATAGGATAAGTTGATTTCAGTTCAAAAAATTATTACCCCACACCCATGGTAGACCAGATGTTGTGCTCACCGCTTAGGATCTAGGGGACCCTAGCTCTGACTCTGAGGCAGCTTGCGTGTGATGGCTGCAGTTTTCCAGAGGGGACAGAGCTCTCAGACACGTGTGCAAGTCCTGGTGCCCGTGTCATTGATCAGCTGATCAACTTTGGGCAAGTCTCCTAACCTCTCTGACCCTCAGTTTTCTCACCTGTAAAGTGAGGATGATCTCTTCATTGCAAGTCAACTGTGATAAATGAAAGAAGGCAGATGTAAAAGACCACGTACTATACAATTTCATCTGTATGAAATGTCCAGAAAACGTAAATATATAGAGACAGAAAGTTGTAGATTAGGAGTTGCCTGGGGCTGGGGATGGGAACAGGGAGTGACTGCAAACAGGGATATGGGGTCTTCTGGTGTGATGGAAATGTTCTAAAATTGGCTTGTGACGATGATCCCAACTCTAAATTTGCTAAAAGTCACTGAACTATACGTTTAAAATGGGTGCGTTTTACAATATGTAAATTCTACCTCAATAAAGCTGTTTAAAAAAAGTATCAATTGTGAGGCTTAAGTGAGCTGATGAATTGGAATCACTTAAGAGTTTATGACATGCTGTCCACGTGTACATTATCATTAGCATCTTCAAAATTGGAAGTAAACTGTTCTCTGCAGCTGACTGCACACAGGAAATGTTGCTGGGGGAGAGCGATTGCACCAGCTTCTTAGCCTGGCAGCCTAGCATACATCATTGTAGTAATTCAAGGAAAATTGAAAGTTGTAAGTTTCTTGAAGGTAGGAGCTGGCTCTGGATCTGTGTCTCCCCAGGGTCTGGCAGAAATTTCTTTCAGCAGTGGTGCACTGTTCTTTTGTGGACCAACCCTCCTGGCAAGAATAACTGGAGAATTTGGGCAAAATATTTTTTTTAAGATTTGTTTGAAGGCATCAGCAAGCTACATAAGTAGTGAGGGTTCCAGAGAGAAAAGAGGCACAGAGAAGTGAGCCCAACACTCAATATTGCTTTTCCCCTCGAAGGATGGCTAGTTCCAAAACGGTGGCTGAGAGACTGAGAAGCTGGGGACTTCCTGCATCACACAAAGCTGAGGAATAAACATTGGAGCTCAAGATAAACAGAAAGGGATGTTAGTAAATACCAGTGTGTCCAGTAGGAACCCCGAGGGGCTGTGCCCTAGGAGGAAGGGTAAGCTAGAAATAGAAATAGACCAGTGCTTATAAAAATGAAGCCAAGTTTCAACTCTGCTCAATTCCTGATTGGATTAATGTGATTTGCCCTCTCTTAACTGCCTGCCGAAAGCAAAATTTCAGTTCTCTCTGGAGAAAAATAACATCATCCAGAAACTCAAATTATCTCAATTTTCATGCACAATTTTAGGAATTCAATAAAAAAATAAATTACCAGGCATATTAGGAGGCAAAACCACATGACTTAAAACCAGAAGCAAAAGGCAGACCCAGAGGAGATCCAGATATATGAGTTATGAAACATGGACTTTATCTGGTATTTTGCATGATTTAATTTCTTAATTCATGTGTTTTGGGATTTACCAGAATTAGAAGCTGTTTCCCCACTTGGTCTAGTTTACGTTTTCTAAAACAAATGCTATTGAGTTATAATAACTTGCTCCCATTTAAATTTACTATTGGTTGGGTTTTGACAAGTATATGTACATCTGTAAGAACTACCACAATGAAGATACAGAACATTTTCATCACCCCAAAAAGTCCTCTCATATTCCTCTGCAGTTAGTCCCTCCATCCCTCATGTCCCATCAACCACTTATCTTCCCTTTGTCACTACACATTATTTTACATTATCAAGTTTCACATACATTGACTTGTACAGTATGTGCTCTTTTGTGTTTGGCTTCTTTCACTCAGCATAATGTTTCTAAAATTCATCTGTATGATTGCAGTTCTCAGCGGTTTGTTATTTGCTGTTGCTTGTATTTCATGGGAAGATGTGGACTTTAAACAACTATGATTAAGAAATGTAAGAAATTCAATGATGAGATGGAGAACTTCAGCAAAGATCTGCAAACTATAAAGAAATCATACAGACATTCTAGAACTCAAAAGTATTGTAACTGAAATTAATAATCAATATGTGGATTTAATAGCAAGTCAGACACATTTGAAGAGAGAATTAATAAACTGGAAGGTAACTCAGAAGAAAATATCCAGATTGAGGCACAAAGGGAAACTAAAGATAGAAAATACTGAAGAGATTGCATGTGAGACTTATAGAGATCTCAAAATGGTCTAATATATTTGTAATTGGGATTCCAGAGGGGGAGGAGATAAAGAAAGGGACAAAAAGTTTGAAGAGATAATGACAGAGAAGTTTCCTAAAATGACAAGACATCCAGCTATAGCTTCAAGAAGTGCCTTGAATCCCAAACAGAACAAGTACTAAGAAAGCTACACCCAAGAACATCTTGTAAAACTGCTAGGCCCAGTGGGCTACATAATCAGATCTTAGTTCATGGAGGGCTCTTAGCCACTGCTCTTTCCAAGCCTGCATGTGGAAAGAAAGAAAGGAAGGGAGGGAGGGAAGGGAAGAGAAGGGAAGGGAAGGGAAGGGAAAGAAAGAGAAGGGAAGGGAAAAGGGATGGGAAGGAGAAAAGAAGGGAAGGAGGGAGATCAGTCATGGAGCCCAGCTTTCTTTCCCTGATTTGCCATGTGTTGCAGCTTGCTTCCTGGGAAGCAGAATCTGAGATGCGAATTAGCATGTAGAAGTTTATTAAGGAGCCTCTTGGAATCAATAGGAGTGGGGAAATAAAGGATGCAAAATTGGACAGAAGGAGAAGTTGGACTGTGATATGGTCTCAACAATGACCTCTTTGAACCTCAGAGTAGTCAGGAGTTGGGCTGATAATGCAGACTTGTTCTGAATTGGGCTGAAGGACCCCAAGTCTCTATATGACAGACTGACCAACCCTTAGTGGTCTGTCCCCAGGGATGGGGTATGACTTTGGGCAAGGCTTCTGTCTTTAGCCAAGGGCAGTTGCTGGCAGTGGGTATCTGGGTGGTACACCACAGTATCCATTAGCTCTCTGGTATTCCATTCCTTTTTGCCATATAACCCTGACATAGGAACCCAGAACCCCAAGTTGTATAGCCTTCTGGAGCTACCCAGTTTCTTATACCCATATACAATAACTAAGTCCTCATATTATATGAATGAAGAAAATGCATTTCTCTTATCAGGCATGGGGGACAGAGGGCCACTTACCTAGCCTGCTTTTTGCTGACTTTTTTCTTCCCTTTTCTTAAAATTCACTCATTTAATGATTCATCAGTATGAAAATATTTATAAAAATATTTTTGAAGCACTGTTCTAGTTCCTGGAGTTCTTTCTCCTTAAAATCTTTATGTGTCATCTGTTGCTGTATGGCAAGTTATCTCAGAACTTAGTAGCTTGAAAGAGAATATATTTATTCTCACATAAGGAATTCTGTAAAGAATTTTGGAGCTGCTGAGCTGTGCGGTTTGAGATAAGGGTCTTTCACAAAAGGGCATGCAGGATGGTGTTGGGGTTGTGGTCTCATCTGACATCTTGACCAAGACAGTCTTCATCCATTGGGGCTGCTGTAACATAATGCCTCAGGCTAGGTAGTTTATAAACAGTAGATATTTATTTCTCATAGTTCTGGAGTCTGGAAGTCCTGGATCTTGGTGCCATCACGGACAGATGAGAACCTTCTTCTTGGTTCATAGCTAGTATCTTCTTGCTATGTCCTTACATGGTGGCAGGAGCTAGGGAGCTTTCCAGAAGCTCTTTTTATAGGGCATTAATACCATTCGTAAGGGCTCCATCTTTAAGCTTAAGTACCTCCTGAAGTCTCCACTGAGTAGTACCGTCATCTTTGGAGGTTGGGATCTCAACATATGACCGTGGCAGAGGCTGCAGGGCCCCCCTTCCAAGATGGTGCCTTTACACGACTGGCAAATTCGTGCAGGCTTTTAGCAGGAGGACCTTATTCCTCCCACATGAATCTTTCTTTAGGGGCTGCTTGAGTGTCTTCGTGACATGGCAGCCCTCGTTTCACATAAGCTCGCCTCCACTTTTCATTGCATCGGTCTCTCCAGTCTGTTTTGTTGCAAGGTGGACGTAGTCATAAGCTGATGTTTTCCTGAGGACTGAAGGCTTGGCAGTGGGCATGTAAAGAGGGAGGGAGAGTAGCAAAGAAGAGCAATGCATTTAACCTTGGTTAGCAGAGATCCCTGGATCATGAGGCAGGTTGTAACCCCCTGCGTCTGAGCTGCTCCAAAGTCTTTAAAGCATTAGTTCTTCTAGACCAAAACGGAATATGATGCCCATGTGGGTGTGTGTAACTAGAGAGAAGGGGAACATGCTTCTCTCATGTTCTCATGAACTCTGGGTATGTTTCACCAGGAGAAGACAGAGTGGGTCCCCTCTGCTGTTACCCCAAGATTCATCCTCCCATTGCAGGTAGACTGGAGTGGGGAACACCCCAGGAGGCAAAGGTATTCTGGGTATCCCCAGTGCATATTTTGGGTTGGAGGAGAAGAGAATTAAATAGATTTCCTCTTAAGGTAAACTTTTATCTTAACTGCCACCACTACTATCAAATTCAGGCCAAGTCTTAGCGCATCAAAAAAGATGTCAGGACAGGAAACTGAGAGCAAGTCTACCCATGCTCACATATTAATAGAGAGATAACACTCAGAGAATATCAAAGTAAATTTCAGAGGCAGTGGTGACATTTCCAGAATAAACATTAGTTAAACACTTATGAACGACCGTCAAAATTATTTCATGGGTGTAAATTAAAAGTCAGCCCTGTAATGTTGATTCATTTTCCTCTCCCCAAGTTCCCACAATTGAATGCACAAAAGGATGGCAGAAAGATATTAAGAGGCCTTTCTCCACATGGAGATGTCAACAGCTTCCCCTTTTATCTTCCGTTAGCTTCCCTTTGCAACAGGATCAATCATTTGCTCCTAATAGCATGATTAAATTCACATTTTATCAGGTAAGGAATCCGAATTCTGAACAGCCCACCCAGGGAGCTGTGTTCAGAGCATTTTTCATTGAACCTGAACAAGTGCAGTCAATTCTCAGTAACCCATTTGTGTGCTTCCTTCTGTGTGTCTTTTCCTTAGAACAAGTTTTCTTCACATTTTTACAACTTACTCATTTCAATTGCAAAAGATCGTTTGTGCTTCTTGCAAGAAATTTTAACAATAAACAACTTAGCAAGTAAAAAGATCAAATTCCATTACCAGAATGTATGCACTTAAGCCAGTTTGAGTGAATCCTCCTTGAATTTTTTCTATACATAGTAGTGTTCTGCTTTTAAGATTGAATGAATGTTATTATTCACACGTGTTATTCTACGCCTTGCATATTTTCACTTAACAGCCTATGAAGGACATCTTTTCATATCAGTACATAGATGTTTGTGGTATTAATAACATACAATATTTCACCCTTGAGATGCGCCATAATTTATCTATTTGCTCACCTATTTTACTAATCTTTTCACTGTGTCAGAGCCACAGTGTCTTGTTTCTAGGTCTCTGAGCACAATGCTAATTGTTTCAGCCTGCCTCCAAACACAGAGCCTGAGGCAGGGATTAAGTGCTAATACTTTATTTGGCAGAGCCTGAGGCAGGGATTAAGTGCTAATACTTTATTTGGGAGGTGCAGCCCCAGGGCATTGAGAGGGAGGGATATGGGAAGTGAGGCAGGGCAGAAGGAGAAGCAGTGTAAAGTGAAGCATTATCCCCCAGCCGGCTGATTCTTTGTGAGTTACAAAGGGACACAGCCATCATTCAGCAGGTGCATCTGCTCTTCCTCATGCAATGTCCTAGGACAGGCTTCACAGAGAAACCTTGCCTCAACAACAGCCCACTGAAGAAGGGAAGGGAGAGAAAATGGATCTGCCTAGCTGCTTGTCACAGTCTGTCTCCAGGTGTCGTGGTTCAACCACAGGGCATTAACCCTCCTGTTCCTCCGGGTTGTATCATCCAGTCCATTTATCAGTTGCTCAAAGAGCCCAGGTTCCAGGCTTCCTGGCTTGACGTATCACGTGAGTCGAGAGTTAGAGATTCCAGAGGCTCTGGATGTGCCATTAATCAGCCTTATGTGGCTAAACTACACCTGAGAAGTGAAATCAGCTTGTAGGTTGGCAGCAGGAGCAGAGTGAACAGCTGAGGGTCTGAGGGGCACTGAGGTTGGGAGAGTCTGGCCAATGACGTGTCTGGCAAACAACAATCTCTACCGAAATACGATTGTTAGATAAAAGTGTGTGCATACGGAATTTTGATAGATTCCAACAAATTGCTTTCCAATCAGGTTGTACTGATTTACAGCCCCACCAAGAGAGCATGAGAGTCATTTCCTGTCCTTCCACCAACCCTGGATACTATCAATCTTCATCAACGTTTTCCAACTTGTTAGGTGGAAACAGTTTCATGTCAATGGGCAATTATTTAATGATTAGTGAGGTTAAGCATTTGTCATAAACAGATTGGCTGTTGGATTTTCTTCTGTGAATTTCCCGCTCATAGATCTTGGAACAAGTTTAAATTATTGTTTCCTAGAGAGCTTCTAGGATATTTTTACAATGATGTACAAAGACATTGAAGTAGGTTCCTGATGGAACCTAAAGAAAGGGCACTTCCTACCAAAAGGAATTGTGTTATTCCTTCTGAAGTCAAACACATATATGATTTTTTTTCAAAAAGTTTTTTATTGTGGTAAATTATACATAAAATGAAATGTACCATTTTAGCCATTTTTTAAAAGATTTTATTTATTTATTTGACAGAGAGCGATATCACAAGTAGGGACAGAGGCAGGCAGAGAGAGAGGGGGAAGCAGGCTCCCCACCGAGCAGAGAGCCCAACGTAGGGCTCAATCCCAGGACCCCAAGACCACGACCCAAGCCGAAGGCAGAGGCCTAACCCACTGAACCACCCAGGTGCCCCGATTTTTAACCATTTTTAAGTGTGCAGTTCTATGGTATTGAATACATTCACATTGCTGTGCAATCGTCACCTTCTGTCTCCAGAACGTTCGCAGCTTCCCCAACTGAAACTCTCTTCCCCATTAAATATTAACTTCCATTTCCTTCTCCCACTAGCCCCTGAAACCATCATTATACCTCTCTCTCTAAGAATTGACTATTCTTTCATATCAGTGGAATCACATAAGACTTGTCCTTTTTTGGGAGAGAGAGAAAGAGTGGGAGGCGGGGGCAGAGGGAGGGGGAGAGACTCTTAAGCAGGCTTTATGCCCAGTACAGAGCCTCATGCAGGGCTGGATCTCCTGACCTTGAGATCATGGCCTAAGCTGAAACCAAGAGTAAGACATTCAGCCAGCTGAGCCCCCCAGGCGCCCCCAAGACTTGTCCTTTTGTGACTGGCTTCTTTCACTCAGCCTAATGTCCTCAAGGTTTGTCCATATTGTAGCAGGTGTTAGAATTTCTTTCCTTTTTAAAACCAAACACACATGTGATTTTGAGTTACTACTGATTGGAATTATGTATGGTTCTCCAGCAGACCATAGGTTTTTGAAGTGATTATTAGAAGAGGCTCGGGTTTGCTCTTTGAACACTGGTTCAGCTGTCACTCCTGCTAAGGACCTGCTCCTGGCCAGCTCAAGTGCCCTCTCCCCTTCCCATCTCCTTTCCCCTGAACATAATAAGCTCAGTCATTGCTTCCTATGTCATGACCCAACCACTCGCCAACCTGCTTGCTGAGAGCAAGGAGTCTGCAGTAAATACACACTTGGGCATGTGTGTGTGTTTTCAACTACTGACAGTTTTTTTTGTTTTTTCTTTTAAGATTTATTTACTTGTTTTAGGGGTGGGAGGGGCAGAGAGAGAGGGAGAGAGAGTCTCAAGCAGACCCAAAACTGAGTGTGGGGGCTCTATCTCACAACCCTGAGATCATGAGCGTGAGATCCCAACCTGAGCTGAAACCAAGAGTCGGATGCCCAGCCAACTGTGCCACCCAGGTGCCCCACGTCGTGACAGATTTCTGTGAAGTTCACGGGCATATCTTTTTTTTTTTTTTTTTTTAAAGATTTTATTTATTTATTTGACAGACAGAGATCATAGTAGGCAGAGAGGCAGGCAGAGAAACAGGGGAAGCAGGCTCCCTGCTGAGCAGAGAGCCCGATGTGGGGCTCGATCCCAGGACCCTGAGATCATGACCTGAGCCGAAGGCAGCAGCTTAACCCACTGATCACGGGCATATCTTGATTTGACTGGTTTAGAGACCATATATGAGCCATGACCTCACCACACTCTGTGACTTTTCGAAACTTTTTTTTTTTTTAATTTTATTTTTTATAAACATATATTTTTATCCCCAGGGGTACAGGTCTGCGAATCGCCAGGTCTACACACCTCACAGCACTCACCACAGCACACACCCTCCCCAATATCCATAACCCCACCACCCCCTCTCCCAAACCCCCTCCCCCCATCAACCCTCAGTTTGTCTTGTGAGATTAAGAGTCACTTATGGTTTGTCTCCCTCCCAATCCCATCTTGTTTCATTTATTCTTCTCCTACCCCCTTAACCCCCCATGTTGCATCTCCTCTCCCTCATATCAGGGAGATCATATGATAGTTGTCTTTCTCCGATTGACTTATTTCGCTAAGCATGATACCCTCTAGTTCTATCCACGTCGTCGCCAATGGCAAGATTTCATTTCTTTTGATGGCTGCATAGTATTCCATTGTGTATATATACCACATCTTCTTTATCCATTCGTCTGTTGATGGACATCTAGGTTCTTTCCATAGTTTGGCTATTGTGGACATTGCTGCTATAAACATTCGGGTGCACGTGCCCCTTCGGATCACTGTGTTTGTATCTTTAGGGTAAATACCCAGCAGTGCAATTGCTGGGTCATAGGGTAGTTCTATTTTCAACATTTTGAGGAACCTCCATGCTGTTTTCCAGAGTGGTTGCACCAGCTTGCATTCCCACCAACAGTGTAGGAGGGTTCCCCTTTCTCCGCATCCTCGCCAGCATCTGTCATTTCCTGACTTGTTCATTTTAGCCATTCTGACTGGTGTGAGGTGATATCTCATTGTGGTTTTGACTTGTATTTCCCTGATGCCGAGTGATGTGGAGCACTTTTTCATGTGTCTGTTGGCCATCTGGATGTCTTCTTTGAAGAAATGTCTGTTCATGTCCTCTGCCCATTTCTTGATTGGATTATTTGTTCTTTGGGTGTTGAGTTTGCTAAGTTCTTTATAGATTTTGGACACTAGCCCTTTATCTGATATGTCATTTGCAAATATCTTCTCCCATTCTGTCAGTTGTCTTTTGGTTTTGTTCACTGTTTCCTTTGCTGTGCAAAAGCTTTTGATCTTGATAAAATCCCAATAGTTCATTTTTGCCCTTGCTTCCCTTGCTTTTGGCGATGTTCCTAGGAAGATGTTGCTGCGGCTGAGGTCGAAGAGGTTGTTGCCTGTGTTCTCCTCAAGGATTTTGATGGATTCCTTTCTCACATTGAGATCCTTCATCCATTTTGAGTCTATTTTCGTGTGTGGTGTAAGGAAATGATCCAATTTCATTTTTCTGCATGTGGCTGTCCAATTTTCCCAACACCATTTATTGAAGAGGCTGTCTTTTTTCCATTGGACATTCTTTCCTGCTTTGTCGAAGATGAGTTGACCATAGAGTTGAGAGTCTATTTCTGGGCTCTCTATTCTGTTCCATTGATCTATGTGTCTGTTTTTGTGCCAGTACCATGCTGTCTTGATGATGACAGCTTTGTAATAGAGCTTGAAGTCCGGAATTGTGATGCCACCAACTTTGGCTTTCTTTTTCAATGTTGCTTTGGCTATTCGAGGTCTTTTCTGGTTCCATATAAATTTTAGGATTATTTGTTCCATTTCTTTGAAAAAAATGGATGGTACTTTGATAGGAATTGCATTAAATGTGTAGATTGCTTTAGGTAGCATAGACATTTTCACAATATTTATTCTTCCAATCCAGGAGCATGGGACATTTTTCCATTTCTTTGTGTCTTCCTCAATTTCTTTCATGAGTACTTTATAGTTTTCTGTGTATAGATTCTTAGTCTCTTTGGTTAGGTTTATTCCTAGGTATCTTATAGTTTTGGGTGCAATCGTAAATGGGATGGACTCCTTAATTTCTCTTTCTTCTGTCTTGTTGTTGGTGTAGAGAAATGCAACTGATTTCTGTGCATTGATTTTATATCCTGACACTTTACTGAATTCCTGTACAAGTTCTAGCAGTTTTGGAGTGGAGTCTTTTGGGTTTTCCACATATAGTATCATATCATCTGCAAAGAGTGAGAGTTTGACTTCTTCTTGGCCGATTTGGATGTCTTTAATTTCCTTTTGTTGTCTGATTGCTGAAGCTAGGACTTCTAGTACTATGTTGAATAGCAGGGGTGATAACGGACATCCCTGCCGTGTTCCTGACCTTAGCGGAAAAGCTTTCAGTTTTTCTCCATTGAGAATGATATTTGCGGTGGGTTTTTCATAGATGGCTTTGATAATATTGAGGTATGTGCCGTCTATCCCTACACTTTGAAGAGTTTTGATCAGGAAGGGATGCTGTACTTTGTCAAATGCTTTTTCAGCATCTATGGAGAGTATCATATGATTCTTGTTCTTTCTTTTATTAATGTGTTGTATCACATTGATTGATTTGCGGATGTTGAACCAACCTTGCAGCCCTGGAATAAATCCCACTTGGTCGTGGTGAATAATCCTTTTAATGTACTGTTGAATCCTATTGGCTAGTATTTTGGCGAGAATTTTTGCATCTGTGTTCATCAAGGATATTGGCTGTAGTTCTCTTTTTTGATGGGATCCTTGTCTGGTTTTGGGATCAAGGTGATGCTGGCCTCATAAAATGAGTTTGGAAGTTTTCCTTCTATTTCTATTTTTTGGAACAGATTCAGGAGAATAGGAATTAGTTCTTCTTTAAATGTTTGGTAGAATTCCCCCGGAAGCCATCTGGCCCTGGGCTTTTGTTTGTTTGGAGATTTTTGATGACTGTTTCAATCTCCTTACTGGTTATGGGTCTGTTCAGGCTTTCCATTTCTTCCTGGTTCAGTTGTGGTAGTTTATATGTCTCTAGGAATGCATCCATTTCTTCCAGATTGTCAAATTTGTTGGCGTAGAGTTGCTCATAGTATGTTCTTATAATTGTCTGTATTTCTTTGGTGTTCGTTGTGATCTCTCCTCTTTCATTCATGATTTTATTTATTTGGGTCCTCTCTCTTTTCTTTTTGATAAGTCTGGCCAGGGGTTTATCAATCTTATTAATTCTTTCAAAGAACCAGCTCCTAGTTTCATTGATTTGTTCTATTGTTTTGTGGTTTCTATTTCATTGATTTCTGCTCTGATCTTTATGATTTCTCTTCTCCTGCTGGGTTTAGGGTTTCTTTCTTGTTCTTTCTCCAGCTCCTTTAGGTGTAGGGTTAGGTTGTGTACCTGAGACCTTTCTTGTTTCTTGAGAAAGGCTTGTACCACTATATATTTTCCTCTCAGGACTGCCTTTGTTGTGTCCCACAGATTCTGAACCGTTGTGTTTTCATTATCATTTGTTTCCATAAATTTTTTCAATTCTTCTTTAATATCCTGGTTGACCCATTCATTCTTTAGAAGGATGCTGTTTAGTCTCCATGTATTTGGGTTCTTTCCAAATTTCCTCTTGTTATTGAGTTCTAGCTTTAGAGCATTGTCGTCTGAAAATATGCAGGGAATGATCCCAATCTTTTGATACCGGTTGAGACTTGATTTACGACCAAGAATGTGATCTATTCTGGAGAATGTTCCATGTGCACTAGAGAAGAATGTGTATTCTGTTGCTTTGGGATGAAATGTTCTGAATATATCTGTGATGTCCATCTGGTCCAGTGTGTCATTTAAGGCCTTGATTTCCTTGTTGATCTTTTGCTTGGATGATCTGTCCATTTCAGTGAGGGGAGTGTTAAAATCCCCTATTATTATTGTATTATTGTCGATGTGTTTCTTTGATTTTGTTATTAATTGGTTTATATAGTTGGCTGCTCCCACGTTAGGGGCATAGATATTTAAAATTGTTAGATCTTCTTGTTGGACAGTTCCTTTGAGTATGATATAGTGTCCTTCCTCATCTCTTATTATAGTCTTTGGCTTAAAATCTAATTGATCTGATATAAGGATTGCCACTCCTGCTTTCTTCTGATGTCCATTAGCATGGTAAATTCTTTTCCACCCCCTCACTTTAAACCTGGAGGTGTCTTCGGGTTTAAGATGAGTTTCTTGTAGGCAACATATAGATGGGTTTTGTTTTTTGATCCATTCTGATACCCTGTGTCTTTTGATTGGGGCATTTAGCCCATTAACATTCAGGGTAAGTATTGAGAGATATGAATTTAGTGCCATTGCGTTGCCTGTAAGGTGACTGTTATTGTATATTGTCTCTGTTTCTTTCTGATCTACTACTTTTAGGGTCTCTCTTTGCTTAGAGGACCCCTTTCAATATTTCCTGTAGAGCTGGTTTGGTATTTGCAAATTCTTTCAGTTTTTGTTTGTCCTGGAAGCTTTTAATCTCTCCTTCTATTTTCAATGATAGCCTAGCTGGATATCGTATTCTTGGCTGCATGTTTTTCTCATTTAGTACTCTGAATATATCATGCCAGCTCTTTCTGGCCTGCCAGGTCTCTGTGGATAAGTCTGCTGCCAATCTAATATTTTTACCATCGTAGGTTACAGACTTCTTTTCCCGGGCTGCTTTCAGGATCTTTTCTTTGTCACTAAGACTTGTCAATTTTACTATTAGGTGACGGGGTGTGGACCTATTCTTATTGATTTTGAGGGAGGTTCTCTGAACCTCCTGGATTTTGATGCTTGTTCCCTTTGCCATATTGGGGAAATTCTCTCCAATAATTCTCTCCAACATACCTTCTGCTCCCCTCTCTGTTTCCTCTTCTTCTGGAATCCCAATTATTCTAATGTTGTTTCGTCTTATGGTGTCACTTATCTCTCGAATTCTCCCCTCGTGGTCCAGTAGCTGTTTGTCCCTCTTTTGCTCAGCTTCTTTATTCTCTGTCATTTGGTCTTCTATATCGCTAATTCTTTCTTCTGCCTCATTTATCCTAGCAGTGAGAGCCTCCATTTTTGATTGCACCTCATTAATAGCTTTTTTGATTTCAACTTGGTTCGATTTTAGTTCTTTTATTTCTCCAGAAAGGGCTTTTATATCTCCCGAGAGGGTTGCTTTAATATCTTCCATGCCTTTTTCAAGCCCGGCTAGAACCTTGAGAATCGTCATTCTGAACTCTATATCTGACATATTACCAATGTCTGTATTGATTAGGTCCCTAGCCTTTGGTACTGCATCTTGTTCTTTTTTTTGTTGTGAATTTTTCCGCCTTGTCATTTTGTCCAGATAAGAGTATATGAAGGAGCAAGTAAAATACTAAAAGGGTGGCAACAACCCCAGGAAAATATGCTTTAGCCAAATCAGAAGAGATCCCAAATCGTGAGGGGGGAGAAAGGGGATAAAAAGGGGTTCAGAAAGAAAAAAAATAAAAGAAACTATTAAAAAAAGAAAGCCTATAAGAAGGAAAAAAATATATATATATATTAGATAAACTATTTAAAAATGCTAAAAAAGAAAACGGTAAAAGTTAAAAAAATTTAGCAGAAGAAGAGAAAAAAAAATTGAAAAAGAAAAAAAAATTAAATTAACTGCAAGGCTAAAGAATCATGGGGAGAAAGCCATGAGTTCCGTGCTTTGCTTTCTTCTCCTCTGGAATTCCGCCGCTCTCCTTGGTAGGTGAACTTGGTCCTGGCTGGGTTTCCCGTAGATCTTCTGGGGGAGGGGCCCGTTGTAGTGATTCTCAAGCGTCTTTGCCCCAGGCGGAGTTGCACCGCCCTTACCCGGGGCCGCGCTGAGTCATCCGCTCGGGTTCGCTTTCGGGAGCTTTTGTTCCCTGAGCGCTTTCCGTAGAGTTCCGGAGGGCGGGAGTGAAGATGGCGGCCTCCCGGTCTCCGGCCGGGAGGAGCCGAGAGCCCGGGGCCCCACTCCTCAGTGCGCCGTCAGAGAACAGCGCCCAATGACTCCCGTCACCCTGGCCTCCGGCCGCGCTCCGAGCTGACCGAGCCTGCGACCGGTTCAAGGCAACCCCGAGCTGAGAGTCACTCCTCGGCTCTGTCTCTGCAGCCGGCTTCCCCGTTCTAATACCTGTGAGCTCTGCGACACTCAGACACCCCCGATCCTTCTGCGACCCTGCGGGACCTGAGGCCGCGCTGACCCCGCCCGGGCTTCACCCCGGTTAAGCCTCTGGAGCGATGTCCCTCAGCGGAACAGACTTTTAAAAGTCCCGATTTTGTGCTCCGTTGCTCCGCCGCTCGCCGGGAGCCGGCCCCTCCCCCCGCGGTCTATCTTCCCGTCGCTTTGGATTCACTTCTCCGCCAGTCCTACCTTGCAGATAGAGGTTGATTTTCTGTTTCTGGAATTGCTGTTCTTCTTCTCTTCAATCTCCCGTTGGATTTGTAGGTATTTGCAATCTTTAGATAAGCTATTTAGCTGATCTCCCGCTACCCGAAGTAGTCTCAGCTGCTACTTCTCCGCCATCTTGACTCCTCCCCCCTTGAAACTTTCTTTTTAAAATCAGAACCAAGTCATTGTGCCCCAAGTTTCCTTTAAAGACCTCTCAGAAGACCTCCTGCCCCTTGAAGGGTTTATACTCGTTCGGGCTTCATTTCAAGCCTATACATGGTGCTGAGAGTACAAGAGAGGGAGAGAAGAGAGAGAGATGATTTTCAGGTTCTTTGAAAAATTACAGTCAACAACACTCACTTATTTTTTTACCTAATATCATGGAAAACACCTCATTACTTAGAGTTCTTATTAATATTTTGAAATGTGGGGGCACCTGGGTGCCTCAGTGGGTTAAAGCCTCTGCCTTCAGCTCAGGTCGTGATCCCAGGGTCCTGGGATCAAGCCCCACATCAGGCTCTTTGCTCAGCGGGGAGCCTGCTTCTCTCCCCCACCACCACCGTTGCCTGCCTCTCTGCCTACTTGTGATCTATCTGTCAAATAAATAAATAAAATCTTTAAAAAATATTTTGAAATGGGTATGTCTTTAGTATTTACTGCTCTCTCCTCCAAATATATCAATATATTTGTGTGCATTTTTTTCTAATTGGTAAGTTTTCCCGACTACATAATGTCAAAACAAAATATGTCCTGTGTTTTATTTACCCATTTCCTTATTGTTTCATGTTTGGGTTGTTTTCAGTTTGGGGGCGTTCTAACTAATTCTACAATTTCAAAACCATCTACATAGCTACAGAGCTCCGTGTGCATCTATGATTATTTCCTCAGGTGGCATTCGTACAAGAATAATTTCTGTGTCACAGAGTGCATATTTATAAAGCTTTTGAGTTATATTGCCAAATTACCCTACGAAAATTGTATTGATTTATACTCACTGAGAGCTAAAGATCTTCGTACCTAGGAGGCTGGGTGATACAATCAAAAGACTACTAAGAAAAAAATATAAAGCTAAGAAAACCCCCTACCCCCCACCATGACCGTTTTCTCTTCTGTGCAGCGAGGAATTTGGCTTAGCTCAGAAGCTGGCAAATGTTTTCCCTAAAAGGCCATATAGTAAATAGTTTAGGTTTTGTGGGCCATATGGCAGTAGTTTTCAGCTGGGGGCGATTTTTCTGCTCCCAGTGTCTGGAGACATCTTTGGTAGTCACAACTGGGGGCGGACGGCCATGAGCATCTCCTGGGTACAGGCCAAGGATGCTTCTCAGCATCCGACGAGGCACAGGGTGGCCGTCACCACAAAGATTTATCCAGCCCCAAATGTCAGTGGCGCCACAGTTGAGAAAGGCTGCCATATGGTCTCTGTCACAACGAACTCAAGTCTGTCACTCTCGTGCAAAGCTGTGTTCCAATAAAACTTTATTTGTGGGCGCTGACATCTGAATTTCATATAATTGGTCACGTGTCACCAAGACTTCTTATAAAAAATTGTTCGCAAAGACCATTCTTAGATGGAAGCCGTGCAGAAACAGAGGGCAGGCGTTCAAGCCAGATTGCTACCCGCTGGGTTCCAAGAGTCTTGGCAGACGGTGGCGACAAATACCCCTTATTGAGCCTTTATTATATATGCCCGCCGCTGTGCCTGGGTCGTCAACTGGTTCACTCTCACGTCACCCCTCTGGAGAGATCCTATACTCATTTTAGAGATGAGGAACTTGAGGTAGGGTGAGATGAGGTCACCTGTCCAGGACATCTCGGTTACAAGTGGCAGAGCTGGGATTCGAACCCCGGTGTGACCTCTTCTGGAGCCAGTGCATGAAATCAATGGGCTTCCAAATCACATGCCCCTTCCCCAGGCCTAGACACGTCTGGCCAAGGTTGGGACCAACGTGAGAAGTAGAGATAAGAGGGAGACTGACGGGGGTCAGTCCTGGGGAAATGCAGCGTGTCAGGGAAACAGTTGGGGGAGGAGCCTTCCAGAATGCCCTGTGCACCCTAGTCTGAGCTTTTGCTTCCCAGTGGTGTCCACGCAGACACTCAGGTTGTGTCTCCCTTCCACCGAGATCTGTACTGTCCAAGGAGGACCCGAGGCACTATTGTACCTTCCTCCATGAAAAAGCCTTTTTTTTTTCTTAACCCACTGAGCCACTCAGGCGCCCCTAGCCTTTTTTTTTTCTTTTAAAGATTATTTATTTATTTAACAGAAATATCACAAGTAGGCAGAGAGGTAGACAGAGAGAGAGGAGGAAGCAGTCTCCCTGCTGAGCCCAGAGCCTGATGCGGGGCTCCATCCCAGGACCCTGGGATCATGACAGGAGCCAAAGGCAAAGGCTTTAACCCACTGAGCCACCCAGGCGCCCCGCCTTTTTTAAATAGTATTTTATGATTGTGTTCAAGACAGCTCTGATCCCTGCTGGAATCATTATTATATATTCCTTATTAGTACATTCATTTTTGTCTTCTAACTTAAGAAATGAAAACGAAAACTTTTTGTGGGTCCCCGGCTCTGTCCTTCCTGTGCCAGATGGAGTGGCTACTCTGATGCTCTTTCCTCAGAGTTCCGGGATCAAGTCATACCTGCAAGACTTGGCGCTCCTGAGTGAGCTTCTTTATTCTCTGAGCTGAGATGTCCTTGTTATTAAAATCATAACAGTGACACCTTATGTGTCCAAATCAGGAGGTGACAATAAAATTAGCCGGGCTTTCACTCGTTTGTCTGCTCATTGCTTTATTCACCGGATGGTTGTCCCCTTAACTGAGCAGCTACTATGTGCCCTGTACCTCTAGGCACTGAGTAAGACACAGCTGCATCCTTGAGGAGCTTGTGGTCCAGGTGAGCTCTTCCTACAGTCCTGGCAAGTGTGAGCCATCCTTAGGCACTTGGTAGGCAATCTGTCATTCAGCAAGGCTGGGAAGTAGGCGCTATTTTCAGCTCCATTGTCCAGACGAAGAAACTGAGGCTCGGGGAGGTTAGATGATCTTCCCTGGGGGATGCTCCCCTTGCAGGGTCGAGCTGGCCCTGCGTGGTAGTGGTCCCCGTGGGCTGAGCATCTGTTCAGTGGCCTCGGGGACAACCCAGTGTCACATGTGGCAGCCACTGTGCCCAGACTCTGCCCCGCTCTCTACAGAGGGGGACCTGTGGTGTCAGAAACCCTGTACCTGGCTGTCATACTTGTCTGTTGGCCTCAGATCCACAGAACCCCTGGGTTAATCTCCTGTCAGCCGAACTGCCTGACACTGTCACCCTCTGCCCATCAAGCCTGCCCATTGCTTCTTCGAAGATTCTAGGGAGGTTTACTGATACAAGGTGGGTGGTGGAGCATGAGGCCAGGCAGCTCTGAGCTTTGCCTGATTCCCCCTTGGACATCTTCTCACTGGGGGAGAAAGTAGGGGGGCTCTGAGAGGCGAACAGATCTGGAGGCTGCCAGACCCTCATGCCAGGAGGGGGCATAAACCCCTGGAGGCTAGTGTAGACCCCAATCTAGTGCTGGCTTTGCCACCCACCAGCTGTGCCTCTCTTTGAGCACAGTTTCTTTCTTTTTTTTAAAGATTGTGTTTATTTATTTGGCAGAGATCACAAGTAGGCAGAGAGGCAGGCAGAGAGAGAGGAGGAGGAAGCAGGCTCCCTGCCGAGCAGAGAGCCCGATGCGGGGCTCGATCCCAGGACCCCAGGATCATGACCTGAACCAAAGGCAGAGGCTTTAACCCACTGAGCCACCCAGGAGCCCCTGAGTTCAGTTTCGTTATCTGCAAAAGGAGGATATGCATGCTTTTTTTCCCCATGGTCATGGCTGGAGACGGGAGCCAGGAGCTGGAGATGGAAGACTAAAGTCAGCACAGGGCTAATGGAAGCTCTCTAGAAGGTTCCAGGGGTCGTAGGCTAGGTGGACCTGCCACACACAAAGAATGATAAACTTGACCATCATTTTGCTTGTTGAATACTAGTAACATGGGATGTTTCTAGGTGTCACGGGGAGAAGAAAGAATTCCAGGTTCAAACAAGTTTGAAAATTCTGGGTTCTAACAAGTTAAATGAGGTCTCTTTTACTACAGGACTTTTCAGAGCTTACAGTAATGTCCACGGTGACTTTTCAAAACTTAATGATCCCAGAATCAGAGTTTTCTTCATGAAGCAGCTCTCGGGGTTAGTGTGGTGTATGTGAGAAGCGCTAAAGGGACTGAATTGTATCTTCCAACCCCAGATGCTTTCAATGTGCAGGTCAGAGAAGCCAGAAGAATGCTTATCATGACCTCTTTCCTTGGCTTAGGAAACCAAGGCACAGAGAGCTGATGTGACTGGCTCTAGTTCATAGCAGAGCACCCCTGAAACCCAGCCTGAACCCCAACCCTACGCTCTCGCCAACAGGCAAAGCTTCTTTGCACATCTCCCGATTCCCTGCCCTAACATTAAAGAACCTTCTTCCTTTTATGGACAAATCTTCTCCACTTCAGGCCTCATTGTTTTTTCTTCAGTTTCTTTTGCTTCTTTCTGGACTCTACATGCAGCATAAAAGAAAACCAATGTGATTTATTTAGTCCATCGGACCCCCCGCTCCGAGTGATGGGGCAGGAAGTTTGGGATCCTTGTCAGCAGCACCAGAAGAACTTTACGGACACTGGAACCTTGTCAGCTTGCAGAGAGAGTGTCCCCAAAACCCGATCAACCAGGTTGCCATAGTAACGCTCACTCCAAGTTAAGGTGTATGTGTCCATCTGTCGACAGATTCTTGGGAGAACCTGGGAACATGCAAAGCCACAGAGACCCCCGTGAATCTGTTTGACTTCTTCTCTAGAAGAAGCCACCAGTATTAGAAGGAAACACGAGTGATCACAAGTCTTGAATATAGCCTGGAGATACGTTTTGCTTGGTCTATGCAAAAGAATTGATTTTTCCCCTGAATTAATTAAAAATTAGGAAATTTCATATAAAAGTCTGAATTTCTGGTTTCTCTGAGAAGAATCAAAAAATCCAGCAACACTGGACCCACATTCCTGGCGTCTCCCCATCACCAAGGCAGATGGCAGCTGCCACCTAGCATTACACGGACATCATTGTAATAGACACATAATATATAGATCATATGTTAGTTGTATTAATGTTTATGAGCAATTTCCTGCATCCATAGCTCTATGAAAATTAGGGAAATGATGGAAAAATCAAAGAGGGCCCATGTTTTATTTTTCTCACTTATTACTTATTTGTCTAACTTATAGGGATTGAGTTATCATATATCCTCGCTCTAGATCAAGGGCTACCAAAGCGTGTGGCTTGCCGGTCAAATCTGGCCCACTAAAAGCCACATGGGGCAGGCAGCCGCTGTGGGAAACAGTTTGACAGCTCCTCCAAAAGTTAGACATTAGAACTACCATACAATCCAAGCATTCCACTCCTGGATATACACCCAGAACTGAAAGCAGGTTTTAAACAAATATGTGTATACAAATGTTCACAGAAGCAGTGTTCACAGTAGTCAAAAGGTAGAAACCAAATGTCCACGGTGTGGTCTCTGTGTCCACAAAATGTGGTCTCTCCCTACAGTGGACTATTATTCAGCCATCAAAAGGAACACCGTGACACCTGCTGCGAATTCAGCATGGATGGGCTTTGAAAACATCATGCTAACTTAGAGAAGCCAGACGCGGAAGTCTACACCGCGAATGATTCCATTTCTATGAAACGTCCTGAAAATGTAAATCTGTCGAGACAGCAGATTGGTGGTTGCCTGGGCCTGGGGGAAGCAAATGAGGAGGGGCTGCCTGATCAGCCTCCTTGGGGGGGTTACGGTTATGGTTCGGAAGTAGACAGACGGAGGGGGGCGTTTGCACCACACGGACGGTATAGTAAATGCCACCGAATTGTACATATTAAAGTCATTTTATGTTATGTGAATTTCACCTCAATTAAAAAACAAAAATCTGGCCCCCCGCCTGTTCTTTGCATGGCTGAAAAGCTAAGAAGGTAGTTTCGTATTTTTAAATACGTATATAAATCAAAAGAAGGATAATCCTTAATGACGTGTGAACCTTCTATGAAATTAATTTTAGCATCCATAAGCAGTTTTGTTGGAAAACAGTGGCGGAGATTGTAACCACCCGCGATATCCAAAATATTTCCTCCTGCTGCTTTACTCACCCGGTTGGTGACCTCGGCTCTGGGTCCTTCTCAGCCGGGTGACAGGAGGCAGAGGGAAGTCAGACGTAAGAATTGAGAGATGGGAATGGTCAGTGGGCTTGTGCCCGGAGACAGAGGGATGAGCAAACCAGCTTCCCTTGATATTAGGAGTCGTCGTTTCCTGACACAGCTCTAACAAACTACCACACACTGGGTGGGCTGAAAACAAAAGATGTTTATTTTCTCTTCCTTCTGGGGCTGGAGGTCTGAAGTCAAGTCGTTGGCAAGGCCGTGCTGTCTCTGATGGGTCTCGGGCAGGATCCTTCCTCGCCTGGCTTTGGTGCCTGCCAGCCATCCTTGGCCTTGCCCTGAGTTTGTACACGCCCCATTCCGGTCTCTGCCTGTCCCTACACGGTATTCTCTCTGTGTGTCATGCCATGTCCTCCTCCCTCTGTGTGTCTCTGTGTTCTGGGTGGACATACATTTTGGGGGGAGGGGGACACTTCAACCCCGTACATCAGACCCCATCCCCTGACCTTTGATTCTAAACAACAAGCATGAACTCCTTATGCCTTATCTACTGCACTCTGAGATGGAGTAAAATAATCAGAGAGGGATATTAATCAAGTGCTAAATTAAATGTTAATTAAGCACTTTCTAAGCACTAAGTGTCGTTCTAGAAGTGCTTGGCTAACCCTCCGAGGAACCGGTGAGGCACAAAGAGATAAAGCAAGGATCTGCCCAGTTTTACAGCTGTCCATCTCGGAGCCAGGATGCCAAACCAGGGTGGGGGAGGGGAGTGCAGACTCCAGAGCCTCTGTTAACTCCAACAGCCGCCTTGCCGGGCTGCTGTTTAAAAATTCTCATCTTGCAAGTAAATAAGGGAACTATCTCCGCGACGGTTAAGAGACTCGGCCAGGGCAAAGCTGAGATGAGAACTCAGGAGGCAGGACTTGGCTCTTCCCAGCACATGGGGGCAGCCCCTCCCCGCAACCCCTGTGCCTCTGATTTTTCCATTTCTTCCTTATGTGCGTGTAGAAAGTCCTTTTCTCCCCCTGTCCTCACGCAAAGGTGATATCCAGGGATGAAAGGAGCCAGCAGATGCAAAACAAGTCACCTGGAGGCTTTGAGTTGGGCTCCAAGAACCCTGAGCTGGCTCCAAGCATTCACCCATGAAAACCCCTTTCAGCCTTTAGAGAATCAAGGTCCTATTGACAAATGCAAAGCTGCAGACATGCGCTCAGAGACGGGGCTGCCTGCTCCAAGGTAAAAAGCATACATCAGGCCGGTGAATGTGCTTCCTCGGAGTTCATCAATCTTGCCTTTGTTTGGTACATAAGGGAGAATGATCACCTGAAGGCATCCATCATTAGGCTGTGTTCCTTCCCACAAGAATAGGACCAGCAGGTAGAGGAGACGAGGGTGTGGCCCAGGGGTGCATTCAGAGCCCGGCTCCCCGGAGAATGGGGCAGAAAGGGGGCAGGTGTCAGAGCAGAGACGCTCTGAAAATGCATCTGATTGCCTGGATTCGTCCTCTTCCTTTCCGTCCAGACTATCAATCACGTGGCCTTTGAAAAGCCTGAGAAGATTGCACCTTTGGATTTGGTTTGCTGAGTTGGAGCATTGGGAACTGGGGCCACTTTGTGAATTTATGTTCTCCTCTTAGCAATTTGCAATCAGACCATCTTTGAGTGTTGGCCCTGAGCGCCTTCTGGCTCAGACACCTTCCTTACTGACTGGCTGAGATTGCCTATTCTGTCCTTAGGGACTGGGCTGAGTCAGTCACCTGGAAGAGGTGGCTTCTCTGAGAACTTGGGGAAACTTTGAGAAGACAGTGAGCTCTTTGGCTGGTAGAACCTATCGATGGCTGCTTAACTGACCTCACGATGCCTGAAGGAGTGACAGGCTTAGGCGACCTGTCCCAACCCCGTGCTCACCATTCAGACCACACTCTTTTTTTTTTTTTTTTAAGATTTTATTTATTTATTTGATAAGAGAGAGAAATCACAAGCAGGCAAAGCAGTAGGCAGAGAGAGGGGGAAGCAGGCCCCCCGCTAAGCAGAGATCCCGATGCGGGGCTCGATCCCAGGACCCTGGGATCATGACCTGAGCCAAAAGCAGAGGCTTAACCCACTGAGCCACCCAGGCGCCCCTCAGCCCACACTCTTGATAAATAGTTGGGACTGTGGTCAAGAGCCCCAAAATCTTTGGGGGTTACATCCAGTGACTCCCTTCCTCTTGAGCATTCTTGGTATCTCTGATCTAGAGCGGTGGTTCTCAGCTGGGGCAAGTTTGGCCCTTCTAGCCCCTGAGGACACTTGGCAATGTTGGGAGGCAGTTTTGTCGTCCCAGCGGGGGAGCAGGGAGCTGCTGGTATCTGGTGGGTCAAGACCCAACAAGACTGCTCATCCTGTGATGTGCAGAACAACCCCCATAACAAAGAATTATCCAGCCCTGAATGTTAATTGTATTAAGGTGAAGAAAACCTGATCTAGAACATTCGTTCTCAACGTGCAGTCCCCAAACTTCGAGCAGCCTCAGCATCCCCCTTGAACTTGACAGAAATGCAAATTCTGGTCCCCACCCCAGACTCAGGGGTCTGGGGGTCAGAAACTGGTATTACACCTAGCCCCGACTGATGTTTGAGCAGCACTGACCTAGAGCTGTGAGTGGTCTCTAACACTGGGAGACCCCATAGGTCCGGTTATATGGCGGGGATGGGACTCTGACTTCGGGGCGTCTTGGTCCCATCTGAAGCTGTGTCATTTTACAAATAGCCAACGCTCTTTGTCAGGGCCCAGGGTCAGTCTGAGAGGCCAGAACACTTTCTAGGTAAGTTGCGACCTGCTAAATGACTATTTGGAAGGGAGAGCAGACCTTGGGCTTTTCTGCAGGGTCCCTTGTCTTGTGGGCTCAGGGGATTAAACTGCTTCCAGGAAGGGCCCAGCTTTGATTTTTATGGGTTATTGAATCTGGTTCACTGATGTGACCGCCACAGCAGTCCCAATGCTTCAGGCCACTGGGCAGATAAATAGACTTCGGGTTTTTGTTTTTTTTTTCTATGGGAAATTCCTGATAAAGGAATTAGCAAGAAGTCCTCCACTCCTCAGTTCACTGGCTGTGTTGGGCCAGTTACTGAATTTCTCTGATCTGCAGTTTTCTCTCCTGTGAAGTGGGATGTGGTCCTGGTCTTTCTGGTCACTGGGAGGATCCAGTCTCTGGCTCATAAGACACGGAAAAAGTTCATAAATGCCCATTTGCACTTTTTCTATGAAGTACGAGCTGGGAGACTATAACAAACTGTCGTCAACATAGTGGCTCAAAACCACACAGACTCATTCTCTTGCAGTCCTAGAGGGCAAAAGTCCAAAATGTTTCCACTGGGGCCACAATCAAGGTGTCCGCAGGGTTGGTTCCTAATCAAGGCTCCAGTGGAGATTTGTTTCCTTGCCTTTTCCGGCTTCTAGAAGCAAACAGCCCTCATTCCTTGGATCAGTGCCAGCATCACATCATCTTTTCTCCCCCAGGGGTCTGTGAGGTCACAGACCCCGTTTATAAGGATCCTTGTGATTACATGGAGGGCCCACTCGGATCATCTAGAAGAGTCTCCCCAACTCTGGCTCCTTCATTTAATCCCATCCTCAAAGTCCCTTTTGACATATAAAGTCACAGGCATTGGTTCTGGGCATTAGGACATGGATGAGTTTGGGGGGCCCAGCATAGTCTCAGTTCTTCCAGTCTGCTGTAACAAAAGTACCATGGATAGAACGGCTTACCCAACCAATATTTTATTTCTCCCAGTTCTTAAAGATGGGGAAGTCTAAGATTGAAGTGCCAGCAGATTTGATACCTGGTGACATCGTAGATGGCCGTCTTCTCGCTGTGTCCTCCTACAGCAGAAGGGGCGAGAGAGATCTCTGGGGCTTTACCCTCATGACCTCCAGCCCTTCGCAACCATTAATCTACTTTCTGTCTTTATGGATTTGCCTATCGGGGACATCTGTATAAATGGAATCTTAAAATATGAGGCCTGGCTTTTGCGTCTGGCTTCTTTCATTTAGCATGATGTTTTCAAGATGCATCTGTATTGTGGCATGGGTCACTACTTCATTCTTTTTTATGGCCAAACAATATTCCATTGTAGGGACACACCACATTTTGGTTCTCCATTCATTGATTGATGGCCATGGGGTCGTTTCTACTTTTACAAATAATGTTCTTACAAATAATGCTGCCATGAATATTCAAGTTTGAGAACCAATGCTATAGAGAATTCATCAGAATCCAGAAATCTGTATCTTGCTTTGTCTGTTCAGAAGATAGAGTCTCTTAGAGCCTGATTCACATTAACCAGACTTTGGAGACTGATGTATAAAGCCAGACTTTCTGTTTATTCATGTACAAAGAGAACTTGCTGTTACAAGCACTGCATTTCTCAAGGATTGGGTGATTATCCCATTTTCTCTCTGCAGTCCACCCTTCCTGAACACCTTCCTGAACATTTTTTTCAGGAGGTTTCCGGATCCTGAACATGGAATAGGGAGAAGGAAAGTTTGTTGTAGGGAATATTTGAAGGCCTCACGCTGGGACAGCCTGCTGTCTCTGGGCAGGGTAATTGAGAGTTCAGGCAAATGGCCCGGGTTTGGATCCAGGCGCCATCACTCGCTAGCTGTATGGCCTAGAGCAAGTTGTTCAACCTCTCTGAACTACTTCCCTTCTTGAGAGAATAATAACGAAGGTGTCATAGGATTGTTGTGTTGAATAAATGAGATAATACCCATAAAATGTTTGGTATTATGTTTAGTACCTGGGCCATAAATGGTGGGTACCAGCGTCTTTATGACAATGAGCATTCTCATTGTTGTGATGGGGTTGCCCTAGGGACTGTAGCTATCAGAAATCTGCTAGTTCCATCCATCTCCATGACCTTGCATGAGGTCTACATTCTTCTGCTTGTAAGTGAAACAACTCAAACTACTTAAAATGTTTGAAAATGAGGATTTGACAGTCACTGGAGAAGCTGCAGGAGCTCAGACAACCTACCAGTCTTTGGTTTCTCTCCATCTTTCTACTCTTCTTTTTAAGGGTGTTGACTTCCTTCTCAGGCAGGCCCTTTCTGCAGGTAGTCCCTGGACCTCCTGGCAACCCACCAGTTGAAGCTTTAATTCCAGGGGACAGAAGAGAACTTAACAAAAAAACAAAACAAAACAAAACAAAAAAAAGGATTGGGGGGGGGGCAATGTCCAGGGCATTTCGTGGACTCTGATTGGCCCATCTTGGATCACATGCCTACTCTTGAACCAATCACAGTGCTTTGGACTTCCCATGCCTGGATTAAATGCCCTCCCCCTAGGACTGGAAGGGAGCCTCAGACTGCCCTGGGCTCTAGGGCTGAGATGCCAAAAGGTTATTATGCCAAGGAAAATGGAGCTGCTGTTTCTAGAAGAAGGAGTGGCTCCAGTGCCAAAGACGCCTGTCCCCCAGGTGGGCTGGGAGGGTCAAGCCAGCACCCACCCCCGACACTCGCTTTGTCCATCCTTTCATAGTTGACGGAGCCCTTCTTTCAGTCTGTCTGTATATTTAATCCGCTTGTACCAGGCTCTGATCTAGTTTCCTTCCGGTGCTTTGGGCAGGGATGCTCAGAGCGATTGCCATTTGAAGCTGGGTGGTTCTTGTGCTAGGGGCTAACCTTCATATTGTAGGATGCTCTATAACATCTCTGACATCCACCCATTAGATGCCAGTAGCACCCCCTCCCCTGAGCAGGAACCCCCCAGAATGTCTCCAGATATTGCCAAATGTCCCCTGGGGCCAACATCCCCCTGCTGATGTTTCTCTGTCCAATGACAGAGTTGGGCTAGTCTCATTCTTGGAGGGTCAACGTCTTTGCTTATCTTCAAGTTCTTAGGGGTGAAGTTTCTCTATACACTCCCCCACCCCCTGGCAACACTTCTCACTGAGAAACCATGGCCCCATTGTAGCTGAGCTCCCCTCTCTCTGTGACCTCCCCTTCCACAGCCATCCCATCAGGACCAGACCCATCCCATCTCCAGCCCCTCAGTCCCACTTAAGGATGCTTTGGAGTGTGGACACCCTGTCTTGACCTTGGAATGTGATCCATTTCAAGGCAGTCTGCAAACCGCAGACAGTGTGACAGGTCTCTGGAGGGTGCTTTGAGCATCAGGGAACTGAGAGAGGGAGACAATGTATTGTGTGAAGTTCAGACCCAGGGTGCCTGGTGTCTTGGGTTTCTTGAAGTCAGGCCGGGGTCTCTCACAGCCAGCTCGCCTGGTCGTCCCTGCTGAGCCCACTCAGGCAGTAAATTCCGAGGAACGACTCTGTGTGGGGAACTTCTCAGCAGTCCTTTGTTCTATGGACAATTAACTTCCACTGAACATTAACTACCAGGCGGCTGCATAATTAAAAAACATCACATTTCCACTGGGGGAGAATTTCAGCTCAAGCAACTCGGAATGGCTCTGATTTAAGATCCATAAACTCAGTTCGAGGCAATAAATATGTAGGTAATTGATGATGTAGTGTGCGAGGAACTTAAGACCCATCCATCACACTCGGGCAAGCAAGGGCTATGAACACGCTCTGAGAACAGGACAAGAGGAGGGGAATAAATGGCCAGAGGGACCTAGACAGCTCTGCCCTCCCCATAACTCACCGCTGTTCTCCATGGAGTCATGGCCTCCTTCCCTAAAGAGCCTTGTCCCCGGGTTCTGTCTTCTCAGGCCAGGGAGAAGGGCCGCTAGGCAAAGCTGCAAATGAGTATCTGAGTTGCTCACGGGGAAAGCCCCCTTTAATTGCACACCTACTATGTGCCTGGCCCTTGCTTCATATCCATGGGTGGTCCTTAGGGAAACTCCGCAAGATGGGTTTGACCACGTCCATTGTATAGAGGAGGAGGTCTGCAGAGGGGAAGACAAAGCATCAATCACAAGGACAGAATCAGGATTGCAATTCAGGTCTGCCCCTGTAAATTAATTCCATTTTGTCCTTCTGCTTCTTAGGCAAAAGAGGGAGCTCGGGCTTCTGGGTTGCCTGCGTTGTGGTCCACAAACGTGTCCTGTCATCCGTGTCTGGGTCCAGATGTCAAGCCCAACTTGTAGATTCCAGCCTGTGGTCTGCGTGTCCCCCACCCCTCCCTGCCCCATGCCTGTCACTGATACTGCTGTTTCTGTTGGTTTATTTCAACGTGAGACCATTTACAATTGAAATTGATGGTGCACAGGGCTGGCTGTTTTTCTCCCTTCACAGAGACATTTGTGGTGATGGCAGCGTGGGGCCTCTGTCTGTCAACTCTTGTTTTGTTCTCATTTAAGCCTGAGCCGGGCACAGTAAGCCAGCCTCTTCCAATTAGCATTTTCCTTCAGGTCAAGGAGACAGGTCCTGTATCTTTGTGGTCTGAGATGGCTCTGCATTGCTGTCCGAGACTCCAGGCTGCCTCTCCTCGGGGCTCCTCTCCCAGGAAGGGTGCATAAGAGGACTCCCTTACCGACTTTGCTAATGGGCTCCCTTCCTCATTATCTGAAGAGAGACCATAATGCTCACAAGAGGAGGCTCCCCAGTTAAGGAGATCAAGGTTCAGATCCCAGAAGAGCATTTTCCTTAGCTGACCCCCAACCTGAGTTTTGCAAGATGAGATAGTTGGTGCTTAACTCATAGGGCAGGCTGGTCACTTATTCATTCACTCATTCATTCATTCATTCATTCAGGAAATCTCTGGAAGTGCCACTCTGCCCCTCATTGTGCTGGTAGCTGAGGAGGCAGGAGAGAATGGAGGAGACATGGTTTGTTACAGTCAGTGAGTGAACACATGTCAAACACTTAGGTCAGGGGATCCCCAGACTTGACGGCACCTTGGTATTACCTGGAGATCTTTTAAAATTTTCAAAGCCAGGCCATACCCCAGCACAGTTAAATCAAAGATCAGCAAACGTCACAGCAGAGCCACATAGAAAATATTTTAGGCTTTACAGGGCCTGTGTCTCTGTCATGGCTGCTCAGCTCTGCCCTTAGAGTACAAAGGCAGCCATAGACACTGGGTGTGGCTGTGTGCCAATAAAGCTTTATTTACAAAACAGACCAGGGGGCCAGTTGCATGGCCCAGGGGTCAGGCTTTGCTGACTCCTGCATTAAGCCACAATGTGGGGGAGGAGCACAGGCATTGGATGATTCCAGCATGCTGACAGTTTTGGGATGTGGCTTGGGCAATGCCTGGTCCGTGTTAGCCCTTAATAAAACTGTTTATTATTGCTGCAGCTCAGAGAAACAGTTAGGGGTGGAAATAGGACAGTAACCCTTGTCTCTAACTCCAGACCACATTCTTTTGATCACTCTGCTTCTCTGTTTGAGGCTCTCAGAGCCTTGGTTTCTTCCTCTGTAAAATGGGATCAATACGAGACTTCCCTGATAGGGTTCCTAAGAGGACTGAATGTACAAATTGACTTACATGGCAAGTCTGCCCTCAGGAGGGACTGTATCAGTGGTTCCAATAGAGGCGGGAGTCAGGAGGAGCTGAAAATGGTCCAGGGGTCCCAACCCTGGCAGAACTGAGGAAACCCTGGGGCCCTGGACAGACAGGCATGTGGGGACAGATTTGGGAGAGGAAAGGCTGGGCTCCATTTTTGGTCAGATGGGCTCTGTTTGGTCCTCTGCCCCAGTTGAGGTCCCAACCCCGAGTCAGAGCTTGAGGGCTGGGGCAGAGTAAGGGTTCCTCGCTTCCCAGGACCCCTGACAGGCCAAGGCCCTGTAGGGCATGAAGAAGTGAAGCCTTCATTCAGAGGGTTGGGCTGCTGGCTTAGTTTTGCTGGAGTTAGCAAGGAAAACTTTCACCTCTTAGCTCTAAGCCGAACTCGGCATGGGTCACTGGACACATAAGGATGAATCATTAGCTGCTTTTACTCTCTAGGAACTCAAGGTCAAGGGTGATAGGGAGAACAGAGTCCTAAGCAGAGGTTCTCCATGTGATGAGGCAGCTGGCCTGGAGGGATAAGCACACGATGCTAAGATAGGGTCGTGGCAGGGGCATTGACCCCCTGTGCATTCAGGGAGGGCTTCCTGGAGGAGCCACCCCCCTGAGCTGGGTCTTGGAAGAGGAATTGCATGAGCATTGGGGAAGGGATATGGCAGCCTGTTCTAGAAAGAGAGAACAGCATCTTTGAAGGTAGGAGGTGGGAAATAGCAGATCCATGGTGTGAATGGGACTCGGGGAGGGCTGGATGGGGGCTGGAGACAGGAATGGGGCCATGAGCAGTTTGGAGCCGGCACTGGGCCCTTACCTCTCTCCTGATGCCTTCCAGATGCATGGGGGCATTTTTGTTCTCTTTGGCCAAGATCAGCACATTCTTCCTCCCCATCTGACCTTTCTCTGTCACTTGAGTGGTAGATATGACCTATAACAGAGGTCCTGGAGACAATGATAATGGACACACCAAGCCCACTCTCAGGATCATATTTAAGGAAACTGCATCCCTCCCCCGCCCCAACACACACACACACACACACACACACACACACACCCAAACTCCTTATTGGTCATTTATTTCCCAAATAAACCAAGGTGGGTCCATTGTCCTAATGAGATTCTTCTGGATTTCTAGATAAGATTTTATTTCCTTTTTGTATTTCAATTTTATTATCTTATATAAACCACTTTTGACATTTTAAGATAACCCCTCCCTTTCCACATCAGAGCAGAAAAAATAACAAGAGGAAATTTGAGGAGAGGGTTTGGGGTAGGGATATGAGAAGGAGAAAAAAAAAACAGATTTCCCCAGTACATCTTATTTTTTGAGGGAATACTGATCATTAATACCATCCCCCTCCCCCGCTCCAATCTGTGGGGTAGTGGCTCATGGAATTCGAGGCCCATTGCCCCACTTTCCCTGTATGCCCCCCCATGAGCCCCCACTTCTTCCCACACGCACTCCCCCCCATTGTTAACAACTTGGATTCTCCATCCATCATCCCCACTGGGAAGATAATTACTCGCGTGGCACCCGGGTCTCCCATTGTTTGGTTACGAGGTTAAAAATCCCTGATACACTTTAATAAATTCAGCAGCGAGCACATTATAAAATGTAATTAAATGCCTCAGCCATCCTCTCTTTCTTTACCGGCAGTGAAATTTAATTGAGGCCACCTGAGGGGCTGAAATAAATCACAGGTGATGACTCCAGGATTCACATCCCTCTCCGGGAGATGGAGTGATGGCATCACGGTCCACACGCTGATTTGTGGGCAATTCAGGGGATCCTAGCTTGGCAGGGACCCACGAGGACTCAGACCCAAGATAGTGATGGCCTTTTTAAAGGGGGAGAATGATTTTAGTTTGTCCACTAGATCTCGAAGCTGCTTCCTCTTTGGCTTCAATAATTTTTACACTTGATCTTAGCCAAAAGGCTGAGAAGCAATGGCTTCAATAATTTTTTAAAAAATTATAACTTGGGGTCAGGAAGAATGGGTGTAGAGAGCTTTGGTTGGGTCTCCCTCTCATGTCTTCCCCTCCTACCCTGTGTCTGCACTTTCCTGCCTCTTGGCCCCACATATCAGCCCTCCATCTGCTATGCTACCATTTGCTCAGTGCCCTGACTGCTCATCCATCCTATAAAGGTAGGCTTCTACCTGGAGACACTCTTCAGGAGCCACTTTCTTGGTCTCTCCCCCTTGGCCATGAACAGCACCACTGCCCCTCCAACTGTAACTTACACATCCTCAAGGTCTTCTCTCTGCCTTGATAAAATGACAACTGAATAATCATATTAATGAGCTCAGTCGGAAGCAGCAAGAGAAGAGTTAATTTTCCTTCCCCTCTGCCTTCACCAGCTGACATGGATTTCAGCAGTGGCAGATAATCAAAGACAGACCTCCCAACGGATTCTTCTACCAGAAGACGGGGAAAGCGAGACTGTTGGGGGTTAGAATCTTAGCTGGATTGCATACTGTGCCTCGCTCCTCTCTTCTGTAGAATGGGCATTTTACAGGTGACAAGGCCCACAGGGTGCTAGCACAAGGTGAGCAGAGGGATGCCGCAAGCGGTCATGCCCATTTTGGCTTGGAGAGGGCAGGGCATCTGTCCAAGAATTCATACCACATAAGTGGCAGAAATGGGTCTACAGTCCAGGCCTTTTGGCTTCAGAGAAAAAAATCGTTCTCAATGGATATGTATACTGAATAACCACAAGGTATACATTAAATATCTTACAATTTTGTCAGGTACACCTCAAAAGAACTGGTGAGGAAACAAGGAGAAAAAAATCTCTCACCCAAGGAAATGAGTTACACAGCCCTAAATCAGAGGTTAACACACTTTTCCTGTAAAGGGCCAGGTAATAATAACTTTTGGCTTTGTGGGCCATACCCTCTCTGTCTCGGTGACTTCTCTCTGCCGTCCTAGGAGGAAGCGGTCACAGATGATATGCAAATGAGCGGGTGTGGCGGAGGCTGATCAAGCTTTACCTAGAAAACCAGGTGGTGGGCTGGATTGGCCCTGGGGGTTCTTGTGTGCCAAGCCAGGCATTCAGCCTTCCTCCTTGGAGAGCTTCATCCTGTTCTAACTGGTGTGTGAATCCTAGAGACAATAGTAACAGTAATGCATCCAGCATTTGTGTCCAACTACATTAGTCCTACTCATCCTCCTCGCAAGCCTGTGAGGGAGATCTGACTCCCTTTTCCCAGCAGTCAAAAAGGAGACTCGGAGGTAAAATGGCCCCAAGCCTCCTGGGGAAGAAGTGGCAGAGCTGACCTCTGAACACAGGGTCTGCTCTCCGCGGATTCCCACACTCTCTCTCTTACTCCAGTGGGCAAGCTGATGACCAGGAAGCCCTTCCCATTCAGAAAGTTGTTTCCAAGGGAGTTCCACATGCAGGACCTCCCTTACACGCCATACACGTGTGGATCGGTGTGACCTTGATACCTCCGTTCCTGCAGCCCTCCTATTTCTAGACAGAGAGCTTTGCCATGCTCTTTATTTTGACTCAATGCCATGGGAATCCCTGATTCTCCTCTGAATGCTCTCTTCCATCAGGAGCAAACAGCACTGTCCTCGCTCACCCCTCGCATCTCTAACTGATGTTAGGTCCCCTTCCCCCATCTATTTCTTCCCCCAGGACAGGGGCACCTGGGTGGTGGTCTTATGTAGACACTGACGAGTGCCAGGTGGCTCCCGGGATGCGTCCATAACCATTGAGGGCCCTATAGATAATGAAATTTGGATCTGGGGAAATGGCTTGTAGTTGTCTCAGCAAGAGAATGATGTCCAAATATGCAAAGAAACCCAATTTGGCTTTAAAGCACCACGGAACTGTAACCTTTAGAGACAGCACATAATTAAAGAAACTTTTAGATCTGATCTATTTGAATTGGATATTAAAGCAAACAGCGTTATTCCCTGCTATGTGAAGAAAATCGCGAGCGGCTTTAGCCAGGGACTGGCCCCGTGGATAAATCCGGAGGGATTTTAGCTGGCGAGTGGCCTGTGACCCCAAAAGAAAAGTTTTATGGCCTAAGTTTTATTAGTTTCTGGTATCTTTGAGCCCAAAGAATTTGCTACTTGATCTGAATGCAGCTCTGTTGTTAAGAACTCACTCTGGCTATCATGCCCCTGGGCCAGAAGCTTAAGGGCAGCTTGGAACTTCCATTTTATTTGTGGTGTTTCTGAGGATGAGCTCTCAGGGTCTGACTGCCCTTGCTCAAGCCCCAGCTCTCCCAGCGAAGATGGAGTTATGGAGATTAAATGAAATAACACATCCAAAGCACTTAATCTAGTTCTGCCATGCAGTAGGTGCTCAATTAATGTTAGCTGTGATTATTAATAGTTTTCTAGGCTCAGAGGTCTTTATCTCCATGGAAACCTTCTATCCGAGAAGGTTGAGAGGCTCCGAGGCGGCAACAGAGAGCTGCTGTGGTCTTTTCTACCTCCAGGACTGAATCACTTAGACCATAATTCTCACACCTGCCTCGGAAGGAGACACGCTATCAGAAGATAGTGTGGTGCAGGGATGCAGGAAACCTGAGTTCAGTTCCAAAGTACGCCAAATATCGCGTGGGACTTTGAACAATTAACGTTGTCATTTTCCTTACTTCTAAGCTAGGAATACAACCTCATAGGATTGTTTGGATTAAGTAAAAAGTGGCTCCAAGAGGCCTATCCCCGCTTGGGATTCATACAGAGAGAGAAGACCAAGCATTGCTCCCGTGCCTGGCCGTGGACTGATTACCCTGGGGTGTGGATTTCTTACTTGGGCGCTGCAACTGGGATCATGACAGCTCAAGTGGGAAAGCCCTGGGCTGGGGAAAGAATAGCTTTGTAATGGTCAGGGCTGATGCTTTGGACCCCGCTGTGGGTGGGGAGTTGGAGGATAAGGGAGGAGGGATTAGGTGCGGGGGTGAGGTGGGAGTGGGGGCTCCTATTTTTGTCCCAGCCTGACAGGCTGTTCTCCGCTTGGCCACCAGAGGGGGCCCTTCAATGAGTGAGCCCACCCCACCTTCACCCCAGCATCTAGCCTCTGTTCTTTTATTTTTAATTAATTAATTAATTAATTAATTAATTAATTTGATAGAGAGAGATACAGCAAGAAAGGGAACACAAGCAAGGGGAGTGGGCGAGGGAGAAACAGGCCTCCCGCTGAGCTGGGAGCCTGATGCCAGTCTTGATCCCAGGACCCTGGGATCATGACCCGAGCCGAAGGCAGCCACTTAACAACTGAGCCACCCAGGTGCCCCTACCCTCTGTTCTAATATACTTGGGGGTTCCCATCGCCTTAAAACAAATCCCGAAGTCCGTGTTTTATTTCCATTATGAAATCTATCACTGTCTGAAATTACCTTGGGTTTTTATTTGTTTACTCACTATCTGACTCCAGGTTCAGAAAATTTAATTATCCTGTTCACCATACACCTAGCTCCTAAAACCGTAACCCAGCACAACAAAGGTGCCATGTTGGTTTCCTACAGCTGCACTAACAAATTACCACAAACCCCAGTGACTTCGAAAACACCAATTTATTACCTTACAGTTTGGGGGAATTAAATGTCCAAAGGTAGTCTCCTAGGGCCGAAGTCAGGGTATGTCGGCAGAGCTGGTCCCTTCTGGAAGCTCCAGGGGAGAATCCATTCTCTTGCCTGTTCTAGCTTCCTTGGCTGTTGGCCTTCTCCATCCTCAAAGCCAGACCCTCCCGCCTCCCTCTTGATACCTAAGGACTCATGATTACTTTGGGCCCGCCTGGGTCATCCTTAATTTAATCACACCAGCAAAAATCTCTTCTGCCTGTTGGGTGACTTACCTACGGGTTCCAGGGATTAGGACTTCTTGGGGAGGGGTGCGGGCATGATTCTACTCATGAAAATATTGCTGGCTAACTGCAGGGGTGACGGCTGAAATGAACAGCGTACCCTTACACCACCCGCCAGGCCTCTGACAGCTCTTCCCTGAGCATGTTAAGGGTCAATGTTCAGCGTGTCCTTTGCTCCTCCCAGGCAGAGATAGGAGGCAGGGATGCTCCAGGATGGGTTGAACTCCATGTAGCTAGAGAGCCGCCTGGACTAGAAGCGTCTGGTTTGTTCCTGTCTGCGTTTCTAATCCCAACTCAGTTACTAGCTATGGATGATGGCTTAGTACTTCTAAGCCTCAGTGTTCCTGTCTGTGAAATGGGGATGAAAGTGGCCATCATTTATTGAACCCAAGCTCTGGTGACCTGAATTAAAAACCCCAGTCCCGGCCTTTATTTGCTGTGTGACCTTGGGCCAATGGCGTGACTTCCTGATTTACCTCTTGGTGAGATGGAGCTAACCCTAACAGCTGTTGTGTTCCATGCATCACAGGCCGCAGGGGATGGATTACATGACGTCACATCCAGAAAGGGCTTATTTGGGCACTAGAGCTTGGCACACCATCGTACTCAACTCAACAAAAAGCAGATCTATCATTATTTTTCTCATTTCTTTTCTTCTTTGTCTTTGTCTTTGTCTTCACCATCTTTTTTTCTCATACTTTTTCTTTTCCTCTTCCTTTGCTTTATATCCCCTATTTTTACCTGGTGTCTCTGTGTTAAATGTTTTTAAATATTTTCCACACACCAGGGGTGCCTGGTTGGCTCCGTCATTAAATGTCTGCCTTTGGCTCAGGTCATGATCTCGGGGTCCTGGGATCGAGTCCCGCATCGGGCTTCCTGCTCAGCGGGAAGCCTGCTTCTCCCTCTCCCATTCCCCCAGCTTGTGTTCCCTCTCTTGCTAGTCTCCCTCTATCAAATAAATAAATAAAATCTTTAAAAAAATATTTTCCACACACCTGACTTCTTTTGGCCTGAGTTCCTTCCTGCCAGGTCAGAGCCCAAGCTTCTCATTTCAAAGCTCTACATAACGTGAATGCTTTATTAATGCCGGTTCCTTGTGTCAGGGCTTCTGTCTGTCCGTCTGGCTCCTGAGGGGGTTTCAAAGACTGAGGGTCCTGGTTTACCCCCTTTCTGTAGAGAGGAACAGCTGAGAGACCATAGAGAGAGACCTGTGGAAGGGGAGACGGACCCTCCTTCCCTCCACCGCTCCCTTTCTGTGCACTGGAAATGAAAACATCTGAGAAGAGATTTCTATTATTCTACCCCTGGGACTGAAGGCACCAGGGACACGCACAATTCTGTCTCCGTGTCTGCATGACTTGTTATCAGAAAATTAGAGTAGAAAAGAAGCTTTTGTTCAGCTATGGAGACATCTTAATAGGCGCTTTGATTGTTAAACAGAAGTTTCTGTATCAGTTTAATTGCTGTAAATGCTGTTTGCCTTCTCTGTTATGATAAGGCCTGGATTTTCATAGATTTCCACCACCCCCCTTCCCTTTAAACAGTTTTCCTTTGCTTTTAGGCTCAAGTTGGCAAGTTTAATGAAATCCACACGGAGAAAGTAAAGCGAGGATCTCAAAGTTCAGGTCTGCACACCCACGTTCGAAGCCGCGTGCTGGTTATTACTGCTTGAGACTGATGACGCTGTAACTGTGCAATGTAATTGACAGAATTCACCCCTTCAACCAGAAGGAAATGAAACCAAACGACTAAACTTAATTACTTCTACTTCTTGAGAAGGTGCTGTAATTGAGAATAACAGCATAACTGGGATATGAATCTGAAAGTGAGATGTGCTTATAATAAAAGAGGATTTGCTCTCGGCTGACTTGAGCCTCGGAAGTACCATGTTGGTTTCTTGGGGTTGGTGGTAGGGGGATTCGAGGTGGTTAGGAAAGTGGAAAATATCTAGATCAGGGCTTCTCAGCCTTAGTGCTTTTGACATTGGGGGCTGGTTAATTCTTTGATGGAGGGGCTGGCCTGCACGTTATAGGATGTTGACCCGAATCCATGGCCTCCACCCACTGGGTGCCAATAACACCTCCTAACCCTGCTGTGACAACCATTGCCCGATGTCCCTTGGGAGGCACAGGTTACCTTGGCTGAGAATACTGGTGAAGGGGCTTTTGCAGGACTTACGAGGAATGGCAGAATTACTCTGTGAGGTTCTACTGTGCCTAGCTGTGTGACCTCTAGCACGTTACTGCATCTCTGAGCTCTGTGTCTTGTAGGGAAGAACAAGGCCATTGACTGCACCGAGACATAGTTTCCTGGTCTACACTGCACAGCCTAATGCCTAACACATACTGAGCAATCAGTTAACTCACGCTTCCATCATAATACACTTGGACTCAGCAAACATATAAGAAGGACTTGCTTTGCTTCTGGTGATGCAAAGATGAGGCTGGGGTCCCCGTCCTTGCAGGAGGGGCACATGTACACAGACTTGTTGGTTCTACCTTATTCTTCACCCATGGTGGACATCGCTGATCAATCTTGGTGTTCTTTCCTGTTGGGCCTCAGTATCTTTCTCGACACACTTTTCTAGAGAGCCACTACGAATGTCCCATGAGATGAAGCCCAGTCGGCACTTCTAGTTTTGTAGATTTCCCGTGAGGAGCCAGTGCATCAGAGCTAATGAGCGCTTTCTCTCCAGCCAGCTGTCCCATCTGCACCTGCCCTGGCGCTGGGGAAAGCATTTTAAGGAGTTAGAAAGTAGCATCCGTCTTCCCAAAACAGACTTAAGTCCCCAGAGGAGCTAGGAATGGAAAGAATGCTCTCGTTCACTCCTTTTTTAAAATCGTTTTTTCTTTCTTGTCCTTTTTGTTTCCCTCAGAAACTGAAACAAGTGGGAAGATGGCTTGGATTGGGTGACATTTAGCTTTTCGTTAAACTGGAGGAAATTCCACTGGCTATGACTCTGATTGATACACCATACTGCTCCTTGAGTGGCTTTTCTCTGCCCTTTGGACTTGGAAAATCATTAGTTCTCCCAGAAAGGGTCCCAGCATTACAAGGGCAGAATTGGGGTTTCTGGAAACAGCTTTCAGATGGCTGTCAACAGTGTCCTTAGACAGAAGAGAGGAGGGAGTGGGTTGGAGGTTAAATGCTCTCTGATCGGTTCAGACATGACCAGCTCCCGGGGAACATACCACCCCGGAACGATGGCTGTGTAAAATGGGATAGGCGTGTGTTAGCCCCGAAAACAGGGAGCTGGCTCCATCTGTCTGGCCTGTGAAAGGAGAGCTGGTGTGTTGGTCAGCCACTTGCTTCCTCTCTGCCTAGCTGGTGGAGATTTCACACGCAGTGCAGCTTTCACACCTCTTCAGGGCCTTCGAGGTCGAGGAGGAGGGATGTGAGGTGGAGTGTTAGTGGAAGTCCCCGGGATTTAGCTTAAGGCATGAAAAGAAAGACCAGATGGGGACAGGCATTCAGTCTGAAGTCCGTGTGATTTATGATTTCTTGCTCATTCCCATCCATCCATCAGTCTATCTATCCATCTTTTTATCCATCCGTACATATATCTACCCACCTACCAATTCATCCACCCACCTACCCATCCATCACCCATCCACCCTTCCATCCATCCATCCATCCACCCATACACCCATCCACCCATCCACCCATCCACCCATCCATCCATCCACCCATCCATCCATCCATCCATCCATCCATCCATCCATCCACCTATCCACCCATCCTCCCATCCATCTATCCACCCATCCATCCATCCACCCATCCACCCATCCACACATTTACCATTCCAACCACCTTCCTACCCACCTATCCATCTACCTACTTACCTATATTTCTACCTACCTATCCAACCATTTGTCCACCTGACTATCCAAATATTCATCCATCCACCCATCCACTTACCAATCCATGTATCCATCCATCCATTCATTCATCCAACTACCCACCTACCCATCCACCCATCTACCTGCTCATCTGACCATCTACCCACCTATCCAAACATTCATCCACCATCCCTCCATCCACTCACTTACCAATCCATTTACCCATCTGTCCATACATCCAGTCACTCTTGCATTCACTCCTCAACCCATCCACTTACTTTTTTTTTTTTAAGAGAGAAGTGGGGAGAGGGGAAGAGAAAGAGGGAGAGAGAATCTTAAGTGGGCTCCACACCCAGCATGAAGCCTGAAACGGGGCTCACTCTACAACCCTGAGATCATGACGTGAGCTGAAATCAAGAATCAGATGCTCAGATGCTTAACCAACTGAGCCACCCAGGCGACCCTCTATCCACTTATTTTAGCATGAGTTTAAGTGGTACGTGGTTGGACATATTTTAAAGGATCAGTGACAATATACAGAAAGTGACATTAATTTTCAATATAGAGTGTGTTTTTAAAATAAGTGTATTTAAACAAACAAAGAGCGTTACCTTAAGATAATAAATAATTTTTATGGGCTTTACGGGACAGGACAAAACAGGGAAAGTGGTGTATCCGTGCCTGGCATTTGGAATCTACCATTTTAGAACTTTGCACACATTTCTAGAGTCTCTCAAATCTGGATTCACAGCTGCTGTGCATTCTCCAAGGTGTATGACCTTGCACCAAAGACTTCCTTGCTCCAAACCTCAGTGGTGTTGTCTGTAGGGTGGGGATGCTAACCACCCCTTTCTTTGGGGTCGTTTTGAGCATGTAATGAATGAAAGCATGTGAGTCACTTGCCACATGCCTGGCACACACTAAGCACCCCATAAATGGAAGCAATGCTCATTTTTATTCTTGCCACAGCTGGCTTCTTTAACGGCACTCTCTAGCTGCCCTGCTCAGGAGATCTTGCTTCAGTCAAAGTAACACATGTTAACCCAGTGTTCCATTTGGCTTCGGTTTAGCAAGTGATGTTGGTGGTCACTGAAGCCGGCGAGCCTCCCTCTTCCTCCCAGGGCTTGGCTGGAGCCCGCCCCAACCTCTGACCCTCTGTGTAATGGGCTCTTCTCCTCCTCTCTCCTCTCCCTGCAGACACGCTGTCCGTGCCGCGCTGGTCCCCGCAGATCCCTCGCAGAGACCTCGGCAACTCCATCAAGCACAGGTAGGCTGGATTCCTTTGGGCACCGGGGCCCACCTCCCGGCACAGTGAAGGCTGGGATCTTCGGCCGCCAGGGGGGGAAAGGCTGGGCAGACATTTTGCTCCAGCTCCTGTGTCATCATGCCCCTCTCTCCTCTGCCAAGCGAAACCTCATTGTGGCATCTTATTAACCTGGGCCTGGTAAAATCAGCAGGTAATGGTTAGAAAGCCAGAGCTTTGGAGTCCGACTTTCCTGTGTTCCAATCCCGGCTAGTAAAGCTTTGCAACCTTGAGGAAGTTACTTAACCTCTCTGAGGCTCAGTTCTCTCATCGGGTAATTCTGCCTACCCGTAGGTGTGGTGAAGGTCAAATGAGATAATATATGCCAAGTGCCAAGCAAAGGGTGTATAATAATCACTCAGTAAACGGTACCATTGTCAAACAAGTGCCTTACATTCCTAATTTTGGGTTTCCCCTCCCAGAAGACAAGATTTCATACTGAACTCAGAGGTGCTCATTCTCTGTTGAGATGTAGGTCAGTCCAGAGCTCCAGCCCTGTTGGGTCCATGGAAATAACCTCCCCAGGGGTATATCTGTCCTTTCAGGAAGGAGACTTGTATCTACTAAACATTCCTTGTAAGAAGTTCATTAACTTTTCAGCTTTAACTTTCTACATTTTATGTCGTTATACTCACAGTCTCCCATAAGCTCAGTGGGGTAAGTAGCACAAGTGTGGTCATGTCCATTTGACAGATAGGGAGACTGAGGCCCTGCACGACTAAGTGATGGGCCTTCAAGCTAATTAAACCTTGCACTCTGTGTTTTTCGGACACTGCTGCTCAGAGTTTTCTTTGTACCGAGGCCTCTGGGAAGTGGCCGAGGGACCTGTGCACTCATTCATGGATTTCTTGGCGCTAGTATTTGTAGAGCATATCTGTGCCTGGGTAGCAGCACCGCGCAAGACCTAGGGCCTGTGCCCTTGTGGAACTCGCGGTCCCGTGGAGGGTTGGAGGGCTAACAGACTGCGACGGTACCTGGGAACGGTGCTACAAGGGTGGGGGCAGTATCAGGGGCAGACGGATCGCCATTGGGGGTGCGGGGCCAGGCGGAACGAGCACACTCTCCCGGAATGGCACCTTGTGAACAGTTTTTGAAAGAAACATGTTGACAGGATAGTTGTTAAGACTAAATGAAGAAACGGTGGAGGAAGCCGCGAGAAATACGTGATAGACTCGTCCGTGGTCAGGCGGGAGATGCAGCGAGAAAGGCATCAAAGAGAACAGTCCTGTCTGTTTGCTTCCCCACTGCCTCGGGCACAACTGCACCTCTGGGTTGGCCACACCCCTGGCTCAACTCCACCCCTCGGTTGGTCCCACCTCTGGGTTGGCCACACCCCTGGCTCAACTCCACCCCTCGGTTGGTCCCACCTCTGGGTTGGCCACACCCCTGGCTCAACTCCACCCCTGGATTGGTCCCGTCCGGACTCAGCTCCATCCCTGGATAGGCCACAGCCCTGGCTCAGCTCCACCCCTGAATTAGTGCTGCCGCTGGCCAGCTCAGCCCCTGAATTGGCCCAGCCTCTGGCTTAGCTCCACCCCTAGATTGGTCACACCCCATCTTAGCTCCACCCCTAAGTCGGCCACACCCTTGGCTCAGCTCCGCATCTAGATTGACCCCATCTCTGGCTCAGATCCACAGTGGGTTCAGTAGACCCCTGCTTAGCTTCATCCAGTATTGGTCGCACCCCTGGCCCGGCTTCACCCCTGGACTGACCCTGCCCCTAGCGCAGCCTCGCCCTCTTGCTCGGCGTTATCCTGCGGCTCTAGCGACCTAGAGTGTTTTAGATCTGGTTCTACCTCGTCCTCAGATACTGATTCCCAGAGGCAGGATGATGATCTTGGGCATTAGAAAGGTCTTCTTGGAGGAGCCGGGACTTGGGATGCCCTGTTACTCTTTTGTCTCACCCTGTGTTTCTCCCCGGGCTCCATGCCAGGAGGAGGAGACCTAGACTCACCCCAGCCTTGGTGAAGAAATGAAATTAAAATCCCATTCCCTCCACCGTCCTCAGAGCCACCCCAGCCAGAGTTCAGGAGGAGAGAGAGCTGATCCCAGAGATGGGAGAGGACTGGAAAAGAAAGAGAACTCTAGGCTCCAAGGCTCGTGCTGCCCGCCCACTGTCCCCACACAGTGGGCTGGTTGCAGGGCGGCGGGGCGCGGGGGCGGGGGGGGGGCCGGGCGGGGACCACAAGCCTATTCTCTTCATCCCCGAGAGCTGCCAAATGGCACAAGGTAGGGCCTGCCAGACTTGCTGGCCCCGTGGAAGAGACAGAAAAAGACTAAACCACCCCCCAGTCCAGACTGGAGAGGAAGTTTCCTCAGTCACAAGAGTCCCCTTTCCAAACATTACTGTTTGCTTCGATACACAGGCTTTGGGCTGCGGCTGGTCCCGCTCGGAGGGTGACTGACCCAAATCAAGCATGTTGGTACCGCAGAGGGATGCAGCCTTGCCCTCAAAGTTCTCAAGCACCGAGTTACATAATCACTTCTGATTTTCATTTTGACACTCGGAGGCAGAGGAGATTAGATACAACTCCTGCGGAAGGTGGCAAAAATTGAAAATGAAAATTAACTCTGACCCGGCAACCTTCAGCACTTTTCTGGGGCCAGGCCCGCTGCTGTCTGGTATCTCCTGAGGGAAGAAAGCACCCCGGTAGCAGCGAGAGCCCCTGGAAGTTAATGTGATGCACCTCTGTTCCCGATGGTTCCCTCTCCCTAGCTGTCTATCGGAGCCCTCCCAACTGCCTTGCGTTTGCCGCAAGGCAAGCGGTGGTGATTGGCGAGGAGGATGAGCTCACCGCCTACAAGAGCTTTCACTTTGGGGACCCTCTTCTCAAGTTTGAGGCCTCAGCTCTTCTGGGGGGGGAGGCCCCCATCAAAGTGTCCCAGATGATGTGACTGGCAATGAGGGGGTGATGGGTGGGCTCCTGGGAGCCCCCACCTTGCTTTGTGGTTCTCTGAGGACAGCTCTAGCCCCATCCATCGCCCCATCCCAGCACTGAACTCGGCACATAGCCTGGCACCAGGCAAGACTTGTCACAAATGTCCAGGTAATAATGAAGTTACAGCCCAATTGAGTGAGCCCTTACTATATGCCAGGCGGTGGGAGGCCCTTGACATGCATGGCCCGTTGGGTCCCCCCAGTCACCTGGGACATTGGTTATCATCCCTACTCTACAGACAGGGAGACCAAGTCTCCAGTGGTCTGGACAACTTGATGAAGTCACACGTCTTGGAAGAAGCAAGACTAGAATCCGGGGCCTGTGTGCTTCCTCTTGAAGCAGTTCATCCTTGTAGAGATAGCCCGGTCACCGCGACCTTGCCCTTGAATGTTTTCTGTCTCTCTTCCATAGGTTTTCCACCAAGTACTGGATGTCTCAGACGTGCACAGTCTGTGGGAAAGGAATGCTTTTCGGCCTCAAGTGTAAAAATTGCAAGTAAGTGGCTGCATCCAGAAATGTTTTCGTGGTGTCTGGGGTCCACGGGAGCCGTGCTGGGCTTTGAAATAGCTTACAGAGGTTTGATTTCTTGGATCTCTGGAGGATCGCTTGCTCCATGTTTCAGAACCATGTCTTAGGGGAACCTCTACCTTTGGGGAAGGGGTCAAGGAGGGCAATTTGGAGGAAACAGCAGAGTCGTTGGATGATGTGGAAAATGTGGAAAACCGTTTGCCAAGGCACCGCCGTATTTGCACATTTGTAGCCTCTAAGATCAGGGGTTGGTCCACTTTTGGTCCAGTTGGCTGAATAGTAAACACGTTAGGGTCTGCAGACCCAACGGCTCAACGCTGCCCCGTAGCAGAAGAGCCGTCACAGACAGTATGTCAACGAACAGGTGTGACACGTTTATTTATTCCAGTAACACCTTATTCACAAATACATGCTACAGGCCGGCTTTGGCTCGTCACACGTAGTTTGCCAATTCCTGAGTTAGAGTTTGTGAAGTCCTTTCCCCCTTTGTTTTTTCTCCTCCGAGGAGGGCATCCTGATTCTCCGTGTTTTACAGATGTGAAAGCCGAGTCTCAGCCAGGAGAAGCCCCTGCTCGAGGTCACACAGTTCCGACCCCTCCCTCCTCTCCCCTCTGTGGCATCATGTTGGTCTCGAGTTCTGGTTGGGAAGGCTCGACCTTGCAAACCTCCCCGACTTGCACTCACCCGTGCCAGCTTGTGGCTGGCAAAAGGCAGGAAAAGTGGCAGAAAAAATGTCCGCCGTGGACTCTGTAGTCAGACTAAGATGGGTTCAAATCCTGGCTCTGTTCCGCTCTAGCTGTGACCTTGGACAAGTCACCCCACATTTCTCTTCCTCGGTTTTTTTTTTTTTTTTTTTTTTTTAATCTGCATGAAAAGAAGAATCCTCCTTCCTGCCTGATGTGGCGGTTAGCATCCAACAAATCAGGACTCAAAGACACAGCACAGTGCCAGGCTCAGAGTTCTGTCCTCTGTCAGAGGTCGGGAATGCCTTTCTGCCTGGACTCCCTCGCTCCTGCCGTAAGCGTGTGCGAAATACTTTTCTGGTCCAATTCCTGTAAGATTGTCAATAACATTTAACTATATTTGAGAATGCCACGTGAGAGTGCCTCTGTCTGCTTGATAGGAACGGTTCAATTGAGAAGAATGTAGGAATCTCTCTTTCCTTGTCCAGCCCAGGCTGGCCACACCCCCTTGGGCTCCTTCTGGCCTCCGCACATCCCTGCCCCTTGGTGGAGGGGACAGCAGCGGTGGCGAGCGCTTATTCTCCCCCTGGCTGGGTGTCTCATCTGAGTAACAGAGGTAAGGCTGAGCTCCCTTCCTTCCCGGAGTTGGGGAGGATTAATTAGCCATAAGGGGCCATAAGCTCCCAGGCATAAGGGGCAGTGGGGAGCAATGGCCCAGAATGACCGCCTTGGTCCCCCCTAGATCCTGGCTCTCAGGTGAGGGAGCCCTCAGGATGGCGATCCCTGGCCTTTCTGACTCTGAGAGGCTTGAGGCCAGGCCCTCGGGTGCACTGATACTCCCCACACACCAGCTGCCCCCGGGGGGCCTGTCTCATCCTTGCGTACTCACACCAGTCACACCGTGTTCTGAGGGAAGCGGCAGCTCTCACATCCTCACACCTGCAGAGTGGAGGCTTTGAAGTCGGGTAATTAGGTGACAGGGACGCAGCCAGGAGTCAGTGAGGCTGAACACTTCCTGAGCCGTTTTAATTTTCAGCCCGAGAGGCGGAACTCTGAGGCGGCCTTTGCTCTTGCTCCTTGTTCTAGAAGTAATGAAAAAGACTCAGACCCTGCTGGGGGTGGGGGAGGAGGTTGGAGGAGGGATGGGAACCGGTGGGGAGAAGCACGGGCTTTGGAAGTAGCCAGAACTGAATATGAGTCCCAGTCCCACTGCTGCATTCTCTGTATGAGCTTGAGCTGACGACTTCTCAGTCATCTTGGGGTTCAGTTTTCCACTCTGCAAAGTGGGTGTGATGCTGGCCCCTTCCATGGGGCTGTGGGAAGGAGCCAGTGAAATGTTCTCACCCCATATGACCATGTTCTGTCAAAGAACATTCTTCCTCACTCCACCTGGTGCAGAAATGGCTCCTGGGGTGTAAGAAGCAGAATTCAGCCGAGGTTGGATTGCACTGTTGATCTCACCAATTTGCTCGGCTCTTAGAGAAGCTTCCAGAACGGTGGAAGGAGAATCTGTAGTCGCTCCGAAGGTCTGGCATGCTTCCAGTATTTTGACATTTGTGTAACTACAACAATTTTGTGCTTGTGTAGCTGCAACAGAACTTGGGGAAGATGCACCTATAGAGAAATGAATTTTGGTAGAACTGAAGTGTGTGCGTAAAGAGCCATGACAGTTGACAGTGCAGAGCCGTGGCACCAAGAACCAGGAAGCAGCCTTTTGGGGGGAAAAATTGTTCATTTGCTCAGCTGTTTATTGAGCACCTACTATAATCCAGGCACGGTTCTAGGCTGAAGGGAAATCACAGTGACTAAAACACACAAAAGCGCTGCTCTCATGGAAAGTACGATGCCAGGGGAGAGGAGGGACAGTCAACAGACCAGCGAAATAGGTCATCTTTCTGTTAAGAGGATGCTAAGTGCAATGGAGAACAAAGCAGCGAGGGGAGTGAGGAGGGGCTGGGGGAAGGGCTAGGATTTGAATTAAAGTGCCCAGGGGAGATCTCACACTCCAATGGGAACTTGGGAAAAGTAGTAGTCTGGGGCACAAGTCATTTCCTGTTGTCCTAAAACATCCCAGAGGTGTGAGTTTCAATCTGCCCTGAAGACAGTGCCTCCCCCAACCCCAGTCCTGAAACCTAGAGCATTGGTGCTTCTGTTATTGCCAGAAACCTGCGGGGTGAAGGATAGGATTGGACCCATGTGGCTCCACGTGTGGTTCCTGGACCAGCAGCACCAGCATCACCTGGGAGCTGGTTAGAAATGCAGACTCTCAGACCCCGCCCAGACCTGTGGTATCATTTTAAGATTGTTCTAGTGATTCTTGTACATGTTAAGGTTGGAGAAGCACTGCTCTGAGTAGTCTCCAAATTCCTTGTAGAGCTGATTTTGTCTAGATCAGGGGTCTCAAACTCGAGTGTACATCAGAATCCCCTGGAGGGTTTGTTAAAACTCCTGGGCCTGCCCCAGAGTCTCTGATGTACCAGGCCTGGGGTGGAGCCCCAGAATTTGCATTTCTGCTAAGTTCCCAGGTGACACTGGTGCTGCTGGTCCTGGGACCGCATTTTGAGAATTTTATATAGAGCATTGCTGCTCTATATAAAAGTAGCAATTTGACAAAATCAAACTTTATTCTCCAGCCTGACATTTCAGTAGATGAGGTTTGCTTTTGGGGTTTTGATGTTTTTTTGTTTGTTGGTGGTAGTGGCGCCTTTTTGGTTTGTTGGTTTTTTGTTTTGTTTTTTTTTTTTGGTTTTGGGTTTTTGTGTGTTTGTTTGTTTGGTTGGTTGGTTTTTTGTTGTTTTTGGTTTTGTTTTGTTTTTGATTTTAAAGACTGGTCAATCTTTGCTAACTATTTTTTAGGCTTTTGTGTTATTTCATTTCTTGGCCTCATTCTGTAAACTTGAGTCTTGTTCATCATCATCTCATCCAGTAAGTATTTGTGTGATAAGCCAAAAGATAAGGCATGATTGGAATCCGGGGTTGTAGGTCACATGCATGCACCTGTATTTGAATCCTGACTCCACTACTAACAGTCATGTGACCACTTCTGAGCCCCATTTCCTCTTCTGTCAAAAGAGAAAAATAATATCTCCCTCACTAGATTGTTAAAAAAAAAAACCACAAACACAAAAAACCAAAAAGCCCCCCAAAACCCTAAGTGAGGTAAGTAAGGTAAAATGCTCAGCCCCCAGTACCTGGTGTATTATAAGAACATCATACATGAAAGCAAATACTGTTACTAAATTTATGGATTAATTTTGGGGTACCCCCCCTACCCAGGAAGCCAGGATACTCGCGAATGTCTAACCCCCTCTCCTCCTCCTTCGGCTTAATGGCCACTTCCTCCGGAATTATCATCAGCTGTCTTGTTGGCGTTCTGAATAGAGAGATTAGCAAACTAATAGGAAATTATGCTCAGAAAGCAATTTGCAGTTATCTAAATTGAGGACTTTTCATCTAATAGGTTCATGAGCGCGGAATGGAGTTTCGTTCTAAGTGGTCGGATGTCAGCACAATCCCCGTATTGTCTGATGACTGAGGATTCAGCTGCAGGAAGATGCTGATGGGTTTCCCAGCTCTCATTTGTGCGGTTATCTGCAGCTTTCTTCCTCGAGGTCTTTCCACAGGTTTCTGCAGAACCGAGGTCTGGATCCTTGGAAACCTGGCCACTCCTATCTACATTTCTTGCAGGAAAGTGCTCCGTGGTGAATTCGCGTGGCTTGTGTTCTAGGAAACTTGAGTTTGAACCGAGGGTTTTTTGGTTTTTTAACTGCAGGGACTGGGTATGGAAAGGAGGGGACGTCTTCCAAAACTGTCAGTGGAGAAGCATTTGAATTGTCTGTCTCTTGTGTGTGTTTTAGCCCCCTTGCCCCCACTCTGTTTTCAGAGTGTGCTGCGGTTCTGGTTGGGTCAGCATCTCCGGAGACACGGCTGCTTAAAATTGTCCCACCTGAGCCCCTCCCAAGGCTTCCTGGCCCAGATGCTGGAGATAGGGCCTAGAAACCTGCATTTTTAATAAACCTCCCAGAGGGTTCAGATTTGCACTGCAGTGTAAGTGAGGAACAGGGATCTAGAATTAGGGTGGGGGTGAACCAGTAGGTTAATTATTACTCCAGAGGGAGATGCCCAGGCTACACCCAGCTGGGGGTGGGAGATACATGATGCGCATCAGGGGAGGCCGTCCAAGAGGCCTTTGAAGTCTTGAGGGAGGGGTGGGACTTAGCCAAGTGAAGCAGGGGGAAGGGTGTTCTGGGCAAGGACGTGGCATGGGCAAAGCTTGGATCAGGACTTAGAAGGACTTGAGCATATTTTGCACCTGGCAGGGGGCTGGGTCCAGAGAGCGCTAATTCTGCCAGCAGCTGCAGTACCGGGCCCTGCCGCTCTGACTCATGGGCGCTGTTACCTGGGGCCCCAGGCCTGGGTAGTAGGGACTGCTCACTCCCCCTCCAGCCCCATTCCTTAGAAGCTGGAGCTGTCATCTTGCTGGAGGGAGTCGCTTGCCAAGAACAAGGCCTTGGGGAGAACAATGCTGGTGTCAGGGTGGCCTTTCCTTCTGACAGTCAATTGCAAGGCAGAAGCCAGGGGTTCTGACGTTCTCCGAGTCACCTGTTCTCACAGCCTGAGACAGGAGGGGCTTGGGTGTCAGAATGCCTTGTAGATGCTAAGACTCATTTTTCTCGAAGACCATGAAGGAGTACTCACTGCTCTACTTTGAAGACAGGATGATGAAGTCAGTGACCACAGAGCACCGCCTTCCCCTACCCATGTATGTCTGGATGTATATCCAGGGACGTCATTTACCAGTGGCTGTGGACGCCGCTGCTAACAGCTCAAACCTGAGCCCTCCACTGGAGGTTTGCTCTTGGGGAATTGCAGCTGCCTCACCCCGAGGTGCCTGGGGGGGGGGGGTGGGGAGCCTCCCCCTCCCCCACTGGCTCAGAGCCAGGCACTCACTGGGGTAGGTATACAGAAGGCCAGCTAGCTTGCCTCAGAGCAGACACCCTCTGTGGTCCAATTCATGGTCCAGAGCTCCAGATGGATCAAGCTGAGACCAGAGTCACTTGAAACCACATCTTAGCTTAACTTCTCCCCCATTTCCTATTCTGCTCCCCCTACAATGGAATCGGTCTCTCTTGGAGAACTCCTTCCATAGATCGCTCAGGAGAACACCCATCTTAGGACCCGCATCTAGGGAACCCAGTGTTGTTGTTTTACCATTAAACGACAGCAGGATCCACGCCCTGGAGCCAGAGAGAGCTGAGTTTGGGTCCTGGCTCTTCCACTTCCCAGCTGTGTGATTCTGGGGAAGTTTCTAACCCTCTCTGATGTAAAATGAGGCTGAACCATTCGTGTGATGTGAGTGCACCGATCACATTAATGGCTTGGGGATTCCCTCGAATCAGAATCTTTCAATAAATCATTCCGCATTTATTTAGTTGTAGAAACTGATTTTCTGTTAATGCAAAGTGGGAAGAGAAACCTACTCGCTAAATCCCCTCTGTGGGTTGATGCGAGGTTCAAGTTCTGGAAAATTTAGCACCTGCCCTCCTTTTCTGTAGTACTTGTTCCCCATTTGCCTTTTGGGATTTTCCAAACCATCCCACTTCTTGGGGGACATGTTTAAGCATTTACATCAGGGTTTCTCAACCTCAGCACTATTGAAATCCTGTACATTGCAGGATCCTGAGCAGCATGGCTAGCATCCACCCACCAGATACCAGGAGCAACCCCGCAACACACACACACACAGATACACACTCCATCCCCTGTTGTGACAACCAAAAGTGTCCCCAGACTTTACCAGATCTTCCCGGGGGGAGCAAAGTTGCCCTTGGTGGAAAACAGCTGGTTTATGTAACGAATCAGTCACTGCCAACCAGTGGGACTGAGGCACACATCATTCAGTTCTGGAGTGTCAGCGTTAGAATACCATTACTGAAATATTCAACAGTGATTAAACATCTCGGTTTGCCTGGGACTTAGCACTGAAAGTCCCATGTCCCATGCGACCTAAGTGGGTCGGGGCAGAGCTCTGCAAATAAAAACACTTCATGTGCTCCAAACTAGGTCACTGCCTGCTTCTGGAGGGGTGAGACCCATAAGTATTTTTTTGGAAAGGTCAAGAGTGAGCTTGGAAAACTGAGTTAAGAGCACAGGATTTCCGATTTATTCCATTGTTTGCATGCCCTTTCTGTAACTCACTTCTCCTCCTACCTTCAGCAGCCCAGCTGGACATGCTTTCCACTTCTTTTTCTGTAAGCTGTCACTTTACTATCTTCGTTTAAATGAGCCGTGCACACCTTTATCCAGTTTTGCTCCATTACTGGACCTAGTCACTTGGATTTTCTGCTCTTCTCAGTTCCTATCTTGCCCTGTAGCATCTCCTAACCTGTGTTTTTGCCTCAAAACACAATGTTTGATCTGAGAATGTCCTGGCTTTGTACAGTGACTCTGGCCACAGGTGATGAGCTAGCTAGGAGGAAAAAGTAAGCCACGGTTGGTTTGAGCCACTGGCTGCACTAATTTCCCGAACCCTGGAAAAACTGGGAAAGTGATCAGCGCTGATGTCACAGCTGCTGCAAGTCTCCTGAAAGCCTCAGGAATTTTCACGACACACAGGATATTGGCAGGATATAATTATGAGCATGCGTTTCAGAATCACCAGCTTAAAGCCCAGACTTACTTTTCCATTAATAGAAACATTTCTGTGTTTTGCAACGATCATAATGGGAACTCGTGCTCCCTTATATGAGTTTTTAACCTAGTACATGCAAAACTTTGCATCCAGTTACAGTTGTATGGGGAAGGGGGATTATGATTCTACTGGATGCTGAGGTGGGCATTGAATGGGATGAGGACGGTGCCCATGATAACATGTGTTAAGGGCTTACTAAATGCGGGAAATTTTGCTAAACATTTTTATGCATGATCTCATGTAATCCTTGCAACAACTGTGGAAGGTAGGGTCTGTTCACCATCATTTTACAGATGAGGAAACGCTGACCTTCAGGAGTAAAGCCAGAGTCTCCCAGTAGATAGATCTGCTCGTCAAACCACCGGTATCTATGATTTGAGATCCCAGATTCCCTTAACCACTTTGCAAAGGGCCAGTCACACAGTAGGTCAGCCACAAAGGCTAGCCCCGAGGCAGAATGTTCTCAACCTGACCCTGGACCAGAGCTGGTCATCTTTTCCTCCTCCTTTCCCCAGCCGGCTATCATCTCCCCTATTTCTTGAATTGAAAGATGGCCAACTGGTCTTTGTGTTTTGATGAGCACCTCTGGGGCCTGGGAGCCAAGAAGACTCTGGGGTCACTCTCTCCTCTCTTGGCGGAAGTTGCGAGATGAGAAGCGGGACATCTCCAACAGCTAATAAACGCACAGCTGTCCTGCACTCTATCCTCCTATGGAGAGAAGTGCCGGGTTTTCTAATCATTGTTCATTATTTGGCTGACGTTTCCAGTATGATTTATACATTAATACTCCCTCCAACCTTGTTCATTTCTGTTGTGGTTGTTTTCCCTAACCCAGTCTTGGGCCAGAGAGCTCAGCCTCACTGAGTTGTCAGCAGGGACAGGAAGAAGTGTTTTTGATATCCTCCACTGAGAGCATATGGGGGCATTTCTAGAAGCATCAACCCAAATGAGAGACTGCAGGGGAACCAGGATGAGACAAAACTGTTTGGTTGGGGTATTCAACGAAACAAGCCCCATGGGAAAGGGGGCAATGATTTGGTTCAGTGATTTTGCAGGAAGCCTTGAGGAACTCTTAATGCTGTGAGCTGGGAAAAAGAAAACAGAGGGGGGAAGTCAGAGAGATAACGAGTGAGGGCTGCCCTTTAATTTTAGCTATCTGCTGCTAGAGGGGGGCTTTCCAAAATGCTGATCTAGCCTTCACCTCCCTGTTTAAAATCCTTCCTTGGTTCTCTCTTGCTCTCAGGGCAAATCCAGGCTCACGATACTAAATGGCACCATCCCTTGCTCATCTGTCCTTCCAGCCCTCTCACTATCTCCCTCCTCACACCCAGACCTCTAGCTTCATTGAGATGTCTACCCCTGTGGCAGGCCACATGCACATCAATCAACACATCTTTGAACTGCCTTTTTCTGCTCCTGCGTGGATCTCTCTTGCGCACTTCGGCTATATTTGAATATATACATTCGGATATATAATTTGGATATAGCCGAATTTACGCACTTGCACATTTATCCTTCAGGCTCAGCTCAGTTGCCACTTCCTACAGGAAGCCCTCCGGGACTTCTCTCAGGTCCAAAGTGCTACACCCTATCCTCTACCGTCATACCATATCACATAACTAGGATGTGTTGGGCAGCATACCTGCCTGTCTCTCTGACCAGACTTTAAACTGGTTGAGGGTAGGGCTGTGTCCGTGTTGTTCACTCTTTGTATGTCCAGAGCTAGCACATATGTACTTGGTACATGGAAAGTGTTCAGTAAATATTGTTTGTGCCATAGACCTCCAAAGCTACTTCTGGAAGGAAAGTGGTTCTTGCCAACCCAAGGCCCCAAGAGCCAGTTCTCATCCACTCAGAGGCAGCCGAGGAGAGATATTCATGCTTAAGATAGTGAGAGATGGCTTCACAAACCTGGTTGGTGAGCTCCATGCTAAATGTTTGTAAGAGAGATGATTGAAGAAAGAATTCTGGCCCTGTCTTATGACACATGGCCTGGACCTCAAAGAGCACCTGGCACAAAGAGGGAAGACAGTCATGTTTGGGTGCATGAATGAATGAATGATTCTCACTCTGCCCTTTACTGTCTGTATGATCAGGCTGCTTACTGAGCCTCAGTCTTCCTAACTTTGAAATGGACGTGATGGTATCCACCTTTCATGTCACTGTTGTTCAGAGCAAACAGGTTATGTAAGAACACCTGGCCCGAAGTTGGTGTTTCTTTAACGTTCCCTCCATCAGAGGTTGGGGGCTGGGTTTTAAAAACACACCACTGGCCCTCAGGAAGGAAAGGCTATGTCCTGCTCAGATGGATTGCGAAGCAAGCTGGTATGCACTAGAGAAAGGCGGGTTGGGCTGCTTGGAGCCAACTTCTCCTAAATTGGTTACAGTAGCTCAGTGAACCATTTGAAATGGATGGGGACTGTGTTCACAGGCAGGAGTCTAGCTCACCTCTTCAGGGAAGACTAGCATCTTGATCCCAGGGTCACACAGGCTCTGGGGTCACATCTGCCCCATAGGGTTGCTAGGGGACATGACACATCCATTAAGGAAATAACAAAACTGCTCATAAAGGGGACATTTGTCCCCCACAGTTCCCTGGGCGAGGTCCATGCAAGTCTGGTGTGCTTCTAGCTCAAACCCTGTCCTGTCCTCACAACGGGGGTTGGGAGGGAGGGCAGCGAGAAGGGGACACCGACAGGGACACACCTGCATTTCACAAGCGGCAGGGGATACCATTTGTAAAAAAGCAGAATCCTTTCAAGAAGCCTTTTGACAGAGACAATTCAATCCCATACACCAGTGGTGTGTGATGGCTTTCCCTTCTACCCTTCCTTCGTCTGTTCTTCTCTGTCCCTCCCTGTCTGTAGTATTTATTCGGCATTTTTATACACCAGCCACCAGACCAGGCACTGAAAGGGGAACAGGAACGGCAGCTACAAAATGAGGAAGACCCAGATCTTGCCCTCCAGATAAATGCACATATTTAATTTTCAGAGGAAGAGGATGTCTCATTTAGCTAGCAGGTCCTTTGGGGAACGAGATACTCCACATAAGCAACTTTTCTCGATAGCTGAAGCTTATCCTATTAGCTTTGAATGTTTAAAAAACAACAACAACAAAAAAAAAAAACCCAGAGGTGTAAGCCCCTTCAAGGAAAAGTTTTTAAATAAGCCCTTTACAAGTTTCCGGGCTGTAGGAGGTTCCCATGGCATCCTCTGTGTCCACTCCAGTGCGTTTTACCCTGCCTGGAGAAATCTTGACCTATTTGCTGCCTCAGTGGGCCCCATTCAGGCATTTGCTTGTTAGATTCTCATCACAGTTTTGCCGATGAGGAGCCTGGAGCTCGGCAGGGCACATGGAGTTCCCCTGGGTGTGGGAAGGACAGGACTGTGATTTAGGCTCAGGCTGGCCTGCCTCAGAAGCCCAGGCTTCTCCCCACTTCTGGAAACGCATCTGACCTTTGTCTGCTGTCAGGCCTTGTTCAGATCTACCATGCTGATTCACGGAGCTCCTCCCGGCCACGTTTGATGGGGGCTTTATGCTGGGAAGTCCCCCTGCCTTTCCTCTGGGTGGAATGGAGCATCTGGAGAACCACGTTCATGAAGGGCTGTGTGCTGAGGACATACAAGGGACAAGTTGCAGAGAGGACTTGGGGTTGGTGTGAGAGCTTTGGGACGGGCCACGTTGGGTTTTGAACCATTGTAGTATCCTGGCTGGGCTCCTGTCTTTCTAAAGACCTCAGAACAAGGATTTAAGGACAGGTGGTTTATTTGAGACATGATCCAGGCCACACCAGCAGGGGAGGAGGGGAGCGAGACAGGGAAGGCAAGGTAGCCCGTCCTGGGTGCTTCGTAGGGCGGGTAAGGGCTCTGGGCAGCTGAGGCCCAGTCCCATGTCTGCGTACCTCTGACTTGTCTCACCCAAGGGAGAGGAGACTGGGATAGTCCTCAACCAGCTTCCACCCATGGGTGTTTCAGATCTCCAGGCATTGCAGTGAGCGCACAGTTCAGCAAGAGGCAGGGTCTTAGGGGCTCGAGTGAAAAGCTATGCACAAACTCGCAACAGTAACAAAATGACAGTTACCTGCTACTTCAAGCAGTTGCCCTAGGCACCCTGCCCGCCTCATGTGATCAGTCTTCTCTGCAACTACAGATATTGTGTTTCCCTGTAAATACAGGTGCTATGATTGTCCCCATTTTACAGATGAAGAAACTGTCGCTCAGAGTAGGTCAGCCACTTCCCAAGCAGTCATGACCAGGAAGAGGTAGTGCCAGGCTTTGAACCCAGATTCCTTCTCCATACTCTCCTGACCCCATTTCTCTTTTTTCTTGGGGCGGGGGAGTAGAATGCTGGGTTCTGGAAAAATCTAAGCTTCTAGACATCACTCATTTGGGGAAGTAGAATGTGCCCTCCTCCTAGAGTGGTTCTGGGACGCCAGCATGCCCTTGACGAAAACCCACTTTCCCAGCACAGACCGAATTAGAGCCTCGGAGGATAAGCCTGGGGGATGGGAGGCATCAAATTTGGAAGCAGGTGGTCGATCTTAACAGTGTGTGGTCCTAGCTTGCTCTTCTGTGGGCGGTGAAAGGAAAAGTCTCCTTTGAGTGGAATCCTCTGTTTTTCCTGCTGAAAAAAAAAAAACGATTCTTCGTAAGTGGGGCATGGTGTGTCTGCATCGTGTGAGAGCCTCATCTCGATCCCTCCAGGGTCTGTGTGATTTAAGCGCTAGGCTAATCCTGCCAACTCGATTAGCAGGTGCTGGACATGCGGGTGCTAGTTCTTGACGTACCAGCCTCCATGCAAAGGGTTAAGTGTGTTAGCATGAAAGAGTTCTCTGGGCCTTTCTGCATGAGCAGTGTCTGTGGCCCCATCCCCGGGGCTGCCCTTTGAAATGCTGCCTGGAAGGATAGGCATTCTATCTTCCACCCTTTGGCCAGAGATGAAGGAAGGCTTTTCCAGAACTGCAAAAGACAGGCAACAAGGGATCCTGGAGAGGAAAACGCCAGGGGGAGGCAGGAGATGACCGAGGTCCCAGGAGGCTTTGCCTGCCCCATCCTGGTTCGGGTGGGGTCCAGAGGTCACATGAAGCTGCTTGCCCCCGCGTAGAGCGCTGCCCACAAGAGCGAACAAGCTTCTTCACATCTGCACGTCACCCTTCCAGCTGGGCTTCTTAGAGAAGACTCGTAGGCGGGAGAGGCAGAAAGGAAAAATTTCTTTCTGGAAGCTTCCAGGGTGGAATGAAGCTATTTCAAACAGGAATGAGTGCAGATACTTCTTGGTTCCATTCTCATTTGGCATCAGCAGATTCCCCAGCTGGGGGCTTCCCAAGCATCAGTCCAACCTGTCACAGCTGTCACAAGCCTCCCGTGGCCCCCCAGTGCCTGCAGAATCAAATACAGACTCTTTGCCCCGGTTGCCGGGGGCCCTGCCCATGCCCTCCTCCCCTTCCTCTTGTCTTTATGGCTTTGCTGTTCTCTGTACTTCAGCCTGATCAGCCTTTAACCTCTGATCCCTGAACCCGCCAAGCTTGTTCCTGCCCTCACAACTTTAGCTCTGGCTGGAAGCTCTTCCCCTCCCATTCCCATACTCTCCATCCTGTTTCCCTGTATGATTTTTTCCTCCGCCTTACCACACCTGCGATGATCTGATCTTTGTTTACGTGTGGTTAGTCCCTCCCCATAAACATAGCGGCTTCTCCTGTCCTGTCCCAGACCCCAGTTAAGTGTTTTGCAGAATGATGGAGAGGCTAGTTGTACATCCAGCAGAGCTTCCCACTGGGGTGTGGATGCATTACCCATACCCTCCCTGGAGGCTGGGACCTTCCTGTAGGTCAGACAGTCTGTGGGCCTTAGAAAAGAAAGACGGGGGCGCCTGGGGGGCTCATTCAGTTGAGCATCTGCCTTTAGCTCAGATCATGATCCTAGGGTCCTGGGATTCAGACCCTGCACTGGTTCCCTGCTCAGGGCAGAGTCTGCACCTCCCTCTCCCCTCCCCCTGTTCATGCTCTCCTCTCTCTCTCAAATAAATAAATAGAATTTTTTCTTTTAATTTATTTATTTGACAGAGATCATAAGTAGGCAGAGAGGCAGGTGGGGCGGGGGGTGGGAAACAGGCTTCCTGCTGAGCAGAGAGCCCGATGCGGGGCTTGATCCCAGGATGCTGGGATCACAACTTGAGCCGAAGACAGAGGCTTTAACCCACTGAACCACCCAGGCACCACAAAATAAATAAAATCTTAAAAAAAAAAAAAAAAAAAAAAACAGAAAAAGAAATTTGCTGTGAGGTGGGATTTTTATTATCCTTCTGAAGTCAGGTAACTATGGGGGAAGAACAAGGTGACATCTTAGGCTTATCTCAAAGGAGGACCTTTTGATTTTGCTGGTTACCCAAAGCTTCCTGTTCATTCACTGCCACCCCCAAGATGTAAACGAAGAAGAGTGGAGATTTTGGAGGCATCTGCATCTGCTGGTTAGACCTGGGCTTGGGGCCTCTGTCTCTTACTGGCTGTTTGACCGTTGGTAAGTTATCCACATTTGCCGAGCCTCGGTTTTTCACTCCATAAAATGGGGATGACAATAGTTGCTACTATTTAGGATTGTTACAAGGATTATATAAGTTGTGTAAAGCCCCGGGGGGCATTGCTGGTACTTCACAAGCACCATGTAAGTGGAAGTTCTTTTTCTTCTCTAAGTCACAGCGTCTTTGTGACATCCGTGACCGAGAGGACCTCTTAATGTTTTTCAACCAGTAAAACTTAGACTGTCAGATGCCAAGAGCTGTCCGCTTTTCTGACAATTCCAAGTTATGTAAGCCAGCTTGTCCCAATCTAATTCAGTCATTCGCTCACCTCCCTGTCACGATTTTGTCATATATGCGTAGCAGCCTTACTTTTATTTACTTACGCCTTACCGCCTTTTTAACTCAAATAAATGTATTGAGGGGCGCCTGGGTGGCTCAGTGGGTTAAAGCCTCTACCTTCAGCTCAGTTCATGATCTCAGGGTCATGCTCAGCAGGAGTCTGCTTCCTTCTCTGTCCCTGCCTGTCTCTCTGCCTACTTGTGATCTCTGTCTGTCAAATAAATAAATAAAATCTTTAAAAAATGTATTTAAAGATGAAAGTGTATCTTGTCACCATGAGTGGAAAATCAGCATCACTTCCATGAATACGCGGCAACCAGGAAAAAAGAGATGTTCAGATGGAAAATTAATTTATTAAATTTGCTGTCGATAGTGTCGCCTTTTCAAATCTGGGACTGTGGTAGCATGTGGTAGAGAAATGTAAAGACGTGTTAGCACCAGAAACCTTCTCCCAGATGCAGTCAAAGTGAAGGTGACTTGGAGATAGACTAATAATGTACTTTCTGCCCACATATCTCCTTGCTTCCCCTCTGCACTCCCAGGGGCCCCAGGTCTAACTTTTCCATCTCGGAGTGGAATCCGGGGCCCTACCGTGTCCACCACAGACTGAAGACAGGAGGAATCGGGAAACGTGCATCGGCATTCCCAAACGATCAGCGAGACCAGTGGTTCTCACACCTGAGCACGTAGCAGACCCAGGGAGAGGGCTTGTTGAAACAGGGGACTGCATTTCAGCTCTGAGTCTTGGCTTCTATCAGATCGGAGGTCCCTACCCCAGAAGCTGCACTCCTGAAAAGTTCGGAGACCACTGGTGCTCATGTTGCCGGTCTTGGGACTCTGCTTGGAAAACCACTGAGCATGGGGGGAGTCCAAGTGGAGTCTGTGGCTGGACATTCAGATCATTCTGTCAGAGAGAACTATGAGGTCCCCGGAGGGCAAGAAGGTTGAGCTTCTAAAGTTTCCACCTCTCTGCATGGAGTTTGTTACTGGGAAACCTTTAAGCAGGTGGCAGGGTCCTTCTGGCAAGAAAGTCCACTGTCGGCAGTCAGGCTGGCGTGCACAAAAATGGTAAGGGGACCCAAAGGGGTACAGACAGGACACCCATAGCGTCTGCCACGGTGTGTATTGGTATGGAAATTCAGAAGAATTTCTTACCGACATATATACTCTAAAAGGAAAAGACAAAGCAGGTCACAGTTAGTTGGTTTTGGTTTTTGGTTTGGGATTTTTTGTTTTGTTTTGTTTTGTTTTGTTTTTTGTTTTTTGTTTTGTTTTATCCTTTGGGAGCCTGGCAACGCTTTAGGAAAGAACAAGATGACATTCTTTCAAAAGAGGACGTTTTGGCTCTAAATAAACTCTTCTTACCTCTGAAACTGAATACCTCTCATGAATCTCATCTTAAACGGAAGCCTTGGTTAGCTGTCACCTGTTGCTTGAGGCTTGAAGGAAAATGAGAGGCCGCCTCTGGCACCACCGACCCAAGTTTTCTGCCAGGAAATCTCGGTTAATCTGTTTTTCCATCTGTAAAATGGGAATGATAATAATATCCGTTGTGTAAAGTGTTTATAAAGATCCAATGACATAGCATTTGTATCATGCTTAGTACAATGGCTGGCAGACGAGTCTGCAGGTAACAGGGGATGGTTATTAGGATTGGGTGAGGATGATGATAAGGATAAAAAATGCAGACTGTGGATCGCCTGGATGGCTCAGTTGGTTAAGTGTCCAACTCTTGATTTTGGCTCAAGTATGATCTCAGGGTCGTGAGTTCAAGCTCTGTGTCGGGCTCGGAGCTGGGCTTGGAGTCTGCTTAAGATTCTCTCTCTCTCTCTCTATCCTCCTCTGCCCCTCCCTCCATCCCCTCACTCTCGTGCACTCTCACTCTCCCTAAAGTAAAAAAGAAAAAAGTACAGACTGAAAGGCGAAAATATCTTTCAAAGCATAACTAAGTGGACACTGTTGGTGAAAGAGTTGCTACTCAACCTGGACCACCCGAGTCTGACCTGGGAGAATGGAATGACAATAGCCTTTATCCAGAGTTAATTTCCTAGGTGCCAAGGAGATACTTTAGCTGCCCTATCTCATCTCATATTTTTGTATTCACAGCTTCCAGAGCTTTCTGAACCACCAGGGCATCCTGTTCATCTATCCATCCCTCCTCCCACCCAGCCTCCCACCCACCCATCCCTCCACTCATCCATTCCTCTATCCACCCATCTTTCCATCCATCTATGCATTCATCCATCCACCTACCCATCATCCATCTGTCTGCCCATCATCCATCCACCCAACCATCCATCCATCCATCCATCCACCCATCCACCCACCCACCCAACCATCCATCCATCCATCCATCCAACCAACCATCCATCCATCTACCCATCCACCCATCCACCCATCCATCTATCCAACCATCCATCCATCCATCCATCCACCCATCCATCCATCCACTACCTGTCTCTCCATCCTTGTCTCTTTCTCTCTCAGGTTAAAGTGCCACAACAAATGCACCAAAGAAGCCCCTCCCTGTCATCTCCTGATCATCCACCGAGGAGGTAAGTATTTAACACTTCCTATCCTAGGGGTAGGCTGGGGTGGGGGCTCTTGCAGACCCTCGGAGATAGCTGTCCCATCCAGGCCATTTCTGGGTACCTCTTAATCCCCTGATACTTACCTAATTTTTTGCCCTCTGACACTCTTCTTCCTGACATCTGTCTCCTTCATCCATCTCTGGTGCCTGTTCTTCATCTTCCTTGCCCCTCTGATGGTCTTTCTGTTACTTTAGCCCTCAGATTAATCTCCCCCTTCCTAAGTCTTTTTCTCTCATTCCTGTCTGCTCTCCTAATTTCCACTATCCTCTCGTTCCCCCAATCTCATTGCTTTTCCTTCAAATGTAGAAAAAGAGTGCTGGCTGAGTGTTCCTCAATCACTTGGCCCTGCAGAGGTGGCCATGGGGAGGGGTCGGGCTTGGGTCTCTGGATTTGGGCCATCTGTGTTCTGTCCCCTGGGGCCCTGGGAGTGTCTGGGCCAAACTGTCCACATAGGGAGGTAATAGCTACCCTTAGGAGAGCCACTGCCAGCCTTTACCCTGGGGTGGGGAGGAGCAAGACCAATTGAGTGCAAAGGAAAGACTGGACGGAAGGACTTTGCCCTGCCTCCCAAGGACTCAGTGGGAAGCATCTCCTCAGGAAACCTGGCAGTCCCACCTTGACAATAGTTCCCCTGACTCTTGTCTCATGGGGTAGTTATCTCTCACTGTCATTATCTACATTGCAATTCATTCACCGGGGGACCCTCTAGGCCTGTGCTCTTCAATACAGCAGCTGCTAGCCACATATGACTGTTTAAATTTAGATTAAATGAAATAAAAGTAAAAATCCAATGACTCTGCCACACCAGCCACATTTCAAGGTCTCAGTGGCCACCGGTGGCTACCATACTGGCCAGTGCAGATAACCAACACTCTCCTCGTGGCCGAGAGTTCTCTTGGGTATCACTGGTCCCGACCTTTGCTATTCAAAGTGCAGTCTGTGGATTGATAACCTTGAAATCCCTGGGGAGCGGTGTGGTTCCACACGCATGGTTTCTGGCCCCACCGGAGACCTACTGAAGAGGAACCTCCCTCTTTCACCACATCTTCGGGCAGCTCTCTGCCGCCTTAAAGTTAAGAAGCAAGGCCCTAGAATAGACGTCGCCAACACAGGGGCCAGCAGGGCCAAGCAAGGATCGGAAAAGAGAGAAGGTGGCCATGTGAAGCCATGCAGAGTGGAGAGGACACCCAGGGGCCGTCTAGAGAGGACAGCCGCTCCAGCAGCAATGGAGGCAACGTGGACCTGCTCTGCATTTTTTCGCAGTTCCACCTGGGAAAAACCCAAATAGTTGTATGAAGATGCTCACAACTTATTAACCATCTAAAAATTCTCACTGGCCAGTTCCCCGTCACCCTCCTTCTAATAGGCTGGATGAAGCCATGGAGCCAACATTGCGTATACCACCTGCTGATCTGGGACAGAGTCCCTTCTGGTCCCCGCTGTGTCCCTTGCGGCTCCCCTGGCCTTAGTCAGTGTAGGCTCTGGGGAATCCACGCTGTTTCAGAGTGAACCCAAGGGAAAGGTAAAGATGGAAGCAGAGTGCCGCCCAAAGTCCTGGGATGGATTCCGAAGCCCACGGGCTGTTGGTTGTCCGTGATCTTTGCGTTGCTTACCTCCACGAGGAGGGGAATTGCAAGTAAAGGAAAAATCTTCAGCCCTTTGCCCCTTCCCACCCACACCCTAATCAAGAACCATCTGTTCCTTGCACAACTGCATACACTCAACAAGGCTATTTTTAAACGTAAATTCTCAACAGCTCTCGAGCCCTAGTCTTGGGTCAGCGTCACTGGAGAAATTCCTCTTCATCGTGGACTCTGCTGGAGCCCAGCTCCCATGTGCAGATCAGAACCAACCTGCTGCATGGCGACTGGCTTTCAGAGGCTGACATCTGAGGAAGGCTCCCTCCCCCACCCGCCTTCATGGCCGTGCCCCCTTCACTCCAAGGCAGCAGGTGCCTGTACATGCGAGAGCCATGGATCTTTCCAGAAGTCGCCCAGGTTCTTGCTTCCTCCTCACCACATGCCCCCCCACCCCTCTTGATTGGAAGTTTAAAATATAGTTGGTTTCCATGGAGATGGCAGTTCAGGCTAAGCAGAGAAATTAAATCCCCGGGTCAGTGCAAAGCTTTAAACTTTTCCACCAATGCCCCACACCCCGTGCAATAAAAACAGCGAACAAGTAACACTGCCAGGCATCAAATTTGAATTTGAGCTGCTCAATTAGCCCCTCCCCGAGGCCCCATAAGAAGTCGGAATAACAGAGAGGTAACTCGAGGAGGAGCTTGGATAGTGTGGTTTGGATCAGGAAGCATTTATTGAGCACCAGCTGTGAGCCCTGCTTCTTGTGTGGCTGGGAGGTCCTAACATACTAAACCTTCCTTTCCGGGATCCTGGTGGCCTGGTTTACGACAAGTGTGTTACGACAAATGTGTTACGACAAATGTGTTTACGGCAGAAGTGTTTTGACATGCACCCGACTGCTCAGGCCTGAGGAAACCCACAAGTAGCAAAGGACGATTCCAACACAAAAGTTAGATGGGGACAGGGACAGGTGACCATTATGAGCTTGTCTGTTGATTGCAGACCCTAAGGAATCAGGAACCGCTTGTATTTCAAAGGAGGGTCAAGTCTGAAATGAACTCCAGTGTCAGACCATTACAGTGTTGAAAACAACCTGATAGATTCAGTTTTATTATTAAAATTTCTAATGGACAAGTCATTTATCGACAATATAAAGATTTTAGAAACCGGAGAACACCTGATCTTACTACCATGACAGGATAATTACCATTTTTGGAGAATTCCCTCTTGTTCCTGGGGGGGGGGGGGGAGTGGGGGCGGGCCTTCAGGGTGGGGTCCGAGCTATGCTCTCCTGGCCAAACCTTTTAAAACCAAAGTGGTACTTAAACTCCCAACTTGCTGTTTTTACCCCTACGGATCCAGCAAGGTTAGTCCGAACAGAGTCCGTCCCGTGTGACATCAACAACCCTCTACGAAAGCCACCCCGGTATTCGGACCTGCACATCAGCCAGACGCTCCCCAAAACCAACAAAATCAGCAAGGTGAGGCTGGGGTCCTGCCCTGCAGGGACATGCTGGGGCCGGCAGCTGCCAGGAGGGGCAGGGGGTGGGGGCAGGGCGGGGGCAGGGCTTACACAGATGGCTCTGGGAACCCGCACCTCCCAACCCACCTGGGTTCTCCTCCTTCCTTGCTGTTTGTGCAAGTAAAGTTTGGGGGCCATCCAGTCATCAGTGGAGATTCAGCGCGCCGGAAATCTGTCTGGTTTTGAAAGAGGGCACACCGAAGTGAAAATGAATGAGTCTGTCGAGGAGGGGGCAGTAGGGAGAACAGGAGAGCCTGAGCAGGTTCCTGAGTGGTCCAGACCTGCCCTCTTCGCTCTGTGAGATGTTCAACCATCTGCCAGGATTAACTTCACAGATGGTTCTGGGCTGACACAGCTGTTGAATCAGACCACCAAGAGATTGGGGGTGGGGGGTCTATTTCTGAGCTCCTGTTGGAGACTTGGTGGATGGATAAGTGGGGGGCCCAAAGCTCTGAGCCTCGGCCAGTTTGGTTGGCTTCCGGCTGCTCCTCACAGGGTAGTCAGCAATGAGCCTCTCTGTGCATCTTTCTCTCCACCGTGGCATGGAAATTTCCGGTGTGATTTCCACATCCTGTGTTTGGTCTGTTGGTCGGACTGCATCAGAGCTGTCCCAGGGAGACCTGCAGCCTTACGGTAGGAAGCAAAGGCTGCACATGCCAACAGGTGAGTTTTCAAGCTCCCCAATGCTTTTGTGCATTGTGTGGGAGGTGCATAAAGTATAAATCAACCCAAGCATGTGGGAAGTCACCACCTGTGTTCAGAACCCAGAGGAACATCGAGATGGCTGAGTGATCTCTCCCTGGCAAGGCTCAGCCTGGCTTCTCTGCCTCCGCTGGAGAAAGCGTCCGCCCCTCCTCCTCCCACCCTCCACGCTGCAGCCAGAGTAATTCCTAATGAATGTAATTTGAATCCTGTCCTCCTCTGCTTAAAGACCATACAGTGGCTTTCTACTGTATATAGAAGACAAATCAAGCTCCTTACGGCAGCCTGCAAGGCCATGAGTAATTTGGCCCCTTGCTCTATCACTGACCTCCCTTTGCATGCCTCCCCACCAGAGCCCATATGTTCTCTCTCGAGCGCGCTATCACCCACCGTTTTTACTACTAACTCTCAGTCATTCACCATCTGGTTCCTTGTGACATCATCTGAATGGTTGAGTGCTTAGCCTCTGAAGTCAGGCAAACCTTGCAGTCAACCTTGGCTTCTCCCCACGTACTAGCTGTGAGACTCTGGGGAAACCATTCATTTTTCTCGGCCTCAGTTTTCCCACATGTGAAATGGGTGTATTCCGGTTATCTACTGCTATACAACAAAGCTCCTCAAACTTACTGGTGTACCAAAGCCTTTTAATGATGCTTGTGGAGTCTGAGGGCCAGGAATTAGGACAGGGTACAGTGGGGATGGCTGGGCTCTGCTTCATGATGTTCAAGGATTCACCTGGGAAAACCCAAACAGCTGGGGACTGGAATCTTCTAGAACAGAGATTGGCAAACTATGGCTTACAGGCCAAACCAGCCCAGCACCTGCACCCGTTTTTGTGACTAGAGTTATCTTGGAATGAGCCATGCCCATATTGTCTATGGCCGCTTTCACGCTACAAGCTGGAATTGAGTGGTTCCAGCAGAGACCACGTGACTTACAAAGCCTAAAATATTTACCATTCGGCCATTTCAGGGAAAAGTTTGCCAACCCCAGGTCTAGAGCCAGCTTCGGGAGTTTGGAATGGGATGCATCAGAGGCAGGGTTCAGCAGAGACTCAGTGGGAGCATCTATATGGAGACTTGCCTTATGGTTTGAACTTCCTCACAGTTTATCGGCTGCAGGGTAGTGGGTCTCCTCCATGGCAGGTGAGGGCCCAAAGAACAAGTGTTTTAGCCAACTGGGGCTTTTATAACCTAGCATTATAACAGCCAGCGCACTATCTTGATTTGTCCTTAGCCAAGAGGTGGTATATACATGTATACACCATACTGATGGGGGCTGTCACGCTCCCACTCAGATTCAAGGGGAAGAGGCATAAATCCCACCTATCGATGGGAGGAGTCCAAGGAATTTGAGGCCATGTGTTAAAGTGTCCATGATGGGGTGCCTGGGTGGCTCCGTCGTTTAAGCATCTGCCTTCAGCTCAGGTCATGATCTCAGGGTCCTGGGTTGGAGCCCCACGTCGGGCTTCCTGCTCAGGGGGGAGCGTGCTTCTCTCTCTCTCTCCCTCTCCCTCTGCCCTTCCCCCTGCTCATACTCACTCACTCTCTCTCAAATAAATAAATAAAATCTTTAAAAAATAAAAAAGTGTCCATGGTGGGTAGGAGGAGCCCTGACCTCAGAGAGTTGTTTTGGGGATGAAACGAGAAATCAACATAAAGACATTTAGTAAGGTTCCTGGCACGTGGTAAGTGCCCAGGAAATTCTAGATAACATTATCAGATTCAGGCTTGGGCTTCTAATCCAAATGTCAGGTGGGGTCTGCTTCTTCTTTGTTATTTGCAAAGGATACATACAGGTCTCTAGAAGGGATCCCCACTCCAGGGTTGCTCTGGGGACTCGCATTGCTCAGCTCCTGAGAAGTGACTGTGCGTGTCTGTAACCCGTCCTTTTCTTCGTCACATCTTAGGGGGCAGGCTGCTCAGAGCCATCTCGAGACCTTCCCCTCTAGCTTTGCAGGCACCATGAGCCTCTCGATCAGATGGGACAGAAACGCAGGTCAGATAGATCAGTGACTACGACATTGTTCTGCTTGTCTGCCAGCAGGAGAATTTGATAAGAGAAATAAATTAACCTCTATTTAGAAAGCAGCTTCGACTTGAAGGTGGGCAGGATCTATCGCAGAGCTGGGTTATTTTTTCCTCTCTTTCTCTTCTCACTGGCTTCACACAGATTCTTTTTGTCAGGCAATGATGTGGTTAGTGCAACAGATATCTGAGCCAATTTGGTCTGAAGACTTCCTTTTCATTGCTCTGTCTCCTCTCCTGTCTGGCTCAGTCAATCCAGGTTCACAAAAAGCCTAGCTTTTTCTTGCAGCAGAATACTTAGAGTGTGCATTTTGGAGTCAGAAGGGCTGGGCTTGGAACTTTGTTTCTTCATTGACTAAGTGGTCATAGCAAGCTCTCTCTGCCTTGGTTCCCACCTCCAATCCCCAGTCCCTATAAAAGAGGCAGGATGGGGGCGCCTGGGTGGCTCAGTGGGTTAAAGCCTCTGCCTTCAGCTCAGGTCATGATCTCAGGGTCCTGGAATTGAGCCCCGCATCAGGCTCTCTGCTCAGCGGGGAGCCTGCTTCCCCGCCCCCCGCCTCTCTCTCTGTCTGCCTCTCTGTCTACTTGTAATCTCTGTCTGTCAAATAAATAAATAAAATCTTTTTTTCTAAAAAAAGAGGCAGGATGATAGCAGGTGTGATTGGGATCGTGGAAATGATTAGATGCAATGGTATGCGTAAATTACTTAGTCCAACACTGGCTACTCAGGGCCTGGAATGGCTTGATGATGAAGAGGAGAGGGCAGAAGGAGGAGGAAGAAGAAGAAGGGAAGAGGGAGGAAGAGAGGAAGAGGAGCAGGAGATGGCGGAGGAGCCAGAAGAGGAGAGGGAGAAACAGCAGCCTCTGCCAACTCCTTGGGGAAGCAGTCTACAGCACTCACGCTTCCACATCAAGGCATCCAAACCCCATCTGCAGTGGTGTCCAAGGCTGCAGGTCTGCCTGCTGCCATGATGCTATTTGGAGCAGCTGCACGCCGGCTTGCCCTTTTCAGCTGGTCTTGTGCTCAGGCCAGCTCCTTGGACCTACAGGAAGACCATGAATCATTGTTCTGTTCTCCCATCACGACCTTGACTCAGATACTCTTTGCGATCTGCTCCAGTCTGTTACTGTTGACTGGTTTCCTCATCCTCCACCTTCCTTTCTCTGTGTCTTTGCTTCAGCTGCCATATAGTTCCTACTTCTCATAACCTTGGCTTATTTGTTTTCTGGCCTGTTGTGGCTCTTCTGTTGTCTTTGAAACTCATCTCCTCTCTGCCTGTTCTCCTAATGCTGTTTGCCATTCTTCCTGTCGGCCAGCTCATCTTTTCATTCCATATTATAGTCATGGGCTGGCTGCCATCTTGTTCTGACCTGTGGTCCTGCACTGGCGGTGGGCTCTGAAGGTCACAAGACAAGTATGGCTGTTTAGGACTGTCTATTCGGCACCATCTATTGGGTTGGAGGGTAGGGACAGTTTTCTTAGGAAAAGTCCATGAGAGAGGCAGTTACCATCACCACCATGTCCAGACCAGTGCACAACTGGGCAAAATGGGAACCTGGGAGATGAGCATGCTTCGGTTTGATTCCTGAGTCAACTGTGAATTTCTTGTGACTTGGCACGATATTGTGTTTCTGCTGCTGGGGTGGAGGTTAGGACCTGGGCCACCAACTCTCTGTATGACTCCAGCAAGTCTCTCCTGCTCTCCGAGTCTTAGTGTCCCCATTTACAGAATAAGGGGTTAGACTGGGAGGTCTCTGAAGGATGTTTCTGCATCTTAACTGTGCTCAGAAAGAGGAATTATGCCACTAGCCCTTCCCAGAATGATCTGGTAGAGTTTGGAATGCAACCTCTAATTGCTGGTCCCATCGGGCCATAGATCTGGGTCTGACCAGAAGAAGGAATTTCCCCTCCTATTGTAGCAATTTGGCCAAAGAATGTGGGCACCATATGCAGTGCTTTCTTGGGATGATTTTTTGTATTCACAACAGTCCTGAGCTACAAAGATGAGGAAGACCTAATTCTACCCTCAAGGAGGTAGAGATAATTCCTTTCTCTATGAACACAATTCCTTCTCCCCTCCCTTTATCTCGCCTTCCAGTTCTTCTTCTTTCCCATTAACTCACTCATTCATATAACACTTATTGCTATCTCTTATGTTTTTATTCCTGTGCTAAGTTCTGCAGATTCAAAGATGGATAAGACACAGTCTAGTAAAATGAGATAGATCTTTTTCCTCCATCCCTCTCTCCTTCTCTTCATCCCTCTGACCCTCCTCTTTTCATTTGTTTCTTGTTTTCCTTCATTTTGGCTTCATCATTTCCTTCATTGGTGGTCCTTCCATCTAGTGGAAGGACCACAGTGTGCCTGGTGTGTTTCTAAGTGCTGAGAATAGGGAGCTCCTAGCCTAGAGGATGAGACAAACAAGTAGGCTGAGAAGTGACTGGGTAGAAGCAAGAGCTGAAGCCGAGGGAGTAATGCAGAGCTAACACTAGGAGTGAATGATAGGCTTTACCTGGTAGAGCAGGGGTCGGGGGAACTTCTCAGTGGATGGAAGAGGTGAGCTCTGTCTTGTAGGCAGACTAGGGCTAGACAGATATTCCAAGTAGAAATAACAGCATGTCCCAAGCCTTGAAGATGTGAAGTGGCCTGGTTTGTGTTGGGGACTGTGAGCTCCTCACTTAGCAATAATGCAGTACCCCTTCCTGATGAGATAATGTCAGTGGTGGCCTGGTGGAGTCAGGACTTCTCCCAGCACCCATCATTAATGAGGCTATTCCCCCTGTCTTTGGTGTCAGTGGATTACATGGGGAGTGGTGATGAGGCACTCCTACTTCTCCCAAAAAGAGTGTATCGGTGGAGGCCTATGAAGGAGCTGGAATTCCCACTCCCATCCAGTAACAGGAGGAACCCTGCTGCTCTCAGGTGGCAACAGAGGCAGAGAGTCTAGGTATCTGCCCTACTCAGCAGTAACAACACAGCACACGCCCTCTTCCCTGCTAGGGCAGTGTCACAGGAAGCCAGCTGAAGCTAAACGTTTCAGTAAGACCCAGAGTCTCACAATGTAATACCCAGGTGTCCAGGCGTCAATGAAAAATCACTTGTCACACCAAGAGCCAGAAAGATCACAAACTGAATGAAAAAAGACGGTCTATAGATGAGACAAGTGAGATTTTGGAATTACCTGACAAAGATTGTTAGAGCAATCAAAAATGTTTCAATAAGTGATTATGAACAATCTTGAAACAAATGAAAAAAAAATAGGAAATTGCTGCAAAGAAGTAGAAAGTCTCAGCAAATAAGTAGAAGTTATAAAGCAGGACCTATGAAAAATTTAGAACATACAACTAGGAAATTTATTCATTAACATTAAAAACTCAGTGGAGAGACTCAGTGACAGAATGGAGGGGCAGAGGAAAAAATACGTGAGCTTGAAGATAGAGCAGTAGAAATTAGACAGTGGATTAAAAAAAAAAATGAGTAGAGCCTCAGGGACCCTTTGGACAACAATAAAAGGTATAACATTGGTGTCGTCAGAGTCCTGGAAGGAGAAGAGGAAGAGGTCAGGGCTGAAAAGTTCTCCAAGAAATAATGGGCATAAACTTCTCAAAATGGGCAAAAAACACAAGCGCTTGTTCCTACTTTTCTAATTCAGAAACTAATACACATACTATGTTCATGGATTGGAAGACGCAACATAGTTAAGATATCAGTTCTCCTTAAAATCGATACCCGATTCCTATCAAGATCCAAGCAAGATTTTTTTTAATAGATAAAGACAAGATTATTCTAAAAGTTATATGAAAAAGCAAAGGAACTTGAATAGCTAAAAAACAATTTTGGAAAAGAATGAAGTGGGAGGTATCTGTTTGCCTGATTTCAAGGCTTATTATATAGTTAACAATAATCAAGACCAAAGAGGATATACAGATGGCAAGTGAACACACGAAAAGATGTTCAATATCATTAGACATTAGGAAAATGCAAATTAAAACCACAGTGAAATATCATGACATTCCTATCAGAATGGCTAAAGTAAAACATAGTGAAAACACCAAACACTGGCTGGGAGGCAGAGAAAAATCACTCATACATTGTTAATATAAAATGGTGTAGCTGCTCCAAAGAACAGTATTTGCTTTTTCTTTAAAAATTAAACATGCAATTATCATGCTGTCCAGAAGTTGCACTCCTGGGTATTTATCCCAGAGAAATAAACACTGTTGTGCGTACAAAAGCTGTGCATGAATGTTAACAGCAGCTTTATCCACAGTAGCCACGGAGGGGAAACAATATAGCTGTCCTTCAGTGACTGAACGGTCAAACACACTGGGATACATCCATGTCATGGAACACTGCTCAGAGATTAAAAGGAACAAACTATCGATACACTCAACAGCTTGGAGAAATCTCCAGAGAATTCTTCTGGGTGGAAAAAAGAAAAAGCCAATCCAGAAAGTTTGCATACTGTATGATTCCGCCTATATAGCGTTCCTGAAATGACAAAATAATAGAAATGGAGACCAGATGAGTGGTGTCTTAAGGTTCGAGATGGGAGGGAAAGAAAGGGAGGTGGGAGTAGCCATGAAAGGGCGATGTGAGGGATCCCCATGGTGGTGGAAATGTTCTGTTTCTTGGCTGTATCCATGCAATGTCTGCATTGGGATACTATGCTGTAATTTTGCAAGATGGAATTATCAAAGAAAACCGGGTAAGGATGCGCGAGATTTCTGCTACTCCTTAAAACCGCCTGTGAATCTACAGGTATCCCAGATAAGAAGTTTCAAGGCAAATTGTGTCACCAACATAATTGCTCCCATTTACTGACAGCCAAGGGCCTCGGCTCAATACCAGGGGCGTAGGTGTATGGGTAAGCACATCTAAACATAGTAGACCCAGCCGGTGGGGGTTCTTAGCCCATGTAAGGAATGAGGAGAGGCTGGATCTCACAAAAGTGAGCTTACTTGAAGGCAGCGGGAGTGAGTGTTCTGGGAGGGTGACATGCACAGCACAGCCATCCGTTGGGCAGCCAGACAGAGAGTGCCCGCTACCCCTTCCCCCCCGCCCTCCCCCCCATGCTGGTTGGTGTTTATTAAGCTGACTCTGGAGTTTGGCAGGTAAACGTACCCATTGTCAAATAACCAGCTTGCACAAAACCATCCTCAGGCACCGTAGCCCATCGGAGTGATGGACCTCAGTAATGCAGGGACTAGGTGACTGGCGTCCTGTGAGGGGACAGGCAGTGTGCCCCGGAGAACACTTAGTTCCTCTGGCTTTGAGAGGCAGGAATCACTTTTACGGGACATTGAGGTTTGCTGGTACTCTCATTTTACAGTGGGCAGAACTGAGGACCAGAGAGGTTAAGCATTTGGTGGCAGATGCAGGGGGGAGGGGTCGCTGTGGGAACTGTGAGTCTGGGTTTGCCTGACTCAGCGGCATTTGCTGGGCTCAGTCTCCTGTGGTTGCCATAACAACTGACCACAAACTGGGGAGCTAGAACAACAAATATTTTTTCTCTCCCAGTTCTGGGGACCAGGAGTCTGAAATCAAGGTGTTAGTAGGGATGGTTCCTTTTGGAGGCTCTGAGCGAAAATCCATTCCATGCCTCTCTCCTAACCTCTGGTGGCTCTGGCCATCCTAGTCGTGGCTTGGCTTAGAGACGTGGCAGTGTGATCTCTACGTCTGTCTTCATGTGGCCTTTCCCTCTGTGCATGTCTCTCCTTTTCCGTTTCTTATAGGGACACTTGACATTGGATTTAGGGTGCACCTTAATCCAGAATGATCTCTTCTTGAGATCTTTAATTACATCCGCAAAGACCTTTTTCCAAAGAAGGTCACATTCTGAGTTTCCCAAGGGGCAGGGCTTTTGGGGGACACTGCTCCCGATCGCCACCCACCCCCCCAGCCAGGGACCATTCTGAGGTTGCACACTTCGATTATGTCCTCATGTTCACTTAGAGCCAGCTCGGGCTCCAGGAGAGGCAGTGGCGCCTCCAACTGAGATGTGAGGGAAGAAGCTGAAGGCTCGCTCTCGTGCCCTCTCTGGAGCTGTCAGGCTGTTGATTCTTTAATAAACACTCAGGAGGAGAGGTGTTAGGATGGGAAGAGCACTCTGGGCACCTCGGCGTGGGGCTTTCCCAAATCGAAAGGCACAGAGAGCATGGCTGTCACCTACGTGCCTTTCATTACATGGTAACCTTTCGCTCTGGAGTCCAGGCGGCAGGGGGGAAATTGATGCCAGGAACTGTTCCTTCCACAGCTGGATGCAAACTGGCTGGTGGGTGGGGATGATGAAGCTGGTGGGACGTGGGAAGGGTCTGGTGGGTAAGGGAAGCGGCTAAGGATGCCGGCGTGGGTTCCTTCCTGCTTGCCCACTCTCACTGCGGTGTCTCTGCTTCTCTGCCTCCCCCTGGTCCCTGCCCTGTTTTCTTTCTGCAGGACCACATCCCTGTCCCTTACCAGCCAGACTCCAGCAGCAATCCCTCATCTACAACATCCTCCACGCCCTCCTCGCCAGCACCGCCCCTCCCTCCCAGCGCCACGCCGCCTTCTCCCCTGCACCCTTCCCCGCAGTGCACGAGGCAGCAGAAGAACTTCAACCTGCCAGGTACCTCTGCACTTGGGATGCTGTGGTGGGAGGAAGGGTTGGGCTCGAACCAGAGCCGTGTCTGGGTCGGTCCATGCTTAAAGGTAAGGGGTTGAAGGCATGCGGCTGAGTCTTCCCATAGGCAGGGCAATCACCACATTATTACCTTATTTGATCTTTAGGGTTGCCATGAAGTAAGCCTTCTTGGCTCCATTTTACAGATGAGGATACTGAGGCTCAGAGAGGTCAAGGACTTTTGGTCAACAGCAACCCAGTGTCTCCAGCTAGGTCAGTCATGGGGCGGGGTGGGAGGGTCTCTAATCAAGCTGGCAGTTGTCTCATGAGCTAACTAGCTTGAAATTGGCATCAGGATCCTGGGCTCGCAGCTGGGCAGGGCTGCATTCAGACAGAGATTTACTCCAGATGTCAGGATAGGGCTCAGAATGAACAGCTGGGGTCCTGGATTCAGTATCCGGTTCTGCCGTGTTCATGCCATATGACCTCTGACTTGAGCTTTCCCACTTTTGAAAGGATACAGATGGATGAGAGGATCTGGAAGTTTCTCCCAGTCCACAAATTCCAAGGCATCTGGCTGCTGACCTGAGACCATGCATGGGGCTATAAGATGCTGGAAAAGCCACTCATGAGATGTTTGGCTTCTTGGCCTCTTTTGTCATTAGACTTAAGGGATCTCTCTCTGCTCAGTTGGGCCAGATCTAAGAGTACACCCACATCTTCTGAGGTCCAGCCCAGTTCACTACCTTTTCTAGGGCCCTTAGGACTTTCTAACTTGGCCGTATTTGCAGGAAGGAGGCTGGTGGGATGAGGTCTGGCGTGACCAATGGGAATCAGAATCTAGATCTCTGTTGTTCAGTATGGTGCCCCATAGCCACATGTGCCTGTTTAAACCAAAATGAATTAAAAGTAAATATAATTGAAGTTTTAATTTTTCAGCCACATTAGCTGATTGATTACTCATTAGTCGCTTGGAGCTGGTGGCTGCCATATTGGCCAGTGCAGAATACAGAATGTTTTTATCATCACAGAAAGTTCCACTGGACAGTGCTGATCCGGGGACTGATTTCCCTTTGAGCCAGCAAGCTTCGTGCAGGGGGAGGAAATCCAGGTTCTCAGCCACGGGTCACACTTCCAAACCCAATAAGCCACGAATGAATGGTGGGTAGGCAAAAGGGGGCCCACTCCCACACCTAGGCAGCACCCTGATACTACTACTGATTTAAGGACAAGCTGTTGCCTGCCCACGCTGTTTTGATCTGGGGCTATGTCCATAGGAATAAGGCACATTTTGGAGTCTAGACAATATGGGGATTTTTTTGTGAAGTTCAAGCCTGAGGCAATCTTGTATCTGTCTGATGTGAAGGCCACTCAGTTGGCAGCCACCAAGGACCATAACATGAGCCAACAGCTGGAATCATCTCGGCGTGTGCTTCCTCGAGCCAATGAGGCCAAAACTGCCCACTATGTCCACGGGCTGGGGTTCCCACTGCCACCTCCGGGGTGGTCCATTTCCACTTCCCTGGAACAGGGTGAATGGACACTTCATGACCCCCCCAAATCTGAGGGGAAGTGGGTGTCTGGTGCTTTCTTAGAGCTGCTCGACCCCACCCCTGGTCACTGACTTTGGGGTACTGTCCCTGAAACTGTTTGCTGCTTGCTTAATGACCAGGGGCTGAGAAAGGACCTCTTAAGGGAGCAGCGTGTGTCCGAATGCCACAACTCTTTCTGCCCCTCAAAGACTCTGCTGGCATCTTTAGACAAGACACCTGGCTGACCAGGGGTGATGGCTGTCTCCCTGAGCTGCTTCATTCCTTTGGTTGGGTCCCCCAAGGCAGGGTCCTCACTGATTGTCTACTCGCCTGCCCATGGATCTGCACATCTTCTGGAGTGTCTCATAACAGTGACGTCTGGGGAGTGGGCTTAGCAGTGCTCTGAGTGAAGGCACTTTAGTTAAGAGTATGAGCTCTGGGGCTGGGCTGCTTGGGGTTCAAATGCCCACTCTGCTACTTCATACCTGCATCTTGACGAGCGAATCAGTTACCACTCTGAGCCTCTGTTTCCTCCTCTGTAAAATGGGGATAATAATAGTATCTACTTCACAGAATCACTAAAGGACTAAACCTGTCATTCACATACAGAGCGGAGCAGAGTGCCTATCTCCCTGAAGATCTTGACAAATGCTGGGGCGCCTGGGTGGCTCAGTTGGTCAAGCACCTGACTCTTGATTTTGGCTCAGGTTGTGATCTCAGGGTCGTGAGATCGAGCCCCACATCAGGCTTCACGCTGGGCATGGAGCCTGCTTAAGATTCTCCCTCTCCCTCTACCCCTCCTCTGCTCTCTCTCTCTCTCTCTCTCAAAAAAAAAAAAAAAAAAAAAAGACAAACAAAAAACACCATGGCTACCATTTTTGGCATTTCCTACCATCACTGCTAATTCATACGGCCCTAATCAGAATTCTGGAAATAAAGATGAAATCCTCATATACCCTGGTGTTAGGAGTAGGAATTGAATTCAACCTTCCAAGAAGGTAATTTTGCATTGTCTGTCAAAGTTTTATATGTACATTCCTCGGACCAGCAATATCACTTCTAAGACTCTATATACAGATTATATTTGCGTAGGGCACAGGGATCAGTGCATAAGGATTTCATTGCGGTAGTGGGAAATCTAGACTCAACCCAAGATGGGAATCGTTGATTACAATCAAGAGGGGAAATGGTTGATATGCTGTAATATTCCTGCATAACCAAATATTCAGCCGCCCTTAAAAAGAATGGAGGGCCTCCTTGTAGATATCCTGACATGAAAGATATCCACAATATCATTTCGGTGGGAGAATAAGTGATTCGCAAAGCAGTTGGTGTAATAACATCCTTCATATTCTAAAATAATTACATACAGGTGTATACGTATGTTTATATGTGTGTGTGTATATACTTGTATATACTTGTATATACTTGTATATACTTGTATATGCACAAAAAAAGTCTGCAAGAACTTCACGTGGCAGCTGTTTCTAAGAAGAGGAGTTTTATTTTATGCATTGCTACAATGTGTAGATACCAAGGAGCATGCACCGCTTTTATAACCGGATGGTAATAATAAAATGCAATATGGAAATGGTGAGCAAAATAGGACCTTCCGGATGAGCAGCCGGATCTTCTCCCTTGACTTAGGAGGTTTTAGCAAAATTTCCTCAGGATGACAAGTGCCTGTCCTGTTCATATAAGTCCCTAGTCACTGTCACACTCTCAACTGTGAGCCTTTGCTGATGGGAAAGCTGCTTTGACCATGGTTCCCTCCCAGCTGTTGAGTTTTCTAAAGACTGTTCCAGGTAATGTTTGGCATAACCAGTCCCCAGCATTGACTGATCTAGAATGTTCTTTTCTAAAAGGGTCCATGGGGTTAATAGGCATTTGGCTCACTTGTCAACCTCATGACATCTGAAAGAGTTTTTAGTTGGAAAACCAAGTGCATTAGGCACAGACTTGCTAGAATTTGTGATTGACTTCCTTGTTCCCCTGCCACTCTCCTCCAAATCCTAGGCCATATTTGACCTGGCCAGTGGCTCATGGGTGTTTCCTCCTGTCCAGAACCACCCCGTTCCCCTCACACTGCATTCACCCATCTGTTTCCATGACACATATTTACTGAGCATCTACTACATACCAGAACTATACAAGGCACTAGGTATGAAGCTGTACACACACCACCTGTGCCCTTTATGAGTTTCCAGTGGCTGCTGTGATAAATCACCACAAGCTTAGTGGCTTAAAACAGCCAAAACATATTATTTTATAGTGATGGAGGTCACGAGTCCAAAGTTGTTTTCACAGGGCTAAACATCAAGGTGTCCACAGGGCTGGTTTCTCCTGGGGGAGCTAGGAGAGAATCCACCTGCTTGCCTTTTCCCAGCCTGGGGGTGGACAAGTTTAGGTTGAAGAGTCAGAGGGGGCTGAGTTCCGAAGATGGGGGAGAGTTGACCAGGTGGGGGGAGGGTGCATGTGCAAAGGCCCTGCCCCAGGGAAGAGCTGAAAAAATGTCCCAGTGACTGAGTGCCATGAGTAAGGGGAAAATGGCACCAGGTAAGCCTCAGGGCTGCAGGGAGGAGGTCTGGCCAGGCCTTCCAAAGCATGGCAGGAATCTGGGTTTTATTTAAATCTGAATTTTATTTAAAAGGTTGTAGGCAGGAGATGACTTATCCTCCCTTCTTCCTTGTAGATCCTTCTCGAAAACCATTCGGGCTGCTTTGGGGGGAGGCCTTAGGGAAGGAGGGTAGGAAGGAGGGCTTCAGAGTAGAGGTGACTTCAAAGTGGTCTGCTTATGTCTCTGGCCTCGGGCCGCCTGAAGCTTCCCAGTTCCCCCGAGTCCTCTTCCATTCCAGAGAGTGGGAGCCGCTCAGCTTTCCTGAACAGACCACTTGGGTTCATCAGCTTCCCGTTGGAATCGCTCCTCACTGGTGCCTGTTGTTGGCAAGGAAAGGGCCCATGGCCACGCCTTGAGTCCTCTCTGGCCACTGTCTCCTTTTCGGTCATCAGGAACAAGCTGTTCTCCGGCACACAGAGGGGTCGAGGATGGGGCTGGCTATGTGCTTGGAGGCATTTGCCGGCGTCCCTCTGCCTGACACCTGTCCCTTTTCAGAGCAGTGTCTCCTCTCCCTCCCCCAGCTGCTGCTCTGTGAAAGAATGTAACTGCCAGCTAGCCTTTTCTGCAGACACTGAATCCCCCATCCCAGTTGGGGAGAGAAGAGATCAGCTAAGCCTCTTGAGAACTCCGGGTAGTTTTTCCTTTTTAATTTTAGCCCCTTGTTGACAGGGTGCAATGAAAAGGAAAAAAAAAAAAAAAACAAACAACCAAGTTATCTAACAGAAGAAGGTCCTTGAAATCACGGAGGTTGGTTCTCTTTTAAAGCTCTGCTGTGTGACTTCGAATGAGTTGCTTCCCTTCCCGGGCACCTCATTTTCCAGAATTAGAAAATGCATCCGTTTGGATTCCAACTATCTGTGATATTTGGGGATCGCTGTGCTAGAAGAGAGTTGATGAATTCCACAAACATGAGTCCTGCGCCCATTGGTGCAAGGGCCCTTGGGATCCTGAGATGCCAACATTTGCTCTCTGTCCTGGGGGAGTTTATAAATCAGTTCCAACCTCAGGGGCAGCTAATGACTTTGCTCTCTGAAACAGATTTTCTCTTCATTATAAATCATTCTTGTCTGTTTATTAAGAGAGCTTAGAAAGATATTGGCTTAACCCCAGCAGCTAATGCTTACTCAGCACTACTGTGCACTCTGATCTCATGTAACGATGATCTCAGCCCTGGGAGGGAAAGACTGTTATTATCCCCATTTTACACACATGGAAACCAAGGCTCAGGAGAGAGTTGCTCAAGCTTTTACAAACAGCCAAAGGAAGAGCCAGGATTCGACCCTTTAGGATCAGCCTCCTAGTCTTGCTGTCCAGCTCATCTTTGCTTTGAACTTGAAGTCAGCCAACTTTTTTCTATAATGAGCCTAACAGGAATATTTTAGACTTTATGGGCCAGATGGTTGCAAATATTCAACTATGACATTGTAGCGTGACAGCAGCGAGAGACAGCATATAAATGAATGAATGCGAGACTGTGTTCCAGTAGAACTTTATGAACAAAAACAGGTGATGGTCCAGACATGGGCTATGGTTTGTCAACCCCCGGCCCCAGCCTCTGATCCACTCCACGAGTTCCTGGTGAGTCAACGTGCACGTCATATGTTGTCCCGGACATAATGAAATTATTTCTGGAAGCGTATTCACCAGTTCAGACTGCTGTCTGACCCCATTCCTGCTCACTTCCTCTGCCTGGGGAGCTGAAACTCTGTGTGACCTCCCCAATGCCCGTGGCACCCTGGCCCCACCTGCTCCAGCCCCTCCATCCATCCCACTGGAGTAACTGGTAACATCAGAAATCTTGGGGATATCCGGAACAGCTGGTCTCTGGTGAATGAACCGGAAGTGAAATGAATTGTAGGTGAGTCAGCAGCAAAGTTGAGGAAATTTCTTTTATCCCTAAATATAGAGATCAACTCATGCTCATGGTGGGCCAAATAATGGTACACCAAAGATGGCCATGCTCTAATCCCAGAATCTGTGACTATGATACTTTCTATGTGACTTGTCTTTGTAGATGTGATTAAGTTAAGGATCCTGAGTTGAGTTAAATTAAGGTGGGATTATCCAGATGGAACCACAGGGGGACTTATAAGAGGGAGATGAGAATGTCAGAGTCGGTAGAAAGTGATGTCAGGACCAGAGTAGAGACTGAAGTGATGGGCTCTGGGCCAAGAAATGCGGGCTCTAACAGCTGGAAAAGGCAAGGGACTGATTTTCCTCTGGAGCTTCCAGAAAGAACCAGCCCTGCCGACACATTGATTTTAGCCCCTTAGGACTCATTCCACACTTCTTATACCTCGAGAATTATAAGAAGATAAACGTGTTGTTTTAAGCCACCAAGCATGTGCTAATTTGTCACTGCAGCAGCAGGAACGCTCATACAATGCTCAAAGCAGAAAATTTGGAAAACACGGGAAATGCATACTTTTCCAATTTTATTGAAATATACTTGACATATAACATTGTGTCAGTTGAAGACGCACAGCATACATGTAGGAGGTTGCAAAATGGCCACCAGTCTTCTTACCCTCCATCTCCAACACACAGCTACAAATTTTTCTCTTCGTGATGAGAACTTGCAGGATCTAAGCTCTCAGCCACTTCCAAATATATGAAGCAGTGTTGTCAACTGTAGTTCCTGTGATGCACGTTATATCCCCAGGACTTATTTGTCTTATCACTTGAAGTTTGTGCCCTTTTGACCACCTTCAGCCAGTCCCCTAACCCATCTGGTTCTGTTTCTATGAATATGGTTTTGTCAAATTCTACATATTAAGTAGTAATATTACAGTATTTGTCTTTCTCTGTCTGACTTATTTCACTTAGCACAGTGCCCTCGAGGTCCATCCATGTGGTTGCAAATGGCAGGATTTCCTTCTTTTTTATGGCTGAATAGTATTCCATTGTATGTACATATGTAAATATACAGAGTGTGTGTGTGTGTGTGTGTGTGTGTGTGTGTACACACCATTTGCTTTATCCATTCATTCCTTCAGGGGACATCTGGTTGCTCCCATGTCTTGGATCCTATAAATAATCCCACAATGAACGTGGGAGGGCAGATATCTCTCCAGAATAGCAATTTTATTTCCTTTGGACATATTCTGAGACATGGGTTTGCTGGACCCTGCAGTAGTTCTATTTTTAATTGTTTGAGGACCTTCCAGACCATTCTCCACAATGGTTGCACCAGTTTGCATTCCCACCAACAGTGCCCCACACTCTTCCCTCTCTCCACACCTTCCCCAGCACCTCCTTCTTATCTTTTGGAGAGTAGACATCTTAACAGGTGTGAGACATAGCTCATTGTGTCATAAAATATTTTTTAAAGCCTCTCTAATCACTCTGGCTAAGGGAAAAAATTGATATTTTAGATTATGGCTTGAAAAAGACTTTGTGTGTATGTGTGTCCCTACGTGGTTAACAAAAATGGGTTTGTGCCCTGGTGACTCTCCGAGGTGAGATGCTCTTTTTAGGGAGCTGCAGTGGGGAGGTTGGCTTGGATGTATAGAGCTCTGGTTCTTCTCTACATGCCCTCAGTCCCTTGTGATTTAGGGTGTCTGCAGGAACCTGGGAACTCTCTAGGATGGGCAGAGAACCCACACCGTGGCTGCGGGAGCCTGATTTGTTATTTGAAGGGACAGCCCAGGGACAGCACTGACTTTGGCCTTTTCCTTCCTTTGCAAGCGTCCCACTACTACAAATTCAAGCAGCAGTTCATCTTCCCAGGTGAGTCCACGGGCTCGCAGGCCCCGCCCCCAGCAGGCCCTTGGAGGGGCATGCGTTGCTGGAATGGATGAAGGCAAGGGTTGTCGGGGGGGGGGGGCGAGCTCAAAGAGGGCAACAGTGGAACCACCAGCCCCCCGGATCATGGCGAGCCATGAAGGTGGGAGAGGAGAGGCTGGGTGGTCTCAAGGGCACCGGGGTACCAAGGAGATCCTGAGGCACAAGAGAACAGCCTGAGAAGTGGCCTGCAGTAGAAGGATGGGCCAGGGTGAGGAGGGGTCCAGAGCCACGTGGTAGTGGAGAGGTGCTCGGAGGGGCTGTGTTGGGCACCAGGAGATGCGAAACCGTGTGGGGCCTCACCAAAGAGAACTCAGGAGTTGGGGGGGGGGTTGGAGTTGACCAGCTGGGGGCTTCCGGTCAGAGGCTCCGGGCTCTGGCAACCCCCTCACGTTGTCAGTGGGACATTTTGTCCAGGGTGCCATCTTGGAATACTGGTGTGTGTGAGTGGGACAAGTTCAAGTGATCAAGGAAGGGAAAGAAGGGATTGGCCAGCCCCAGGGACGCACAGTCTGGAGAGAAGTTACTAGCTGCCCCATCTGCCAGGAATCAGGTCCTTGGGGGAGGTTGTGGACTCCGTGTTGGGTTTCTGACTGTCTCCCATCGGCTTCTCAGATGTGGTGCCGGAGACGCCGACCCGGGCGCCCCAGGTCATCCTGCATCCAGTGACCTCGAATCCAATGTAAGTAGAACAGAGACCTCCTTCTCTGATGCTGGGTCTTCAGTCTGCTCAGGGTCTCTGTCTTCTTGCTTCCTCTTCCTGGAATGGACAGAGTGCGAGACTGCGGGAGAGAGAGACTTAGGGAATGACTCAGGTAAAGAGAGGGAGAGTGTGACAGCTTCTCTCGGCCTGGACAAGCCCCTCTGTTTCGTGTCATGGCCCTGCTTGTCAAGGGTGATTTCCAGGGGCTGGACCATTTCCTTAGGATCCCCAGACTCTTCTATGATCAGAAAGATAACTTTCGGAAATAGAGCTACGAAAGAACAGTTGTTGTATATCATTGTCCCCCACCTCTAAAAAGTATAATTGGGGTTCGTCTTGCACAAATTGTGCAAGCATAAAAAAGCACAACTTAGGGTTAGACTAGGGATCAGCAAACTACAGTTTATGGGACAAATCCAATTTGCCACCTATTTTTATAAATAAAGATTTATTGGTACACAGCCATGCCCATTTGTTTATGACATACTGTCTATATGGTTTTCATGGTAACTGAGGCTATAGGGTCTGCAAAGTTCAAAATATTTACCATCTGGCCTTTTCGGACCAAGTTTTCTGACCTCTGATTTTATACCGTTATCAGAATAATCTAAGCTAATTTTGGAAAACATGGACTTGTCTGTAAAAAAAGAAAAGAAAAATCATCACTCATAATCATACCACTCTTAGAACTTTGACGTGTGTTCTTTCTATTCATATTTTACATACTCGTGATTCATGGTCTCTGCCGTTTCCAGCCGGCTTTGTCATCCCGTAAAGCTATAGCATCGCACTTTTCGTATTTTCTAGACTCTTTATAGGCATTGTTTTTAAGGGCCGTAAAATATCATTATTGATGTGGGAAATGCCCTTAATCATTTCGCTCTTGCCCGATCTCCTCTCTTCGCATATATCACTGTCGTAAACAACACAGCAATGAATGCCTTTGCATGTGGCATCTCGAGCGTCCTTGGGACACAGACTGTCTTTCCAGGTGGTCTGTTGTTGGTGTAGTCCAACAGCCCAAACCACCTCCCTTGACTTCAATTCTTTGGTTGTGGCCGAAGTGGAGGGCATGTTAGGGGACCTGATTTCGATTTGACTGGCTCCTTGGTTGTTCGATTTGACGTTTTTCCTTCCTTGGTTGTTCTTCTGCTCCCCTAACTACTCTATCCTTTCTGACCGGGTTTACGGACTTTGTTAAAGACCCAAGTAGCACATCTGTGAAATCGAAGGAGCGGCAATTTGCTGGGAATATTGTGCTGACATCCAGCTCTGGATCATTTCTCTGCTGCGCATACACCAGTTCCACAGTTCGTACAAGACGAACCCCAGGTTATTAACTGGCAGGCAGGGAGTGGCCGCGAAATACAGTAGCTGCCTGTGATCTGCTTTAACGGGCATGGAGTGATGGGCGCTAACTCTTAGCGGAAGGAAATAATTTAATTGCCGGGCTGCCGTAATCACGCCTGGATGCCAGCAGAGGAGGGCTGCCTGCTTTGTTGTGGGGTGTGAGGAGGGAATCCAGCGCATTGTTCCACCCAGATCTCCCCAAGGCATTTCAGCTGTCCTGGGGTGCTTTCATTCGGCCTTCGGCCTTCCGGCCATACTGCAAATAATTTGTAAATAACTCGTTAACAGTAAAGCAAACAGCACTTTTTGACCCTCCCTTCTTTCCCCTTCTTTTCATTCCTCTAGCCCCTCAGGCTCCCTCTCACCTGGAGCCTCTCCAGCAAGTGGACTGTCTCTGTCTGCAGGGTCAGCAACTTCTTGAGGTCTCAGGGTCAGGAGAGCAGTGGCCCCTCAAATGAGCGGTGGGTAGGGGGATCTGCTAAGCTTCCCCAGGGGAAATAGGAAGGGAGCAAGGTGTTCATTGTGATTTTTTTCCTGCCCCTGGTTTCAGCTTTTCTGGGCCTTCAGCAGCCCAGTTACTGTCTCTCTGCAGCCCTACACACCCACGCACATGCACACACACACACATGCATGCACACACGCACACACATGCACACACCCTCTCCTCTGAAAACATATTCCCCAGAATACACACATGCGCGCACACACACACACCCTCTCCTCTGAAAACACATTCCCCAGAATACACACATGCACACACATGCATGCACGCATGCACACACACACACACCCTCTCCTCTGAAAACACATCCCCAGAACATGCACACACGCTCACACACGCACACACACACAACCTCTCCTCTGAAAACATCCCCAGAAACACCTCCCGTGCCCATCACATACCATGTGCTCCAACAATGCCTTCACACCCCAGTATATACCCAGCTACATTGTCAACATACAGTGTGCCCACGACATCCCCAGAGGCATCCCCAACTCCCATGCGCCCAGAACCACCCCTACAGAGAGCACATCCCATCGCACCCACGTGATACCTGACACGTACTTCGCACACACACATGCAAGCACCCTGTGACTCCAGCACCCACACGCACCAGGAGCCCAAGCTTAGCCCAGCTGCAGCACAGGACCTCATGACTGCATCACCCTCGTGTGTGGACACATACGTGTGTGCACACACGCATGTGCACATGTGCGCACACACACACACCTGTGTCTTCCAGTCCAGTACGGTTTCTCTCGTTCCCATTCCACGCATCCTGATTCAATGTGATTGGCAATATCCAACTAACTCAAACACTGAGGATTTTCAACAGACGTCCAGTAATCTCTCCGGGGCATTTCCACCGTACTCCATTTACTCGATTCATACCTAACTCTGGGCCCTTGTCATGCTTACCCTTTCTGCACAATGTCTCTGCGCTTGCTTTCGTCCCCTTGGTAGTAATGAAATATTTCTCAAAGTCAGGAGCTGGTTCCAGTTCCAACTCCATATCCCTTGGACGGCCTCGCCCTGTCCTGGCACACGCAGGTTTTCCCCACTATCCGAAAGTAGAGCATGCCTGGGAAACCTTTCATGAGCCAAAAGTGTCACACAAAGAAGCAATTATCATTCATCTCTATGGAAAAATTGGGGGTGTCCCCAACCCCCAAAATTACTTCTCTTAGGCTTTTCTGATACCTTAGGACACATCTTGCTAAGGGATTCACAAAGTACATGGAGATGAAGCCCAGATGCTCGTAGATACAGGTCAAATCTCTGGTGGCCAGATGCTGAGATGCCCAGGGTACGTCCCAGGGAAGGAGCTTGGACGCAGCCCTCACACTGCTCAGGGTGCACGACGCCCCTGTAATGACTCATTGCAAAACCAAGCTGAATGTGATGTTCACTTTTTACCCTTTTCCATGAAAGCAAAAGCCCTCTCTGAATTTCTTTTGGTAGATATCAGCGTCGACCTTTTATAAAAGAGAAGTGGCGTGAGGCCAGCTTGCGGAAAGCGGGTGGTACCTGTAATCCCAAACCCTAAGGTTCTCCCCTAAGATTCCAAACCCAAGTGAACTCGAGCAATCTCGTTAATTCTTTTCTAGCAACCACCCGGGGCTCTGAGAATTCTTCCGCCCGTGGCATTTCCGCCAACGTATAAGGAGGCTGCCAGATCAGTGGACACCGAAGCCATAAAGAAAAATGAGGCCCTGAGCAGTCCCGAAAATCTATTTAAAACAGTGTCCTTGTCAGTGCTTTTTCATGGTGAGGTTATGGATTATTTTGGACCCAAGTGTTGAAGTGAATGTTGAGATAAAGCCTTGATGGGGAGGGCTTCTCACTCCAAGACTTCATACATGGATAAACAAGACACCGACCTCCTTTTCACCTGAGGGTCACGTTTCTTTTCCTTTCTTTAAAGCTTGGAAGGAAATCCATTACTTCAAATTGAAGTGGAGCCAACTTCAGAGGTGAGATTCGGAGAGCGAGAAGCACCTTTTTCCTGGGGCTGCCCAGCACTTGGCAGGGTCGATGGATGACTTTAATGACGCAGAGGGCTTGGGGTGGGTCAGGGCCTGTTTGATGGATGTTCTAACTCTGGGACAAGTGGCGGGGGGGCCCCTCCCGGCACTGAGACTAACGGGCCATTATATGGTGTGCATCGTGGAAAAGTTAGTCTTGCAGAAGTTGGCAAGGGATTTGCATTCTTAGTTGAAAAATCAGCTTAGGGCCAGGTGAATACCGAGGGGATTGTGCCCCACTGCCTTCCAAAGAATACCCCGGGGGAGGCAGGGTCCCCAGGGATAAGGAGCTTGGCGAGCTTTTGAGAATGTTCTGGGGCTTCTTTCCATTTGCTGAAACTACTGGAGGAACGAATGAAGTGTCCTGAGTTAAAACCATGGACTCCGCAGCACTGTTGCTGTGTCTAAAGCGAAGGGAACAGAGCCCAGAGAAAATTATGTCCTTTCTGCAATTACTGGGCTAGTTGAAAAATGACCCTGGACGAGGCCAACCAATGGAAAGTGTGTCATTTCTCCCGAGTGTGCCACAAAGGGCGGCTTGCTCAGGTTTGGGGGCAGGAGGACCTTAGGCTGCCTCGTCAGGCCCCAAGCCTCTGGGAGTCCCCACCGGCTAGGGCTCCTGCTGCTTCCTCACTCAAGCAAAAGAACCCAAGGGCCAGGACAGTCCGGCGCCACTCTGAGAAGTCAGGTCCCCGGACCTTCATTGTCTAATGATTCGGTGGTCACACGTAAGCATTCCTGGGCACCTGGGTGTGCGGGGACAAAAATGCAGAGTTCTGGCCCCAGCCTTCTCTTCTCTGATTCGGTAGCTCTGAGTAGGGCCCAGGAATCTGCATTTTCTCTGGAAGCCGAGGGGCTATTGGATGCAAATGGTCAGGCATGTGCAAGGGCTCTCATCCCTTGCAAACCTCACACCATTGCGGGGGTGGAGGCCGGGTTTTATTAGCTCTACTTTATGATGAGAGAAGGAGTTCTCAGAGAGGTCAAGCAGTTCACCCAAAGTCACACAGAGACCAGATTCCAGCTCATTTTGTCTGATTTAGGTAACCCCTCCTAAGAGCCTCCCTTCTATGCCCTGTCCTCACGGCGGCTGAGGAAGCCCAGGGGTCTACCCTGTGCAGAGGAGCTCTGACCACTCCCTGTTTCTGACTCATAAGTTCCAAATCCCCTGGGGGAAGCAAAAGGCACTCCCTGCTGAGGTGTTCTGTGCAGACAGATCCCTGATGCATCCACAGTTCAGCCTGTTGTCTGTCTTACACGCGCTTGAGCAGGCAGGTCAAAATATCACCACGGAATAGGAGGGCATTGGAGATTAGGTATTGAGACACCTGTGCCCCAGCCCCAGCTCTGCCTGGCTGTGCGATGTCAAGCAACCTCCCGGGGTGACCAAGCACCCCCGTTTGCTGGGCCTGAAGGGATTCCCAGGGGGATTTTCATTTTTAAGTCATTTCTACACCCAGTATGGGGCTCATACTTACAGCCCGGAGACCAAAGGGTCCTATGCTCTACCGACTGAGCCAGTCAGGCACCCTCTCCCCAAGGAGGCTTCCATTGCCCAAACCAGCAGCCGCCAGCAAACCAGCCTGGGTGGTCCCCCATCATTTCTCCTCTAGGAGCCTCAGTTTCCCTCTTGGCAAGAGAGCATTGGACTATCACGATCTCCCTTTCAGCTCCTTCTTCTATGATTCTAGACAGGAGCAACCTGGGGTGAATAGATACATGTCCCCCACCCACCAAAAATGCACTTAGGGATGTGTCCGGACCCAGGGGGAACTCGTAGGAAGGCGGAGCAGTGGCAGGCACCGCTCTGACCACTCTCCCTTTTCTGACCCCAGAATGAAGAGGGCCACGATGAGGCTGAGGAGTCAGAGGACGACTTCGAGGAGATGAACCTGTCCCTGCTCTCAGCCCGGAGCTTCCCGCGCAAGGCCAGCCAGACCAGCATCTTCCTACAGGAGTGGGACATCCCTTTTGAGCAGCTGGAGATCGGCGAGCTCATCGGCAAGGGCCGCTTCGGGCAGGTGTACCACGGCCGCTGGCACGGGGAGGTGGCCATCCGGCTGATTGACATCGAAAGGGATAACGAGGAGCAGTTAAAGGCCTTCAAGCGGGAGGTGATGGCCTACAGGCAGACGCGGCATGAGAACGTGGTACTCTTCATGGGTGCCTGTATGAGCCCGCCCCACCTGGCCATCATCACCAGGTAAGTCCTGCCCGGGGTCCCCCACCCACGGACCCAGTCCCAGAGTCCTGCCTCTGGCAGGGTTGAGAAACGGGGGCTTCTGGTTAAGGCGTGGTTCTGGCGAAGGGAGCATCTCCAGCTCTACCATTCACGATTGTGTGGTTTTTACGATTTGAGATTCCAGAAAATTCTTTTGATGCTAGAGCTCTTTGGGCAGACCAGTGCCACGGGGAGAGCACCGTAAGTGGGAAACTAGGAAAGTTGGTTCGGAGCCCCCTGTGCTCCTAGTATTTGTGGAACAACAGCGCCGAGACTCACAGTCTCCATATGAAAATTGAACTGATTGGATCCAATCAGGGGTCGGCAGACTTCTTCTGTAAAGGGCCCAGTAGTGAATGTGGTTTCATGGGCCACAGAGTTTCTGTAACAACTGCTCAACTCTGTTCAGTTGGATCAAATTGGCCGGGTGCCAATAAAACTTTATTTATAAAAGCAGGCGATGTGCTGGATTTGGCCCCCAGGCCCTAGTTTTGCCAACCGTGGGCTAAGATTGTGGTGACTGTTATTCTGGCTTTCATGAAAGCAGCATATTACATTTGTAGGTCTTCACGATTGCTATTTTAAATATCCAGGATCCCTGATCTCTAGCTGCACAGGAAGGGTAGTGAGAAAATCTGACATTAAGAAAATGTCAGGTGGTAGCAACTTTCCTGAACTTGCTCTCTAACCTCGCCCAGGGACATGGGATCTTGAGAAAAAATAAAATCGCTTCAGTTGAAAGTTGAAAATTGTGAAACAATCCTTTGGTGTGTTTTTAAACTCTGGCTGTTGCTCTGCTATTGCTTTAGGACTGACCACAGCAGTGCCATTCCTGGCATGGCCTGGGATGCCGAGAGTCCACTCTCTCCTTCCCATTCCCAGCTCAAGCAATGAGATCCCAAACGCACAAGTCTCTCAACTTGGCAGGAGCTGTGAGCTCAGGGAAGAGCTGGTGTGTCTTTGGTCTGGTCCCTTGTGACACAAAGCATCCTCGAGCCCATTTATAAGATCTCAGTGGCCCGAAGAAGGTGTGTTATTATTGTCTGTCAGCCCTGACTGTGCAGATAATGGATTGAATCCATGTAGCCCGTGGTAAATGTTTTAGAAGGATTGGAGATCGAGAGCTGGCCCTTCAGTCCTCCCTAAACCAGGGTAAAAATGGTGGTTCTCCACCCTGAACAGTACAGAAGGAGCCCTGAAATTCCCAGCTCAGATCATATTCGGGGGCTGAGCTCTTCTCATGAGGTGAGTGTATCAGTATGCTTGTGCTGAGTAACAAACTACCCCCCACCCATTAGAGTTTTCCTCTATCCTGTGGACAGGTCTACACTGAGCCAGGCCCCATAGCTGGGTTCTTGGACATATCTGTGGTCAGCTGGCAGATCAGACTGGGGGCTGGTCACTCTTGGGTACCTTCTCATGGTCTCTTGCTCCCCAACAGCCTAGCCTGGGCTCATTCCCAGAGTGGTCTCAGGGTTCCCAGGGCAGCAAGAGGTCAAGCGCTGATGGGCAAGTGCCTTTCACACCTCTGTCCTTGTTACATTGACCGATGGACATTGGCCAAACCAAGTCACGTGGTCAAGCCAGATTCAAGGTTTGGAGGAATAGAGTCTGCCTCCGCATGGGAGGGTTTGCAGGGGCATAGATGCAGGGAGAGGGACAATTTGTGGCCACTTGTACAATCTGCCACAGCATCTTTCCTCCTTTCTTTGTTATCCAGAATGTATCGTCCTCATGCATATCCCTTTATCTGGGGTACACACATCTGGTGGGAAGGTGGTCTTCTCCGCACATACACACACACTGGTCTTCTGCCTAGTGCTCCCACCAGTCCGTCACCCCAAATTTCTCTCTGGTCAGCTCCTCACCTTCTGGCCCTCTGACTCCTCTTTTAGACATCCCCAAACTAGAAACACAAAACCCACCATCTCCTGTCCTTTGCCTTGCCCTTCTAAGGACCTCTCGCCCCCCACCCCCCACCCTCTGACTTCCTTAGGGTTATTGGTAGAGCCCAGTACCCCAAGCCTCCCTCCCCTCTTTCCCAGGGGCTAATTGGAAGTGGACAGATTCGGTCAGCAGCCCCCCTTGAGAAACAAACGAGTGGTCATTATGGAAATGTGTCACTCGTCCTGTAAGCCAGCTGCGTTTGTGGCCCCTTTCTATTATGTGCAAACTCTGCCCCACCCCCACCCCCAAGCACCATAACTGCTTGCAGATTTCACAAATAGCGCAGCCTTTTCCTGGCACCCTGATAAAGACTCCGCAGCTTTGGGACATGTAATTGGTCTCTGAAGTGTTTTGGTATTTTGTGTGAAGAAGCCAGATGAGCCCCAAAGAAGTGGTATTTATTCCCTATTATTGTGTCATTATATATGTATCTCGGGGGGGCTCTGTGTACCCCCTTCTCCCATTCAGCACCGCCCACTTGTCGACCATCAGATCTCTTATCCGAATGTTCAGTTCGAAACCCGATATTTGAGTAATTTGATTAATCACCTGCATCCGCGTAATTGGCTGGCCGAGGCCCATGGTTGGACAAGAGCCAGCCAACTAGAACAATCTTTGGACCCTGGATTTATTTTACAGGGAACATAAGACCAGATAATTACCTGGCATATTCCAGCTAAATTCACAATGGCGTGTTCTCGCCAATTACTTAGTAATTATCATCGGAGTTAACAAGTATTTCTAAGATTAGCTTCCCTGTAACGCGATGTGTATGGCTCTTGGGGAATGAGTAATAACCGACTAGTTACCCAATTGCTCTATCCACAAATACAATTAGCAGCAGGATTGCTAAATCGTTTCACGATTGGGTTATTATGAGATTGTTGCAAAGCTATTGGCAGTCAGCACAATCGCTCATTTTATAAAACTCCGAGTGGAGTTTGAAAGCCGATGGCGCTGAAAGGAAACATCTCTCATCCTTCTGCCTTCCTGCAGTTGCCTGGGCCTCAGTGTCCCCATCTGCGAAATCAGGAGGTAGAAGTAGGTGCTTGGAGCAGAGTCCCTCCGATGCTGACAAAAATTCTCTGGTTTGAAAAGCAGCTTGGAACGGCCCTGGAGCGATGCTTCCCGAAGTACGCTCTGCCTGGACTTCCTACGTTAGAGCCAGCAAAGGGAGGAAGGCCGTGCCAGTGCAGATGCTGGGTGCTCCCAGTGTCAGGTTTCCTAGGGGTGTGGTGATGGGCACACACTTGGTGGCTTATGTGACACACATTTAGTGTTCTGTAGTTCTGAAGGCCGGACGTCCAGAGTGGATCTCACTGGGCTCAAGTCAAGGGGGCTGTTCTTTTCTGGAGGCTCTGGAACAGAATGTTTCCTTGTCTTTTCTGGCTTCTAGAACATTCTTTGCATTCTTTGGCTTGTGGCCCCTTCCTCCATCCTCAAGGCCAGCAGTATCGCCTCTCCCTTCTGTGGGCACATGGCCTGCTTCCGCGGTCAGATCTCTCTTATATAAGGATTGTTGTGAGTGTGTCTAGGACCCAGCCATCCAGAAACATCTCTCATTTCAACATGCTCAGCTTCTGCAAAGTCCCTTTTGCAATACATGGTTTCCAGGGCTTAGAACCTGGATATCTTTGGGCTCCAGTATTCAGCCTGTCTCATCACCTTGGGCCTAATGAATCGAGTCACTCTGAAGGTTAAGACTTTCTAACCAAGCTTCCCAGTCCATTTGAATCTGATTAACATGTGGGAGCCATACCTTGGGGAATATTACCACGGAGTACCTACTGTGTGCCCAGGGCTGATGCTGGATGTGTCTAGCTGGTGCAGAGGCAAATGGAAATAGGAAAGTTAAAAAAAAAAATTAAAAAGACCAGACAAAATGGCAAAATAATTAGGATCTTAGTGGGAAGAAATTTGTTATTTGTCTAGTGACAGGAACATGGACCAACCTACTTTAGCTGGGTGCCATGGGGACAAGACCAAAGCAAAATGCTACAGTTGATGTCTCCAAGAGGGCCCCATTAGGAGGAGCCTGATCCAACTAAATGCATCTGGGCCATATTACAGATATGGAAACTGAGGCCAGGAGAGTTAAGTGGGGCCAGGACGGGAGCCCAGCTCTCTTAACGATGCACTTGATCCTCCAACGGGTTGAAAACGCATTCTCCCCCAATGTTTGTCCAGTCACTCATTCAGTCATCAGATTTTGGTAAAGACGTTGAGTACCAGGCACTTTGCTGGATGCTAGGGGAGGGTGGCGAGCAGGACAGACATGGACCCTGTTCTCAGAGTGCTGTCATTCCAGTGGGGCAGACAGACTAGTGCTGTGTAGTAATGAGATCATTTGAGTAGGTCTCGGTCTGTTGAAGGAACCAAACCAGAGCAGTGCTAGAGGGCCTTGGGGACTGGAGTTATTTTAGGTGAGTGTGGTGGGAGGGAGGATCCCGACATCAGAGACCTGAGTGGAGAAGCCAGCTCTGCAGACGTGGCGCAGGGCACACTCAGCAGAAGGAACAGCAGATGCAAAGGCCCTGGGGTAGGAATGAGCAGCGTGTGCTTCAAACCAGAGAGAAGACTGTGGTGGCAGAATGTGGTTGGTGAGGACGAGAGGGTGGGAGGCGAGAAACAAAGCCGGCAGGAACCAGACTGGGGGAGGGGAGGAGAAAGGGCTCATGCCTGGTTGAAGTGGGTAGCTATTCCTACAGCATCCCTTCAGCCTCCACGTGATATTTTAGGCCGGGTCATTCATTACAGGGTCTGGCCTGTGTCTTGTAGGATAGTAGGATCCTCTTCCCTACCCATAAGATGCCAATAGTACTGAGTCCCTAGTTGTGAGAACCAAAAATGTCTTCAGATATTGTCAGATGTCCCTGGAGCAAAGTTACCCCCAGTCGAGAACCATTGCCAGAGAGTCTCTGACTTAAGGCCTCGGGTTCTGTACAAAACCTCCCCCATACGACTATCAGGCACCCCCCTATCAAGACCCTCTGCTATAGGACCCGGAGAGCTGGTAAGAGGTCTGGATTTTATGCTCAGGGGAGCAGGCAGCCCTTGGAGGGTCGTGGGCAGGGGTGGGAACTGGTGTCTTCAAGGACAAAAATGGAGAAACTCCCAAAATAAAGGGTGGGGGCCCAAGGAGAGTATTTTGATGGCTGCAGAGGCATTCAAAGTTCAAGGAAATGGCGGTTTATCTGCCCTCACTTCCCATTATGGTCAGACACGATGACTTCACCAGGCGCCAGCGTCTTTTTCCCCCAACCCAGCCCATTACCCTTGGCTGGACCAGGAAGGGCTGTGTTCAGAGGGCTGCCCTCCGTGGTTAGTGTTCTGCCTGTGGGTCTTCAGCAGCAGCAGAGAAGCCTCCGCTCTACCCTTGTCGTCACCAAGGGTGAGCCTAAGGAGGTAGACACGCTGCTCCATTCTTCCCAGAAAGGCACATCACCACGTCCCAGTGCCCTCATTAGCTTCTGCTCCAGTCCTGTCTCTCTGGAAAGGAAGACACAGTGAGCTTCAGGGTCACGTGGAGACCACAGTCCATCCTGTGGTGCCTTTTTTTGAAGCTGAAGGAGGCACAGCTGATCATCATGTCTGAAACCGTTTCCCTGCTTCAGGGGCATTTCTTTAATGTTCATAAATGCAGAGCCCTCACCATACACCAAAACGGCGGCAGAGTCCACCAACCTTCAGCCAGTGTTCGGCTTCAGGCCAGGCACGGTGATCTTCTCCCATTTTTGACTGTGCCCATTTTCCAAATGTGAAAACTGAGGTCAGACAAGGCAAAGGGAGCCCTTGCCTGGGTCATAGAACAAACACCTGGCAAAACCTAGAATTGAGCAAACGTATGTCTGATTTTAGTCTTGTGGCTTCCTTCATTGCCCTGGCTGCATCAGCGGGGTCAGGGGGAGTAGGTAGGAATGTATCATGGGATCTCACCACCCCCATCTTATCAGACGCACCTGGGTATCTGTAGTGCTCTAAGAGCCAGGCCCCATCTTAGTCCAGTGTGCCAAAGCCTCTGTCTTTTTTAAGTTCCAGAGGATTTGGTACACCCCAGTTTGCAAGCCACTGGCTTATTAAACCAGTTTCATTTTTTGTAGCTTTGATTCTGCTTATGTACTAAATACCCTGTAAGTTACTACGGGGCCAGCATGCACACACGCACACACCCCTCTTTCATATATCCTCCACATTACTCACTTCCCTTCCTCTTTCTCTGTCCTACACTTTATCTTATAAAACACACACTCAGGGCGCCTGGGTGGCTCAGTGGGTTAAGCCTCTGCCTTCGGCTCAGGGCATGGTCTCAGGGTCTTGGGATCGAGCCCTGCATTGCCTCTCTGCCTACTTGCGATCTCTCTCTCTCTCTGTGAAATAAATATCTTGAAGAAAACACACTCACTTTCCCTTTCCCTACAAAAGACTTGTATTATTGATGTATTATTGATATCAGCAATTGACAAAGTTCCCATGACCCACAAGCTGCCCCCCCCCCCCGCCAGTCTTTTTCTAGAATCCCCAGATTATTTAAAGCCACAGACCCCTAACTAGCATCACCTGGGAAACTTTTTAGAAAGGCAAATAGAAGATCAAGAATCCCCTTCGTCCCAATCAGACGCTCTTGGGGAGGACCCACTTTCTGAGTTGCAGGAAGTTCTGCAGGAAATCTCTCACGTGCGCTCAGGCTCAGAGCTCTAAAGAAACCGGTTCTCACGTCCTACCCCGAGCGAGCAGACTTTTCCACTGCCAAGAGCTGCACACCCCGGAGCCCTCACCGAGTTATTCTGCCAGGCAGCCCTGGGAGGTGAGCAGCTGGGTCCCAGAGGAGTGAGGGCTCGGAACATTCCAAAATGAAGGCCAGCAGGGGCCCGAGAACCACCTGTTAGCTTCAGCACTAGTGTGAGTTCACGGACATGCCTTCTGAAGACGTGTGCGGGCCCCTGGCTAAGTGCTATGTTCTGAGAACACCGTTCCCACGGTTCCTCCATTCTAGGAGAAGAGACGGTCAGTAACAAATTGAACAGACAAGTAAGATAATTAAACATTGTGTTAAGTGCTGTGAGGGGATGGGGGATGGGTCAGACTGACAGGAGGGCTGCTTGGAAGAGGGGCTGAGAAGAGTGTCTTAGGGGAGGTGACGTTTGAGCTGAGACCTAATGAGCAGGAGCAGCAGGGAAAGAGCAATCCAGGCAGTGGCACAGCGGATGCCAAAGCCCTCAGGTGGGAATGCGGTGGGCACCTTCAAGGACCAGAATGGAGCGCGTGAATGATAGCAGGGTGGTAAGGGAGGAGCTGTAGGGTCTCAAAGATGCGGATAAGGTGCAAAGTTTATTCTATGGTAGTGGGAAGCCAGTGAGAGATTTTAAACAGGAGCTAACTCCCACCGCTCTGGAAGTTTCCTAATGGCCCGGCTGCTTGCTGCCTCCTCTTAGACTCGGCTAGTTAGTTGGTTCAGTGTATCAAAACCTCATTCCATTGAGAGGAGTGACAGCATCATGGTAGCCCAGTCCTGAAGGACACAATAAGAGGAAATGAGATTCTGGGGTGTCCTGTCACTGTGGTGTCCTCACCTGTGTGTGCGATGCCTGAGTATGATTCCTCTGTATTTGGAAATGCCACGAACTTCAGGAGGCTTTCTCAGGGATGGGGGTAGGAGGGAACAGGATAATAGGGGCACTCCATAAGCACCTCATTGTGATAGAGTGTCTTGGCATGGGTGTCCCAGGAAGGAGAAGGAAAAACAGGATTTCCCCACTGCTTTCAGGAGGATTTTAAAAAATTTCTCATTGAGCAAGTGTCCTCAGTCCCACCCAGTTGCTGGGTACCCAGAGTCTGAATGCAGCTGTGAAGTCGTGTGAGGTTGGCTGGATCCCCTCGCTGTGCACACCCAACATCCAGCCCCACCCGGCGCCCCGGGACAAGGTAGTAATGAAATCCCACGAGGCCTCGTTTGCACAGCATTCTAAATCTGGTAGATATCAGGAGGTATTGAATAGACTACTTCCAACTCCAAATCAGTCCTTGCTTTTCATGCTTTCAAATAGAATAATGCCAAACTGCACTATTTGACAGACGGAGGACCCTGCCTTCTGCTAACTAAGACTCCGTGCCCGAATGAGATCTTGACTTGCTTTTCCGGTAACTCTATACCTGTGGGGTTTCTGATTTTTTTTTTTTTTTCTTTTCCCCTTTCAGGCCAGTTTGATTGTCCTAAATATAACATACAAAAGTGGGGGTTGGGGTTCTGAACACATGAAGATTCCGTCCCCCATCATCTAGTGGAATCGTCTTCCTTTTATGTTCAAAAAGCTGAATTGCTTTCCCTTTATAAAGCACAGCTGAAAAGGTTTTTTGTCTGTGACTGCCTTTAATTGTGCTGGAATGTGAAGCACCCTGGGACTTTTGTGAAGGAAAGGCTATAAATGCACTGCCTCATTATCCTCATTATTATTAACATCATCTCACGTACGTTGCTTATGCCTGTTGGTAAACGATCGTATGACCAGCCGAGGACTTGCCTGGGTGAAGTCTTCGCCCCCGGCCACCACATTCCTCGAATCCCAAAGATTCTAAATTAGCAAGCGGGCCATCTGTTATCACTTAAAAAGTAACTTGTGTGTCTTATTAGGCAAGTGATAACTTGTTATTGAAAGCGCAGATCCGTGAAGAAAGGAAAATGAAATTCACCTGTAATGTCTATAGCCAGAGGTGGTCACGTGAATATTCTCGTGTGTAGCCTTCCAGGCAGTGTTCCTAATAAACATGCAAACTTCCGGTTTGTATCTGTCACAGTAACAGTAACAGTAACAGCTGCTGTAACAAATAGGTCTTAAAGTATCTGATGGCTTTATACAATAGAAGTCCCATTTCTTGCTCACATAATAGTCCAAAATGGGTGTTTCTGGATGGTCGGTGGAATGTCCCGTCTTTTGTCTTTTGTCCCGCAAATTTCTTCACTTTTGTGCACCTCTGTTTCCTCATCTGTAAAATGGGATGAGCTTTTTCTCTCTTGTAAGGTAGTAATAAGAATTAGAGATCAAACTATAGCTTAATGCCTCCTATAACCAGAGATGCTAAATACCTTGTATCTCCCAGTTGCTATGGTAATAGGATGCCATTCTCACCACGATGATGGCAATAATGATAGTGATAGCAGTTAACAGGAGGCGTGTATTTCCTCCCAGGTGCCAAGATCTCCTTGGGTCTTCAAGCAGCAGGTGTTCTGTGTTTATTATGACATAAAATGATCTGAGGGGATGGCTGTGATTTGACCCCTTGGACTCGTGGCTTATACCTTGTACCTCTCTGAGCTTCAAGCCGTCCACAAGGCAATGCTGAGAAAGGAGCTGGATATACCAGTCTCCAGCTCAGATGGAAGGTTGAGGCTGGAAATAACCGTGTGTGAGTCATCAGCAGAGAAGTGGTGACTGAAGCTGTGGGCTTCTGTGGCAGCTGAGGTCATCCAGGGAGGAGCAGGAGGTCATCCAAGGACGGAGCCTGGAGTCCCTCCGGCGTGGGGTGTCTTGGGGCGGGCGGGTCACTGGGCACAGGGGACTGAGAAAAAGCAGACAGAGCTAGAGGACCCCGGAAGAGCATGGAATCCTGGAACCAATCCAAAGTGGCACCCCATTGCCGCCCTTCCCCCCCATTCCCTTGTATGACTTCGCTGTGCTTTATTTTCCTTAGAGCACTTCTCACCATAAGATATTATCTTGCTCCTCAATTTGCTTATTTTTTGTCTCTTCCTTACATCCCTTCCCCCACCCTAAAACATAAGCCTGGGGAGAGCACAACCTCAGCTCCTTGGCTCACCTCTGCATCCCCAGCCTCTAAAACCCTGGGTCCCCCTTAAATACTTGTGGAGTGAATGAATAACTATTGCCAAAAATATATTCACACGCATTATCACAGCCCGCTCCTCTAGGCAAGTGTAGCTGCAGACAATGAATGGTACTGTTTACTCAGAATCACTGAGAAATGAGTGGGACATATAAAATAGAGTACAAACTGGGTGTTGGGGGGGTGACTATAGGATGTGGGAGAATTAACAGGGATCAAAAGAAGAAGATACCAACTGTGTGATGTAAATTATCGTCCCGACAGTAAAGAGTCCAGTGTTGTGGGGGTATTGGCCCCAAACACTCATCATGGTGGGAATGAGGAAATGAAGGCATGGCCTCTGCCCCCTGGGACTCACAAACAGGTGACTGGGATGATTCTCAGTGTCCTCGACCTCTGCTCTCAGATCCTAGGGAGCTGTGGGGTCCCAGATCTGGCCCCTTACCCAATCAAGGAATTAGCCAGATGGACAAGAAGGTGTTGGCATTCTTTTTATTTGAAGATCTTATTTATTCATGGGAGAGAGCACAAGCAGGAGGAAGGGCAGAGGGAGAAGCAGGCTCCCTGCTGAGCAGAGAGCCCGACCTGGGGGCCCCATCCCAGGACCCCAGGATCATGACCCGAGTCAAAGGCAGATGCTTAACCCACTGAGCCACCCAGGTGCCCCGGGGTATTGGCATTCTTAACAGCCAGATCGGTAATGCAGAGGACTGGAGGTGGGAGGGGCTGGGAAGGAGGCAGAAGAGTCCATGGTTGGAGGATGGGATTCATACGGGTCCTAGCAAGAGCGAAGGAGTTGGAGACGGCCTGAAAGGACCTTGTGGGCCAAGCTTAGGAATCTGGACTCTGCTTGCAGAGTCCGGGGGAGCCACCCAGAGTTCTAGCCAGAGGAGCGAAGCCTTCGATTTGCAAAGCAGAAAGACCAACATGGGGCAATCCCTTTCCTTATCGGAGCTCGCAGCAGATCTTTTCCCCGCCCCCTACCCCCTCCACGGATGGTGTGGACAGTGTGGCTCCTCGTCAGACATCAGCGGGAACAAACACGGGTTTTCACGCCCTTGGTTCTGAAAGATCCTTGGGCCGACTCCCTGAGGGGAGAGCGACAGCAGGCTGGCGGTCCCTTGGAAACAAAGGCATTTTCAACAGCGTTCACTATTTACCCGAGTTAAAAATAGCCAGCTGCGCGCCCATGTTTTGAAGGCGAGGGTGGGCAACATCAGGTCCTTAACGTGTGTTCCAGAAACCAGAGGGACAGTTTCCTCAGCTTTGCTGTCAGCCGGTGGTTAAACAAATTCGGAAGCACGGGGGTAGCTTCACAGAGGAAGGCAAGGTTGTAATTAAAAGCTGGTTCCCTGCCATCTGATGGGCCTGCGTGCGAATACTGGCTTTTCTGTCTTTTGAATGGGTTTAACGACCCTCTGAAGTAGGTACCACTCCACTCCCCCATTTATGGACAAGGACACCACGGAAGCAAAGCGGCGAAGGATATAGAAAACTGGGGAGAGGCACGATTTGAACTCAGGGTCATCTAATTCAGACCAAAGTTCCTATCAAGACCACCCCCTTCCTTTTCTTTCCTTCCCAGCTGTAAGTCCTTCCCTCTTTTGAATGCCCCTGGAGCTTCTGGGGACGCTGCCCTGCTGGTCCTTTCCCCCAGGTGCAGGGAGGGGAAAGTTTGACCCACCTCCAAGTGCGTTGTCCAAACCACCGAACCTACCCGGTTTATGACCCTTAACCCCACCTGGTTTATGACTCGTTGAGCTGGCAGGTGCACAGTGAAACCCCGGCATGCGTCCCTTCCCTCCCCTCTCCTTGTGGCGGCCTCCAGGGTGTCGTGGGTGGGCAGGGAGTGGGAAGCATCAGATGAGTGTATTTTCACTGCTCTGGGAACTTGCCAGGCCCCGGGGCTGTGGTTTGATGTCTTCCCAAACTGGCCCCGGTTGCTTGGGCACTATTCAACTTCTGCTTTGTTCCTGCCTGGCCGTGTTTAAAATAATTAAGCCCATAAATCAAATAATAAATAGATATTGACTCTTTGTCATGGAGTCTATCAGGATTGATTGACCAGAGGGAATAATGCTTTCCTCAATCAATGGGGAGCCAGGGGGATAGATAAATCTTGATAATGACCGACAAGAGGAAAATCAATAGGTTTATTAATATACACATTGGGAGCCTATATCTCTGAATGCAAAATAAGAGTTTATTTTGGCAGAAGAGGGGAACCAGGGAGGCAGGGAGCAGAGAGAGACAGACGATCAGGATCCCCAGAGGCAGGCATTGTGGTTGGCCTACCTTAGCTACTCGTTGATTTTTATTTTTATTTTTTTGGTGAACCACGGAAATCCCTGCTTTAAGGAGAAACTGTGTTTGGTGTTTATTTTTTTCCATTCTCTGAATGTTGAGTGCCCAGAAATCCCATCTGCCCGTGGGCTGCACCTTTATTCTGGGAGGAAAGAGAGGAGGGAAAGACTGGAAATGATGGGGAACAGAGACCAGGCTGCTTAGGGACAGGCAACACCCAGTGAGAAGGAGATTCCTGAACTCGGTCAGGGACAGGGAGCAACATGAAAAGAGTCTGGTTGGCACGTTGAGTGTAAGGTGCTTCTGAGCCTTCCAGGAGGTGATGTCAAGTAGGCATTTGGATGGATCGCTGTCCAGAGCGCAGGTCTGGACAAGAGGTCCAGAGCGGGCAGCTGTCTGTGCTATGAGAAAGGAGGAACCACAGGCCTGGGGCAGGGCTTTCTCAAAGGGGAACTCCTGGGTGGGGCCTGAGAATTTGCATTTTTAACTGGTTCCCAGGGGATGCTGATGGCTGCAGGCTTGAGGGGCTCGGGGAGGGAATGTAGGTGAGAAGGCGGCAGAGGGTTCCTCTAAGGAAACCTGATCAAAGGGCCAGAGAGAGGAGGAAAACCAGGAGGGTGTGTGATCATGGAAGCCCGGGGCAGACAGTGTTTCAGCAAGGGAAAGAGTGGTCAGCGGTTTCAGAAGCTAGTATGGAAAGGCCAGGCGAGATGCAGCTGGAAAAGTGCCCCCCGGGAACTCTTGCGGCCTTTAACGTTTTGTTGGCTTGTGGTTTTCACACCTACTTGCAGACTTCCCTGTTCACCTGTGCCCTGATGTTTGACAACCGCACCTGTGCGCCTAAGTGCATACCGTGTGAATTTCCAGGTTACGGCTGGGGTTCAGGTGGGAATGGAGCTCTTTACCCTCTGAACTGGAGGGATGGTGACTGTTTCAAAGGGGGCTGAGGCACAGCCAGGACATCCATTGCCGGGAACAGTTCCCAGCAGGCAAGAGCTGAAATTCATCAGAAAGACTGTATGGGTTCACTGAGGCTGGAAATGAATCCACTCCTGGGAGATGTTCTCTCTGGGCACGGCACAGTATTATTTTGAAAACCAATCCTTGATGTTCAGCCATAAGTAAAAGTAAGAAAGGGAAGATTGTTGTTTGGTTGACTCCTTGGTGGGTTTTTTGTTTGTTTGTTTGTTTGTTTGTTTGATTTGGTTGGTTTTTGGTGGTGTTGTTGGTTTGTTTGTTTGTTTTGTAAGATTTTATTTACTTATTTGACAGGGAGAGAGAAAGAGCACAAGCAGGGGGAGCAGGAGAGGGAGAAACAGACTCCTTGTTGAGCAGGGAGCCTGATGTGGGGCTCGATCCCAGGATCCTGGGACCATGACCTGAGCCAAAGGCAGACACTTAACTGATGGAGCCACCCAGGCGCCCTTGGCTGACTCCTTGTTAGCATAAAAGAGGGCCTGGCACACTTGGTATTAAGGGGAACTTGCTTCTTGAACTTCTACTGCAAGCTGAGTTCTGCGCTAAGGACTTTAGATCTATTGTTTCATTTAATTGTTGTCCCCATTTTACAGATGAGGAGGCTGGGACTTGGGGAGATGAGGGGGACCATCCAAAGACATACAGCTGGGGTGAGGCTGAGTCATGTTATATCATTGATCTCTCTGATCCCAGAACTTGACCCTTAACCCCACCAGGCTGTACTGTGTCATATTAAGAACTGAATTAATTATTTGTTCAAATATTCTTTTTTTTTTAAGATTTTATTTATTTATTTGACAGAGAGAGAGCACAAGTAGGCAGAGAGGCAGGCAGAGAGAGAGGAAGGGAAGCAGGCTTCCTGCTGAGCAGTGAGCCCGATGCGGGACTCGATCCCAGGACTCTGGGATCATGACCTGAGCCGAAGGCAGCGGCTTAACCCACTGAGCCACCAGGCGCCCTGTTCAAATATTCTTTGTAGCTATTCTCCAAGGTCCTCTGGATGAGTTTCATAGATCACTGTCATGGTCTGATCACTTCTCTCATCCTTGGGTACAGAGTAAAATGCATGGGAATCTTCCCCATCTAGAAATTTAAAACAGAGCCTCAGTTTCTCTATCTGTACAGTGCCCTGCCTTGTGAGATGATTGAGGAGGAAGTGGGTTTCTACATCTAAGGCATTGAGCCCATTACACATTGTGGAAATTGATAAAGAAAGGCTCAGTAGAGTGAGTTCACTAACTCAGGATGCTAGCAGGAAAAGCTAGAAGGGGGAGCTGTGCCACGCGATGCCAATGGCCAGAAGAATTGTCAATGACAGACCCTAGCAGAAAAATCTCCATGGGAAGGAATCATCAATTCTAAATCCCAGCAGGGAAAGATATACATTGTATCTTCTACCAGAATTGACTACCCCTGGGATTTAGCCAATGAGACACTCCTCACCCTGAGCTCTTACTTCTCTCCTGCAGACTTTCCTTTCAAAACAACCCCTCCCAGCTTCCTCTTCCTTCCTCATAAAGTAACATTCTCTTTTGTTTGTTGGACTTGCCTATGGCTTTGCCATAACTTGCTTATCCTGGGTTGCGATTCTCTGCTCTTCTCAGATAAACCCGTTTTGGCTGGTAAAAAAGCTGGCAGTTTCATTTTGAAGGCGAATGACATCAGGTGCTCTGTAAGTATTGTCAAGTCTCGTTGTTGCAGTGATTATCACCAGGAGCCCTGCATCGTGGGTACCCAAGGGAGGGCATGCAAACACAACTCTTGTCCTGTGCCCCAAGGGAGGGCATGCAAACACAACTCTTGTCCTGTGCCACAACAGGGAGAACTTTGGACACGGAGTTAGGAGTCCTAGCTTTGTCAGCGTGCTGGCTGTGTGACTTCGGACAAATCACTTCCCCTCTCTGAGCCTCTGTGTTTTCATCTATAAAGTGGGGACAACAGTGTCTGTTTCCCTGGGTGGCTAGGAGGAGCAAATGGGAATGGCGAGACTGAAAATTCAGCGCAGAATGACGAGGACCGGAGAAATGTGGGATAATTTTAAAAATCATATATTGATGACAGTTTACGAAGCATTGACCACATGTCTGCTGTTGTTCCAAGCACTACGAGTTTTCCCACCTACCAGGTGGGGTTGGTACTTTCGTACTGGTGGAGCTGGGGTTGGAGCTCCTGTCTGCTGTTGTCAAAGCAGGTCTAACTTTTAGCACTGTATGGGTGAGGAAAATCTCCTCGTTAAACTGGCAGGAGGCAGTAACCCAAGTTTAAAGTTAGGACTGCAGCTGAGGGGAGGGGCAATGGGCTTCCCCCTTCTTGGGGCTCCTTCATGTGGTCTGGACAGTGACCGACCCTCTACCGCGACTGACAGATGAGAAGCAGGGACACCTGTCCCCAGCTGTCACCTCCCTTTGACAGAAATAGAGAGTCTTGGGGCTGAGAAGTTGTTCTTGCCTTTAATCAAAAGGCTTGTCCCTGAATCCCTTTCAAAAGCACATTTCTTTTCTTCTAGGTGTTCAAAAGACCCAAAGGGGCACTGAGCAGGGAACAGACCAAGTATCTTCAAAGGCAAGGAACGGGTCCCAGCCATCTTCAGACTTTCCCCAGCTGAGACCCAGTCCCTCCCAGGCCGTTATTAGTGCGGCCTCTTGGGACTGTGGAGGCACAGATCAAGGGTTTTCAGTGGGCTTGTTTGGCATTTTTGTAGACCATGGAGGTGTGTCCTGGCATGCCCATCACCAGAGTCTGATCTCTTTCTGAGCAAGAAGGGCTGCCTTGGACAGGCTCCCGGAACCGGAGATGCTGTGCCTTCGCCTGATGGATTATTCTGTCTTGTTAATAAACTGCTATTTCTTGGGCTTAGCTGGGCCTGTCCCCCCCTTCCTCCTGCAGGAACTCTGCCTTCTCTGGCTTCCCTGCCCTGGCCCCTCTTCCTCTCCAGCTTTCAGCCTTGGTGCTGGGACATCCCTAGGGCTTAACTCACTCACCCAGCTACAGAATATCGAGGTGGAAAACGGGTGCTGTTGACATGGCATCTGGAGGGATGGGCATTCCATCTTGTGCTGAATTTGGCAAGGAAAAGGCATGGGAAAAAAGGAAACAAGAATTCAAGCACTACTTCTGCTATGACCTTAGGCAAACTTTAACCTTTCTGGCTCCTAGTCTGCTTGTTTGTGGAATGATTTGAACATTACCTACTTCATCTTTATCTGGGTCATTTATCTCCTTGGCTGGGACTTGTTGGCCTCAGCTGAATACTTAGGAGTGAAGGACCACTCATCCACCCACCCACCCATCCACCCACCCATTTGTCAATCCATCTATCCATCTTCTCATCAGTTCATCCATCCATTCACCCATCCATTCATCCATCCATCCTCCATCCATCCTCCATCCATCCATCATCCATCCTCCATCCATCCATCCATCCATCCATCCATCCATCCATCCATCATCCATCCATCATCCATCCGTCCATCCATCATCCATGCATCCATCCGTCCATCTTCTAATCAATTCATCCACCCCTGTCATACCCCTGCCCCACTTTACCCATTCAACATCTGCCACCCTTCCTTCCCTCCTCCCATCCAACATTCACCTGTCTTCCCCATCCATCATGCATCTGCTCAAGCACCCCTTTTCCTACCAACTCATCCTCCCACCTATCTATTCCTGTGCCCGTCCAGCCACTCATGTAATGATCTAGCCTTCTAGCCATTCAGCAAATGGTTGCTGAGAGCCCATTAGGCACTGGTAGGTGCTGGGAATGAGCTGTTGGAGCTTTCCTCCTGAGGCCTGATGGAGTCAGAGAGTGTGGCATAATTAAAGCCAGCTCCTTGGAGCAAAGCAAGATGACAGGGTAGGGTGGGGAGCGTCCATAGATGGGAATTGCAGTGGACTGCACGCCCATGGAAATGAACAGTGGGTGGCACATTCCCAGATATGAAAAGAAAACAGACCGTCCAAACAAAAAACCAGGCAGCAAGCCTGAAAGACCCAGAACCATCTCTGCCTCCTGTTTCCTTGCCTTTGGTTTCATTTTTATGGACTTCCGTGCTGGTGAGCATGGAAGCCGAGACCCTGGAAAAAGATGGAGGAAGAGAGGGTGGTCTTGGGTGGTCGGGGTGGGGAGGAAAGATGCCGACTTAGTAGGCTCCGAAGTGGCTTAGCGTATTTTCCAGAGGTTGGAGGTGGGGAGGGGAACCAACGGCAGGGCTGTTGCCTGTCTATTTTACACCCCATTAACTCCCAACTTGTAATAATTTATCAGTGGCAGGCTGGAGTTTACTTATTCATTATTTATAGGGAAAGAGTTTGCTAAGCAAATCAGCAGTTCAAATAAGATCACAGAGGGGTAGATTTAACCCACTCAAGAAAACCGAGCCCTGTCTACAGGCAGATGGAGCTGCTGGGGACAGACAGACACCCGCTGGCCTTAAATGGTGCCTGCCTTGCGATTCCAGAAACTTTCCCTTTATCTCTAAGTGTCCCTTCTCTAAGGAACACATCTCCTCCCCTTCCCTGCCCTATCCAGCCCAATCTGGGCAATTGTCTCTGTCACATTTCAGTATTGCAGTAAAAGCCTTCAGTCAACCCTACTAAGAGTATCTTTGGGGGTCAAGTATCAAAACCAGGTCCCTTGAGCTCCTTTCCCTGTGTAAGATGGATGGCCATGGTTTTCTTCAAATGTCCTAAAGATCTCCGGTCCTTTCATGTAAGGACGTCCTCTTGGACTTGAAGTTGGGACACCTTCTTTCCTCCCTGGGTGCTGGATACTGACAGATCCTGTAGGATGGGCTTTGTGATCTCGATGCCACAGAGATGCTTCAAGCAGTAGATAAAGCCAGACAGTGTTCTGGGGCACCGGGGTGGCTCAATGGGTTAAGCCTCTGCCTTTGGCTCGGGTCATGATCTCAGGGTCCTGGGATCGAGCCCCACATCGGGCTCTCTGCTCAGTGGGGAGCCTGCTTCTCACTCTCTCCCTCCCTCTGCTTGTGCTCTCTCATCTCTAAAAAATAATTTAAAAAACCAGACCATGTTTTGCAAACAAAAGAATTTCAGAACAGATGTGAGGGGGCAGATCGTTTTTTTGATGAAAGTCAATGAAAATGAGAGGATTGGGGGGTGGGTTGTCCTTTATTGGGTCAAAATGAGTGGTTTCGTTTTTTCTAGTAGTTCTGAAACTTGACTTAACATTAGGATTATCTGCGAAGCTCTTTATTTTATTTTTTTAAGATTTTTTTTTTAAGATTTTATTTATTTGAGAGAGAGTGGAGAGCACAAGTGGGGAGAAGGGCAGAGGAGGAAGGAGAAGCAGGCTCCCCACTGAGCAGGGAGCCCAACTCAGGGCTCAATCCTAGGACCTCAGGATCGTGACCTGAGCTGAAAGCGGTTGCTTAACTGACTAAGCCACCCAGGGGCCCCTGGGGAGCTTTTTAAAATTTGATTTTTATTGGTGATGTTGGGAAGGTTCTGATGCAAAGGTTTTGGGGTGGGGCCTGGATGTCCTTTTGTTTAAGCTCTCCCTGTAATTCTGTCCTGGAACCAGGATTAGGAACCACTGTACAATTCCCAGATGAGCCATGTCAGACTTCTCCCCAAGCCCATCCCCAATCACAAGAGCACTGTGACAGGGACCCTGGAGTCTTAACCTCCTGGCTTCTCTGTTCTCTTAAAAGGGCAGATTGTGTCTTAGTTATCAGAGTCGTTGAGAAGAATAAATGTCAGAGCACAGGTAAAGCACATTTCTTTGATGCCCCACGGCACACCTTGGGCTTGACAATTGGTGGCTGACATCACTGTTGTTACCTCTTAGGGGCTGGCTAATACAGTCTCAGCTACAAGTAGCTTTTGGGGTTCCTTGGGGCAAAGCTCAGAGACGAAATTCAGTTTCCAAAGAGCAGCCAATGTTGTGTTGATATATAGGAACTGTTCTTATGAGAAGACTGGGAATCGTAACAGTAAGGGGAATTACAATTTGTCGGGTACTTCCTAGGGACAAGGGCTCCTGCTAAAGCCTTTACTTGAATGATTTGGGGGTCCTCTTCTAGCTCTCCTCCTGAAGCAGGTATAACTCTTATTCTCATTTTATAGACAAAAGACCCAAGGTCAGAGCCCTCCAGGGAGGAGGCAGGGAGGCCGGGAGTGGAGGCAAAGCAGCCTCCCAGCCTCTGCACTGTGAGCTGGGGAGGAGATGGGTAGAGACCACGGTGGTCCTACCCGGGATGGTTAGGGGTGTGTCTTGGCTCATCCAGGTTCTGCCGTAGCAAAGAGGCCATTCTCACGCGTTGTCTTTTCAAGAGAATCTAGACCTGGCTTCTAGTCCAGGCTCCCTGACTCAGTGCCGAGGGTGCTCAGGCAATCCGTCCCCTTCTCTGAGCCTCTGTTTCCTCCCTGTAAAATGGGGATGATCAGACTACAACGGGGTTATGTGAAGGATCTGGAACAGTGCACGTGGGGAATGCCAGTGAAAGGCGGTGATCTGTCAGCCGCACTGTTTCTCTTGGGGATTGCACAGACCACAACACTTCTCACTTCGCTGTGCATCCTTGGGCACCTCCCCTCTCTGTGCCCCTCCTTCCTTGCTCTGCACAGTGAGGACAACATAGTCCCCTCCTGATCAGGGGGTTGTTAAGAATGAAAGTATGCCCAGTATTCAGATGCTTAGACCAGCACAGGGCATAGCTGAGTGTTAGCTGTTGCTACTGTTGTTCTCATGAATATATTCCTAATTCATTTGTTTGTTTCTTTCTTTCTCTTTGGGCTAAAATGTAAGTTCCACGAGGGCAGAGAGATGGCTTTTAACCTATTACCTAAAACAGTAGCTGATGCCATAGTCGTGCTGAGTAGATCCATGAAGGAGTGAATGAGTGAAGGAATGAATATTAGCTTCCAGGGAGCCCACATGTCTCTTAGGGCAGGGTGGGGTCTGGCTGTTCCACCGCAGCAGATGTCCCTCAGCTCTGACATGGTGTGATGTGACTTGGGAACCCAGCCCTGGCTGAGACTGTGCCCACCTGTCTATTTTACCTCCTCCTTTATTTTTTTTTTTAAGATTTTTATTTATTTACTTGACAAGCAGAGATCACAAGTAGGCAGAGAGGCAGGCAGAGAGAAAGGAGGAGGAAGCAGGCTCCCCACGGAGCAGAGAGCCCGATGCGGGGCTCGATCCCTGGACCCTGGGATCATGACCTGAGCCGAAGGCAGAGGCTTAACCCACTGAGACACCCAGGTGCCCCTTACCTCCTCCTTTAGAAGAGATGGCCGTTCCCTGAGGCACCCAGATGTGATTCCTGGCACTGCCCTGGTCCTCCCTTACCTGTCACTCTGGTGATTATTTGTATGAAGGCGATTGCCCATTTGGGCTCCAGAAGTCCACAAGAGCAGTAACTGGCCCCCTGGCCCCAGGAGCAGTCTTGGGCTCCCTTTGGGTGGTTACAAGGGACGAGGGTCACATGAAGAGGCCAGAGTGGCAGTAGGTAGGAGGAGCCATGTCACATGGGACAAGGTTTCATCATTCTGCTAAGGAGGATTCTAAAAGGATTTTTTTTGAGAGAGTGAGCACAAGCAGTGGGAGGGAGCAGAAAGAGAGGGAGAAGCAGACTTCCCCGCTGAGCAGGGAGCCTGGGTTAGGGCTCGATCCCAGGACCCTGAGATCATGACCTGAGCCAAAGGCAGACACTTAACCGACTGAGACACTCGGGCACCCCTCTAAAAGGATTTTTATCAGGGCAGCAGATGGGGTGCCTAATGTGGTCTCCCTTTTGAGTCCCAAAGCTCATTCCCTGGCTGTGTGCAGAGGAGGTTGGAGGTAGCGAAGGAGGAAGGTCAGTGAGAGACCACTGGGGTTCACCAACCAAGAAGGGCTCTTAGAACTTCCTGACAGCAGTGGGAGGTCTCCTTGGTCCCCATCACCCCAATGATATTGGGACAATGTCTGAATGATAGCTGATAGTCTCCCCTTCCGCCTTCTCTGCTCCTCTGCCCGAAACCCTCCTCCACAGCTGCCCCTTCCCTACACAGCAGGCTCTGCCTCCTCCTTTGTGCCCACCTCACCATGTGTGACCTGAGTCAGACCAGGGTCTTGTCACACCTTCCTCCTCTACTGCACCAGAAGACACGGGACATACTGGATGTTCTTGAGTCATGTGACCTACCCCAGAGTCTAACCCTCAGCCTGTGACCCAGGAGACTGTTACCTATCTGTTCTATGGATTCATGCCTTGGGTGGTTACTTAAAGGGAGAGAGGAAATGAACGCACTGTTAATTGTTTCTAATCCTTATAAGGAAGAGCAGTATTTTCACTGGTACTCTCTCTGTGCCAGGCACAGCGGTAAGCTCTTTAGATGAATTGTTTAATTTTCAGAATAGTGAGTTCGGCTCATTAAATCCAGCTTATGGATGAAATAAACAGAGGTTCAGAAAGATGAAACAACGTGTAGTGGTAGAGGCCGGGTTCACATCTGGGCATTTCCTTAACAATTCACAAGGATGATACCGTCACCCTTATTTTGCAGATAAGGAAGCGAGGCTCAGAGAGGTTCGGTCCCGTGCCTCTATTACTTGACTAGGAAGCACTTGGGAGCCCACGGGCCGTCTCTGGGCCTCTGTCCAGCTCCTCCTCTTGCGGGAGAGAATCTGAGGTCTGCTTGTCCGCTTTTCCCCTGGAAAGGCCCCCACACTGGGTTCTCTTCTCTCCTCTCCCGTGTGGTTTTTGAAGCCACCGTGGGCGGGGACAGTCAGGTTCGTGGACACCATGGGGCTGTTCTGACCCTGAGAAGATGGTGTCCTGAAGCAAACAGACCGTTGTGCACCAAGCAAGGACAGAAGCTGCAACCTGAAACTGACAAGTCAGGGGAAAAAACAACAACAACAACAATGTTTGCTAAGTGGGAAAAGAGGGGATATTGGCTGGGAAGAGAAATGTCATTTTCAGGCTGCCAAAAAGAGTGTTAACATATGATCTAGAAAACCGATAAAATCCATAGTCTAATTCTTCTGGGCTGCCTCGTTGAGATAATTTACGAAATCACATCTGAGAGCCTTGACATTTAGCTTCTAATTTTGATAGAGATGATGTTTTGTTGGCCCAATAGGGTGGCATGTGTGTCAACTTCAAAGGCTCCTTCCTAGTTACAAACATTCTAAACCTGTGTCCCCAGTCAAAATCGTTAGAAATGGCTTTGTTAGTCATTAATGTATGTGTTTCTTCGATTCTTATCCACCCAGCAGAGACAAGAAACTAGTATTATACCATGTAGGAAGAGTGGAAACACGGGCGTGGGCAGGGTATGGTGGGAACTCACGGAGAGGGAAGATGGGCTATTTCTTGATGAATAAGACCTTTTGAAGAAGTGGGGGATGGAGGGAAGGGCGTTCTTGGTGGAGGGATGGTGGGCTCAAAAGCAAGCAAGAAAGAAGGTGCCACATTTAAAAAAGTATCGATTGTTCTTTGGATTGGAATAAATGGTGCCAACTGATGGGGGGCGGGGTATGGTCAGTCCCAAAGTCTAAGGCATCTGGACCCTCAGGGATGAGTAATCATAATACTAAGAGTAGAGATTTTTGAGCCCTAACGCATGCCAGGCACAGTGCTGAACAGACATGGTGCTACTTGATGTTACTGAATGCTCACAGCCAACCACGGACGTGAATTTGATCACTCATCACCTTTCCATAGATCAGGCTCGGTCTTCGTCCATTTGAGCCGCCCTAACAAAATACCATAGAATGAGGGGCTTAGAAATGGGCATTTATCTTTCAAGGTTCTGGAGGCTGGCAAGTCCGAGATCAGCACACTGCCAGATTTCGCGCTTAGTGAGAGCCTGACTCTCGGTTCACAGAGGACTGTCTCATCCCTGCCACTGCTTGGGATAGAAGGGACAAGGGAGCTCTTTGGGATCTCTTTGATAAGACATCAATCCCATTCTCATGACCTAATCACCTCCCAAAGGCCCCACCTTCAAATGTCAACTGGAATTTGGGGGCGGGCACAAGCATTCGGCCTCGAGCAGGCTCCAGGAAGTTTCTGTTCCTTGTCCAGGGCTTCCTGGGTGTAAACCACAGAGGCACAACTCAGCGTAAGCAGGAGGCCGTGGAGGGCTGATGAAACTCACAAAGACATGGGAGTAGAACGTCTGGGCTCTGGTCTTAGGGAAGGGGGGCAGCATCACTGCATACCAGCTCCAGGTTTGGATTAAACCCTGAGCCTCTCCACTGTACAATGTCACCAACTCTACCCACGTGTTCGCAGTGTGCTTGCGATGGTGCAATTGACCGCTCCCGCACTGGCAGACGGGATGGTATAGAGGCCGGCCTGACCTCTGGGCTCTGGCCCTGAGCTGTGTAGAGTGAGTGGTCTGGCTGATCCTAACTCTTTGTATAGAGTCCCAGCCCCGGGCCTGGGCATTCCCTCCTACTGGCCTCCCTAGAGCATCTCAAAGTGCATGCACCTTATGTGCTGAGTTGGCTGGACCCTTGCATGCTAAGATCTTTGCATCTCTGCCCTAGAGGCTTTGCAGATAGAAGTTGGGGATTTAAGGAGGCCTGAGAGGGCAAGATTACCCGGCAAATGTCGGGAAGGAATTCTCTTGGTGCCCCAGTTAAGAGCTTAAGGGGGGGAAAAAACCCCAAATGAACTTGAGTGATGATTTTTGGCCGTCTCTGAGAAATTGGCACAAACTTACATTTTGTTTGTGCACCTTCTAAATTGGGTTTTGGGGAATGACAGGACTTTGAATTGAAACAGATTACCAAGGTGAGGCTTGGTGACTAATGGAAATATTTGTAATAGGATTACATGGAGTTTTCATCTTTCCCATGAAGATGCAACATTGTCACACGGCCACCTTTCAGGGCACGGAACCTCTGTTTTTAATCTCTCTGGACGTTTATTTGCTGTTTTAAATGATTGAGAGGTGAGGTCACATCCCTGGGGTGACTTGCTTTCTATCTGTGAGAAGCAGGAGAAAGCTATTAACAAAAACATGAAATTGAATCTCAGTGAGCACAGGTTCCCATTCGCCTCTGCTTCTTTGAAACCACTCGCCTGCCCAGTTACGTACAAATGGAGGCATCTGTGGGCATTTGGAAGAGAACCGTGTTCCTTCGGCGCCAAGAAGAACGCAGCTTCCAAAGCAGAGACCGGTTTTCCCCGGTGATGTTTGCTGTGCAGGGGTGACCCTGGCCAGAGTCTCCTGTTTTTCATGTTGCCGTTGTCTCTTTCATGCCCGTCGTATGCCCTCACTCCTGCTGTGGCTCTGTGATTCAGTACTGTATGGGGCTGGTGGTGCCCATCCTGTGTCCTGGGAAACCCTGATTCACTTAATCCCTAACCTGCAAACCTCCGCCTCCTGCCTATTACCTATGAACCGGGAGCTCTGGTCAGGAGAGGATAGGACTTGTGCACAGGGACAGTCAACCCTGACAGCTCCGTGACTTACTCAGAAAGTTCACCTCTCAGTCACGTAGGGTGTGCTCTAGTTTGGGCAATGCTGCCGGAGGGCTCCCTTCCACAAAGTCCCTCAGCAGGGGACTATCCTATCATCTAAAGAGAGATAATAGATGGGCTTCTCTGCATCCCAACCAGGAAGTGACAGGTGTCACGTTTCACGGGCCGGAAGCAGTCAGCTGGTGATGCCTCACTGCAGAGAGACCGGCAGTGTGGTCTCCCATAGGGCTTGGAGGGAGCAACACGGAACAGACTTCAGAGAACACATGACGTGTCTCTTCCCTGCACATTCTCTAATTTAATCCTCCCAGACCTGTGAGGCAGAGTCTGGCTTGTCCATCCGCATTTTTTTTAAGTGATGTGCCCAAAAGCTTAAGAGCCCCCAGACCTGGGGCACCTGGGTGGCCCAGTCGGTTGAGCATCTGACTGTTGGTTTCAGCTGAGGTCGTGATCTCAGGGTCGTGAGATTGAGCCCTGCTTCGGGCTCTGTGTTCAGTTCAGAGTTTGGGATTCTTTTCTCCTTCCTCTCTCCTCCTCCTTCTCTCTCTCTCTCTCTCTCAAATAAATATATAAATAAATAATCTTTTAAAAGATAAGAGCACCCGGGCTGGACGTGGAACTCTGTTCTGCCCACCTGCAAGTTCAGAGGTCCTAGCCACAAGATGCTCTTGCCTCTCTGATGCGTTCTCTGTCCCCTCCATTCTCTTTTTCTGTTGCCACCCACAAAAGGAATGCTTACACCCAGCGCATTCCCCGGTCTCTAGATCTGTCTCCATCCCTCTTGGTGTCATGAAATGGTAGCTCAAGTTCATTTCTGCCCGAGTCGTCGCTCCAGCAGTGCTGCCCATCCAGCCTGCCTCCAATCCCCTCGGTGTTCTGCCTTTATCTAAAAAGCTTCCAGTGCCAAGGACACAGTGCTCTTCGCTGTCAGGCTGGCAGAGGCGTGTGGTTGTAGAAATGGGGCGGGGGGCATTTCACAGACCTGACGGACAGGTCTGTGAAATCAGGAGGTTTTCCTCTTCCCCCACAATGGGACTCCTCTACCCCTCGGCCAAGACAGCAGCAAGAAACAAGTGGGGATTTTTTGTAAACTTCTAATTTTCTTTCTTTTTGGAATAACTGTATTGATTGTATTTCCATATCTCCTTAAATTTGCTCATTGACAGGATCTATACAGCTCAGTAGTTTTTAGTATATTTGCAAAATTGTGCAGCTATCCCCACATCTAACTGTAGACGCTTTGCCCACAGTCGCTCCCTACCCCCACCCTCTTCAGTCGCCAGCCCCTCGCAACCAGAACTTCCGTCTTTCAGACCAAGAATCCACGTTTTTACTGGAACATTTCAAAGGCCAAGGGAAATGCAGACACAGAGCACCTTCTGAGCGGCGGGAGAGGCCGTGGCCAGTTGTGAGGTTGGCAGGGCCATCCTTGCAGGGCTCTCTCCGACACCAGTCTCAGAAACACACCCAGCGATAACACAGACATGCACATAAATGCCAAAATGCCCGCACACATATACACGGGTCACAGACATAACTACGCATGCACGTGTGTCCTGCCTCTACGCACCCACATGCGCGCGCGCGCATGCTCTCTCACACACACACACACACACAGATTCACTCATATGTATACACACATACTCATGAGGACCTCAGACTATGCACATGGAGGGGCACTGGCTCCCATAGAAACAAGACTATACATGCATACATGTGGGTACACGTGGACGTATGTCATGCCTGTGGCTCTTGATTCAGCAGCAGTGACCCACTGTGTGGCGGCAAGGGATCAGTGATTTCCTCCGTGGTCACCCTATGCAAACCAGTGATCTGTAAAGCAATTTGGGATTTGCTGCGCTCAGAACACTGGTCCGGCTCATCTAGCGCCCCGGGGGTCCCCTGGGAAGGCTCTGGAGGGGAGCGGTCGGAGGAGTCAGGAAGGGATTATGGAGAAGAAGCCACAGGAGACTCAAATATACATTCCAGGGCCCTGACTTGATATGCGCGTCCATGTTTGAGTCCCGGCACATCGGACCCGGGTGTGTCTTCCCCTGGAGCCTCCTCCTGTCCAGCAGGCAGGGTAGGTGGCAACAGGCAGCCCAGCCTGTCACCACTGCTGAGTCACATGGGCTGGCATGTAAGTTCCTGGCTTGCGTGTGTGTTGACCCAGTTCTCCCTTCTTCCTCATCAGCCCAACTGAACCCCGAGCAGAGCCCTGTCCCCGCACCTGTGACACTTGCGGACATTCTTGTGTGGTGTCTGCCTTGCCGTCTGGACTCAGTAGCCCCACACCTAGTGTGGGAGCGCTGGCTCACACGCACAGACGGGTGAATGGTTAAACCAGTGGAAAATACGCTTGACCTTAACCGCACCGAGTTCCCAATGCAAAAGGAGAATGAGTCAGGTTTGTTCAACTCTGTCTAGTTCTAGTGGCCCAATTTCTGTTGACCCATCCCAGTTTCTTAGAAGAAGGGTGAACAATTCTTTTCTGTAAAGTGCCAGACAGTGAATTAAAAAAAAATTTTTTTAATGTTTATTATTTTCAGAAAGTAAATATTCTTAGTTTTGCCATACGGTCTCTGTGATGGGTACTCAACTCTGGCATTTTAGCAGAAAAGCATCTATAGAACAGTGCGCAAACAAGGGTGTCACTATGTTCCCACAAAGCAGCATTTACTGGGTATTTACTCTCCCAAGCCCGTGTGTCTATGGTCTCCCAAACTCTCTGCGAACCCCTGACCTAGAGCCCTGCCAACAATGAGCTCATTGGGTGTGTGCTGGGGCATCCCATTCTCAAGAAAGGGAGAGGCAGTGGAAAGGGAGCTTCGGGCAGACTGGACCCAGATTCTGTGCCATGTCCTGGATGTGAAGAATCCCGGGCTAGTCATTCATTCCCTTGAGGCTTTGGTTACTCATCTGGAAAGTGGGAAGATGAACAATTCTCCCACAGGGCTCTGGTGAGGCTTGTCTCGGGAGCTTGGACAGTGTCCGTTCCCTCTTTCTTCAGTCCTTTCTACTTCCCAAAGAGGCTATGCAGTTCAGTGGCTAAGAACAAGACGCTGGTGGCAGACAGATGGGGGGTAGCTAGTTCTGCTTTGCAGGTGTCCTCTGCACGAGCCTAGCAAGTGACTTGACTCACTGAGTCTCAGTTTTCCCATCTGAAATAGGAGTGGCACTTCCCTAATAAGGTTGAGGTTGGGAGTGCATCTCTAGGTGACCCTTCAATGACATGGGTTTGAACTGCACAAATTCACTTATACACAGACTTGTTTCTAGAAATACAGTACAGCAAATGTATTTTCTTTGTGGGTCTCTCAATGCCTTTTCTCTAGCTTACCTTAAAAAAAAAAGATTTATGTATTTGACAGAGAGCACAAACGGAAGGAGTGGCAGGCAGAGGGAGAGGGAGAAGCAGACTCCTCACTGAGCAGAGAGCCCGACATGGGGCTCCATCCTAGAACCCTGGGATCCTGACCTGAGCAGAACGCAGACACTTAACCGACTGAGGCACCCAGGTGCCCCTCTAGCTTACCTTATCATGAGAATGTGTATATAATACATACAGCATACAAAATATGTGTTAATCGACTTTATGTGTGACCCGTGAGCCTTCCAGTCAGTTAGGTTTTGGGGGAGTCAAGAGTTACATGAGGATTTTCAACTGCGTTGGGGGTCGGTGCCCCTAACCCCCATGTCATTAAAGGGTCAGCTGTAGTTAAGATCATTTCTGTCAAACGCTTAGCAGAGCACTTTTGGGAAGGTTCTCAGCGAATGGTATTCTTGATTCTTAGGAAGCAGCTTGGCTCTGGGGCTGCAAACACAGAATTTAGCCTCAGGCAGATCTGGGGGTTCAAGCCTGGCTGTGCCACTTGAAGCCCTCGTCTTGGGAAATTCCATTTTCCTCTGTGTCCCCATTTCTTCCATGAAGGGGGTGGACCAGTCATCTGTAACGTGAGTCTATAGCCTGAATTCTAGAACTTTCTATACATGTTCCCTTACATCATGGCCAGGTGGTGCCGCCCTGAGGTCTGTCTCCTGGGAAGATAGCATTCTCCCATCCCCCTGCTGTTTCCTCTCCCCATCTTCCCATCTCTCTGCACCCACTTGGGCCCCAGGGCCCTGTGGGCAGAAAGGACACAGTGGAGTGATGCATACCACACATTGTCTGCCCCTTCTTTTACAGGACACACAGTTACTTTAAAAACTCAAATCGTTGACTCTGCCTTCTTCCTTAGGGGTTGAGCTTTTCCAGGGAGAGAATATCACTGGGGCTTCAGGTAAGAACCAGTCACAGGCTGTGTGCCCAGCAGGTGCGGACCCCTTTGCAGAGGACAAGGCTCAAAAAACCATTCCTGCATTGAACGAATCACAGCCTGACAGCCTTCTGAGCAAGGCCAAGGCTGAGCTGCTCAGGGCATGGATACGGTTCACACCATCCTTCCTCATTTCAGTCCGTGGCCGGCTCAGTATTTTCCAAACTGTCTAGAGGATGAACATGCATCTGGTTTCATGGCAGTCTGACTCAGAGGAGCCTTTTTTTTTTCCCCCTTTTCTCTCATTTAACAAAAGTACCATGTGTTTATTGGGAGAAAAATTAGAAAAGAGAGATAAGCTGCAAGGGGGGGAAAAAACACAACCTTGTAAAGCTCTTAATCCCACTACCTAGATATAACCATGCTGACACCTTGGAATCTGTCCTCTTGGTTTTTTAATGCATATAAATTAGGTGGTATTCATATACATTTTAAAAATGATAATTCAGTTTACCATTCAGCTTTTAAAAAAAAAAAAAAAAGTGTTTCTGGTCAGGGAGCTCAAGAACAGATATGTTTCGGTATCCAGCCCCAGAAGGCAGGGCCGGTGGTCAGTGTGGTCTTCTGGTACCTTGCACAGACAGGGAGTAGGCAGCTTTGTCGCTGACTGGCTCTGGCTTGGCTATCATAGTCTGCTTCAGAAAGTTCTGCCCTGGTGCCTAATACAGCTCTCCTCCCAGCTCCAGTGGGTGATGGGAAGAAGGAAGGGGGTCGGACCATGTGTTCATTCATTCACTCATTCCCGGAGCATTTCTAGAGCCCCTCCCCTGGGCCTAGCCAGCTGTGTGCTGCAGGGGTGCACCCAGGAGCTCTGAAGAACCCCCTCAAATGGCCCAGCCCTCTTCAGCTGGCTTTCCACCTGGCAATATAGGAGGTCATGATAAAAGTTTCTTTCTAAAATACACTTACTTTTTTTCAAGTCAGTGCATCCAAAAGAAACTACTAGCAAGTGATAAGTAAAGGAAGGTGGCTGATCTGGCAAAAATCTTGTGGTGGTTCTGGAATGACTGCCATGAGATGCACAGTCTGACCCTTAGGGGATGATAAAAGATTATGCTGCAGAGTTAGGAAGGATCATGTCCTGGGACGTCTTTGGACAAGGTCAAGAAGAACAGGTCTCGGATGGCAGCTGGACCACACAATGTGATTGGAGGCAGAGGCCCAGCTGGGCTACCATTTCCTGGAAGATCTGCCTGCAGTGAGCTGATGGCTCCTGTTTGCCCAGCAGGCTGCCCTTTCCCTTGGAGCACTCCTACCCTTGTAGAGCCCAGACCACAGAGGGCAGAATGTCACCAGAAGCATGAGGTCACGGTCAGGGCCAGGAATTCTCACTAATTGGCACAGCCCTGTCTCTGTACTCTGAAGGGCCCAGACCAGGTAGCCTTTGGCCTCTGCACATAGCAGAACTGCATCCAGTCCTAGAGAGAAAAATCCAGTAAGAGAGGGTCCAAGCTTACCTTGTCCCTCCCCACTTTTCCAAGTTTGGCAGCAGTATCAAAGGCTGGAAGGGTGTACATTAGCAAAACGTTAAGTCCTGCTTTCCTGAGCCGCTAGGCTCCTGCTTTGCATCTTCCAGTGCCTGGCCGGCCACCACCCTCTTTATCTGGCTGGGACTTGAGCCTCATGCCACCAACCTCTTACTAAATGGAACTCTATGACTCTTCATTTCCCGGATGCACGTTGTGTTAAGCCGGTGGCAAACAGCTGACATTTCTCACTCGCTTTCTGGCATTTCCCCCTTTTTAATAGGAAGCGAACCTGGCATTTTTTATTAGAAAGCCCCCGAGTCCCGAGGTTTAATATCTTCAGTGTTAGATTCATGAACAACTTGGAAGCTAAAAGCTTGCCTGTGGCTGGAATTCGACAGCACACAACTTGTCCCTTGAAGTGTGATTTATTTGCTCAAGGGAAGGGGGGAGGAACGGGAGGGGCAATTAAGTGGGTTTAGAGTTTTGAGAGGTGGGGAATGCTTAGAAGCGAGTGAACAACCAAAGGGTTGTAAATCCATTCTGACAGAATAGAGTGTTTTAAAAATAACAGCTGACTTTGAAACCAACTGCCTTGGGTCTCTCAGATCAGGCAGAGCTAAGGAATGTTTCCACCCCACTGTTTCTTCTATTTGGAAGATCAGTACTTGAGGGGGGCTCGCCCTGGGAGGTATTCTCTAGAGCCCCACTGTAGGGCCATTGCTATATCACTCAAGTGTACCAGGCTTGGTTCTACCTCAGGGCCTTTGCACTGGCTGGTCCCTCAGCCTGGAACTCTCTTCCTCCAGATTTTCACATGGCTGCCTTCTTTCTTCATTTAGCTCTTGGCATGAAGGTTGCCTCTCCTGAGGGGCTTACCCTAACCATCCTAGCTAAAGAGGCCCCCAGCCCCAGCACTCGCTGTCCAATAAATCAATTTATTTTCCCCTTAGCACTTGGGCGTCTTTGAATATCTCATCTATTTGCCTGTCTACTTATTTATTGCCTGATGTCTCCCATGGCCAGTCAGTCCCATGAGATTAAGGACCATGCCTGTCTTGCGCACACCTAGAATAGTACCACCTACCCCTAAAATACTACCATGCCCACAGTGCCACACTCACTAAATGGGTTGTGAACATTACTCTCTCTGGGCCCTAGTCAAATGAGATTGGATTTGAGTGGTGGTTCTCAAAGTGGGGTTCCTAGACCACCAGTATGAACATGACCTGGAAACTTGTTAGAAATACCAGTTCTCTGGGTCCCAACCCAGACCCCAGCCAGAGTCAGGATTTCTCAGGGTGGGACCAGTCATCTTTGTTTTAAGAAGCACCTTCCAGTTTGTGAACCAGTGGCCTCATACTTTAACACCTCTGAGGTTTCAGCAGGTGTAACTGCAGGAAGGGAAGTGGGTATGGCAGGGGAGACCGTAGGGGCCCAGTCTAGAACAGTCTAGTACATTCCAGTTTAAGACCAGGCATACCTGAAAGCCACACTCCCCTCCCTCCCACCCCTCATTCATTCACACAGGCCTGGGTCCTGCTTGGTGGTGAGAGGTTTGGAGGAGGGAAGGGAAGTGGCTGCCCCAAGGCATCTGGATTTCTCTCCCAGTCACTGTTTTGGCAGAAAGTAGCCAGTTTGGACAGAGGTCCTGGATAAGCCTTCTAGGTGGATTTATCTCGTTGTTTTTGGTAATCCTCTTTTATGCTGGTTTACAACAAAGCATCTTATACTTGGGGTGCCTTCCTGGCCAGAAGGCCCACTGGGTCACTTGGGACAGGGGTCAAAGGTCAGAATTATATGAATGAGTTGCCTGGGGTCAGGGCTGGAGAGACCTATCAGCCTGCAGGTAAAGTGGGAAATTTCCAGTCCTTGTTTTTCTTCTTGGAGAAATGTGATCATTTTGCAGAGAAAAAGAGATACCAGGGAGTGATATGTGTAGGTGTGTGTGTGTGTGTGTGTGTGTGTGTGTGTGCGCGCGCGTGCGCATGCGCTTACTGCCTCAGAACCTAGAGGGGTACTAAGTACATCCTTAAGCCACTAAAACACCTTCACCTAACTTCCAACTGACTGCCACCCAGGACAGCTGGCTCATTGATCCTCATTGCCATGGTAGTGACATTATGACTACCATTTACTGAGGGCATGTAATGTGCTGGAGTCTCGGAGAAAGTTATGGAGCAAAAGATGGGGGTTAGGGGTGCCTGGGTGGCTCAGTGGGTTAAGCCTCTGCCTTCGGCTCAGGTCATGATCCCAGGGTCCTGGGATCGAGCCCCATATCGGGCTTTCTGCTCAGCAGGCAGCCTGCTTCCCCCTCTCTCTCTGCCTGCCTCTGCCTACTTGTGATCTCTCTCTCTGTGTCAAATAAATAGATAAAATTAAAACAAAAACAAAAACAATGGGGGTTAAGACCTAAGCTCTAGAGCCAGGCTGCCTGGGTTCTAATTCTAGCTCCGCTGAACCTCTCTGAACCTCACTTTCCTTATCTGTAAAATGTGGCTGATCCAAGACTTCAGTAAGTCCAAGATGCTATCCATTACAATGTGCACCATGTGTTCATGGACTATAAAGAAAGAAGTAACAACTGTTACCTGTTCATGAATAAGACACATTCTGCTTCCAGAGATGTGAAATTTCAAGGAAATGCACGTGTTAGAATCCATGGACTATAGCAAGAATAACCATCCATGTGGGGGCTCTTGGACCTAGGCTGGCAGCTGGCACCTAGAAAAGGCTCATGCACGTTAGCTGGTGGTGTTCCAATACCCCCGTTTTACAGATGAGGAAACGGAGGTCAAAGTCACTTCCCAAGGTCACCCAGCAAGTAGTAAATGGGAGAGTCAGATTTGGATTCCCTTGCCTGTGTGTCTCTTAAGTGGCCCCAAAATCATGTCTGGTAACTGAGCGCCCACACCACGGAGGAGATGAGAAAAACGTCAGGAACAGGCTGACACCATGTCTGTCTGTATGTCTGTGTGTCTGTGAGCAGGTCCTCTGCCCCTCTGGGTCTGCATAGCATCGCCTGCAGAAATAGAGCAATAGTGTGGACCCCGTGGGGGTGCTCTGAGGATTTGTGAAGGTGACTCAGGTCCCACACATATGCTCCATAAACCTTCATCCTCCCCTCTCTTCCTTTCTCCACCTCCCACGCTGCAAGTGGCTTTTTGGGCACTGCTGTTAGCCACACAAACCCCAAGGCCAGAGCAGTTGCCAAAGATACTTGGACTGACTTGCCTGGAGTATCTGAGCCTCAGCCACCCTGGACACTTGCCTAATACCTGCTCATGCTCAGGCCTCAACCCTCTCCCTGCACCTGCTCTCCGACCGGGCTCCCAATACACACCTGGCAGGCACAGCCAGGCTGGGAGCCCCTAATTCTTCTGCAGATAATTCCTCTCGGAACTGTGTAACGAGCTTCAAAGTGGATACCTGGGGGGCTCAGTCCGTTAAGCTCAGGTCATGATCCCAAGGGTCCTGGAATCGAGTCCTACATCGACTCTCCGCTCAGTGGGGAACCTGCTTCTCCTTCTGCCTCTCTCTCATGAATAACAAAGCAGTATCTTAAAAAAAAAAAAAAGTGGATGCATGGGGTATCAGTGTTGGTTTAGATTTTCTTGTAAATTTCAACACCTGTGTATTGTGCAACCTTGCCGATTTGTTTAAAGCAAACTTTTAAAAGTATACTATAAGGCAAAATGTCAAGATCCTAAGAACACAACCTGATGAATTTCCACTATATTCACACTCCAGTACCAGCCCTCCAGTCAAACAGAACCGCCCATGCCCCCAAGGGTCACGACTACACCGACTTCTTGCACACAGGTCCATTTTGTCTGCTTTTGCGCTTTCTACATATGGAATTATTCTGTGTGAGTCTTGCGCGTCTGGCTTCTTTTGTTCAACATGGTGTTTATTTTCTTTGCCATTAGCAGCAGTTTATTGTTACATAGTATAGTAGAGACCTATATTGTTATATTGTTACATGGCTTTATCACAGTCTATCCATCTTTCTGTTGAGGAACATTTGGATTAGCTCCAGCGTGGGGCTGTTATGAATGGGTTGCTGTTAACATGGCAGTGCATTCTGGCAGATCCGTGGGTGAACACGAGTATGCATGCCTGTTGCGTACCTACTTAGAGGAGAGAATGCCGATTGGGGGTTATTTGTATATTTCACTTTGGTAGCCGTGCCAGGCTGTGATTGTACAAATTTACATCCCACCAGTGGCTGGTGGTTTCTCTAGCAGCCCCAGAAACCACAGGGTAGTGACAGAAGCATAGGTTTTAGCAGCTGCTCTTGGAGAGGAAGATGTGAGCAGAGAAAGAAGATGGGGTGGATGTTTGAAGCCTGTGACTTGTTTGTGGCCACCCTAGGAAGGAGAGTCTGGAAGTCTGGGAGCCTGGTGCGGTGATCTTTTCTGCCATATGTGGTGGGGACGGTCTTTTCTGCGCTCTGGCCTATAATGAGTGTAGGTGGGTATTCAAGAACTGAGTATCCAGGGGAGGAAATCCGCCCACGGTCTCCACCGTCCCCAATATTTAAATGTCAGTATGGTTTAATTGGCTGCACAGCCCACTCCCTCTCCCTCTCCCGCAGCAGCCATAGCAAATGTATCCCTAGGACAGCAACAGCAGGGGACAGCCTTGAGTCACCGTGGCTGCCTCCTGCCAGCTTCCTGGGCAACCTTGGACAGGTGAATCAGACTCCCTGGGAGTCCACTTCCCTGAGCATCTCAGCTTAAGGAATTGAAGAAATGAATCTTAGTCAAAGATCATGGGTAGCATTTTGGACGGATATATGGGTGGATGAGTGGATACATAGCTAGGTATATCGGCAGGAATATAATAGCTGGACAAACAGATGTGATGTGTGTGTTAATCTACAATACATATTTGCACAAGGGTGTGTGTGCCTTTGCCATTTTACTGATCATTTACTACTTCTCCTAACAGCCAGCACTTAACATATGTCAGGCACAGAGAGATGCCCGTCCCTTTACATACCTGATTCCATGTGAGTCTCCTTAATAATCTTGTAAGGCAGGAACTATTGACCCCATTTTACAGATCATGAAAATGAGGCTCAGAGAGGTTAACTCACCTGCCTGGGGTCACACAGCCACTAACCGACAAGCCAGGATTCTAACCCACAGAGTTTGACTAGGCCCCTGTTCCAACCGTTGTGCTACCCTTTCCACCAGGTGCCAGGCATTTCCCTGGCCTCTTCTCATTCAGTTCTCATAATGACTCTACAAGGTAGGTGTTCTCTTTGATAGCTGTGGAAACCGAAGCCCAGAGGGGTTAAGTAACCCACCCAAAGGCACACAGTAAAGAGCACAGCTGGGATCCAAACTGAGGTCCCTCCGCCAACAGTTCTAGCTCCAAGCACACACTCTCGGCTAAGTCCAGCACGGAACAAGGGCTTGAAAAATACTAAAGGAAGGACTACAAGTCTTAGTGATGAAGACCTAGATTAAAAGAAAAATTCAAGCCATTATTTTGAAACAAGATGGAACACGAACTTTCCTAACACCATCCCTTCCTCCTTCAGCCAACACCGATACCATGAGCCAGACGTGGTGCCAGGGGCTGGGAATGTGGTGGTGAATCTAGAAATCATTCATCCCCTCACCCGTTCCGTGACCGTGTACTGAGGGCCCGCTGCGTGTGTGTGCCAGGAACTGAGCTCACTGCGGGAGGGACAGACGGAGGGGCATGCAGGCAACTAAACGGGGAGGTGTGACCGTCACTGCATTCACGTCCTCTGTCATCTTGTCATTTATCTTCACCACTGGTCCTTGCAATGAACTCAGTGAGGCTGAAAAAGTGAGGCCCTCCATCTCAACAGGCATCTGGCATGGAGGGAGGAGTACCAGTGCTGACACGCCGCCGTCTGAAGGCTTGAATGCATCGTTGGCCGATGGTACTTGGTGGACATGAGCCACCACTTTGCTGGGGTTTTATCACTGTCCCTCAGCAGCTTCGGGCGAGCGGGAGCAGCTGCGACAAGTGGCTGGCAGAGTGCTGAGTGGGGTCTGAGGACCCCAGAAGTTGTTGGTTTATGGGCGGCTCTCCTGTGCAAGTCTGGGACAGATGGAACGTGGCGAGCCTGCCCTCTGGACTGGCTTAGCTTCTGCAGGCACCCCGGTGCCAGGGCAGGTGTGTCGTGACAGAACGTGCCCCCGCCCCGATCTGCATCCTAGAACCAGATCTGAGGTCCAGTTACAGGCTCGGTATCCGATAGGCAAACTGGTGGCACCTGCCGTCTTACTTGTCCCATCCAGCCACCATTGTGGGTCACTCGCCTTTGAACAACTGCTGATCGTTTCTTTTGTCCTTTTGCTTTCCAGCCTCTGTAAGGGACGGACGCTCTATTCTGTGGTGCGGGACGCCAAAATCGTCTTGGATGTCAACAAAACGAGGCAGATTGCCCAAGAAATTGTGAAGGTACCGTAGGGTCTGGGGCTCCCTCCTGAGATGCATGGTCTGGATTTAAAAAAAAAAAAAAAATTAGACTCAATCTGAAAAATACCAGACTGTAGGTGAGGAGGGGTTTTGCCCAGATACCACATTAGGGTTGGTCCCCCGATGTTTGGCTGCCATCTGTTGCCTCATCATGATAATTGGGCCCGTGTGTGGACCCGGGGAAGTTTGTGCAGCTAGAATCCCTTACCCCTCGGATGCTTGAATCCCCATGAGCGCTCGCCATCTCTCGCCATCTCTCTCCGCAGCTGCTAGGGAAACATCCAATTGTTGCAAGTTGTTTGGGATTAAAACAAACTGGAACATCCTGTGTTTTCTGGCAGGTGCCTCATTAGTCAGTTGACTGGGGCTTTGAGTTCCCATTGGAAGTGTCAGGACTAAGCTGTTAGAAGAGATAAAATGTGACTGCTCATAAAGGCGAAAAACCAAAAATCTAGAGACTCACCCTTGATCGAGACCTCCAGGAGACTCTCTCCTCCATGGTCTTGATCACTGACTCGTGATCCATCCCTGGAGGAAGGCAGGGGTTTCTGCACTGATACGGGT